>NC_086318.1:260336788-260950954 GCF_036172605.1 Pelobates fuscus
GTTCTTGCATAGCAAGACCACTTAATGTTATCTCACATATATATTATTATTATTATTCTTATTATTCTTATTATAGCCAAATTTGCCACCCTAACTCCTCCCACAGTTTTTACACTACATAGACAAAAATATACCAAAACGTGCAGATTGTTCCCGATCGGATTGCTATTACTTTGTGGAACGTTTCGCCGAATGGTTCACGGAATATCGTCGTTCTTGTGGTGAAATTTGTCCCATAGGACTGTATGGCAAAGCTAGAGTGGGAGCTGGCAAAAGCTGAAAAATCAGGACATGATTTCTAAACTGCCACCACTCCCTCATTTTCAGGCCCACCTACACAAATCTTATATCAAAACGTTCAGCTATCCCTGCTGCCACTAAAAATGTCCACAGCTAAGCCATAGTCCTGATAGTTTTTACAATATGACCATTTGTTTGCAACTCACGCCACCCATTGACATTCATTGAAACTCCACTCTGCAAAGCTCACAATTGAAGGGCAATTTCTAAACTGCGACTGTGCCTTCATTTTTAATATTGCAGAGACATACTATGCATCAAAATGTAAGTCTGGGTCTTGTGATTCTCACAATATAAAGCTCTTCACTGTAGGATTTATAGTTTTTAAAATACGACCGTTTGAAGATGGCAACCGCAAAAATACTCTGACCTGTGCAAGGCTGCAGCAGCAAGTGATGTCATAGACCGGGCCTTTTGCACCTGCTAATGGTTTGTATAACTGTATGTTTTAATGTAACTGTGAAGCACTTTGGGCAACAACGTTGCAATTAAAAGAGCTATATAAATAAATAACAGTTACTCCGCCCACTCCAGTTGTAGACTACTGGTGGAGGCAAGAACACTTCACACAATTTCCCCAGAAATTGTTAATCCCTGGTGGTCCAGTGGCATTGGCTTAGCTGAGGGAGGGGAGGGGGGGTGGGCAGCAAGCGTTTACTCACCTCCCAGCAGCTCCTCCAGCTCCCCAGTGTAAATCTTGCGAGACCCGCGGCCCTCAGAGCTGGCCGCGGGTCTCGCGAGATTTACACTGGGGAGCTGGAGGAGCTGCTGGGAGGTGAGTAAACGCTTGCTGCCCGCCCCCCCAGGACCGCCGGGCTTGTAATGAGCCCGGCGGTCCTAGGAGGTATTATCGGCAATATCGGTGTGTCTATTGGCCGATACCGATATTGCCGAAAATACCGAATATCGGCCGATTATATCGGTAAAACCGATAGATCCCTTATATATATATATATATATATATATATATATATATATATATATATATATATATATATATATATGTATAATTTTTTTTTAGCATTTTTATTTATATATAGGTATATATAGTGATATATACGTATATACTTATGTATATAGATATATATTATTTTGTTCTACATGTATTTTGATATCAATATATATTAATTTTAAAATACAGTTAGAACGAAATTACGCATGTTTATATATTTATTATTTTTTAACATTTATATATTTTTTTATTATATATAAATATATATAATGAAAATTATATATATGTTTAATCAATATCATTGTACGTGTATTTTGATAATATATATATTAATATTAAAATACACGTAGACAATGTATATTTACATTGGACACATGACATGTGTGACATGTCATAATTCCCTTTTATTCCAGAAGTTTGGTCCTTAAGGGGTTAACCATCTATGTCAAATACACCATGAATCTCACAAAGGGAAGTTTATTCACACCCACAGATTTTCCAACAATGAATTCTGGGTATTGCAATTACAGCACACTGGTAAAGTGTTAAGCAATATGCAATCTACATATCGTGACAGCTAGATTTAGCTACAGTAGCATCCCCTATCTACAATGAATGGTGTTATTTGGAGGTGGAGCTTAAACATTCTCAGTCAATCAAACCCTTTTTTTAGCTTCTGCAGTATTTACTGATATGTCCATGTTGAAGGATGAGGATTTGATTTTCAGGTAAACACATTTTAGCTGGTGATTTTGCCAGAACAAACTCCAAACTACCCCAATATGAAATTATCTTCCGCACAAATTACAGATGACAGCTTCACTAGAACAGAAATAACACAAGGAATTTCTTACCAATGTGTGCCCTGTCAGAAATGGCTAATCTTTTCTCCCAGCCAGATAAACCTGAAATAAAACAAAGCACATTAACAAAATACATATGCATAGCAAAGTAGACCTACATAATGCAACAATATGTCAGGTTGTTTTTACTTTGCCCCTTTTTACAGTTCTTCTCAGCTTCTTCAAATAAGCCGGGTAGATGAATCACAACACCGTTTCCTATAAAATAAATAGGAATTTAATATTTAGGAAACTGTTAGGAAGTCAAACATATTGAATAAACTGGAGGCCTGCAAATGACAAGCATGCCTAAAAGTAAAATAATGTACTTCCATAGAGATCAGCTCTTAGAAATTGCAAAATAGAACTTAAATGAAAAAGTTATATGCAATCACAAAATATGTATTATTCATAAAGATCTAAACATGCAAGACATTTAGTACCTAAGATTGCACAGCATTACATTAGTGGATACATTTAAATACAAGGCCATGCTGTTCAAACTGGTTTGTTTTGAGTGAACCTGTCCTATCAGGTTGAAGAAAGCACATGACAACTGCCCAAAGCAACAAATATATCAGTTTGAATTAAACAATATCATCACTTCTATGTAGAGGACACCACACATTGAGCTAATGAGCTGGTCCTGAAAAGGAGGCCTTAGCTCAGTAGAGCTAAGAGAAGCTCCTTCAATTATTTTTTGCAAATCAAAATAAAATAAACTGGTAATTTAATTAAACATTTAGTATTAATAAAATTACCTATGAACGCAGTCACGTTTGGATTTATGATCCCACTTGGTAAAAGGTGAAAATCATATTCAATAGAATCAACAACAACCGTATGACCAGCATTGTTACCTCCCTAAAGGAAAAAAAAATAAAAAATAAGCAAATTCAATATGCATACAACAAGAAAATAGTACTAGTACATGAGAATTTGCTTTACAGCCCAAGCAGGTATGTTTTGTGTTAGGGTTTATTGGACAGGAATCCAAATTACTGTTCTTATACAACAATTGCTTGGAGATATTGCAAAATATTTGATAGAGTCCTAATCATCAACATTTGAGGATAGGGATTTAGGGGTGATTATTTCTGATGACTTAAAGGTAGGCAGACAATGTAAAAGAGCAGCAGGAAATGCTAGCAGAATGATTGGTTGTATAGGGAGAGGTATTAGCAGTAGAAAGAGGGAAGTGCTCATGCCATTGTACAGAACACTGGTGAGACCTCACTTGGAGTACTGTACACAGTACTGGAGACCGTATTTCCAGAAGGATATTGATACTTTAAAGAGAGTTCAGAGAAGGGCTACTAAACTGGTTCATGGATTGCAGGATAAAACTTACCAGGAAAGGTTAAAGGATCTTAACATGTATAGCTTGGAGGAAAGACAAGACAGGGGGGATATGATTGAAACATTTAAATACATAAAGGGAATCAACACCGTAAAGGAGACTATATTTAAAAGAAGAAAAACTACCACAAGAGGACATAGTCTTAAATTAGAGGGACAAAGGTTTAAAAATAATATCAGGAAGTATTACTTTACTGAGAGGGTAGTCGATGCATGGAATAGCCTTCCAGCTAAAGTGGCAGAGGCTAACACAGTGAAGGAGTTTAAGCATGCGTGGGATAGGCATAAGGCTATCATAGCTATGAGATAAGGCCAGGGACTAATGAGAGTATTAAAAAAAAACTGGGCAGACTAAATGGGCCAAATGGTTCTGCCATCACATTCTAGGTTTCTTACTTACGTTGTACATATAAAGGTAAAAGTAAGGGTGCACTCACAGAACTTTCCAAAATATATGCAGTGTTTACTGTGTTACAAAAATCACATCTGTGATTGACCTCATTCAGGTCGTTTTCAAGAACGAACGAACACAACGCGCGCCCGAGCACACACACAGTGGCTTCTTTATTTGAAGTGTGCCAAGCCCTGCTTATACATAGATTTGTAAAGTGCTTTGAAACCCAGAGGAAGACAATCGCTATAAAAAGTGCTTTACAAAAACAGAAAATTAAGTATATTGTTTAGAAAAAGGAAGAAGAAAAAAAAAGAAAGTTTAAAAATAAACAATGCAAGCTGCTTGAAACTGCTAAATGCAATTGCCCAAGTGATTATCTAGGATTACATTTACAGTTTACAAATAACTAAAGTGTGACAGCCAAGAAGAGAATGCTTTTACGAAAGAAAAATTCCTAAATCTGGTTCCTATGCAGAAAATATGTATAACATTTTAAAATAGAGCTGACATTAAGACTAAAATAATTCCAAATTTTTGCATTGCATATATTAAAGGACCACTATAGTCACCCAGACCACTTCAGCTCAATGAAGTGGTCTGGGTGCCAGGTCCCTCGGGTTTTAACCCTTCAGATGCAAACATAGCACTTTCAGAGAAACTGCTACGTTTACATTTGGGGTTAGTCCAGCCTCGCGGGCTGTCTTCCACGAGAGGCGCATCTGCGACGCTGGATGCGAATTTTGCATCCATAGGACAGCATTGAGAAATGCTTTCCTATGGACTCTTTGAATGCGCGCTCTGCAGTTGCCGCGCACTCCGCTCCACTAGGGAGCTGATGTCACCATCGCCGAGGGAGCCCGGCGCTGGATTCAGGTAAGTGGCTGGAGAGGTTTTAACCCCTCCAGCCCAGCGAGACAGGGGCAAGACCTAATAACCCTATAGTGCCAGGAAAAAGAGTTTGTTACCCTGGCACTATAGTGCTCCTTTAAGTATAAAATATTAAATGCAGAATGTATTGAAGCAGCATACATGTGCACCAAGTACACATAAACCCTGGATATTTTCTAATGCTTGGCTTTTACACAGCGTGGGAAGGTTCTTTGGAATTTTCCCACGCTGTGTAAAATGACTCCGAGCACTCCAAAAAAAAGGATTCCAAACCAGAGTGCTGTGACAGGTAAATGTAGAAGAGACTTACCTGTCAGAGCACTCGCATTGGTTGGTTTAAAACAACCAATCTGAGCGCTCTAAACCAAATTGCAGTGCGTGGAAAGGCTTTATAAGCATTTTTTTTGCGTCAGGGAGGGGGTGGAGAATAGGTCCCCCCCTTTTTTCATTTAGGGCCCCCACCCGCCGCTCATAGGTGGGGGCCGGGGAGGGGAGAATAGCCCCCCCCCCCCCCCCTATTGTAATTTAGAGCTCACACCCGCCGCTCACGGGCGGGGGCCATGGAGGACAATAGCCCTCCACCCCTTATTGCAATTTAGGGCCCCCACCCGCTGCTCATGGGTAGGGCTTTTTTTCTTTTTTTTTAAACGGTGCGCAGCATAGCAAGTAGGGGCATTCAAGATCACCCTTCTGCTAATATGGGGGTCAATATGAGTAAGGGAAGACATGGGAGGCTTAGGAAGTGGTGGGGAGCACAGCTCCCTGCCGCTTCTATCTTTACATATTGCAAGGAGGGAGCTGCGCGCCCGTAGCTCCCTCCTTGTAATAAACACAGATATTCAGTGTTAGTCTGACATTTCTATTCATTCATCTTTCTGACAAACGAATGGACAAAATTCCCATCCGATTTTCGGAGAATAGCGAATGCCCAAGTACTTAACTGGGCATGCGCGGGAATTTTACAGCGCTATCTAGCGTACATAATGAATGCAGAGTGTGTGTGTGTACATAATGAATGCAGAGTGTGTGTGTGTACATAATGAATGCAGAGTGTGTGTACATAATGAATGCAAAGTGTGCAGTGTGTGTATAGTGAATTCAGTGTGTTTGTGTAGTGCGTTCATATAATGCAGAGTGTGTGTGTTTGTGTAGGTATGTAATGTGCAGTCACAAACTCTAAAGTTTATCACTAATATATGATCTGTGTTTGATTGTGTGTAGAGGACATATTCTGTATTTCACTCATGCTGACCATTTATACCTCTGTGCAGGTTAACCTTTGTTTTAACCATTTTGCTGTGAAATCTCCCTGCACATCAAAATAAAGATTTTTTTTTTTTTTTTTTTTTAAATGGGGAGGGGGGGGGGGGGTTATTTTAATTTAAATATGTAATTTATTATATTTTCTGTCCCCCCTCCCTGCTTCTTACTTGGTCGGGGAGTGGAGTATGGCATTCCCTAGTGTTCCAGTGGCATGGATTGTGCAGTGGGGGCCCGCAGCAAGCTCTTACCATCCCAGCAGCTGTCTTCAGCTCCCCTGTCTGTCGCGGCCAGCGTAACCCATGGCAACGCTCTGACGGCTGCGGGACTCGCAAGATTTAGACAGGGGAGATGAAGGGAGCTGCTGGGTGGTTAAGTAAGAGCTTGCTGCGGCCCTCCAGGCCTGTTTTGAGTCCAGCGGCCTGGTCTGTAATATCGGCAATATTGCCGAAAATACTGAATATCGGCCAATAATATTGGACAGATCGATAATTGGTCGATCCTTGGATCAAACCCCCAAATTATACTCCAAAAGTTCTCCTGAATAAAACAAAATGCCCCCAAAGTGCTATATAAGAGACCGGACTATTTCAGTTTTTACAGTTGGAATTTGATGGGCCTATTCCGCATTTTGGGGCAAAGAATACTGTTGTAAACTTGCCTATGCCACAAGCTCCAGAAGGAGCCTGCTAGCTAGCCTCCTGCCAAAAGACTATTGTCTGTATCCCATGTGATTTTGCAGTTCCCGGTCACCTTTGTACAGTGTTCTGACCCCCTTGCCGACATGCCAGGAGATCGCTTTTTGGAGGCAAGGTGTCAGAGTCTGTGAGGAAAATTTGCTCCCTGAGAGCAAGGAGGAGCACCCGTAAATTGATTGGAAAAAACACCAAACGCTCTGGAACTATTTTGGGCAGGGAACACGTGCGGCTGTTCTGAACATTACTCCATGGCAATTCCACTACACGGATCTGAGCGCTATTTGGACAACTTGGGCGCTGAGAACAGGGGTATTCGAGGACATAAGACATGTGGGGGTATTGTATGGAGTGTGGTTTTCTGTGTGTGTTGTACCCTCTGTGCCCTGGAGGTTATTAGTTTACCGGTTATCAACTCAATTATCTCCTAGACAAAGACGCCTGGGCGGGGTTATGTGGAATGGAATGGAGACCTAATGCTGGGGGTCTGTGTATAAATGTTGTGTGCCTTGCCTAAATAAACCAGTTAAATTTTCACCCGTCACTCAGCCTCGACTAGCATTTGGGTGGACCATCTATACTCTTTGCAGGAGATCATAATCACTTGGAGCTGTACCCAGAACCCTGTTCCAGGGCTGGAAGCTACAGGGAGACCCCAGCCAAGCTGAAAGCACTACAGGTTTCCCAGCGGTGAGCCAAGAAGCGAGTTTGACAGAGGTACAGGGAGCAGTCTCACATATCATTAGTAAGTAAACATCACAGCGTATGTCACATGGTATATTTTGAGCCTTATTAAATTGCCATTATATTAGCACCGATTTCTTTCAAAGATTGTGGTATTTTTTATTTTATTTTTTACATACACATTGCAATTTAGCAGTATATTTTATGAACTTATGTTCTACTGCAATAAAAATAAAAATCGTGCTCAACTATTTCCTGAGTACAGAATGATGCCTTTCATATATCCTTGTCAAGTTTTTTTGTGAAAATACAGAGCTGAATTAATAACCTGCCATTGCAGTTGGTTTCATAGCAAATTAAAGATCGATTAATGGTGCATTTTGGGGTATACATTTTTAGCTTTATAGATGTGCCATTTTTAACCATATTTTTTCCCCAAAGTTTGTGGTATTCATTTTTTATTTTTCAATTTACATATACTTTATATTTTTTCTGTTTATATTTTAAATCTCATGTGTCCCACTGTAATAAAATTATCTTAACTATACTCAGCAATACCCGAGTAAAACACCCCAATTGTTTAAGTTTGCAAAGTAACAATTTTAATCCTTAAAATCAATACTCCAGACACCATAACTTCAATTAACGTTTGGTGCCAGGTTGCCCCCAGGCACACTTAACTCAAGGGGTTAAACCGTTCAAGAACAGTTTAATCCCAAAGTGGCCTCTAGCCCCCCTCTCGCCCTCTCTGCACGAGGACAACCAGAGTCAGTGAAATCCCCATAGGAATACAGTTGTTCAATGCGTTCATGTGCTTTAGGTCTCCTCGTTGGATGACAGAGGAGGTGGAATGCCGACCCCAGTACCGAGAGACATGGTTGCTGGAATCTGGTAAGTGAGCAAAGGGGGGACCCTAGTGTTAGGAATACAGATTTGTATTTCTAACACTAGAGAATCCCTTTAAAATTACAGTGAAACAAACAAAATAAAATAAGAGGTTTTGTTTTATTCAGAACTTGGACAATTAACTTTGTCCGTAAGGGGATAAAAATAAAAACAAGGACAACAAGGCACGCAGAGTTATCAAGAGTATAAAGGAAGCGTAAAATTATTTACCGGGAATAAGGAGTGTGTGATGTATCACAGTTACTACAAAATAACGTTAGTATGTTTTATTATTACACCATGAAAAACAACTGCCCATTATTGACAAATGAGGGTGTTGAGCTAGGCTTATGTTCTGTAAGTGCCCAGCACATCTCTGTCCCTGCACATCTAGAAAGAGAAGAAGGCAAGCAAGTTGCTAAAATTTTCCTGCTTGTTTCTTCCGAATATAAATCTTCCAGAAATGTCCAGGACAGTGCTATCTGCTTACTTGGCAGCTTTTGAAGTTTGTGTGTATCAGGTTGGGTGAGTGGCTGACAGATTTTTCTCTGCAGACACATTTTTACAGGTGTCTAGTTCTTCTAACTAACCCTTGGATGTTCTCTGGTATTTCAGCACGAGAAACATCTCATTCAAAGTCAATTGAGTTAGGCTATGTTACAGAAAGAAGGTCTGCAAACTGAAGTCAGTTTCCAGACTAACAGGTTGGTTAACAAAATGTTAAGTGCCAAAGCAGAATCCCCAAAAAACATGCAGAGTCTGTTTTAAGAGGGGGCAGAGAAAAGATACCGTATATTACGGTCCTTGCCCTGGACAGTACAGTCTGGACTCTGCATTGGGAGCTGCTTCAAACAATACTACACTGGTCCATTTTATTATGATTTATTTTTTTTATTATATTTTTATTTTTTTAAAGGAACACTATAGTCACCTAAATTACTTTAGCTAAATAAAGCAGTTTTAGTGTATAGATCATTCCCCTGCAATTTCAATGCTCAATTCACTGTCATTTAGGAGTTAAATCACTTTGTTTCTGTTTATGCAGCCCAAGCCACACCTACCCTGGGGCGCTCTCTCTCTCATGTGCTGCGGGGGGCTCCTTGTTTTTTTTGTTTTTTTAACTTACCCGGTCACCGGCGATCCCACGACGGCGACCGGTTAAGTAAAAAACCAAAGAAAAAAAAACATAGGGCGTACTATTACGACAGGAAAGTTCTGTAATAGAACTGAAACGATGATACTTTGTGGCAGTTGCTGAATAAAAGCGAAGTTATTTTTTTCACCCTACCCTTATGAAGTCCTTGGAGTGCTATTTTCTACTTTCCTGTTTATATCATTTTGCTTTATCAGCACCGGGCTCTAATATAAGACTACTGGAGTACAAGTATTTGGACATATAAAATTATATATTAATATCAAATTACACGTAGACTGATGCGCTATATATTATATATATATATATATATATATATATACACACACACACACACACGTAAATACGTTAAAAAAAATAACATAGATGTGTGTTATTTCGTTCTAACTGTATTGTGAAAATATATATATCAAAATACACGTAGAATGATCGATATATATATATATATATATATATATACACACACACACACACACACACACACACACACACACACACGTGTATATATATTTAGTAATATTTTTACATAATTAGGTATCTTAATTAATTACAATTAGCAGGACCTAGCTGACAACCCATGCCGAAAGTATAGGGAATTTAATTTGCTAGCACTATATTTAACCCTATAACTTTCCAAGACACCATAAAACCTGTACATGTGGGGTACTGTTTTACTCAGGAGACTTCGCTGAACACAAATATTAGGGTTTCAAAACAGTAAAATGTATTACATCGATGATATCGCCATTAAAAGTGACGTTTTTTTATTTTTCATGCACAAACAGCACTTACATGGACGATATTATTGCTGTGATACTTTTTACTGTTTTGAAACACAAATATTTGTGTTCAGCGAAGTCTCCCGAGTACAACAGTACCTATCATGTACAGTTTTTATGGTGTTTTCAAAAGTTACAGTGTCAAATATAAGGCTTGTGTTTCATTTTTTTCCCACATTAAAATTCTTCAGATTGGTTACGTTGCCTTTGAGACCCTATGGTAGCCCAAAAATGAAAATTACCCCCCTATGATGGCATACCATTTGCAATAGTAGACAACCCAAGGTATTGCAAATGGGGTATGTCCAGTCTTTTTTAGTAGTCACAAACACTGGCCAAAATTGGCGTGTTTTTGAATTTTTCACACACAAACAAATACCAACGCTAACTTTGGCCAGTGTTTGTGACCAAATGGCTACTAAAAAAGACTGGACATACCCCTTTTGCAATACCTTGGGTTGTCTACTACTGCAAATGGTATGCCATTATGGGTGTAAATTTAATTCCTGGGCTACTATACAGTCTCAAATGCAACGTAACCAATCTGGCGAATTTCAATTTCAAATGTAACGTGCTTTATTTGACCCTGTAACTTTCCAAAACACCATAAAACCTGTACATAGGGGGTACTGTTTTACACGTGAGACTTTGCTGAATACAAATATGTGTATTTTATTGCAGTAAAAGCAAACAATATTATGACATTGACCGTTAAAATGTCATGTAGTGGGTGTACTCAGGAGGCATTGCAGAAAACAACCTGGAGTGTTTCCTTGCAATAACTAACAACAGGCTCTCCTAAAGTCAAAAAGCAAGTACAAATGAAAAAGAAAAAATTACCACACACTTTCTCCAATTTTTGGGGCTAAAATGGTTGCATCAAAGCACTCCATATACAATATATCGGGGTGTCTACGTTTCAAATATAACACTTGCATGGCAATAAATAAAACTGGGGTACGTGATAAGTCCCAAACTAAAGATAAGCCTATCAGAAGAAATACTCAATTTCAACTCAAATTACAAGTCATACCGTTGTAACTGAACCTTCCCAAAATCCTGGCAAACCTATGCATGGGAGGCATGGTTGTACTCAGGAGGCCTTGCAGAAAACAACCTTGAGTGTTTCCTTGCAATAACCAACAACAGGCTCCCCTAAATCACATGTGTGTGTAAAAATTAAAATGGAAAAATTACCACCACACATTTTCTCCAATTTTTTTTGGCTAAAATGGTTGCATCAAAGGCAACAAAACACTCCATATACAATACCGTGGGGTGTCAACTTTTCAAATATATGCACGCACATAGCAAGAATATAAATTGGGATATCTAAAAAGAAGATATGTCAACACATGTAAGAAGTTTGGCATTGCACCCCCCAAACAAACCAACAAACCTATGCATAGATGGAATCACTGTACTCAGGGGATGATGCTACATATTGTGGTGTTATTTGGCAGTATTACATAACAGGAGCTGAGAATCCATGCCTAAAGTACAATGTGAGAAAAATAAACAAATTACTACCCAAAAGTTTGACAAAGACTGGTGGTAGAATTGGTGCATGGCAGGTGTTAAAATACCACCATTTGAAATACCCTAGGGTGTCTACTCTTCAAAAATATATGGTTTGATGGGGGTATATTACACTGGCCGGCTTCAAAAATGTCACAAATGGGGCATGGGTGCATGATGAACAGCTGTGAAAATTCCAACTTGGAAAACAGGAATGTGCACCCTCCAAATAAGGTATTTTAACCCCCAGAGAACCTGACACATGTACATGGATGTTATCACTGTACTCAGGAGATGTTGCTGAACACATATTGGGTTGTTCTTTGGCAGTAACCCTTAAAGTCCTCAGTTTGCATGAAAAGAGTCAAAATACCCCAAGTTTAATACCCTAGGTTGTCTACTTTTAAAACATATATACATGTAAAGGGTTTTTCAGGGATTCCTGGCAGATAGTGTTACAAAGTAACTTGCGTTAATTTTGAAAAAATAAAAAATGGTTTGGAAATAGCAAAGTGCTACTTGTACTTAAGAACATGTTAACATTGGGTATATCTAAAATCAGAACAAAATTTAGAAACTATGTAGCACGGGTGTTTTTTGGCGGTTGTAGTTGCGCAACAGATTTTGGGGGTCAAAGTTTGATTTTTTTTATTTTATCATATTTAATAAAAAAAATTATAGTAAATTATGATATGATTAAAATAATGGTGTCTTAGAAAGACCATTAATGGTGAGAAAAACTGTATATCTGTGTGGGTACAGTAAATGAGTAAGAGTAAAATAACAGCTAAACACAAACACCGCAGAAATGTTAGAGTCCTGGTCCTCAACGGTAAGAAAATTGAAAAACGGTCTGGTCACTAAGGGGTTAAAATAACACTATAGTGCCAGTAAAACACAAACTCGTTTTTTGGCACTACAGGGTTATTAGGTACCTCCCTCCTTCGGAGCCCCCCTCCTGCTGGGCTGAAGGGGTAAAACCCCTTCAGCCACTTACCTAAATCCAGTGCAGGGCTCCCTCAGCACTGGTGACCTCTCCTCCCCCCTGCCGACGTCGGCTTCTAATGCGCTTGTGCGGCCAGAGCCGCGCACACATTCAAACCGCCCATAGGAAAGCATTATTCCTTTGAACGTCCAGCATGAATTCAATGCGATTTTCGCGGAAGCGGCCTCAGGGAGACAGTCACTAGAGGCTGGATTAACCCTCAATATAAACATAGCAGTTTCTCTGAAACTAGGCGGACCCTGCAACCAGTCCACTTCATTAAGCTGAAGTGGTCTAGGTGTCTATAGTGGTCCTTTAAAGTGGCCTGGGGGCAGAGTCCCTGTCCCTTGACCCAAATGCACCGTTTACATTGCAGAGTTAACTCCTCTAGTGGTTGACAGTATGATGTGCATTATGAACATTATAAGTCTGTATTGAGACAAAGGTGTAATATGTGAATTTGACTGAATGAATTAAAAAATAAATTAAAATCGCATGGCTTGCTGCAGCTTTGAATCACAACCGTTGTCCAGCTTGTGCCGGTTATTTTGTTTCTGTATGTAACTTTACTGGAAATAAATTCGGATATAACTTGACCGTTTCACTGGGAGTTACTTAGGTGAATGAAACTATACTCTGCAATCAATGGAATTAGCAGATGGAGCAACATGACACATTTTCCATTTTATATGCTGAATTTTCACAAACTGAAGAGGTAAATTATGATATACGGTTATTGGGTGGGGGGAGGGTAGTCATATTTACCTGCTTTTGCTTTCTGCAGAGCAAAGTAACTGTCTCATTCAAAGCCAAAGTTTTTGATTGTGACATTTGTCTCAAAGTGGTTCATGTCCCTTTAACCCAAGCTGCACATGAGACTCCTAGACTTAACCCCTGTCTTTGATATAGCCAAATGGATTAATCCTTTCATTGAGAAACCCTACCAGGGCAGACAGGGCTCCTCCATCTGTGTCCAGAATAACACAAAGGTAGGTAGAAACATTTCATTATTATTTTAAATAAAAAAAAAAAAAAAAATGAGTACTTAACTACAAAAAAATGCTCACTACAAGTTATGGCCAGGTATGCTTGCTTGTTTGTTTGTTTTTACAAGCTAGATTACGGTGCACTGATTGTTTTTGATGATTGAGCCAGATTAATTCCAGTTCTCACAAGTAAAAACTTAACTTCCAGATGACACAGCATGGGATGAGGAAGCACATGGCTGCTTCCTGTCAAGGTGACTGCAGCTCAAGCTCGTTTAAAAATACTCGCATGCAATGGGGCCACACTCAGTACATGTTCCGTCAAGGAAACATGAGTCACAAAAATGCGGATATGGCAACGAACCCCCTGCCACATCTCCTGGTGATAGGAGCTACTGCCAAGGTCACCAAAATGAGCACCTACAGGGCACAGCTACTGCGGCATCACATCACTCACCTGTCAAAATGACCCTCACCCACTACTGGCCCGACTGACAGCATCCTGCCTGCCACCGGGGCTAAGCTCGGCTGCCCCCTCCTCGCCCATCACTGCAGCCATGGCCAGCGCTCGAGGTGCGCACAGCATGTACCATCACTACTACATACAATGCATGTCACAGCACACACGGCCAGGCCGGCCGGGACTCACCTGGCAGCGGCACACGATGTCTGCATCCTGAGCCAACATATCCACCACCTTCCCCTTCCCCTCATCCCCCCACTGGGCGCCGAGCACCACGGTCACTTTGTTGCCGGGAGCGGTGGCTGCGGGCTGCGCGCTCTCCCCGTTGCTCATTGCTGGCGACACGTTTGTCAGAGACATGGTGGCTCTCGGTATCACGGCTGGCGTGGACAGGATGGCGACGGAAACCTGGACTTCCTATAGCTTCCAGTAACCTAGCACATCACAACACGGCACGCGTGGAGTGCTCGATACTCCTCCTTCCCGCTTCGAGTCTCACTGGTATGTGTGTGTGTAGCGCTGGACTGCGAGTTTACAAGCAATTGAAATTTGTTTATCGCCACCTGCTGGTGGAACTCAGTCGTTACATTAATATTCTGGTGTGTATTCCCCCTACCACCGCAATTCTATTCTCATTATGTCCATTCTGTGGGCCAGATATTGTCACTTGCCGTTTTTTTTTTTGTTTTTTTTTTGTTTTTTTACATATGGATGCTTTGAAGGGGCTAGCTAGAATCTGTTTACATGCAGATGGATGAAAAGTTTTTGAGGCCCATTAATTGAACAGCCAACTGTTGGAAATTAAAAACCTTATTGCAAAATAAATGAAGTTATGGACTAAATTTAAAGTGATACTCCAGGTTGCTCAAGTGCTTTATGCGTAAAAAGTGTGTTTTTCAATTGACAAAAAGTGCAGATTTCAGTAGAAACTGGCACTTTTATATAGTATACATATCATGACTGTCAATAAGACAACCTGACCAGTTACGTCCTGGTTGCTTAACTCTGAGGAGCTAAACTTGAGGCAGCAATTGCACAGAGCACCTGAAAAATTGTCTTTCTGTTTTGAATCTTTTATCTCAGTCGGGTTAACCCTAAGACATATCTGGAGTTTCTCACTTGTATGTAGACTTGTGTCACGACTACCAGTGTGGTCCAACACGCAAAACTATGTAACATCTACACATAGACTATAGAAGATAGACAGAACGTAAACCAGTCCTTAGAATGGTCGGGTTAATACGTTGAAAGACAGAGAATGGTCAAGGGAAAGCCGAGGTCAAGGAAGCCAAAAATACATGAGATCAATAAGGAAAGCCAAGTCAGGAATAGCCAAAGTCAAAATACCGGGAAGATCAAATAACAAGAACAAGGAAAACGCACTCTTGGGAACTAGGAACTGAAACCACGACAGGGCAATGAACTAGGGAAATTCATGGGTTTAAATATCCCTCCTTGGGCTATGATTGGTCAGGGCTTGGCCTCTGACAGCAGAGCATGCGTGTGCGGCGACGTTGTTCGCGTGATTTTTCGGAGGCGGGGCTACAAATGGATGCAACCTCGCTGTCGGCGCCTTCTTGGATCCCATGTGGAGGGGACGGACGCCCCAGTGTATCGGCTCTCGACTCGCCGCTGCACAGGTAATTTGACCTGTCTGTGTGGTTGCACCGATGGGGTGCGACCACATGCAGCCGCGAGCCGGAGGCCATGACATGGTGGAGATACACATAGCTGTATACAGTGGTGTATTTTAAGATGGTGCTGCCCTAGGCATTTCAGATCTCGGGCCCCCCCTAATTTAAATATACGCGCCCCTTCCTGCCAAGACCACACCTCTTCTTGTTAACTAACACACATTTTGACTGACAGACACACACTCACAGACCAGCACACACTCTCAGATACACTGACATACACACACACATACACTCACTGATTTGACACACACTGACAGACACGTCCACTTACTGACAGACATGCACTATCACTCAGACACACACATTCACTGAAAAACACACACTCACAGACACTCACTGACAGACATACACACACATTCACTGACAGACAGACACAAACTCACTGACAGACACACTCACACATGACACATATGCACTGACTCATTTTCCCCCAACACTCACAATTCTTATTATTTTTTAAAGTTTAAATCCACCCAGCCTCCCTACTTTTGGGAGAGCTGGGTGGATTTTTTACCTAGGATCCAGTGGGGCTGCTGGGCAGGAAGGCGGGCGTACATGCAGGTGGGCAGACATGCAGGCAGGCAGCCGCACTTAGCTGTCAGCTAGGGAGCTGTGATCTCCCTGCTCAGCTCCTTTGCGCCCCTCAGAGTAATGCCGGGAGCTGGACTGACGTCATATTCCAGATCCCGGCATCACTGCGGGTCACGCAAGAGAGCTCAGGGGAAAGTGCTCCATCGCCGCCCGCTCAGGAAACAACTGGCTGCCTGCCCCGGGGAGGCCCAAAGGTGGCCAACCAGCCAGCTCTTGGGCCTCCATAAAACGAGGCAAACAAGGTGTAATCACCTGGCACCCCGACTGGGTACCTCCGTTGTAGGATGCTCTTAGCGCTTCCTGAGGACTCCAAGCACTGCAGCAGACACCACAACCACCGAACCAGAGAAGCATACGAATGCTCTCAAGCATATGAATGCTTTAAACAGCTGAACAGGAAAAGCATACAATCAGCTTACACTCCTGGCAATCAGCATACAATCCAATTCCCCCAATAACGAGACGACACTTCGTTTTGAGGTCAAGCAGAACTGACTGTACTGGCACATACAGACTCTTTTATTCACAATCCACAAACATAGTACTGCCCACAGGGTTTTGAAATACAACCAATCAATCCGTACAATACACACAGACACTCCCACACAAAATCCTCCCCTCTGCCTGTGATATGATTACTGAACACAATGGGTAATATAATTATCACAGGCAGAGAAATAGTTTTATAAAACATATCACAGGGACCCATATCCGTTCAGTAGTTTGGAAGATACAGTTTAATGCAGATTCCGCAAAACATATACAGGCTATATGAAAAATAATTACTGTATAATGTGTCCCCTGTTGTATAGTTTAAAACTACTGCACGATGTCTTTGTGCACCAAATACCGGCGAGATGGCACCGCGTAGAAAAGTCCAAACAGTGTCTGTGAGTTAAAATTGCCGCCATCCATTGTTCTCACCATGTGCTTCGTACATTGTTCTCACCATGTGCTTCATCCATTGTTCTCACCATGTGCTTCATCCATTGTTCTCACCATGTGCCTCTGATACATGAAATGGTGGCCACCCAGTAACTCCACAGTATGTCCCCAGATGGTTCTTAAAGGACAAGAAGCAGCATAATAAAATACAATATGCCCAAATCAGTTCCTAGAAGGGCAATACATCCCAGGGCCATAGTCGCAGGGCAGGGGGCTGGCAAACAGTGTCTGTGAGTTAAAATGGCCCCCATCCATTATTCTCACCATGTGCTTCATCCATTGTTCTCACCATGTGCCTTTAAAACATGAAAAGGTGGCCACCCAATAACTCCACAGTATGTCCCCAGATGGTTCTTAAAGGGCCAGCAGCATAATAAAATACAATATGCCCAAATCAGTTCTTAGAAGGGCAATACATCCCAGGGTCATAGTAGCAGGGCAGGCCCCTCCAAAGAGGCCCCTCCAAAAACCAGTGGCGAGGTCACTTTCGCCACATATCTCCCCTTTGGGGGGTAGACTAACCAGATACCTGACCTTCTGTCGGTCGGTGCCTGAGTTAGTCTGACAACCCACCCACAACAGTAAGGTACAAGAGCAGCCCACCCACAACAAACAGTTACTGCACCTGGGTATTCCTCTGAGGTCACTGGGTAACACGCTGTGGGGGCTTGGGGGGCAGAGGCTAACTGCGCTCTGCCCCGATGCCAGCACTTCTGCTTGGGCAGCTGGGTTAGGCCTTGGCTGTGGAGGAGAAATAGTACTTACCCCCTACTCCTGGTGTCCCTGCGAGGGTAGTTGGGGATCTGGACAGGCTGTGCAGCATCCCTGTAGGTCGAGTGCAGAGACCACGGTCCCATCTGCACCTTCTGGGAGATTAGTGTCTCCCCTTTGTGGGGTAAGTTGCCACTGGGGAGGAAGACCGGTTGTCTTCTCTCCCTGGAACTCACACTGCCACTGGGAGGAAGGATGGCACCTTCGGCTCCCTGGAACTCACACTGCTGCTGGGGAGGAAGTACGACACTTTTGGCTCCCTGGAACTCACACTGCCACTGGGGAGGAAGGAAGACACCTTCGGCTCCCTGTAACTCACACTGCCGCTGGGGAGGAAGGATGACACCTTCGGCTCCCTGGGGCGCACACTGCTGCAGGGGAGGAAGGGCGACACCTTCGGCTCCCTGGAACTCACACTGTCGCTGGGGAGGAAGGACGACACCTTCGGCTCCCTGGAACTCATACTGCCGCTGGGGAGGAAGGACGACACCTTCGGCTCCCTGGAACTCACACTGCCGCTGGGGAGGAAGGATGGCACCTTCGGCTCCCTGAGACTCACCCTGTCGCGGGAGATCGGGGTTGGCTGCCCAGCATCCCTGTAGGGCCGGTAGAGAGACCTCGGTCCCATCTCCACCTGCCATCTGTGGGTCTTCCCAGGACCAGTCTGTGAGGTCCCTCAACATTTGCGAGTAAGGACCACTGGCTTCCGCACCTAGTAAATCCGGCTGCTGCTGGGGATCTGCCCAGCATCCCGTTGGGCCCGGTGGAGAGACCTCGGTCCCATCTCTCCCTGCCTGTTGTGGTTCCTCACAGGACCAGTCTATGAGGACCCCTACTTCGGGTTCCTCTGGCCGCCTCAGCGGGAAACGGTTAACCTCCTTGAATGCAGCCTCTCTTTGGCTGCTGTAACACTCCTTCCGCTGAGCATATTCTCTCTCTTTCGCCAGCCGGAATTCTCAGTCCATCTTTGCGTTTCGCTCGGCTGTGACCTGGTTCCAGATCGCCTGAAATATATCCATGGGCACATTATCACCATACTGGGCCACTCGCTGCCTCACCTCGGCCAGCCTATCATTGCCAGAGCCTTGCATACTTGTCTGCTCCAAGTCGCTGGATACCTCTGCTCCCAGGGGCGCTGCACGTGTGCTAGCGTTGCCCTCAATTTGTACACGAACGGTGTCTCCGAGCTGCTTTACCTCGCACTAGGACGCCATCCCACCTCTTGCCACCAATGTAACGGATCACCTGGCACCCCGACTGGGTACCTCCGTTGAAGGATGCTCTTAGCGCTTCCTGAGGACTCCAAGCACTGCAGCAGACACCACAACCACCGAACCAGAGAAGCATACGAATGCTCTCAAGCATATGAATGCTTTAAACAGCTGAACAGGAAAAGCATAAAATCAGCTTACACTCCTGGCAATCAGCATACAATCCAATTCCCCCAATAACGAGATGACACTTCATTTTGAGGTCAAGCAGAACTGACTGTAATGGCACATACAGCCTCTTTTATTCACAATCCACAAACATAGTACTGCCCACAGGGTTTTGAAATATAACCAATCAATCCGTACAATGCACACAGACACTCCCACACAAAATCCTCCCCTCTGCCTGTGATATGATTACTGAACACAATGGGTAATATAATTATCACAGGCAGAGAAATACAGTTTTATAAAACATATCACAGGGACCCCAAAACAATAACCCCAGTAAAGTATATCCTCGGAACCAGGGGATCTGGGTGAACCACATATCCTATATTCACCCAGATCCGTTCAGTAGTTTGGAAGATACAGTTTAATGCAGATTCCGCAGAACATATACAGGCTATATGAAAAATAATTACTGTATAATGTGTCCCCTGTTGTATAGTTTAAAACTACTGCACGATGTCTTTGTGCACCAAATACCGGCGAGATGGCACCGTGTAGAAAAGTCCAAACAGTGTCTGTGAGTTAAAATTGCCGCCATCCATTGTTCTCACCATGTGCTTCGTACATTGTTCTCACCATGTGCTTCATCCATTGTTCTCACCATGTGCTTCATCCATTGTTCTCACCATGTGCCTCTGATACATGAAATGGTGGCCACCCAGTAACTCCACAGTATGTCCCCAGATGGTTCTTAAAGGACAAGCAGCAGCATAATAAAATACAATATGCCCAAATCAGTTCCTAGAAGGGCAATACATCCCAGGGCCATAGTCGCAGGGCAGGGGGCTGGCAAACAGGCCCCTCCAAACACCAGTGGTGAGGTCACTTTCGCCACACAAGGCATTAAATTAGCCTGAGCATTGGGGGGCAGCGTTTTTTGCCGCCTCCTGGAAAGTGTCGCCCAAGGCAAATGCCTGGTTTGCCTTGCGGTAGATACAGCCCTGGCTATGTACACATTGATGTGTGTGTACATGTGTATACTTCCACTGACTCTTTTTCCTTTTTTTGTAGCAATTGCACAGAACACCTACCTTGTGTAGTGGTCTTAAAATAATATAGTATATAGTAATTTTAATGTGATTATTGTCAGTTGATTGTTACTGTCTGTTGGAATTGTTTCAGGAAGTGGTCTGCTATATATCCCTTGGGGGTGTTTGTCAGTTGACGGGTGCTAACTGCTCAACAATAGGCAATATTTGTATTTCCGAGTAGCAGCAGTTGTTTGTCTTTTGTTATTAAACACCTTTATTCCCTCATCAAGCGATGAAGGTATACACTTGCATGGACTTCTCATTGAGCTGCATTACAAAGTCTGTTGTAGTAAGACAGCAGCAAAAAGTCTGGGCTGGGCTAGAAGTGGAGAACTTGCAAAGGCTTTTGGAAGCTGTTTTTAGATACATCCCAAATAAAAAATGTATGCCTCCCTAGCGGGACAGTCCAGATTTTGGTGTGCTGTTCCATCGTCTCTCATTAGTTCCACATCTGCGGACACCAGGAAACTGTCCTTGGGCAACACAGCACAATGGGCTTGCACAGTCAGCAGGCTGCCTGTCATGTGGCAGGTCCAACATTTTTTGGGCTAGCATACCCCCTTTTCAGATAAGACTGCCCCTATTCTGGATGGCCCCACCCATTGTGTCATCGCTAGTGTTAAGCATATAGCCAATACCCTCTGAGAATGCCTTTTCCAATTAACCAGTCAGAGGCCAGAGTAGTGGAAGTTTAGGATCACGTCTTTATTGCACTAGAGACAGGATGGTGGAGGAAACCTAGGTTTCCTTTAGTTTACAGTAACCTAGCACATCACAACACGAAGAGAAGAGAGAGAACCAAAGAGACAGAGGACTTGTAATGTTGTATATATACAAGTTATCATTTACAAAGGAATGTTAGCTTCTACCATTTCTCACAATATAATACCCATACTTATTGTTAGCACTTATCTTGCAAAGAGGATTTGAGAGTGGGAGCGGTAACATCTATTACATAAAAATTATATTGCTGATCACATACTTTTGTCTATTAACACTACCATTAACAGACAGCAAGCTTATCTAATATGTTAGTTGGATTATACTGGTTTGTATTTCAGCATTACATAACTATATGGATATTTGCCACAATCCCTCCTCTTGAACAAGTGATTAATTTCACATCATATGTTCACAATCCACCATTATAACAGTGGGCCTCAAAAGATTTCTGATTAACCGTCACATTTCCTTGGGACACAAAAAATGCAATTCTGACCTGCAAAGAGTTATTTAACCCAATATTACTTTTAAACCCTCTCTATTGGCTGGGACACGGGGAGTAGGCAAAAATATCTCCTAACATATATTTTAATAATTGACCTAATTGATTCAGGCTGATGTGTCACTTTGTGGCATCAATGCCAACACCAATTAAGAACTAGGGGAAACAAATTCAATCTTGGAAAGTGAATGGTCTTAATACTCTAATGAAACGAAAATGAATTCTCTCCCAGCTTCATAAACATACTCCATAGGTGGTATTCCTCCTGAAAAAATACCTTCACCTCTACCCTTAAGGTGAGATGGATACATAATTGCATTTCAGCTCCTTACCATTCAAATTCAGGTAGCTATACTACTTCAAGGGAAACTACATGGCCATGAAAACAAAAAACATAAAGCTCCCCCCTCCCTCGTGTCCCCATGTAACTCAGCCAAAACCTGGTTGCCACCTCATAACAAATTTAGCCAAAGCAGGCAGGACACACAGTACTGACCCAGTAGAGATAAATACTGCTTTGTATTCTCATTTCTCTAGCATCTCTGCCTCACAGCCAGATGACCGAGGGCTAGGCAAGGAACTTATAAAGGAGGCAACCCCACTTAGACTGACAAATGAGCAAAGAGAAATATTTAAAATTAGTCAGAAGGAGATAGCATGTGTCATAAAATCAGGAAAGGCAGGAAAAGCTCCAGGTCCCAATGGGTTTTCCATTTACTATTGTAAAATCATTCAAGTGACCAGTACTCTAATATCTCTCTTCAATGTTGTCTACATAAATAAAGAATCAGTGCAACCCCTTACACAATCTAGAACAATGTTAATACTGAAGCCTGATAAAGACCCAACTCTCAAGGCTTCCTACAGACCTATCACACTGTTAATTATGATGTAGTAAAGCTCATTAAAATATTAGCCAATCGACTTCAACAATTTCTCCCCTCTTTCTTACACCCCAAAAATTTGGGATTTAGTAGGGGGAGACAGTCAATTTGAGAGATTAAAAATAGCTGCAGACTCAATCTTTCTCAATCTTTCTAACAAACAGCGAGCTGTACTGTTGAGCTTGGATGCACGGAGAGCTTTTGACCAAGTGTCTTGGCCACACTTTTAAAATATCACTTTTTTTTAATTCCATTTTACAAACTCATGAGAGATTTGTACTCCCAACAAGCCACAAAAATCAATATGAATGGCCTAGACCAGTGATGGCGAACCTATGGCACGCGTGCCACAGGTGGCACGCCGGGCCCTCTCTGTGGGCACGCGGCCGTAGGTTCGGCATCACTGCAGAGTAGGCACCTGCCTGCCCGAAACGGCAGGCGCCTACTCTGCTTCCTTGTCGGCAGGACCGGAAGCAGAGGGGAGGCATCTAGGAAACAACTCTCCTGTCCTCCCGCGAGCTGTGTGGAGGGTTGCCGCGCATTACCATGGCAACGCTCCACACAGCATCGCGTGGGAGGACAGGAGAGCTGCAGGCTCCTGTCCTACATACTTACCACCACCGGACCACCAGGGATGGCTGTGTGCCCCCCCCCCCCCTTCACCAAAGGTAAGATGAAGGGGGGGGGGGAATACTGATTCAGTATGCTTTTTAAAAAACAAAACAAAAAAAACGTTTTTAATGTATCTTAAACCCTCCCCCCAACAGAACACCCCTACCCCCCCAACAGAGCACCCCTACCCCCCAACAGAACACCCCTCCCCCAACAGAACACCCCTACCCCCCACAGAACACCCCTACCCCCAACAGTACACCCCTACCCACCCCCCAACAGAACACCCCTACCCCCCCAACAGAGCACCCCTACCCCCCCAACAGAACACCCCTACCCACCCCCCAAACAGAGCACCCCTACCCCCCACAGAACGCCCCTACCCCCACACAGCACCCCTACCACCCTACACAGCACCCCTACCCCCCCACACACACAGCACCTCTACCCCCCACACAGCACCCCTACCCCCCCACACACAGCACCCCTACGCCCCCCACATACACACACACAGCACCCCTACCCCCCCCCACACACACAGCACCCCTTCCCCCCCACACACACAGTTCCCCTACCCCCCACACACACTTAGCACCCCTACCCCCATACACACACAGAACCCCTACCCCCACACACACACACCGCACCCCTACCCCCCCACACTCTCCCACACACACAGCACGCCTACACCCCCACACACACACAGCACCCCTACCCCCACACACAGCACCCCTACCCCCCCCACACACAGCACCCCTACCCCCCCCACACAGCACCCCTACCCCCCACCCCACACAGCACCGCTTCCCCCTCTCACACACAGCACCCCTCACACACAAAAACATACACTGCACCCCTCAATGCAGTATATGTGTGTGTATTCAGCAGTGTGTGTGTGTATTCAGCTGACTGCGTGTGTATTCAACTGACTGTGTGTATGTATTCAGCGGACTGTATGTATGTTTGTGTGTGTGTTTGTATTTAACAGACTGTGTGTGTATTTAGCAGTCTGTGTGTGGATGTATTAAGCAGTCGGTGTGTAAATGTGTTCAGCTGTGTGTATGCATTGCATTTGTTGGAGATACTAATAAATATGTGCTTAATTACATATATACACTACCGCAATAATATTCAAGTCCTTAAATAAAAAAAACAATAAAGTGCAAACGCGTTTCGACTGGATCCAGTCTTCTTCAGTGCAAAGGTAGTCTGTAAAAGTTCTGCTTTGTCTTTTATATGTGTTCCATTCAATATTGGAATCCGATTAATCTGTTACAATGCCGGTTCGTTTCCTGAACACGTGGTTTTCCGCGTTAACTACCAGTCACGAGTGTGCGTCATTACGGCGCACATATAAAGTCATTTCCGGTTGACACTATCTCTGTGTATGTGAGATGAGGTGGATCTTTGATCTAGGAACACTGACTCCGGGCGGGCTCAATGTGGACTTTGAGATGGCAGCCCTTATCTAAAAGGTCCGGCCCAGATTATATATTTTATATTATATTTTTTATATATACATTTTTATTTACCCTTAAGGATATTCTTTCCTTCAAATAAGTATATTTTGCTTTTCTTGAGAGGGGGTTACATTGTTTAAAACTCCCCCCTTCTTTCATTATCGATAAGCCAAATATTTGGTTTGAATAGGAAAGTTATAAAAATATTTTTAATTTTTCCTTTTTCTTTTTTTCTTCTAGTATTTCTCCTAATATTGTAGAATATAATATATTTTATCAGCTTTGTAAGCGAATTTCTACGATACGTATGTTGCAATTCTACCTGATCTATTTTCCCTCATTAAAGTATAGTTCATTAGTATAATGCCAGGCATAAAAATGGCGTCCGAAAGCATTAACATCCGGGTTGAAGGACACTAGACGGGTGGAACCGTGATGACGTCATTTGACGCAAACCAAGCCGACGGATCCGGAAGTGACATCACAACACGGAAGTAATGTGAACTTTTACCCGCGAAAATTGATAACTCCGGATGTATTTAAAGAGATTAGATGGACTTGTATGTTATGCACCTTTGAAGAAGACGGAAAGTCGAAACGCGTAGTGCTTTGTTACTTTTTTATACATTTGTTTTAAAAGTATTCTTAATAAATTCTTTTACACCCTACCACTTGGTTCTTCTGGTGTGATTGGAAGAATACTAAGAGGAGGCTGGAGCTGATCCTGGAGCTGATCCCGTTGGAATATACAGCATACAGAGATTTTGAAGAGCCCATACAGTCAGAGCCTGCTATAATAGGCTCTGTTTATCGTGAGTGACCCAATACCACCATTATCCATTCTATTTTTTCTCATACAGTATTATGCTATGTGCAATCTGTTTTGTTTTTCTAGATTGATTTGATTATCAGCTGAGAGACCTTCATTGTACAGATATAAGTATTTTATGTCTATATAGCACCCCCCTTTCATGTTTTCCTCTTGTACTATCTCTGTGTATGTTGTGCTGGAACCACTTTAGCATCCATATTGAAGGTGGCCAAAAACGCCCTAAATATAATATCATGTCTAAAAACTCAACAAAATTAAAATTAACACACACAAGACCAATTGATAACATATACATAAACTCCTATACTTCATATATAAATATCATGGTATAAATGTAAAACTGCAACATGATAAAAATGCATTAATAATAGTGGACATTCGGCAGACCCCTCCCCTTAGACCCATGGATCTATCTGTTAAATAGAAATATAGAGGGATGGTCGAGAAGGGAACAGAAATTAGTGCGGACGATCACCTTGAGTGTGCGTAGAACTATAGAAGCGGCATGGTTAACACCTGGAGGGCCGGAGTTCGGAGGGGTGATCTCTAGGATAAAGGACAGCAGGATCATGGAAGATCTTACTGCCAGGATGAGAGGAACCATGGCAGCCTTCCGAAACGTTTGGGAACCATGGGACAATAGTGCCCTGGGCAATGGAGATACTTGATGCGATAATATTCAGATCACTGCTTGGGGGGTCCTCAGCTCGTTCGCCCTCCCCCTCCTCTTTATTCCTTAGACCTTCTTTCTTTTCTTGATCCTTTTTTCCTCTCTCATCTTTATATCTTTCCATAACCCTTAGTAAATGAGGGTGTTCTCTTATATTCTTTTTTTTTACTTGTATGGTCTCAGTCCGTATGGCTATAGTTCCTTCCTAGCACAGACATCTGTCCTGGTGGAGAGACGGGGATCCCTGGGGCTGCTCCTGCTTTGGGTGGTCTCGGGGCTAATGCTCGGGGCATAGAACCTGACTAGTAGTATAACATACAAGTAGAGAGGCGGATAGCCTGGAATTCCGGAGGTGGATAATCTGTAGGAATGATATATAATTGGAGCTCTGGAAGAGGTTATTTATTATTGTATACTACTGCACGGGATCTATCATAACGCTATTTTTAGATATGCCTCTCCCATATATTAATAAGGAACTTAACTGATGTTACTACAAAAACGAAAATCCCTCGAAGGGGGGCAAGTGATACAGAATGCATAATGTGAATTGCTGTATTTGCTAGAGAAGTTATATTTGTATTTAAATGTATGTTCCTGTATATTTTGGCTTCTGCGCAAGCCTACAAGTTTGTGTTACTCTTGCCTTCCCTATCGAGTGCAAAAATAAAGAATTTAAAAAAAATAATAATAGTGGACAAGGAAATACATTTATTTATGATATACTGCCATATTTCTAGGGGCCCAGCAAGGTGAATATAACCCTTATTATTATGTTATTATTATTATTATTATGTTATATGAGAAAAAAGGTGAAAAAATATATTATAATAAAAAATGAGCAAACTCAAAATCTAAATTTAAACCGTTAGGGTTAAGTGTATCTAATTCAAAAATCCATTTGCTTTCCACTTTGCTGAGCTCCCTAAAATTGTCTTCCTTCCCCCCTTCCCCACTTTCCCCCCCCCCCCCCACCCTCCCTCCAATTGTGCTTCTTCTTACTTTGCAACACATAGCCTAACCCAAAACTTTTTATACATACCCAATATCACTAAATTCGAAGCTCCCAGACACCTACTGATTTTTCATTCTTTTTTGCTTTGGTACGCTGTTGTCTGGACAACTCTCCTGCAAGAAATCTCAGCCCTTATCCATGGGACTTCACCAATAGGAAGAGTATTTTGGGGGGGAAATTGAGGAATGGGTACATCTAACTTTGGAAGAACCTCCCATGAATGCACATACTGAAGTTTAAATATTGACTTAAATTGTTTAGAAATTAACACTCTTGTATCTGGATGAATCCACGCTATCTTCATAAGATTCTGAAATGTAGCCAGAGAAGTGAAATTTACGTTTCATGTCCTGTTCCTCAGATAATATTGCAAGGTTCTATAATAAATTAATTTCAGAAATAGGAAAACCCGTCTCCAACTCTGAATCCTTACTGGAGTATTCAGACAATACTGTGCTCGCTGAACTTTAACCAGGGGTAAGGTCAGGAATAGATGGAGACATTGGTCTCTTTTTCCCTTTCTGTTGAGTAGAGGCAAATGCAGAGCCTTTCTTTAGCGCTGCCTCTTTTACCCCCATAAAGGTTTGCTACAGATTTTGCTGAAACCAGGCCACAAAGGAGCTCATGTTTTTCTGTTTAGACTTTTCTATTTACTCTTTTGAGCACTGATGTTTGGACCCATCAGGCAGGGGATTAGCACAAGTTGTAAGTTGCTTTCAATTTATGTGTTTGCGGAGGGGTAAGAGGAGGGACACCTTTATCAACAGCAGCAAAACTAGACATCTGTAATAAAGCTCAAATTTACTTACTGTAAGTGTATTTTTCCTTAGGATTAGAGGCAGTGCACTACAACAGGATATCCTCTAATTTTGACCAGAAAAGTCAGGCAGACACGTAAAATCTAAAACAGATAGGCTCCTCAACCTATTCCTCCTCCTATAGGTATAACTGTAAACAACCAATCCCCAGAAAATACATAAGCCAAATAATTGCAAAAATATATTTATTAAATAGGGTGTGAAATACATGCTCTTGTGCTATCTAGTACAGTATGAATTCTTACAGTTGTATTCAAAATCATTCAACCCCCATTAATCATCAGGTTTATTGTAAAGATTTACAGACTATCAGCTGTTTGCAATGAACAAATCAAACAAAAGTAATTGAAAAAGCTCAACACAACAAATTTTTCAAGCGGTTTCCCCAAATTCAATGGAAAATGCAACTTATAATGACTTTGCCAGTCTCAAAATGATTAAACCCCCTGAATAGAATCCCTCACAACAGCCCAAATATGCAGAACAGGTGTTGTCTCAAGCACACCTGATGCATCTAATCATGGGCTTCATTAGTTGCCCCAGGTGTGCTTGAGCTGGAATACTTGAAATACCTAAACTGGCTATGGATTTGTTTGACTGCATGTGTCACGTTTGACTGCATGTTAGAAATATGGCTGCAAAAGACCTGCAGCAAGAGTGCACAGTAAGGCGTGTACTAAATGCAGAAGGTTTCCATGCCAGCACTCCAAGATGTACACCACTACTGACCCAAAAGAACAAGATATCAGAAATCAGAATGCCTACATGTTTATCTTTACTACTTCTCATTATTTTTGTCTTGCCTCATGTATATACCTATTTTCATTATTTTTCCTTAGCTTGAACCCTTTCAAGTGTTATGGTTAGCCCTAAAGTTCAGTTTAAAATGTTTAAAAAGTTGAATTCTCTTGTATGCCATGACACTGTACATACATCTATGTTTACAATATGCTTGTCAATGTCTTTGTGGCATCACAAGCCTGTATGCAGAGGTGTAACTAGAAACCACTGGGCCCCGGTGCTAAAATTACCCTGGGACTCCCCAGCCCCTCAATGTGTCTCATCCCCCCAGCCCCTCCACATGTCTCATTTCCTCTACCCAGTCCCTCCATGTGTCTTATTCCCCATGTGTCTCATTCCTTCCCCCCAGCCCCTCCATATGTCTCATTCTCCCCAAGCCCCTTAATGTCTCATACCTCCCCCAAAGCCCCTCCATGTGTCTCATCCCCCCCCAGGCACATCCATGTGTCTTTCTCCCCCTCCACTTTTGCCCCTCCATGTGTCTCATTGCCCCCAAGTTTCTCACTTGCTCCCCCCAGACCCTTCATGTGTCTCATTTCACCCACAAACCACTCAGTGTGTCTATCCTCCCTCTCCACTCTTGCCCCTCCATGTGTCGCTCTCCTCTCCTGCAGCCCCTCCATTTCTCCCTCCCCTCTCCCTTCTCCTGCATTTCTCTCTCCCCCTCCCTTCCCTTGCAGCCCCTCCATTTCTCTCCCCCATTCCCTTGCAGCCCCTCCATTTCTCTCCCCCCTCCCCTCCATTTCTCCCCTCTCCTTTCCATTTCCCCTCCATTTCTCTCCTCCCTTCCACTGCAGCCTCTCCATTTATCTCCCCCCTTCCCCTGCAATCCCTCAGTTTCTCTTTCTCCCTTCTTCTGTAGCCACTCAATTTCTCTCCCCTCTCCATTCCCCCCCTTCCCCTGCAGATCCGCCATTTCTCCCCCCCCCTTCCCCAGCAGACCCTCCATTTCCCCCCCTTCTTCGCCAGCAGACACTCCATTTCTCCCACCCTTCCCCTGCAGACCCTTTATTTCTCTACCCCCTTCCCCTGCAGCCCCTCCATTTCTCTCTCTCCTCCATTTCTCAGTCTCCGCCCTTCCATTGCAGTCCCTCCATTTCTCTTCCCCCCTTTCCCTGCACCCCTTTCATTTCTTCCCCCCCCCCCCATTTCCTGTCAGGCCGCTTCGCAGCGCTACATACAGCGGCAGAAGGGGAGCAGCACAGCACATTGGTTAAATAAATCTGTTAATGGTTTTGCTAGTACACCATTACACCAAGCTCTGTGAAATATAACCGCTTCCAATTTAAACCCACATGTAACAAATGACTAACTAGCCCTTTTTCCTAACTGAGGTCTCTTTCCTTAATTTTCAGCTGTAAATACTGAACAAAAATATTAATTGAGGCAGTCAGTTAGACCTTCATCCTCTTCTACATACCTACCATCTTTTTTTTTCTAAATTCTTTATTTTGTTTTTCCAATTTTAGTTTGTCAAGATAAGAAGTTACAGAAAGAAGAAAGAGTAGTTAGGGTATATAGCATCTCAAAACAGGTAATTGTCAGCAGTAAACAACGTAACGTATCACAACAAATGTTGTAGTCTTCATCTTATAACATCATTATCATTAAAGATGACAGCCTCGTTTTGATCTACAAATATATTCATATATATAGTGTATTAGAAAGTGTCTGATGTCTGGTAATTATGAATATGCGGTTGTAGCAGTTGTTGGTCTGACTCCATGTGTTTGTTTTGTATTGCAAGTTGTATTTTTGAGGATTAATTTTATTATTGAACAACAACCATGTTCTCAATGAACCCAAAAAACTCATTAATATCAAAGCTGAATATTTTTGGAAGTAGTTTTTAGTTTGTTTTTAGTTATAGCTATTTTAGGGGGATATCTGTGTGTGCAGGTGACTATTACTGTGCATAATTATTAGGCAACTTAACAAAAAACAAATATATACCCATTTCAATTATTTATTTTTACCAGTGAAACCAATATAACATCTCAACATTCACAAATATACATTTCTGACATTCAAAAACATAACAAAAACAAATCAGTGACCAATATAGCCACCTTTCTTTGCAAGGACACTCAAAAGCCTGCCATCCATGGATTCTGTCAGTGTTTTGATCTGTTCACCATCAACATTGCGTGCAGCAGCAACCACAGCCTCCCAGACACTGTTCAGAGAGGTGTACTGTTTTCCCTCCTTGTAAATCTCACATTTGATGATGGACCACAGGTTCTCAATGGGGTTCAGATCAGGTGAACAAGGAGGCCATGTCATTAGATTTTCTTCTTTTATACCCTTTCTTGCCAGCCACGCTGTGGAGTACTTGGACGCGTGTGATGGAGCATTGTCCTGCATGAAAATCATGTTTTTCTTGAAGGATGCAGACTTCTTCCTGTACCACTGCTTGAAGAAGGTGTCTTCCAGAAACTGGGAGTTGAGCTTGACTCCATCCTCAACCCGAAAAGGCCCCACAAGCTCATCTTTGATGATACCAGCCCAAACCAGTACTCCACCTCCATCTTGCTGGCGTCTGAGTCGGACTGGAGCTCTCTGCCCTTTACCAATCCATCCATCTGGCCCATCAAGACTCACTCTCATTTCATCAGTCCATAAAACCTTAGAAAAATCAGTCTTGAGATATTTCTTGGCCCAGTCTTGACATTTCAGCTTGTGTGTCTTGTTCAGTGGTGGTCGTCTTTCAGCCTTTCTTACATTGACAATGTCTCTGAGTATTGCACACCTTGTGCTTTCGGGCACTCCAGTGATGTTGCAGCTCTGAAATATGGCCAAACTGGTGGCAAGTGGCATCTTGGCAGCTGCACGCTTGACTTTTCTCAGTTCATGGGCAGTTATTTTGCGCCTTGGTTTCTCCACACGCTTCTTGCGACCCTGTTGACTATTTTGAATGAAACGCTTGATTGTTCGATGATCACGCTTCAGAAGCGTTGCAATTTTAAGAGTGCTGCATCCCTCTGCAAGATATCTCACTATTTTTGACTTTTCTGAGCCTGTCAAGTCCTTCTTTTGACCCATTTTGCCAAAGGAAAGGAAGTTGCCTAATAATTATGCACACCTGATATAGGGTGTTGATGTCATTAGACCACACCCCTTCTCATTACAGAGATGCACATCACCTAATATGCTTAATTGGTAGTAGGCTTTTGAGCCTATACAGCTTGGAGTAAGACAACATGCATAAAGAGGATGATGTGGTCAAAATACTCATTTGCCTAATAATTCTGCACACAGTGTATAAACTAACACGTTCCAGCAAGTATTTTCTTAACAGCGTCATTAATCCGGTCCCCTGACCACTTGCTTTCTCAGAGCAGACCTAGCAGTATAGTCTTAAACTAAAGTGTTTAATGTGTAACCTATATGTTTAATCTAGAATCAGAACAATTCTGTATGTTTCTGCCTAGCATCTGACACAGCATATTAACCTACTACGTAGAAAACAAAAGTGATGTTTTTATATGTTAAGTTTTCAAACTCTCTAAGCAACGTACATCATTTCTGTTCATATCCTTACCTAAAAAATTGTGTGCAAGATCTCATGTCTACCCCTGTTTAAACTGTGCCTAACGTGCTAGAGGTCTGCCTTTGGGGTACCTCATAAGCAATTGTTATAACTGTGCTCACTTCAAAAATAAAGAATAAAAAAAAAAGAAAAAAAAGAAAGTGTAGTGATTGTAGGAAGGAGAAGAGTAAAGGAGGTGCACATAAGGGGGAGGGTTGGGACCAGCGGGGGGCAGCCGCAGGCCCCAACCCTCCCCCTTATGTGCTGCCCTGGCGTTCTAGGATCAAGGGGTCCCACATTTTGTGGAAGTGTTTTGTTGTTTCTTGGGGCATGGCTGATACATTTCCATAGCTTCAGCTGTCTTTCAGAGTACTACTGCGAGGGAGGGTTTGTTGTGGTTATCCCATTGTTCTACAATCGTGCGTCTATAGGCAAGTGCAATTTTACCCACCAGTTTGTTCTGAGCTCTGGTAAGAGTGACATGGGGTTTGGCGAGTAACCAGATCCAGGGTTCCCTATGCAAGTCTGTTTGGAGGATTCTTGAGGCGAGGCTAGAGACGCAGGCCCAAAGCTGGGAGATAGATGGGCATTCCCACCATAGGTGGATATATGTGCCCTATATTCCGCATCCTTTCCAGCAGACATCTGTGTCTGAGCGCCCCATTTGCTACAGCCTGAGAGGCGTGAGGTACCACTGGAGCATCGTCTTGTATGCTTGTTCCTTGTGGTTAACGCATACAGTGAGTGATGCCGTGGCTTCCCAGACGTCAGTCCAGTCGGAGGGATCGTTTGATGGGTCCATGTCTGTTTCCCAGGCCAACGTATAAGAGAGGGCATGTACCGGGGAGGTTGAATTCAAGAGGGAGTTTATTGTGGAAATTTGTCCTTTTTGAATGGGTGCGTGTAGACATGCTTTTTCAAAGTGTGTGAGTGTGGTGATGGCTGTGGCCATGATGTTTGGTTAGTTGAAGAAGCTGCATAATTGTAGGTATCGGAAATGGTCGAAGGTAGTTAATGGTACTTTTCTTGGTAGGTCTGCGAATGGTAAGAGTTGTTGATTACGAAAGAAGTGGAGGAGTCTTAGCAGCCCATTGTCTTCAAAGTTTGCAAAGTTTTGGAGTGTCATGCCTGGGAGAAATTGTTTTTTTTCTCAAGACTGGTGTGAGTGGTGATGGTACATTTACTAGAGGAAATCGTGAGGTTGTTATATCCCATATTTGGAAGGATGTGGTTAGAGCTGGGGATGTTAGGGGGGGTGTTTGGTCTATCTCTCCTAGGGAGCCAGAGGAGGAGTGAGTGGAGATCTCTTCCCAGGAGATCATGTTCTAGGTCTGGATCTGCCGGCCCTGGTAGAGACCTACCCCCGGAATACACTTCTCATGGAGGACTGGATGCATATCAGTAAATGCACCAATGAACCGCCTTAGATCCTTTATGAAGGAATCTCCAAAAAGTATGTCCAGGGCATCTTTGCCAGCCTCACGGAGGGCTAAATTTTAAACAATGGCTTTGCGTCGTTCCATAGAGAGGGATGCATTAATGCTGTCCACTATACAGATGGCCCTTTGGACCTAACCACAGAGTTCCTCCAGGTCAACCTGCCTGTTATCGGCTCTGGCGTCCTCCGCCAGTTCAAATAGTTTGGCCAGGGGGCCAAAGAAGTCCAAGTGTTTATCTTGGTAGGAACTGAGAGACGAATCTAGGCCCTTATGCGGGTTCCACCCTAGTTTGACCAAAAACTGGGTCGACCTCCGGGGTGTCACATACCTTGTTAGGTACCACAGGTCTAGGGCAGGTTCTGGGCTGCCTTGCTAAGAGGACGCTGCACCCAGATTTCTAGGTAGCGGGCCACGTGGTCCACCAGGAGTCACTCGACCAACCTAGAATGATGTAGGTCATTCTGGTTGAATTTGGGCCCGCCCAGCGGATCCATTCTGGGCAGTCCCCACGTCTGCGAGAGAATCAGGCTTGGGTCGCCTCCTGTCATCCTCGCTGGGGCAGAGGTAAAGAGACCACCAGAATCTTTCTCTGAGTCACTACAGGACTCAACACCAGCCTCCTCGCTAGACCCGATTTCTGAGTCACTCTCAGTCTGTGCTCTTGCACATTTCCTCCACCGCACCTGTTCTGCCTAGCACGGAAAGGCTCTTTTGCGTTGATGAGACAAGCATTCAGGGGCGACCAGAGATGGGGATCCACATCAGGACCATGTATGGGTGTCAAGGGATCCGTGGCCACTGCGCTCTATGGGTATGCAAGCAGTGCCTGAGATACAGTATAAGACAAGGCCGAAGACATAGATCCCACAGTGGCCACAATGGCGTTGGTCACAGACTGTTGCAGAGCCAAGGACTGCGTGTCCTTCCTGCGAGAAGCAGGGTCTACCACCAAGGGTGGGGAGCCAGCAGTAGAAAGGACATCTTCCAATATTAGTGGGGTATCCATCTCCCCAGGGGTAGGCAGGCATACAGGCACCTTAAGCTTAGGCATGGGAAGGCAGATAGGAGTAAGACCCACAGTATAACCAAAACTAGGAGAATCTAGGATGCTGCTAGAGAAAAGGCAGTGAAGTAGTGAGGGTTAATCACCCAGACTCATTACCCAGGAGAAGGGACATAAGGGAGCTCACCAGGGCCCAGACCAGTAGTATAGACACGAGGTGAGAAGAGGCAGGGTTAGGGTAAAACCGGAAAGAAACACAATCCCAAACTTGCAAGATTGTGGGAGAAAAAAAACAGGAACTTGCATGAAAAAGTACCGTACCGAATGCATCGAGTAAGGCAAAACTGCGAACGCGGCACAAAAAACCTACCGAACAGTTGCACATGAATCCGCAAATGAAACAGCGTTTGCGAACCAAATGCGGACCAAAAACCAATACGTATAAAGAGAAACTGTCATTTACGTGTGAACTGTAATCGCGAAAAAATACGAACTGGGCTGAACGGTGGTGCAATAAGCCACCAAAAGGGCACCAAAATGAAACCGGGACCCGGAAAAAAACAAGCAGGTTCTAAATAAAGAGGGGGGGGGGGGGGGTGGCAGAACCACTAAAATATAAGGTAAATAAACCAGGGGAGAAAGACCCCAAATTACAGGGAATGAACCACACTAGCTGGTCTGGGACCCTGGGTACAGGATTAAAAGATACATAATAATAAGGTAATCACAAGTCTATCTAAAATCACAAGTCTATCTAAAATCACAAGTTAAATAAAAGTACAAGTCTAAAATAAAAAGTACAACTAAAATCTAGAAAGACAAAGAAATAGGTACTTAACTGACTGTGGAGCAGCAAAGAAAGAGGAGTATCTAGGGGAGGCACTTACTATTATACTGGGACATGGTCTGGGAGTGGCTTATGTTACCATGTATACAATATTTTTCTTACTGTTTTGTATTCTTTGCTGCTATAGGTGGACAGTAAAGAAGGGGTAAGTAAAGAAAGAATATGCAATATGAGCTTCAATGTCTTGTAATAAAATTCAAAATTGGCAGGCATGACATTTTAATGGTACCCTAGAAACTTTATTGAGCAAAATATAATAAGAGGCTAATTACCCAGCGATGTTCACGTAGAGGTGAGTGCTATACGACTATCTGAGCTAATTGTGCAGTGTGATAATACAAAAGTAGGTTGGGCAAACCCAGTACACCCTTATATCTGGGTTTATACAGTGTGTTCTGTGCTGTTTATTCTGCTAAATAAATCTGTCAATCACTCTCTGTAATTTGTTTAAGTCGGCTCTTGTGACCCTAATGGGCAGAGCCAAAAATAGGAACAGAACCCTAGATAGCACAATAATTTTAATGCAATTAATTTGGCACATCCATGAAATAGGTCTATCAAACCAAGCCTCTACCTCTTTTTTCAAGTTGTTAATTAATTGTAGATAATTACTGGAAAACAGAATTGCACAAGAAGAGCAAATTTTACACCCAGATAACCCCGAACTAAATAGTAAATTACATTTATTGCATAGTATCTCCACGTCCCTCTCTGACACTTAAAATGGGACTGTAACTGATTTAGAACAGTTTATTTTATATCCTGATATTTGACCAAATCGGTCCAAGAGGTGGAGCAGCAGTGACAAAGATTGTGCCAGGTCAGCCATAGATATCAAAATATTATCGGCATATGTGTTGTGTATGTATTACCCATGTATGTCTGATTGATGTTTTTTTTTCTTTTTCAATGTTCTGTATTTTGTTTTTCTCTCAATTACTTCATAATTGCTGTTCTGTTCATTGCTTACTCTGGAGAAGAGAAAGGGTGGTCCCAAACACTTGATAATGGTTATGTTTGCTACACTAAACGTGCAGAGACTTAACTCCCCTTTTAAGAGGTCAATTTTGCTCCAATCACTAAAATATATGAAAAATTGATTTATGTGCGATCCAAGAGACCCACTGGAGATGGTCAGATAAATTCATTTTTAACTCAAAAGATTTACCTACTATTATCCACTCAATGTCTCTCAATGACTGACAAGAAAAAAAGAGGTGTTGCTTTATTTTTTCAAAAGTCCTTAGATTTAATTATTAAACATTTCAAATACGATGAAGGAGGGAGATATCTAATAATCGTATGTGTAATTTTTATTTTTTAACATTAGAGCTAGGCATGAGTATCTCCATCTTTCACTGTTAGATATTACCTTTATACCATATTCATCATCTGTTTATTTAAATTTTTATTCTTTTCTACCTTCATTTTACTTTTTTATTTTAATATTCTATTTATATCTCTACCCATACTTATCACTCACTCATGGACCTAAACAAACAGAACAAACAAACAAAAAAAAATCCTTTTCACTTTCCTCTTTCCTCCACTCTTTTTCCTTTCTCTTTTTTTGTTATTCCCCAACTGCTTTTGACTTTCCTTTTTCTTTTCATTTTCTACCTGTCCCCTTTCCTATCCCTTGTTCCCTACAGTGAGGAATGAAGACTACATATAATCTTTTTTGTCTTTTCCAATTTCTGTACCTTCTAACTTCTTCCTTTCTCAACCCCTAATCCCCCTTCCTCTTTTCTTTATTTTTTTTTCCTTTTTCTCTTCATTGCCCTTTTAGAAGTGTTAATACTTATTTAGCCAAGGACTCCATAGAGTATTATATATTTCCAAAGTCTGATAGTTCAAATAAAAGCCCCTTTCCATTTCTCCTTGAGGTACTACTTACCTATTCTTTACTATCGAAAGTTGTTTGCAATTCACTTTGCCATGCCAACAATACTCTTGATGTTGCCTCTTGTTTTAGGGTAAGCATTAATCTATGGATCGTCTTAATTATACCTTGTTGAGGTTTATTATTAAAGATTTTGTTTACCTGTTCATATACTCCATTTCCATCCTCTCTATATAGATGCACTCTAATATAATTTTTAATTCTTATCCTAAAAAATCTGAGGATTCAAGAGACCCAATTCATTACATAATGTGTTAATAGTCTTGAGTTTGTGTCCTATTAATAAGTCTCTGATTTTGATTTTATATTTATCATGTGGAGTCTTTACTGCTATATTTTGGAAATGGGTTTCTAGACTTAGAAGAGAGGTATTTTTAATAACTTTATCTTTTATTAAAAGTTTTTTCTTAAACCTCGTCCATCCACTAATAATATTGTCAAGGATAATTAAGGTATTCTATCTAGCTATATTTTAAATCTCATTATGATGAGCCCCTAAAATATCTTCCAGATTCTTGATTTTTAGTATTTCAGATTCTATCAAATACCAATCTTCTTGTTTAGAATTGTCTATTTGAAGTTTATGAGCCTGAATAACCATCATTACATTAGCAGAACTGTTGTATATAATGTATTTCTGCAGATTCAATTTTTTTCCCCCTGCCATATAAACGTTTGTCATTTTTTGAAAATAATCACAATATTTTATGGGAATTTCAAGGGGAATCATACATAAACGATATAACCATTTGGGGAATGCGTAAGCTTTTATTATATTCATCCTGCCCATCCATGACACAAATAGATGTTTCCATTCTGCCAAATTTTTTTTATATTCCTTAATTAAAGCAAGGTAATTAATTCTCCAAATGTTTTCAACATTGTCTGTTAAAATTATCCCCAAGTATGTGATCCCTGATTTATTCAGCACAAGCCCATATTGGCTTTGGATTTTATATGCAACTTGAATTGAGCCTATTGTAAGGGTCTGGGTTTGTGAGTACCTAATTGTACTTTATTACTAATATATATACCAACAATATTACACTATATATATGTTTCTTCTAGGCCAATCACCTACGACAGAACCCTAAGAAAGTTTGGATGCAAAGGAGGGATAGGGTCACCTTAACGGACCCTAAAGCACAAGAACTTGAGCTAAGTTTTTTTTTAGCTACTTGACAGTTTATCTCACATTAAAATTACATTATACAGTTTTCACTATTTTTTTATTTATTTTTTTTAGACAATCTTTATTTTTCAGAAATAAATCAAATTTTTTACAAATATAGTGGTCGAGTGAGCATACACATGGGTATAGAAATAGATCAATAACAGGGAGATCGTAGACAATCGTATATAGGGGTAAGAATGCATTGCTTGTGAATAAGTGTCCCGCATTAGCACAATATGCTTGTTAAGAGCGTTTGACGTACAGTTCACATTTATCGGGTTGTGAGGTAAGGGGGGTATCCCAATTGGGCCCTTGGTGGCTAATGTGTCTAGGGGACCTGGTCTGATCTGCTATACTTTGTGGTGAGGGCCGCATATATATCCGTGGCTATCTCCCCTCCCACTGCAAAGGCAATCCCCTTGGCATGGTGGCCGTGCCACATCATGCTGCTTATTTGTCTAAGCTGGAGTAGCCGTCTTGGCTTTGGGTGCTGAGTGGTGCGGCATAGGCTCGGACAGCATTGTAGCGCCCTTGAGAGTGTTGAGACCCGCCACCAAACCCATGCTAATGTCAGTAGGTCTTAGGAATGGGTCCGACATGGATGTTACTCTGGCAGGACAGTAACATCTGGTTAGTAAGGTAGTCATATGGTACCATACGTGGTGTTTAGGGCAGTTTGACCCTGTTCATCCATTGTTCGATGTTTGGGGGGTCTGTTGTACGCCACTTAAGCGGGATAAGGGATTTGGACGCGTTTAGAAAGTGTCTTGTGAGGGAGCGTTTGTACATCAATAGGGAAAGTGTTGAACACAAACAGCAAAAATGGCTTGTGTCCTTAAGCGTAAGACAAGCTTCTGAAGCTGTGTCCTTAAGGGGTTAAGCCTAGTCGTATACACTTTTGCCAATATCTTTATATCTGAGTTCAAGTGCCATATCGGGTGTAAATTCTGAACTTTATTTGGATGTTTGGCAGGTTTAGGGAGGGTGACTATATGGGCTACAAGCATATCCTGTGGTCACACAAAAATAAAAAATAAATCAAGTCTTGTATCAACTCAAAATGGAGAAAGGTCTTAGATGGATATCCTTCTGCCATCACCAAAAGCAGACACCCAAAAGTGGTGGGAATATCTTCAATAACAATTGTTATATATTCACTTATTCTTTTTTTTCTTCTCAGGATATGCCCTCATGGTTCATAATTTCACTTGTCTTTTACAAGTGTAACAATATGCTGGTAAACTAATGATATAACTGTGTACTGTCTTTGTATGTGTACTTGTTGTAAATGTGTTTAAAAAAATTCAATAAAGATTATTGAAAAAAATAAAGTCCCCAATAGGTAGGCTAGCTTTCTTCCCCAGTTGTGCGATAAATACATTGATCTTTCTGAAATCTTTTTTTTTCAGATCATTCTGTAATGGAGAAGATGGTTTTAAAATGTTTAGAAATGTTTAAAAAAAAAAAAAAATTTTTTTTAAGAAGGATACTTCCATTCTATAAGCATTAAATCTTTCAAATTAGGGTGCATTGGAAAGGCGTATGGTTTCTTGCTTTTGCCACCTTCATATATCTTTAGAAAACTCATCCATATGGCTTCCTACTTCTCTGAAAGCCTGTGAAGTCTATCCTGTTAAAAACTCTTTCCTTATTCGAAGAGACAGTGGAATCTTAAGAGGCAGAATCTACAGATTAATCTGAACTCTTATCTGTAACCTCAAAATACTTATGATTTTTCCTCAAAGATGGTGACTTGCTATCTGGCTCTGACTGTATAGACAACTGTGCTGACTGCATGTCCAAAAATTTTTATTGTAAACTATTTTGGAACCATGTAAGAACACTTCAGCCTTTTTTTTTTTTTTTCAAGCATCCTCATAAGATTATTTTTTAACAATTACTAGAAACCTTTTTCTTGTAGCCATCTGGCATGGGCTGCACACAGGAGGAACAAATTAAAAGCTTTGATTTCAAAAGACATTTTCCCCTTTTCAGCTGATTCAGTATTAGATACATTGAAAAGAGTAAAATATTCTATTTTTACATTTTAAAAAAAAAATACTACCTAAACTAAGGCAAGCTCAGGCTAGAGACCACAAGATAAAAGCAGAAAGTCTTACCTTAACACCTTAAGGACACATGACATGTGTGACAGGTCATGATTCCTTTTTATTCTAGATGTCTCTAGCAAAGCCACATGTTTGGTCCAACTTGCTTACGCTTCTTCACCTTGTCAGTGTAAGAAAAAAAAAAAAAGGAGCTCTACACAGAGCCTCCCTAACAGCAACCAGCTGTATCACCAACTAATAGAGCCAGCAGGGTAAAAGGAGGCACTTGCACATTTTAATGTTTTTATTTCAGAGGGTTACCTGCCCATTAGTTGGAGGAGCAACCCACTGATATTGCCATACGATAGGAAAATAAGAATTGGCTCATGGGATATACTCACTAGCTGATAAGGAATCTAACAGCCCGTATATCAACTCCTAATCAGCTAAATAAGAGTTGGTAGAAAGAGGGGGAGCATGTTCTCCCAGGTAACATAGGGTCTCACCATCAACTTACTCATTTTATTTGGTTCCTATCCCAAAGAATTAGAGAGCTGGTACATTTATTTTTTTTAAACAAATTCACCATTTATTTTGTATACACCAAATTGGTATTCACCTTAGTGCTATGGTAATCTCTGAATTTGCATTTATATATAGTAAAAGAATGAGAACACACACCTCTATATATTTCTCAGATACTCTTCATTGTTCAGCTAGTAGAGTTTGATTTAACCATGTTTGACCTATTGGGTAGCTCCTGCGGTCTCCATTAATTTCTAGCTGCTGATTAGCCTAACCTTCAACATCAGCCAACAGAATAACTGTCGTCATCATTGAATCGATTTTCTATGTGTAAGAAAAACATTACAATTACATTACGTAATTGTTCAGTCCAGTGGCGGCACTACCAGGGTCACAAAAATTCACCTTACTGACTGGGCAACTGTCAAGTGGAGGAATCCAGGTCAGATAGCCCTCCTTGCAAAACCATCATTTCTTGAAACCTTGCTAATATTAGTTATTTGCAATGCAAAGCTATGACAGGGCTAGGCTAGTATCAGTATACATTGACTTTCACCTCAAGCATTTTATCTAACAGTACAGCATGCATTAACTCTCTACACACTGTGTTCAGGAGACTGAGCGGCCTCCACATGGTGTGCTTATTCAAGCCACAGAGCTCTGATCTTTAGCAATGTTAAAAGCATAGCAGAAAAGTGGATTCACATTCTGCCAAATCCCACAGACTAACACACACTCAGCCACCACACCATAAGTGGGGGGGATCAATGAGGGTGTTCTTCTGTTTTTGCTCCTAGGCACAGTGGTTCATAGTTACACCCCTGTTTTGGTCACACACAAAAACAAGGACACAAGTGAAAGCTTTTATATTTATTGTCCACTGCTTGACATTTAAATTGAGGAATGTATCTGGCATTAGAATATGTGGATTTTCAAACAACTTAACATGTATAATGACCTTTAAGTATCTTCAGTGATAAAATAGTTGAAATGATGTTGCTAGAATCGCTGCCAGGCTATTACTGCCTTTAAAACAAAGGAAAATACAGCAGTTTCATTTAGAAAAGTGAACATTTCTTACTTGAAGCAGTCATTAAGTATGCCAATACCAATACAATTCTTTATAATACTACTACTTTTGGCACACACCCAAGTGAGCTGATGACTGACATATTGCAGGCCGAACCATCAACTTCTGTTATATCCACTTAAGGGAGTATATGAAGGTGATTAATTCTAGCAATATTAACAATTAAGACTTTCTATTTGAATCCCTATGTGATCTGCAATAATAACTGTTAAAATATTGAATTTACAAAAAAATAAAAAAATAAAATAAAAGTAACTCAGCTTTTTCTTGTTGTGTTTAAAATTTTTTTTTTTTTTTACAATATTTTGCAATAGTATAAAACGTATTTTGTGGGAAAATCTTGGGTGAAAACTGAGATAACAGACCATTTTGAAAGAAAGATCTTAAAGTAATAAATCTGAAAACAAAAACTCCCCAAAATCTTCCAGATAAAACATGCTATACAGTAAAACATACAATTAAATAAAATCATCTCAAGTTACAATGCAAGTGTGTGTCCTTGAGCCAAAGGAATATCGTAATTAACACAATTCCATCTCTTTTCAACACATCATGCTATGTAAAAATAGTGCGCTATATTACATGAACGATATATACAAATATGAGCTGCAAAGCATTTGTTACGTTGTCTTCCTGAATCCTTTTAGAATAGGATATATGTTTTCAAAAGCTTCATAGATCTCTGCCCGGACTTTAGCACCTGAAATGGACAATGGAAATATTATATACACACTTGTTGAATATAAATATTGATTTCTATTTAAAATGCAATAGTATGAGCATGATTTATTCATAGAACCCACCTTTTAGCATTATGTAGCAGAAATTAGTAGATCTATACAGATGCTAATAGTTTCTACTTTGAATGGTTTATGCATTCTAAAATGATCAGTTCTCATTTACTCTCATTTAACAGTTGTGTATGTAAAACGTTCACAAAATACAACTTTTCATAAAGAAGTCAAGTTTCACACTTTAAATCGTTACACTGCAACCTTGGTTAAAAAATAAAGAATAAAGTACGTCAAGTACTACCTTTAAATACACCTTTTTATATTTTGTTCCAAAACAAACCGGTTTGAAGCCATGGCCATATTGGGCAACAAAAAGAAAGAATTCCTATCTGGCTCCAAGCATTTTTTTGGATCATAAATCCTTTGCTATGGATAGTAAGAAAATATTCCAAGCACAATAGCCAGTGTCAAACTGTTCTAAATTAGTTTGACCATTTACATGCTCTGTTAATTGAACTTTAAAAGGAACACTATAGATGTATATAGCTGTTTAGGTGATCTCGCACTCACCCCTCCCCCCCCAAATTAGAATGGTAATTTTACTAACCTTTATATAGCACCGCACAGGTATACTCGCTGCTGGCTGCCGAGCTTTATCAAATCAGCATCTCCTCATAGAGATGCACTGAATCAATGCAACTCTCTCGGGAGCATTCCACATGCTGAATGTCTGTGTGAATGGCACTAGAGGTTTTCCTAAGCAGTAATGTAAAAATTGCCTTTTCTATAAAAAGGCAGTGTTTACATTAAAAAGTTAGCAGGGACAGGTAATACCCCCTAGAACAGTGATGGCGAATCTTTTTGAGGCAGAGTACCCAAACTGCAATACATGCCAACTTTTTTTTCCTCAAAGTGCCAACACCGCAATTAAACCTGAATACTGAGGTTTAAGTTTAGAAAAAAACAACTTGTACAGTTGTCTGAACTAATTTACATCTTTTGTTTTAAAAAAAAGAACAGAGTTCAATGATTTAAATTTTAAATAATTATATAAATAGATAATTTTACGACATGCAGTGGTTATGGTACTGCGGTCTTCTATTCCTTTCCCAACAGCTGAGCCTAAGTGATTATAGCTACAGCAGGGAGTAGAGGAATAGTAGAGATGAATACAGCTTCCAAGACTATTCTCCCCAGCAAATAGAATATTCCCCCCCAAACATGAGCCTAGACTTCATGAAGGGTGTAACAGGAATGATCTTTATTGAAAACAGGCTGGCTTTTATGAGAAATCCTCCTGCAAGAGGACCTCCCACAGCCAACAAATACATTAATCATTATACAGTTTTGCACTAATACACGCCCTCCCTCTGCCTGGGAGATTTTGAGATAAGTTAAGGAATAAATCAATTATCTCCAGGCAAAGGGCACACATTTTCCCCAAAAGTTAGAACACCCCTTTCCCCACAAGGTATCCCCACAAAATACATATCCTGATAGCCCTGATCTGATATCCTGATGGCCCTGATCTGGGGGACACACATATCCAAATTTCACCCAGATCGGTTCAGGGGTTCTTAAAGGACCACTCTAGGCACCACTTCAGCTTACTGAAGACCACTTCAGCTTACTGAAGTGGTCTGGGTGCCAGGTCCAGCTAGGGTTAACCCATTTTTTTTTTATAAACATAGCAGTTTCAGAGAAACTGCTATGTTTATAAATGGGTTAAGCCTTCCCCCAAACCGCTAGAGGCGCTTGCGTGATTCTGACACTGAAAATCACAGTGAGAGCACGCAAGCGTCCATAGGAAAGCATTGATAATGCTTTCCTATGCGACCGGCTGAATGTGCGCGCAGCTCTTGCCGCGCGTGCGCATTCAGCCGATGGGGCGGAACGGAGGCAGAGATCTCCCAGCCCAGCACTGGAAAAAGTTAAGTTTTACCCCTTTTCCCCTTTCCAGAGCCGGGCGGGAGGGGGGCCCTGAGGGTGGGGGCACCCTCAGGGCACTATAGTGGTCCTTTAAAAAGTGTGGAAGTCATGTTTTACCGACCACACACGAGGCTCCTGCCCAAAACAGTTGCACGAATTCAGCGTGTGCGGTCGGTCAATTAGGAAAAAGGCGAAAAACGGGCAAAATACCGAATAGATGCTTCTGGCTCATAGTAGCGATTGTTCCCCTTGTCTGCACGAACATAACTACCGAATACTGCTCTTCTGGCTGTTCGGTAAGTGGGAGAAGCCGGCGTTCGGTAGTTTTCAGCGGTGGTTTGTGAGGTCGAGTGTCAGATTTTAGTTCCAGACACTCGACGACCAAGTCCCGCTGACCCCCCTCGTGCGAACAAGATGGCCGCCGTTTTCTTTTCCACGTGGCGTCCAACAAATGCAATACATACACACCGACTGCTGAACACATTCACACACCGACTGCTTAATACATACACACCGACACACAGACAGACTGCTAAATACACACAGTCCGCTAAATACATACATACATACATACATACATACACACACACACACACACTGCTGAGAACGCAGTCAGCGGAATACACACACACACACACACACGCATTGAGGGGTGCAGTGTGTGGAGTGCTGTGTGTGAGTATGGAGGACAGGTCCTGCAGCTCTCCTGTCCTCCCGCTAGATGCTGTGTGGATAATTGCCATGGTTACGTGCAGCAATGCTCCACACAGCTAGCAGGAGGACAGGAGAGCTGCTTCCTCGATCCCTCCCCTCTGCTTCCGGTCCTCCGACAAGAAAGCAGGGTAGGCGCCTGCCGTTTTGGGCAGGCAGGTGCCTGCTCTGCATTGATGGTGAACCTATGGCCGCGTGCCCACAGAGAGGGCCCGGCGTGCCACAGGTTCGCCATCACTGCCCTAGAACAACTACATTAAGATGTAGTTCTGGTAACTATATTGTCCACTTAATCATACGCATTAGGCTGTTGCAGGTAATTAACAGAGCAAGAGATAAGAAAGTTTAACATTCTATGCAATATGGAAAGATATATTAAAAAAAAAAAAAAAAAAAAGTGCTCTTTTCCAGGAAATGTCATATCCGTCAAATCCAGGGGAGATGTGGATAGGACTACCAAGGCAAAGAGATTTAATTTCCAATTGGCAGATTGAGCAGTGACACTGCAGGGGCATGGTCTCACTCAAACCAGTACATTAAGCAAATGTTTTGGTGCTCTTAAGTGTCGTACTTTTATTGGTATTCACACAATGCTTGCATATGTGGATGAAATTAATGCAAAGTCTAACACAATACCTTACGGAGACTGAACTGATACAATGTGATTCCCTTGGCCCTAGTTTTATCATATACCACAATATAGAAGAAATAATATAGCTAGAATACTTACCAGTCAACACAACCTTTCCAGACACAAATATAAGCAGGACAATTCTTGGTTTGATCATTCTGTATATAAGACCCGGAAATAATTCTGGTTCATAACTACGAAAGAGAAGTGTGGAAGAGAGGTTAGGTGTTTTACCAAATTGCTTTTTATTTGGTATTCAGCACAAAGCAACACACAGAAGACGCAACGTGAAACAAAATTTCTATCCTGCTTTAACTGTATCATGTGGTCATACTCAAAACCGTGACAGTTTCTCTTTAAAGGGATTCTAAAGTGTCAGAACCCACAGTGCATCGCATTTTGCTGCGTATGGGGCTGCATAGCCACAGACCGGTCAAAGTGCCAATGTTGACCCCTGTCCAACGCTGAAAGCACCTTTAAAGAAAGAAGGTGAATGAATGAAGATTAATCACACTTTGTCTTTAGATCAGGTGAATCGCCAGATTGTGCGTAGTTTACCTGGGGAAGAGATGGCAGCAGGATGCACTATGGGAAGAAGGCAGGCTGGCAGAGGCAATGTTCTGCTGAGAAAATTGGGTCGTGCACTCATGTACATGTTACGTTGACACGTACCATCTACCTAAAGATTGCTGCAGACCACGTACACTCCTACATCACAATGGTGTTCCTTGATGGCAGTGGCCTCTTTCAGTAGAATATTGAACCCTGCCACACTGCACACATTTTTGTTCCCTTGGCCTCTAAATTCCCCAGATATCAATCCGATTGAGCATCTTTGGTACGTGATGGAACACCAAGTCCGATCCACAGATACCTGACCTCGCAATTTGCAGGACTATGCTGCAATAATCTTGGTGCCAGATACCAGAGAACACGTTTACAGGTCTTGAGGACTCCATGCCTTGATGCATCAGAGCGGTTTTGGCAGCACAAAGGTGACCTACATGATATTAGGCAGGTGGTTTTAACATTGTTGCTGAACAATGTAAATCGAGATTTAAATCCTGGGTGGTGTGAGTGGTGTGAGTAGGGTTTAATCCATGCTCACACCAAGGCATTTTTTGTATCAATCCTTGGAGCTCCACTCTGTCAGTTAAAGTAATTTTAGAAACTCAGCACTGCGTACAGCCCTTCACCTCCACAGAGAACACAGAGTGATTGGGCGATCAACTTCAGTCACGTTATTCTCATGCTGGACCTAGTGCTTGGTAGACCCCAAGTCTAAACAGACCTAGGAGGGTCTTCTTCCATTCCCCCAATGCCTTTGTGATTGGTAATTGGCAATGTCGGTTGCTTCACACCGACCACATTGGGCATACTCTTATTAATGTAACAGGAGATGTTACACTGATAATAGTTGGCAGTAACTACTGTTTTATCTTAGAATTCCCTTTGCTTATATAAATACTGATATTGGCACAGAGAAACCTTAGGTTTAGAAATAATTTTAGGATTAGGATGAGCAAAGGAATACTCTGCATAAACCAGCAGAGCAAACCCTGACACTAATGCCAGTGATAGGATTACGATTACAATTAAAAGGGACACTACAGTCACCCAGGTTATGGAACTATGGTGTATACAATTAGGGCATAGGTTAGGATTATGGTGAAGTTTACGATCAGATTAAGTGTTCTATTTGGGATTTTGATTTGGTATAGAATCAGGGTTTAGTTTAGATTAAGATTGTTACTTTGCAAAAGGTATACCAATTGATACAACTCAATATTGTGGAGGACAGTTAAAATAATTTGATTACTACAGGGAGACTAGATTTAAAAAAAAAATAGCAGCAAAATACATGTACATATAAAAATGAAATAATAAAATTCATGACCACAAAAATTTTTTTTTTTAAAACATAACACCTCAATAAAGCGTCAAATGTATAATGTGAGTCCCCATGGTACCCACATTTGCAACGGTATGCATTTCTGGAGTAATATAAATATGTGAGCTACTATAATGCGCCAAAATGCAACACAGATGCATCTGGGGAGATAAATTCAACACAGTATTTTCACAAAACCTTGACAAGGGCATTCAAAGGGGGTCATTCTCTACTCAGGAAATATAGCTGAGCACAATTGAGTTCTTGTAATTACAGTAGCACACAAAGTTTACAAAATAAACCAGTAAACTGCAAAATCGCCAAACAATTGTGTATATTATCGCAATAAAAGCTAACATTATTAGGACATTCACAGTTAAAATGTCATGCATAACAAAAAAAACAAAAAAAAAAAAACCTTTTTTGCCTAAAATGGTGGCAGTACACAAATGGGTTGTGCTTCCATATGCTGGCACAAGTAGCCTGAAAGATATTAAAATGTTTTAAATTGTTCCTCCCCCTCACCCTTTATATTCCCCACAGTACCTTACTAACCAGTTCGTTTAAAAAAAAAAAAAAACCTAAAAAAAAAAACCAAGGACAGTCTCCATTCCATGCAAAAAAATAAAAATAGAACAGGGAGGGACATTGTACTGCTACCATATTAAGGAAAAATAATTTACGGTGAGTAAACATTTCTGCTTTTCCTAGCATCTGGCGGCAGTAAACAGATGGTATATAGTAAGATCCCAAGGCAAATGAGTGAGGGAAGTCAATACACAACTGCTTGGAGCACCTCACATCCAAAATCAGCTTCTGAGGATGAAAAGAGGTCTATCCCTGTAGTGTTTTATAAATGTGTGAAACGTCCACCAAGCAGCAGCTCAGCATGTGTCATCTGGAGAAGCGTTGGCACGTTCTGCCCATGAAGTAGGCACAGCTCTAGTGGAGTGAGCTTTGATTGAGATGGGAGATTGAAGACCAGAATGTACATATGCCAGCCTGATGATTTCCATAAGTCACCAAGCAATGGTAGTTCTAGTTAATGCCCCTAATAGCCTTCGGTAAGAATGAAAGTTTAGGATATAAAATGACCTTATCCTGATGGAAAATGGTAAATTCTCCTGAAGATAGAGCTTGAATTTCCCCAATTCTCTTTGCCAAAGTAATAGCAAGGAAAACAGTCTTGAGAAAAATAAACTATAATGGAACATCATCTAAAGGTTCAAAGGGTGATTCACAGAGAGCCTTCATAACGAAAGATAAATCCCAAGAAGGGACAAAAGATTTACGAGAAGGCCTTAGTAGCAGGATTGCTTTGAAGAAATGTCTAATCCACAACTCTGAGGCAAACTTTCACGAGGAAATGGCTCAAGGCAGACAAATGCACTTTTAATGTAGACACGCAGAGACCAGATTTAAAAAAAACAAAAAAAAAAAAACACATCATGAACAAAATGGATAATTGTGTCACTGGAAAGGGAACTATGTAGGTGGTTGTGATCATAACACCAATGAAGAAAACAATTCCAGATTCTTAAATATATTCTCGAAGTTAACTTCCTCATAGATCCCATCAAAAGGTCAAACCTATGACCCAGGATGCTATGACTTTGCAGCATTAGCCTTGCAGCAGCCATGCTGTTAATCTAAACAGGAGCAAGGTTTCAATAGGCAGCTGTTTTCTAACCGGTTTGGAAGCTCCAAAAAACTTCTGTTGGGCCTGTAAGGGATAATTGCCAGCACCTGAGCCTGTTCTGACCTGATTTTTTTTAGACTACTCTTGGAATTAAAGCCACTGGAGGGAACAGATATGCCAATTTGAAAGTCCAACTGATGGACATCCCGTCTAGAAAATGAGGGTGATCTTGTTTGTGAAGAGAATCGAACATCCAGACTTTGCAAATTATCCTTCTGGCCAAAACATCCACATCTGGAGTTCCAAATTTTCTGGTGAGAACTGAAAATAGGTCTGGATGTAGAGACCAATCTGAGACCAATTTGACCTGGTCAACCCATCTGCTACTATGTTGTCTTTCCCTTTTATGTGCGTAGTGGCCAAATCTTCCAGTTCCTTTTGAACAGAGGTTTTTTTTATTCTCGTTGTCCCTTGTCTGTTCAAATAATCAACGTTTGTGCTGTTGTCCGATTTAATTCTTACTACTTTGCCTGTGATCCATGGTTTGAAATGAAGAAGAGCATTGAGGACAGCTTTTAATTCTCTGAAATTTGATGTGTCTTGTGGACATATGCCTTGGCTCATATGGGATTGGAAATGAGCACCCCAACCTAGTTGAGAGGTGTCTGTAGTCAAGATTAGCCATTCTTTTTGTTGGAATGACAGACCTTTCGATAGGAAGCTTTATTTCCCCCCCCCCCCACTAAATTAGTTGTCTTCTGACCTCAGAAGAAATCATTTCCAAATCTAGTCTTCCTTTTTGACTACTTCTCTAGAATTTACCATTTCTGTAAGATATGAGTGGTTGATGGAATAGACTCCATACAGAATTTTTGGTTTAAATTCTTTAGATCGAGAATTGACCGCTGTGATTGATCCTGCTTTGGAACTAGGAAAAAACGAGAATATATGCTTTCACCCCTTTCTTAGAAGAGACACTGCAAAAAGTGCCTCTCTGTTTTCTCTTTTGATTGGTGAAAAGAAATCACAAGACTGTGCCTTGGCCTTTCTGTGAATCTAATCTTGCAGCCCTCTGCAATGATGCCCAGCACCCAAGGTAGATCCGTAACTCCTGAAGGTGATAGAGCCAGATCACGTAGCATACCACCCGGGCAGCTATCAGACAAAATTTCCCCCTGATCACATCCTAAGTACCTCACCAAGTCTTGACAGACTACCTATCCATCCCATGCTGGGACAAGAAGAACTAGGTAGTAAGGTACCATGGGGAATATAAAGGGTGAGTAGCAATTTAAATAATTTTAATATCTTTCAGGCTATTTGTCCCAGCATATGGAAGCACCACCCACATGTGTCCATATGCTAGGAATTTTTTATTTCTCACACTTAACTCATATTAAATTATGTTTCATATATAAATATTGATGAAATGAAAGCCTGGTTTCTTATGAAAGAGTTAAATTATGATTTGACAGACATATAGCTCAAATTCTAGGTTTTTTTTTTATCAGAACTTGTAGAATTGCCTAAAGAGGTTAAATGAAAGTCAACTCTGCACTAACGATTAGAGGCCCATGGCAAACAATATGCAACTCGATAATTTGTTGGAAAGTATGAAAGCAAACATTACCTGCTGAACTGCTGATGTGTGAGGACCAAGCCTTCTAATCTGATTGGAAATTTGACATCACAGCTTCCCACCATATTCTGAATCTTAAAGTCTAAAAATTTGGCTGGGAATCCCAATTTCTGTACCACCCTGGCATACTTTCTTGCTGCTAACCGTGACTGTTCTTCACTAAAAAAAAAAAAAAAAAAAAAAAAAAGTAAACAAAAAATTACAACTTAAACTGAATTTGGAAGTAACATGATGACAGTTCAATAGAATAATTACATGCATTGATGCATGTTTGTTTTTTGCAATTAAAGTTTTATTCTAGAGAAGTCATACAATACAAGTAAAGCCATACAATATTAAGAAAAAAAATATATATATATTAAAACCACATAAGAGGAAAGAACCCCAGGTGAACAGGTGATGGCAAGGGACCCTCTTCACCCAGCTGTACCCCAATACAAGGATCCCAGATCTTGTAGAACTGGCTTGAATACATTAATAATGGACATGAAAAGGTAAACTATACTTAATGGAACACTCCGGGCACCATAACTTAATCAGAATAAAGATATGGTGACAAAATGTTCCTGGCACTGGCTTACCTTTATGGGTTAAACTATTTAACACCAAAATGTTAAGCCAAGCAGTGGTTAGTTCTGACCCTCTCCTGTTTTTTTCTGATGCATGAAATCAAGAAGCCACAGACAGGGGCGCTTCTGATTGGTCAAGAGAGTGAGCTGATGCACTAAGCAAACCAGTAGCTCCCTATTCACAAAATGGATTAAGAAGCTATGTACCAAGTGCAAGCAGAACATAAAACATAACATAAGCGTAGACACATTGAATAACAGAATAAAAGGAGGAACAAGGTATGAAGGGGCTGGCACAGAATGAAACCCAGAATAATGCTGAGGAAGGAATATGAATAGAAAAACTGAAAAGGAATGAAAGGGTGAGGGAACTACAAATAGTAGGTACATGTGGTTGGAACGCAACATGACATGGAACACAGGAGGGCATGGAAGGAGATGATGTGATTATAAAATAAGGAGACATGAAAGAAGGCAGAGATCATATAAGTCTACTGGGAAGATAGATATGGATGATTAAAGGGAAACATGATCTGTCACATATACATTGATCGGCAATCACTGCCAAGTGAAGTCTATAGCATTGATTATATCATTACAAATGAACATTCAGTTCCTGAATTCTATGTGTTGGAAGCATTACAAATGGGCAAGTGAAAGACCTTAGAGACTTTGACAAGAGCCAAAACAGTGATGGCTAAATAAAACGGCAAGTCTTGTGGGGTGTTCCCGACATGCAGTGGTTAGTACCTGCCAAAAGTGGTGCAAGGAAGGACAACTGCTGAACCCGTTTCAGGGTCATGGGTACCCAGGCGAAGCAAAGGGTATCCTGTCTGGTCTGATAACACAGAAGAGCTACACTAGCTCAAATTTCTGAACTTAAAGGGACACTCCAGGCACCCAGACCACTTCTGCCCATGGTCTGGGTGCCAACTCCCACTACCCTTAACCCTGCAAGTGTAATTATTGCAGTTTTTTTATAAACTGCAATACTTTGCAGCATTAACTCCTCCTCTAGTGGCTGTCTACTAGACAGCCACTAGAGGGCACTTCCTGGTTTCTAGCACAGGTTTTCTGTGCTATAGCGTCGGTGGATGTCCTCACGCTGTGTGAGGACCTCCAGGATCGCTCAATTCCCCATAGGAAAGCATTGAAAAGCATTTTTAATGCTTTCCTATGGAGAGCTCAAATGCGCGAGCGCTGCATTGCCGCGCATGCGCATTTGGTCGCCCCGGCTGGCGGGATCAGTCTCGCCAACCGGCTGACGTAAGGAAGGTGAGGAGCGGCGGCAACCCAAAGCCACCGCCGAGAGACATCGGCGGGGGTCTCAGGTAAGTGACTGAAGGGGTTTTCACTCCTTCAGCAACCGGGGATAGGAGGTGGGAGGGAGAGGGGACCTGGAGTGCCAGTAAAACAGATTGTTTTCCTGGCACTGGAGTGTCCCTTTAATGCTGGTCATGATGGAAAGATGTCAAAACACACAGTGTATTGGAGTTTGCGGTGTATGTGGCTGTATACCGGTCCACCACCGAAAGCGCCTTTAATGGGGGCGTGAATGTCAGAACTGGAACGTGGAGCAATGGAAGAAGGTTGTCTAGTTTGAGGAATCACATTTTCTTTTAGATCAGGTGGATGCCAGGCAAGTGAATGTTGCTTACCCAGGTAAGAGATGAAAGCAAGATGCACTGGGAAGAATGCAAGCTGGTGAGGCAGTGTTATGCTCTAAGCAATGTTCTGCTGGGAAACCTTGGGTTTGTCTAGCCCTGGTCTAAGGTGTTGCCTTTGCCTCCAAATTCCTTAGATCTCAATCCAATTGAGCATCTCTGTGGAATGTGCTGGAACAACAAATCCAAACCATGGAAGACGCACCTCATAACTTGAAGACCTTAAAGGATCTGCTGCTAATCCCAGATAAAAGATGGCCCGATAAGAGCATTTTGGCAGCACAAGAGACTTACATAATGTCGTGGCTGATAAGTGTATGTAGTCTGTGGGGAGAGTATGCTGACTGTTGTGGCAAAACTCAAATGTTTTTTCTGTTCTACCGAACAGATCTGAGCGGTATTTCAACAGATTGGGCGCTCAGATCCCAGCTATTCAGTGAAGTTCTTTCGTGGAGTTCTGATAAATATTATAAGAGTTATGTTTTAAAAATATGGTTTAACCCCTTAAGGACCAAACTTCTGGAATAAAAGGGAATCATGACATGTCATACATGTCATGTGTCCTTAAGGGGTTAAGGACCAAACTTCTGGAATAAAAGGGAATCATGACATGTCATGTGTCCTTAAGGGGTTAATGTTCTGTACTGGGAGATAATTTAAAGAATTGTTCTTACGCGATTACCTCCCCAGTACAGAAAAGGATCATAGGAAATGTAACTTTGTTCACAGTCTTCCACACAGTCCACCAGGGAAAAAAAAATACATGGAATGTCGTTAAGGAAACCCCTTGCATGGGGACTTGTATAAAGCCAGCTGTGGCTCAATAAAAATTCAGTTGACTCCCAAAGCTGTGTTTCGTCCAGTTGTTGGGGAAGGGGATTACGTCTACCAGCGGCGATATTGCAGTTTATACTTCTACTCTGCTACAACTGTTAAACAACATTTTTGTGCATGTATTTTATTTTTTTGAAATATATAGAAGTTTATAACCTGGATTTTTTGAGGTGTGGAAATATTTTTAAATTACAAAACTTCAAACATATTTTATGTACTAGTCTTTCTAGATGGGTCAGCCAAAGATATTGTACTAATAAAACCCAAACCTTTTCTTCAAAAAGAAAAACAAAAAAAAAAAAACAACCGATAGAAAAATATACATACATTATATATATATATATATATATACATATATATATATATATATATATATACATATATATATATATATATATATACATATATATATATATACATATATATATATATACATATACACACACATACACACACACATACACACACACATACATATGCATTTATCTATTACCTTAACATTTTTTTTCTGCATTCCTACCCATCACAGAAATACGAATATTAAATTACAATCTCAGATATATTAAATAAACTAACCTTTTAGCTCCTGTGCACACCATTTTGCCTGAGCTGAATATAAGTGCCGTTGTTCGTGGTTCTCTTATTCTCATAATAACTGCAGCGAAACGCTGGAGAAACAAATACGTAAAAATGTAAACAAACTCACTATAAATGACTGGTTATAAATGTAATGTGAAAATGATTTCTTGCACCTCGTGCCCACAGTAATGAATTTGGCTTTTATTTGATATGAAAATATATCCATTCATATAAAATGGGTGATCATACTGGTACTATCACATGCATGCAAAGATGGCTGGGGTTAACAGCCATCTTCATTGTCATTTCTAAATGTGTGATTTGACCATCCAGCCATGCACCATTACAAAGGAAAATGGGAGAACATTTTTTTCCCCCCTTCAATCTACATAATGGAACCTCTTATGCCCTGAATATTACAATTCAAAAGTAAAGCTATCCCTTACTTTGGCTGAATGATCATGAATCCCCAGGTATCTTTCTATATCTGGTGGCCAAACATAGTGGCCCTGATTGACAGGAGCGCTGTGAGCGCTGCTGATACGCATTTAGATTGATTGTAAATTTTAGCTTTAAAAGAGTCATTTACCCCTTGCAGTATTTGTTTTATAACTGTAAAAATGAATTGAAATCCTAGACAGTTTTATTATCAGGACTAATTAGTGAATCTAGTTTGAGTTAGTGTTCTTTATTTGCACTTGGTGTGTAGAAATTATTTAATGTAAAACTGAGAAAGAAAAAAAACCATGTGTATATATATATATGCAAATAGGGCATCATAAAGCCATATTCCTCCTTTAAAATGATATAGAATATATAGGGTGCACTTGAATAAAAAGGGGAACATTTAGGTAAAATGAACACATGGCAAAAAAGTCTTGGGGTTAGTAAATTTAAGAAAAAAAAAATCAATAAGAAATATAGAGAACAAAAACAAACAAACAAACAAAAAAAAACCTCTTACCTTTGGATTATATTCAGCATTTCTAGCTCTAAGTGCAATAGTTTTTAAGTCCAATTTGCATCCAAGATTTACTGTCGACACTATATTTCTATGAATAGAAAGATAAATGAGTAACGTTGCGTGCAAATGCAATAAAACATTTTTTACAACTATTTACACTTCAGTTTACTGCTCTCTAAAAACACAAAGCATGAACATATATAATTGTTGGACAATAAGGATCTATGGAAAAGTTGGCCAACAAACTATGTTACATATATTTATACCTTGTATAGCAAGTCCAATACGTCAAAAGGATTGAGAAGTTTCTGGCTGAACATCTTCCAGGTTTCGGATAGTTTTCCCAATAATCCTTTTGACATATTAGAATTCCAGCCAGAAATTTCTCAAGAATCATTTTGACACACCGGACTTATACTCTGTATTTGGCGTAACCTGTTTCCTTGTGTTTTGTATTGTACGTTTACTCTCTTGTAAGGTACTGAGGTTATCCCTTACATTCCATGTTTGCAGCCTATTCCTTTGTTATCGTTGGTTCTCTAGCACTTAAGTTATTATCTTAACAAATTCTGTGTGTTATATATTTATACTTACCAACTTATCTAGCATGCTCACCAAATCTCTTCATTTACCAACCTACTGTTGCAAATTAAATTAAATCTCTTCATGTAATATTTTTCTTAAATGAACATTCCCCTACAGCTTGCTATAGGGCTTGCTACAATGCAGGGCTTAGCTCAGGAGAGTAAACAGAAGTTCCTGCTTAGGAACTTCCAGCACTTTAGAGTTAGTAGTGAAGGAAGGGAGCTTGACCGGCAGATCTCAAGTAACAAGTCAACCCATTCAAATAGAGGCTGAAAACTTGGCACATTGTGTGTGTGTTGAATCGTGTTTACCTTTTTCAAGATATAGAGTGAGGCAACTTTCTCATTTAAAGCGCATGCTTTTGAATAAGACTGTTGAATTTAAAGGGACAGGCATTACTTCAATACAGCTCTTTGCTACTACTGCACATTTTAAAAATTAAAAACACCCCCACCTCAACCGCTCTTCCGTTGTGCCCACCTCATAAGGTCACTGGTTTCATCCTCTGTACCCTATAGGGGGGACTTTCAGGATACCTCCAGGGGATATTCCTTGACCTAGATATCTTTGCAGAGAGATTGCTTCATGCCCCCCTTCTGCCTCCTTTCTTGGGCTATCTGCAGCATCCTCCTCCCCCCACCGTTCCCCATCTTTCTTCTGGCTCTTTGTTTCCCTCTGTCTGTGGTACCGAACAGCTCTTATATGGGGCATATAACAAAAGTAGGTTTATGTTCTCCATGTTGTAAGCTAACTGATGGAAAATATTAAAGGATCACTATAGTGTCAGGAAAACAAAGCGGGTCCCCCTCCCTTGGCGCTGAAGGGGTTAAAACATTTTCAGTCAATTGCCTTAATCCAGCGCCGGGCTCCCTCGGCTCCGCTGACCTCTCCTCCCCCGTCCGACATCAGCTCCCCCGTCCGACGTCAGCTGAGCCTGCCGCGCGCGCATTCAAAGGGGCCATAGGAAAGCATTTCTCAATGGAGGTGCCCCCCCCGTATTTTCGTGTGTTTGGCCCGCTCCCCGAAGGATTTCCCTTCGCCTCTCGAAGTGGGACCACCCCAATCCCTCATTTATTATGTTAGAATTAAGAATCAACCGATATTGCCAAGAATACATACCTGGACCACCGGGCCCATGACAAGCCCGGAGTTCCTGGAGGGCCCGCAGTAAGCTGGCTCTTACCTTCCCAGCAGCTCCCCTGTGTAAATCTTCGCAAGTTAGACAGTGGAGCTGAAGGGAAGGTAAGAGCTTGCTGCGGGCCCCCACTGCACAGTCCATGCCACATCCCCCCTCCCAGGCCAAGATTAAAAAAAAAAAGAAAAAGAAAATCACAACACTTTAAAAAAATGTTTAGAAATACATTTATTTTTTTTAAAAATTATGTGCCACCCCCCCCATTTTACACAAATTACATACCTACAGAAACACACACTACACAAACACTTCATTCACACTACACAAACACACTCTGCATTCATTATATACACAATACACAAATACACACTGCATCCACTACATGTGGCATGTATATTTTGTGCATTCACCTTTTTTTTTTACCAATTTTTTCAAATGGTAAATGTACAGAATATCGGTTATCGGCTATCGGCCAGAAAGTTCACAAATTATCAGTATCGGCTGTAAAAAAAAAAATCATTATCGGTCGATCCCTGGTTAGAATGTTCCCAACTCGCAACCCAAGTGTCAAAACTGCAAGGGAAACAACAAGTGATTCCCTGGGTGGCCGCTGTTCGTATAAGCGAACGCCATCAGGGGGAGCATTTGTGGATTGTTTCCAAAACGAGGACCTCCCCGGTGCCCCATTAGAGAACGTTCACACTTGCAATATAGTTGTGAAACCGCAAGGGATGTAATTAATGAGAGCTTCCCTGGGTGACCATCGTTCCTCGGGAGCATTCATATCTCGAACGGAGAGGCTTCGCTTGTCTGGGTTTCACACCAGGACCCCGCGAATGGAGACTAGTCGATCGAGGGACCAGGACGAGGGTCCCTGAGATTGGTGTGGGCACTAGCGAGTTTGGCGGGCTCTTGTGAGCCTGAGGGACAAAGAAACCAGCTCTTTTCCCACGGGAGGGCTTTTCTGTGCCTGGGAGACAAAGGGACGGTCCCTTTTCCTGCCTAGACTCCCAGGCACAGAGGAAGAAGAACTTTGGCGGTTGGTGTGGGAAACCCTGTGAATTTAGTGGCGGGCTTTGGGGACAAAGTGAACAGAGTTCTTTCCTGTGCTAGGGACCCAGGGAGGGGGAGGATCCTGGGAGGTGACCTTGTGCAATATATCCCTTGCAGGGGGTTATGCAGAAAAGCCGTGTGTGGCTAATAAAATTGTGTTGTACCTCCAGGACTGTGTGTCGTCCAGTTACTGGGGAAAAATGGGTCTCTTGGTATTCGAAGTGGTTCCTGACTGGCTGAAAGAAGAGGACTAGCGGAGGTAACCCAGAGCTGGAATCAGATGCACCTATAATGGCCATCTGAGTGACTGCTTACCAAGGTGTTTCTAAGCAGTTTAGGGTTGAAATGCATTCCAATATTAGATAGGAATATACTATAATAATAATAAAATAAATAAAAAAGTAAACATTTATTTGGAACAGGTTTCATATGTATCAGAACAACATTAGAAAAAAATAAAAATGAAGGTGAGAATAAATCTAAAACAAACAAAGTAAAAATTTTACTTACCGTAATTTACCTTTTCTTTCGGATTAGAGGCAGTGCACATGAAACAGGGATTTCCTCTAATCTGAATTGGAAAGGCAGGCAGAGAAATTTCTCAGGCTCTGCCTGCCTTTACAATCCAGATTAGAGGAATCCCTGTTGTAGTGCACTGCCTCTAATCTGGAGGGTATTTATAAAAAAAACAAACAAAAAAACAACAACTTTATAGATTGCAATTAAGTGTACAGGGAATCCAGTATTCTCCTTCCACCACCCCCAACCCTCCCACCTATAAATATAAAACAAATGCAACTTAACAGACTTGCAAGAGTAGAAAATTATGTTTTTGTGAGGCAGGAATAAAGAGGATTTTCACAGATAACTCAGAGGTCTTAAATATCAGTTAGCCTGGCAACTTATAGTAATCTATACAGGATGAAAAGGCAGTTTTAAGGCATAGCCAACGGGTAGTGTTCCGATACTTACATCTACAAACTAATCCGGATACAGCAATGAAATAGAGGTTAATGCTGAGAATGAAACTCCAGTTTTCACAGACTGGGATGAGAGGGTTATTATTTAAACAGGTCATCCAAATATGCAGAGAAATGGTTGTGTTTTAATATAGCTGGACAAATACATAGGAAACCTGCAAATATCAGTCTTATAGCACAATGTGTGATAGTTTCTAGGATTCTGCAACACGTTTATTTGTAGATATGAAACAGTCCATGCAAAATCCAAAGTAGGGTAGAAGCTCAAAGGCAAGCACTGTTCATTCAGGTGTCGGCAAACAAAGCTGTTGTCAAAGCACCATTATCTCCAATCAGGAAGTAATATCATAGGAATGTACAATGTAAACAAATTCAAAAGTAACAGTCATTGTAGCTGCTATTAAAAAGAAACACATGATGGGCAGATTCCTGCTCATGATCCTGATTATGGAGTTCCAAGGTCTCCGAGCAAAACAGATCACAACTCCACACATAGGGAATAAAAAAAACAAAAAAACAGTCAGCTTTCGAGAATAATGTAAGATGGTCCATTGTGCAAACATTAAAGGAACACAAATAGTATGTACAAATAGTACTTTTAGCAGCTCCTGTCAATATTTGTATTTACCTTACATACAAACTAATTTAATTGGTTTTCAGTTTATGTATCCCAGCTCTTAAAGGTCAACCATTAAAAAAAATACAATATAAATATAATAAATTAAAGTAACACTACAGGGTCAGGAACACAAACTTGTATTCCTGACCCTATAGTGTTAAAGCCACCATCTAGCCCACCTTGCCTCCCTAAAAATGGTAAAATCTTACTTAGACCAAGTCTACAGCTGGTGTGTTTGTGGGTGTAATAAATATATATATATATATATATATATATATATATATATATGACCATCAACGGTATAAGGAGGGGGGGGGGGGTGTCTGGCAGTCCTTAAATAGGGGCTTCATGCCCCTCTCATAACTACAGGCTCTGCCTTCCATTTGTGTTCAGGGCATAGAAAGCCATAATGACAGTATATAACTTATACCAGGCATAGGCAACTCCAGATGTTTTGGACTACACCTCCCATGATGCTTTACCAGCATTATGGGTGTACGAGCATTATGGGGGGGATGTAGTCCACAACATCTTGAGTGCCGAAGGTTGCCTATCCCTGACTTATACCTTGTGATAACATAGAAAATATGAACAGTTTGTTGTGGTGTGCCGAAACTGACCATGCGGTAGGCCTGTAATAAAGAGGGCAAAAAGAGTATACCATGCAAGATTGTATTCTGCCTACAAGGACAGTCATATGATATTTCACATATTCAGGTTACAAAATGCTTCACGTATTTCCTGTATTGGATGAGGCATGTATCTGGTATATGCTGATGAATTCCACTGGGTTTTGATTCTTTTAATGCCTTTAAGTATGGTTTTGATTTGGTAAGAAGATAGAAAACTGTGGTTGTTTAGCCAAAGTGTAAGTATATGGTGTTGTATCCCTGTCAGATATAATTTGATAGTGTTATATGATAATTTTAATTTAAGGTGGCAAAAAGAAGAAGTGAAGGCTACACTAGTTTCCATTGAGTGTTTATTTACAACTTAAAAGTCCAACAAGAATTTGTTATAAACATGGAAAGCCCTGTCGTATGACTTCCTAGTGTTGTCAGACAAAGCTAGTTGCAAAAGGAGTCTGCCGTTCTTTAACAGATCTCCAAATCCAATGTCATGTCCTGCCATGATTGAACTGGGGTAGCCACCAGGGCTGCCGTTGGTAATGCATTGTGGAATTCCTGAAACAGAGCGAGATAAATGATCAGCCGCTATGTTCTGAATGCCAGGAATATGCACACATACCAGGAAGAAATTATAGTTGGCTACCAGCCAAATCAATTTCCTCAGAGATTTTGAACGACCTTTGTTAATTATTTGGCAGGTTGCCAAATTATCTGAACAACAGCTCACCACTTGACCTGACCAGGCTGTTCAAGCTACTGCAGCAGCTATGATAGGGTACAGCTCGAACAGGGCAGACGTGGTGATAAAATCTTGGTACATTATATACCTCCCTAGGCCAAGCCCCCCCAAGCCAGTAATCACCAAAAATTGCTGCAAAGTCTGAGGTGGCTGCTGCATCTGTGAAAATAGTGAGGGAGTCAGAGGTAAGTAAAGGGATAAACATGCTTTTCCCATTCCATCTTCTGAGAAATTCCTGCCACATGCGTAAATCTGCTGTAGCAGGTCCATCTAGTGTAACGCTGGAACGGTCTGTCTGAAAACAGGAACAGATTGAGCAGTCTTGACATGAAAGTGGATTCAGCCAGTAGAATAAGTCTCACCCTAGAAGGTAGTGCAGGATGGGGATGGAAAAGTATAACGACCTCTGGGTACACCTGCCTGTAGTTTATCAGATGAGTAGAGTAGGAAAGCATAGATGACTGAGTGATATCTACGAGAGTAACCATCCATCACGTGACTGTAAAAGGAGGTAGTAATATATAATAATGTAGAATACCTACCAGTCAATAGACTAGGCCTAAAAATGAAGCAGCTGGAACTTAATTGGTAGTATAACCAGTAGGGCCTAGTACTAAGTAACAAGTAACCCGTTAGGTTTCCGAGCAAACGAGGGGCAGAATGTGGAATTGTAAACAAAAAATCCAAAACACTAACCAATGATATATTGTAGAAATTAAAAGACAGGAGACATGTGAATATGCAGAGAGACCTCACGCTGTAATATATCAATATTGCCAACATTAGAACTTTTAAAAAAAGAGCATAAACTGATTACTAACCGATTAAAATTAAAGAACCCACCTAAAGAGTGTGACAATTGAAAACCAGAGTCAATCAGAAATTATAAGCCTTGACAACCTCAGGAGGTACAATAAAAAATAAAATAAAAAAAAAGGGAGGGCGGGGGAGGGAGTGTTTCAGGATCAGCGACCTGTAAAAGATGTATATAAGGGATCAGAGCTTAGACAAAATAGCAAAAGTGCTGCTGAATTTAACTTTTGAAAACACATTCTATTGATAAATTGTGAAATACGTGCAGTACTTCTTTATGACCTCTGGGGGTCCATAGTCTACCCAGCATATTCGTGGAATTTAAACTGAATGGTCGCATGGACTCTAGGGATTCCTACAAGGGAAAATAGGCCGTAATCATACGAATGGCTCCCAAAGATAAACAAAGTCGTATAACTGCTGAACGCTCCAGTAAAAGAACCACTAGTACATACTTACTGTGAGAAACCCGAGTATGGTTCATGTGTGCGTTTCCTGCCGAACAGGTGAGTATAATCCCACGAAAAACAAGTATATGAACCGATAGAATACAGTGGGCAACTACCAAACCGTTGTTCGTATGAAGATTTAAACGAAAGATTGCACGAAAGTATACGAACAGAGGTATGTGAAAAGAGAGTTGGCCAGTGATGACGCTGTGCGTCTGTGACTGGGTCAACCAACTCACTGTTACAGTAGCTTCGTGACCGTGCGGTAGTGACCAGAGGAGAGGGGAAGAAAGCGCCTGCCTTTAATGGTAGAAAGAACCTTGATCCAGGAACTCTGAAGGCAGGTAAGGTCTCCAATGGAGGTCATTTAGTTGCTCCAATGGCCATTGGAGGGATGCCCGCCTGCCAACGTCAAGGCAGACCCCCCCTAAGCGGGTCCTAACACTGACCCTTCAGCCTGCTTCCTTGAGCTTCTGGCAAAGATATCTCTAATGAGACAGAAAGGGGTATTTTTTATATACACCCCTTTACTTATTAACCCTTAATAGGGAACACATGGGATGGGTAGCAGCATTGTAACCAGGCTGTGTGATACAAAGTAAATACAAATACAAAAAGAGAAGTCCTGCGCTTAAGCTGCAAGGACTACAACACACATCAGCCCCAATATATAGTAAAAACCAAAGAAAAGAAAATGTTACTTGCGCTTTTTCCTTAATCCCTATGTATATTTAGACAAATGGAGGTCATTTAGTTGCTCCAATGGCCATTGGAGGGATGCCCGCCTGCCAACGTCAAGGCAGACCCCCCCTAAGCGGGTCCTAACACTGACCCTTCAGCCTGCTTCCTTGAGCTTCTGGCAAAGATATCTCTAATGAGACAGAAAGGGGTATTTTTTATATACACCCCTTTACTTATTAACCCTTAATAGGGAACACATGGGATGGGTAGCAGCATTGTAACCAGGCTGTGTGATACAAAGTAAATACAAATACAAAAAGAGAAGTCCTGCGCTTAAGCTGCAAGGACTACAACACACATCAGCCCCAATATATAGTAAAAACCAAAGAAAAGAAAATGTTACTTGCGCTTTTTCCTTAATCCCTATGTATATTTAGACAAATGGAGGTCATTTAGTTGCTCCAATGGCCATTGGAGGGATGCCCGCCTGCCAACGTCAAGGCAGACCCCCCCTAAGCGGGTCCTAACACTGACCCTTCCAATGGCCATTGGAGCAACTAAATGACCTCCATTTGTCTAAATATACATAGGGATTAAGGAAAAAGCGCAAGTAACATTTTCTTTTCTTTGGTTTTTACTATATATTGGGGCTGATGTGTGTTGTAGTCCTTGCAGCTTAAGCGCAGGACTTCTCTTTTTGTATAGGTAAGGTCTCCAAGATGGCGGTCTGCAGCAGGCGGATATCCAGGTATGCAAATCGCCAGACCATAAATGGTAATGAGGGGTCTAGCGGTCCATAAATAGGGAAATTATGCCCCTCTAACAACTACAGACCCAGCCTTCTATATTTCACACCTGATGGAATCAAGTTTAGAGCTTTTATGTGACATATGCAACGTTAACACAGTTTAAATGTGATTATTTCATTTCTTTTTAAAAAAAAATTGTGCAGACATCAGGTGTTGTGTAACGTACCCTGTAATGTATAATTTGTGTAACCAGTCTATGGATATACACTGATAGATATAGATATATATAACCATTCTTAATCACCTGCATCTCAAGCTGGAGCGGTCCTTCTTGGGTATAGAAACTTGTGAAATCATGTTTCCACAACTATACCAGCTGGACAAGCAAATCAGACATCAGGTTTCTGACTTCACACTGAATATCTCTCGATGACTTGCTATATACTGTGAACTAAAATACTCATCAGGCTTAGCCAATCACTGTATGAGGTCAGATATATATTGCACGTAAGCCGTTTAGCAAATGGTCGCCTCACTATCACACTACATCAGATGTTAATTTTAACTCTTACCAGCCTCAGCCAGAATCTCACAGAGCATGACAGGAGTTGTAGTCCAGTTTTTGCTTTGAACCTCTTCACCATAGAAAGGCAGAGGTTAAAAAAAATAAAAAAAAATAATTTATGTTTATTTTTCTTTATCAGCGAGTTAGAAGTTTTAACCCCTTAAGGACACATGACATGTGTGACATGTCAGGATTCCCTTTTATTCCAGAAGTTTGGTCCTTAACGGATTAATTGTTGAGAGCCAGGCAGCAGGAGCTTTGACACTGTGGGTGAGATTTATTTTGCTCTATTCTAAAAAGTTTTGCAAAAGGTGAGAAAAGTTACCACTGGGATGTGTCAACTGTTTCCACTGGTTTCCATGGTGACTGCACCAAGTTTAATACTTCAGGCCACTTTTATAACAGAACATTGTAGTAAATCAATGTACCCAGTCATTGGCAGTCTGTACAAAGCTTCTAGGTGTTGCTTCTTCTGCCAGCACAACCTGTTAACCTGAATGTGAAACTGAAGGGGTTTAAAATGCTTTAGGGACAGGCTTTGCACTATAAACACTTCAATAAGGCGAAGAAGCTATTGTGATTAGAGTTACCCTCCAACACTTCTATCTGCCCTAAGGAAGACATTACCACCATTTTCAATTACCCATATCTGGGATCAAAATTTCTACTCACTACTAGCGGGTGTAATTTCGTCCTCTTAAGTATAAATTCACCCCCAGGTGAGTGTGACATGTATCTTCAAGGCTTACAGTGGCAAATAACTTGTAAGGCCTGGCTAGGGCATGAAATTGTAATCACTGTCCTACATCATGTTTAGCTCCTCAAACTCAAGTTCAGCAATATCGACATCCTTGTATATCTCCTTCAACCTACAATCTGGCCCAAAACTATTTTAAAGAAAAATGTACTTCTCTTAAAGGACAGTAACCCTAAGCACGCCACCAATAATCTTCGTAAAGTTTAACCACCAAAAACGTGCAAGCAACTTTCTGACACCTTTGTGTCCTTCTCAAGACTTCAAGGTGCGACTTTCATGAATGAGCCTTTTCCAAAATTCTGTGCATGGCACTCTTGCCATGTGTTTGTTCCACTGTAAATTAACATTCTCACTTTAATGTAAAAATCCACTGATTTTTCCTTACCATTTCCTATAAGATGCAAGCCAACATTTACATCATCAGTATTTGTTTCTGCATGTATATCAAAAATCATCTAGCAAAAAGACCTGCTTTCTGCAGCCTTTGCAAGACCTCCCCTTTCCCCCGACACAGACTTTCAGTGTGAGCTGGGGAAGAAAATAGAGGCTTATTAATGCGCAAACACACAATCATTGCTTTCCAACGCTTCTCAATGAGCTTTAGTAGATATTAAAAATATGGGCACAGCTTCTTTTTTTCCTTAAAATTAAGGAGGGACCAAAGAGATAATAGGATGAATTCTAAATTAAACTGAACCTGCACCCTCTCCCACTGCGATCACATTAGCAAGGTCCACCCCCGCATCTTCTCTGATGAACACTGATTTTGCCCTGCTTAGGGACACTTAGCCAAGCATGGAAAATCTCAGTGGTGCAGACACACTGGCTTCATTGCCAGCGTGCTGGCATCTGAACAGAGTAATGTCATGCCTCTATGGCATTGAGAGGCTGCCAAGGAATTGAGAGACAAATGGGAGTTTTTCCCCCACGTTATACATTTGCTAGCAAAAACTGCCAGCACAATGTATAGATTGAATGGAATGCTCTTTTTAAAGCATAAACATTTCTTGACCACTACAGGTGCCCTTTAAAGCTTAAACAAAGGTCTGCAAGAGGACATGTCATACGCTTGTAGTTTAGTACCAACAGTTTCAGAGTACTCTAAGTTCATACTATGGCAATCACAAGAGTAAAGACTGCCGATGATAATCCAAGATAACATTTGGAAACTTTGCATTGTCAGGCTTGTAATGTGACAGGCTGGCAAGCAAGACTGTCTCAAACTTTCAAAACTAACACTTCTGACAGAGCACTAGATGGTAAAATGAAACTAGCGTAAAATGGGATTTTTACGTTTTAGATATGGGCACACAGTCATGGGCTGTGGTCTGGGTATTGCAAGGCCAAATGTGAGCTATAGGGATTACTAGAGATGTTAGGACAAATTGATGTTACCATCTAAATTATTAAAATGTTAGCTACTTGATGTTTGCATTATTTCCTTCATTGCTTTTGCCCTACGAGCTTGGTACAGACTAACTCGACTGGGGAGAAGCTTTTCACAAAATATTTTCTCTGTGGAGTGGAAGGATATAATCTCATGTGTCCAAGAAAATGCAGGGAAAGAGTTATGGTAAGTATGAATACATTTGGTCTGTTATTGTTGAAGTTTCCACATTAATATTTTGCACTCTTTCAACAAACTACCAATTTATTTACAGGAAGATCATTTAATATAGTACTTGTCAAGTGGACATTGTTAAGGGCATTCACCAGCATAATCACGTTGCACTTTAAGAGGCAGGGCTTGGACAGGAAGTGTGTGATCTATACCTCCAGTGCGACAGATCACAATAATTTCTCCATCACGTTTATGGAGTGTAGTCCCTGGAATTCCCTGCCTGCACTTTTATTTAGCGAAAAAACGAGGTAACTGGTTTAAACCACCAAAAGGTACACACCACACCTCTTCTGAAAGAAAAAAAAATGAATAAAAAATATGCGGAAGGAGAGATTTAATATGCAAAAATTCTGGTCTAAAAAAAAAACGGTTTAGTATGGAAGTTGCAAGGCAGGTTCTCAAATAATTTTTTTCTTGGTCAAACTATTGTCCAACATACACAACTATAATTTTAAAGTACGGAAAATACACATAACTGGCGAACCCTTCAATAACTACATAAAATTTTGGATCATAGGTAGTGTGTGTAATAGAATGTAATTACTTTACGGTTGTCCTATACAATAGGATTTGTTTACAGACTCATTTCTATAAACTGTCACTACTTCACAGATTAAAACAACTAGGTAATTTACAAGTGACAACTATATAGCAGAAGCTTTACTTTATCACTTCCTATCACACAGTAGTAAAAACACGTGAGCATGCGGTGTACAAAATAAACATTAAGTGGCGTGGCCTGACCGCCGACAGTGATGGCTGCTTAGGCAGAGAGCTCTGCACCCTGCCGGACCCGAAACGCCAAGCAAAAACCGACTCACCCCTGCCAACGCTTCTAAAATCCTCTCACTGCAGAAGATGGCATCACATAAAAAATCCGTCAAGAAGCCGAAGGAAGGGACCCTTTCCGTCGCCGAACTCCTCACGACGCCCCGGCCGCATGCGGCTAAAGATGGCGGCGGCCAAATGAGCGCGGGCTCCCCAGAATCCCCACACACCGGAGAACACAGGCACAAACCTCTGCAGACGACCAATGCAGAAATCTTACATTCTATAGCAGAGGTAAGACACTACCTGGCGGGGGAGATAGAGAGATCAGCAAGGGAGGTTAAGGAGGAGATTCAGTCAATGGGCCAGCGCACAGAGGCCCTGGAATGGAGGATGGACCACGTGGTGGCGGCCCACAACGAAGCAGCCTCTACCACCAACCATCTAATCACTAGGGTGGCTGAATTAGAAGCAGAACTCGAAGATGCCTCTAATAGGTCTCGCAGAAATAATTTAAGAATAAAAGGCCTACCAGAAAGAATAAAAGATGCAGACTTACAGAATGTGCTCCTGAGGCTGTTTAAAGAGCAACTGCCTGCCATACCGGAACACCTATGGACCATAGATAGGGCACACAGGGCGCTGAGAGCTGGAGGCCCACCTGACGGCCCCCCAAGGGATGTGATAATGCGGTGGCACTTTTTCTCCACCAAAGAAGCGATTATAAAAAGCGCACGCCACCACACTTACTCACTGGAAGGCTCCACACTCCACCTTTATCAGGACATAGCACCTGCCACATTAGCCAGGAGGATGGAATGGAAGCCCATTGCCGACCTAGTCAGGGCCAAGGGCCTCAACTTCGCATGGGGACATCCCTTCAAAATGCTGGTATTCAACGGACCGAGACCGGCTGTACTCCTACCCACAGCGGACCCTAAGGCCTTCCTCCACGGATTAGGCATAGAAGTCCCAGAGGATTTCCGACTCCCCCAAAGAGGCACCCAAGCACTAGGTCACTTGCCCAGGGAAGAGGCAGCTTTGGACGGCGGTGCTCCTTAGGGGGTCCAAAAGGACCTTCCTTCCATTAAGACCTTATAAATAACAGCCAGACTCAAACAAATATAATCCCCTCCTGCAAAAACCTAAATACTGGAATACCGACCCAAGTCACAGACGACAAGACAAAGGTAGACGACTACACCGAAAACAGACTGATACAGCGAACAATCAACAAGCAGCAGAACGAATATTATCAAACAAACCAAACACAAGAGAAATCAGACAGAAACATACCAAATACAAAAATCAAGATATCGAAAGATAATGTGAAACATGAGAACGACAACCCTACGTCACAAGACAGCACCCAGGGGATGGGGGTGAGAAAGACAGAGAACAGAACAGACCCAAGAAACTGCCTGAAGTACAAGGGATTGGAATCAAACGAAAAAAAATATATACAAAAAATAATAAATAAAACTAACATACAAAAAAAGGAAAAATACAAAAAAGAGAAAAAGATAACACACTAACGCACGAACAAAGATCCAAACTGAAGAGCTGGAGACGACGACATATGAAGATGAGAGCGTACTCATATAGAGAAGCTACTTTTGCCTGGACTGTCCAAGAACTCACCGCGCTGCACAGCTCTATGACTTTAATAATGAACACTTACAACCGGGACAGCGCCGGAGTTCACCAGGGAACGGGACTATGGCCCAGAGTACATCTCCGGGCGTATGGACACCAAACCGGGTTAATGAGAACGTTGCAATTGCGACCAGACACTCAAGTGTATACTCCCTTTCCCCCCACCCTTCTCTATTTTTCTGTCTCTTTACTTGCATTCTCTGTTCTTAGGGGTTAACTTTTGTTGTCTGGTGCACAATGTAACTTAGGTTGACCGCTAAACCAAGGGTACAGGGTATAGCTAGGTACCCCGTAACCGACTTAGTTCCTCTAGACCCGCTACCGGACCCCCTCTAACAGGGGTGACAGAAGCCTTTACTCAACCCGGCCATTCACGCCACCCCCGCCCCCACTCCCACCACCACCTTACTGGACGTGGAACGGACAGGTACGATCTCCAGCAGCCCCGACACAGACTGAGCGACGCCCCCTCCCCCACGCCAGTCCCCATACTGCTGATCCTAAGTGACACCCGAGAACAGGTGCTTGGCACAATAGCGGTAGGAGTTGGGTTGACTAGATTAGAACATTTAATGTGGTCTATATTTCATGTTTCATGTATCTCATGTTTATTTTACCTGTCTAATCATAGTAAAGCATGCACGGTTCGCAAACATACTGTAGTTCTGTGTACACAAAAGTGACTTGATGTGAGAGGACGCACAATCCTTAACGAATCTAGCAGGGAACTGATGTACATGCATTTTGTTATTCGGATCAAAGGCAGGGTGCTCGGCGAATGATTGTCCCCTCCGTGCTACTTGCAGTACTCGCGGAGCGGATAACCACCCCCCGATATACCCGGCACGAATAAGACCGGAGTGATCCCCCATATCACACCTTCCCCTCCCCCCCCCTCTCACTCTTTCATTCCCCCCCCCTATCTTCACCTCATATACGAAGGTTGAGACTACTAAGCGGGCTCCCTGGACCCTCGGCAGCCCTCCCTAAGACAACAACTGACTTCCCTGCTTACAGGCCGAACAAAACATCCCTAACGAGGACTCCCCATACTTGTCACTTAACACTGTCCAATTTTTTATTTTCCCCACTAGCTCTCACGCACCGCACCTCGGAGGGGCGTGCGGCAGACAGTTCTGACTCCAACGCGCACAAGACAGGTAGGACCTCAGACGAAACATGGCCACACTTAAAATAACCTCCCTGAACGTCAACGGCCTTAACACGCGACCAAACGACTACTATTAATAAGGGAACTAAAAAGACAAAAGACAGACATAGCCTTCGTACAGGAGACACATATGCTGCGCTCAGCCCGGATTCAACTAACCGATCACCTATACACCAGGTAGAAATACTCCTACATAAAAAAAATGCCCTTTCGTCACCCACACGACACAATCCGACACCATGGGCAGGTATGTCATCCTTACAGGGAACATATACGCCACCACTTACCACTTAATTAAGATCTACGCACCCAACCAACCAGACCCAGACTTCTGGGACAACTTACACGGCTTAATACACACGCTACCACATGGAATAATAGTACTGGGGGGGGTGACCTGAACGCAACTCCCAGCCCACCAGTCGACCGTAGCACACCGATTGGGGGCCAGAGGGCTCAGAGGGTGGGGGGACAGGACAAACTATTATCCCAGTTCATACAAAACACAAAACGTCTGGACCCCTGGAGGCTGCGGCACCCGGGACAGAGAGATTACACATTCTTCTCGGCGGCACACTCCACTTACTCCCGCATAGATTTATTCTTGGTCAATCAGAAAGGGATCCCCTGGATCCACTCTGCGCGGATCAACCTCATTACGTGGTCGGACCACGCTGATATAGAGCTTATATTACGAATCCCAGGGCCTAAGCCACCATGGAAATGGAGGTTGAACAGCACACTTATTAAAGATCTAGAGGTGGCAAAGCTCATTCAGGATGAACTTACGTCCTACTTTGACGAAAATGACACGCCGGACCTGACACAATCTACAATATGGGTCGCTCATAAGGCGGTCATCCGGGGCACCCTCATTAAATTGGCAACTCGGCGGAAAAAACAGAAGGCGGAAACCCTCTTCGAGCTACAAAAGGCGCTGAGGAGGGCCTAAGCCAAGCACAAACAAACCTCCACGACACAGGGACTCCAGGGACCTTCGGGCACTCCGACACAAAATAAGGGCCATGGTGGTAGAGGATCTCGGGAGGGATCTAGTCCGTAAAAAACGCCTTTATTATGAACGCTCTAATAAAATGGACACCCTCCTGGCCAGGGCACTCAACACCAAACAACAGTTCAAAACCATAACGGCGATCCGAGACAAGACAGGGCAGATTACACATAACCCCACGTAAATTAACCAGATATTCACGGAGCTCCTAGCCAACATCTATAATCACTCCCCGGAACTAAACGGAAACAATGTGTCATATGCACAAACGGTTGCAAATTACGTAACCAAAACGAAGATGCCACGTCTAACACCGGAAGACATACTAACATTGGGTGCTCCGATTGAGGAGGATGAGGTAGATAAGGCAATCACGGCACTTAAAGGTAACAAGGCCCCGGGACCGGATGGCTACGACGGCTCCTACTATAAAATCCTTAGAGACACTTTGATCCCACGGCTAGTTAAGGTGTACACGGAATGGATGGACGGAGGACATCCTAACCCGGAAACACTAACGGCAGACATCACTCTCATCCCAAAACCTGGTAAAGATCCGTCGGAGGCGGGGAACTACAGGCCCATCTCGCTGATAAATTTCAATGTAAAGTTGTTTGCTAAAATCCTAGCGACGCGCCTAAACCCCCTGCTGGGAACGTTGGTCCACCCAGATCAGGTCGGCTTTGTGCCATCTCGGCAACTGTACGAAAACACCAGGAGAGGGGCGGATGTCATCTGGTGGGCAGTGAGGACCCGGACGCCTTCTCTGATCCTCTCCCTGGACGCGGAGAAGGCGTTTGATAGGGTCCTGTGGCACTACCTCTTCTCACTCTTGGAGCACCTACGAATGCCGGAAAAGTTCATACAGGGCATAAAAGCCCTGTACACTGAACCGAGGGCGAAGACAGCCGTCCCAGGAGCAGCTTCGACCCCATTCACGCCCGCCAACGGCACCAGACAGGGATGCCCCCTCTCCCCCTTGTTGTTCGTCCGAGCGCTAGAGCCACTTCTGCAACGGATGAGGGAGGACAGGAACATTACAGGTATAAAGGCAGGAGGGGAGGAATACAAAGTATCTGCGTACGCAGACGACATCATGGTCACACTCACTAACCCCCAGGGATCCCTGCCACACCTCCTCTCCCTCCTCGAAGAATACGGTCAGGTATAAGGCTATAAAATTAATTTAGAAAAATCAGTGGCAATGCCACTGGAATTGGACACGGTAGAGACCACAGCCATACAAGCCAACCACTCCCTCAACTTCTCGAGAACCGACGTTAAAAATTTAGGGATCAAACTAACCGCAGACCCAGAGAGACTGTATGACGCGAACTACACGCCCACTATGCAAAAACTATGTAGGGATATAGACAAATGGCAATCTCATGGATTGGGAGATTACATGCCATAAAAATGACGCTGCTCCCTCGCCTGCTGTTCTTGTTCCAGGCCCTGCCGATTAAAGTTACTAAGCGGGGGGCGGAGCCTGACTGCAGGAGCAAGCGGCCGCAATAAACGAGAGCTCCGGGTCACGAACGAAGAAATCTGGGGGATAACACCCGACAATAGACCCCCAAATACACAACAAGTCCCCCTAACCGCTCCCAACACCATGGGGCGAAAAACTAAGAAAATATACGCGGAAAAACCCACCCCAGGGCTCACCATCGGGGACATGTGGAGACAGGCGAGAGGCCCAGGCGGATCCAACATGGCGGCGCTCCACGGAGGCTGCTCCGACTTTTCCGATGGCCTTTCTGAAGATGAATACCCACCGACCCCTACAACGGGACAACCCCCGCAACAGCATAAACCTAACCCGGACTCCGCTCCGGTAACTACAGCGGTCCTAAAACAATTACTTACCAACCTCCAAACGACCCTGCAAAAAGACATAACAGCGGTACGGGGAGATCTGAAGGGCCTGACGACTCGCATAGGCACCCTTGAAAGAGCCTCCTCGACCCACACCAGAGAGATTGGTGAGCTTCAGCGGGCAGTGAGCGACCTGCAAACACATCAGCGTTACCACGAACACCGCCTCGCAGACTATGAAGACGCCAGGCGGAGAACCAACCTGAAGATTCGAGGGGTTACAGACGCCATACCGGATGCAGAGCTTCCACAGGTAGTTGGACGGCTCCTGGTAGCCATTCTGCCAAACTCACAAGTTAAAGGCATCAGCCCTGACCGCACCTTCAGAGTTCCTAAGCCGCCTAGCGCACCGGCTATGGCTACCAGGGACTTAATCGTTGTTTTTCACACCCTCCAAGATAAAATGACAGTCCTCCAAGCCCTAAGGGGTAAACCACCTCTCCGATTCGAAGACATGACACTAAGCTTCTATGCGGATCTCTCGAATATGACCCTGGCATGGCGGCGCTCATTCCGACCGCTTACCGCACTGCTCCGAAAACATGGCTTCCAATACCGCTGGCGGCCTTCACACACGCTGGCGGTCCGCCAAGGAATGGAATACCACAAGATACAGGACCCCGCCGACGCGGCACAATTGCTACAGGCTTTGGGCCTCCCTCCGGACTCCCTCACCCAGACGGGCCAGCACAGCACCACCTCGCCCACACACTCCTGGGACCCGACGAGAACTATCCCATTCGTGCCGCAAGGACCAACACCCGACCCATACGTTGCAGCTACCACATAATCAGGGACTGGCGACCACACAACCGGCCACACAGTGAGAAATATCGTGCAGGGGGTCATTTCGAAGCTTGAGGTCCCCAGGCTACCCTAGCCTGGCTGGGAACTCCCGTCAGGTTTCTGTTAAGATGTACCGCTATTAATGTTCATGGATTATTTTGTTTTCCCGAAAGGGTACCTCATTTGTCTTTGCCTCAGACACTGGACTCACGGGGACATTTATGGATTACTTTTTCATGCTATGTTTACTAGCAACTTAGTTTAGCCTGTAATGTAACAATCTAGCACCCCTGATAATGGCGCCAATACCTAGGCTAGAGGGCCTTATGCAACGGATTCTTGTATGCTTGTATGCCACCTGCTCATCTAATGTTTTATGCACTGTTAACAGTGATTGACTTACAGTGCACATGCCAGAAAAGCCCTTTCCCTGAGCAGTCAACCTGCCTAACACCCAGAGGCATGAGCCTAACATAGCACTCAACTGACATACACAAGGTTTATCATGGTTTGCATGTTATTGTTATTTTTCAAATATGTTTCTATAAGTTAGAACTCAATAGGCAGACGTAGCTCACTACTGTTTTCCATGTCATTAACCCATCAAGCACCCACACCACTATCGCACACAAGCAGGTATCTTCCTGCGCAAGCCCCCATCAGCCATAACATCCCCCACTAAGGGACCTTGGAATCCCATTTAAAACAAAACCATCCTCACTCCATTTTTAACCTTTAGACGAAAATACTGGGCTTAGTCACCGCCACGCTGCAGACACTGCTCTCTCCTATCGATTTAGACAGCTTGCCGTTGAATTTTTCTGTTGATTTAAGACTAGGCAATCACTTTGTAATTTTAATTGTTATAAAGATGATGTTCTTGCTACCACGAGCATAGCCGAAGCACAGATCTAACCTACCTAACTAATCATACCGCTACACGCAAAAGCGACTATTTCAACCTATTATTGTTAATACTTTAAAATGTGCTTGCTTTATTTGTGCTCCTCGCTGTAATTTTGATTTTACTTGTTATAAAGATGAAGTTCTTGCTACCGCGAGCACAGCCGAAGCACAGATCTAGCCTGTCTAACTAATCATACCGCTACACGCAAAAGCGACTATTTCCACTTATTATTGTTAATACTTTAAAATGTGCTTGCTTTATTTGTGCTCCTCGCTGCAATTTTAATTGTTATAAAGATGATGCTCTCGCTACCACGAGCATAGCTGAAGCACAGATCTAGCCTAACTAATCGTACCACTACACGCAAAAGCGACTATTTCAACTTATTGTTGTTAATACTTTATAATGTGCTTGCTTTATTTGTGCTCCTCGCTGTAATTTTAATTTTACTTGTTATAAAGATGATGCTCTCGCTACCACGAGCATAGCTGAAGCACAGATCTAGCCTAACTAATCATACCACTACACGCAAAAGCGACTATTTCAACTTATTATTGTTAATACTTTAAAATGTGCTTGCTTTATTTGTGCTCCTCGCTGTAATTTTAATTTTACTAGTTATACAGATGATGTTCTTGCTACCACGAGCATAGCCGAAGCACAGATCTAGCCTGTCTAACTAATCATACCGCTACACGCAAAAGCGACTGTTTCAACTTATTACTGTTAATACTTTAAAATGTGCTTGCTTTCTTTGTGCTCCTCATTTTGAAAGTGGATAAGCTAGAGGAATGCTCTTGGGGCACCTCTTACCTGCCCGCGTTATATGCATGCACAACAAAAATAAAGAATTCAAAAAAAAAAAGTTACTAAGCAAGACCTAAAGACACTACAAAGACACATAGATAACTTTATATGGGCACAAAGACGTCACAAAATAGCTAGACAGATGCTGTACCAACCGAAGTTAAGGGGAGGACTGGGACTTCCAAATCTGCACCAATACTACTTGGCGGCTCAGTTAGCCCAAATAGTAGCGTGGCACACACCAGAAGGCTCTCATCGGTTGGTCGACCTGAAAACGAAACTTATGGGCACGGATCTGCCACAATTCTGGATATGGGTACCCAAACAAGACAGACCGGCCCTGCGAACCACTTGCCCGGCAATTCTAAATTCCGTAAGAATATGGGATAAGACAGCTACCAAGTACGCACTTAAACACACTCCCTCGCCATTGACACCATATTTGAGGAATAAAGCGTTTGAACCCGGGCTAAGCGCACGAGACTTTAGGGGCATAGAGAGCACGGGGATGCAGAGATATGGACACATGTACGATGGGGACACCTTTAGAACGTTTGACAGTTTGAAACTTTTAACAACCTTAACTACAAAGGATGTATTCCGCCATATGCAATTACGAGACTTCGCCAAAACCCCAGAGGTTAAAAAAGCAGCGCACACCCCAATGACGTTTTATGAACAGCTGTGTAACGCCGAAGCCGTACAAAAAGGCTTAATAAAGACTATTTACGCACAACTCAGCGCCCCTGCCAAAGACGCTAAAGACCCACGATACATTGGCCAATGGGAGACAGACCGGGGGGGGGGGACACTGGAGGGAGAGGACTGGGTTAACATATGGGAAGCGACAGCCAAGACTTCAATCTGTGTACTGCACCAAGAACAATCATATAAAATGCTCATGAGATGGTACACCACACCAGTGCAACTACATAAAATGGGGAAAACCACGACAGACACATGTTGGAAGGGCTGCGGTGGTAAAGGCACCTTCGTGCACATGTGGTGGGAATGCCCTGAAATACACAAATATAGGAAGCGCATACAGACACTAATGGCTGACGTACTAATGAAACCTGTTGATTTAGAACCATGGTCGGTCCTACTGTCCAAACCCATAGATGGCCTCCCCAGAAAAGAACAACAACTCTTTAATAAAATTACACTGGCGGCCAGAAGGGCTCTTGCCCAGGCGTGGCTGAAACCTAACCTAACCATGGATACTGACGTGATTGTAAAGATCAAAGACACATATCTGATGGACAAACTCACAGCCCAAATTAGGAACACAGAGAAATCATTCCATAAAATATGGCAACCCTGGGAAGACTATCTTGACGATTTAGGCCATACCACCATGACAATGACAGACGTTCCCGAAAGGGTCTCACTCCGCCGTACGCCCCAACGGCCAGCGCTCCCCTTCCTTCCCCCCACCCCCAGCTCCATGACCTAGCCCACCCTCCCGCCCCCCCTCCTTTATTTTTATTTTTCATTGTATACAAATCGGACAATGTGACGAATTTCAACAGACTCCTAACCAAACGTAACACCATACCACTAAGCTGATATTACGCTGTGTAAGTATTGCACCGCGATCACCTTAAGCACATGGCCCGGCACTGGGGCCCCCCCACGACACTCCCCTCGGCTCCGAGGTGTAAGATGGGAGGGCCCAGGGGACGGGTTGACACTAGTCACAATTAACAGACTTGAACCTACATGACTGAGGCTCCACCACGACATGACTCCAACCCACACAAGGCATTGGCCACGACACACAGCCGACGGCACAAAAACCCGAACTGCACTACGCAGACAAACGATTATATGCACCCAATGTGAATAGGTTGGAGAGTGGCTTGTATTGCTTACCGTATTCTCCCCACACTCTCCCAGGTAAAGGTGGTGTTCTTATTATATTATTGTATTGCATTGCAGTGTCCTTTTTACTTTATGTACGGGCTAGACACGCCCACAGGTTACAAACAACACAGGAAGGCAAAATACCAAGGCCATATAAACCGAAAAACACCTAGTATTTATTGTAGGCCAAACGACACTTCTCGGAGGTCGGTCTCTGTGTGAGCCGCAGTGTTTCAGCGGGCCACACTCAGTGCCGACGTAACACAAAGATGTTAAAGCCTGAACTGATCTATGCAACACAGATTGCATTTTACCACCGTGAATCGATGGAAAGTGTCCTGAACTACGTATTGTACTTTTACAATGTAATGTTTTTTATTTCAATGTATTTTATTGTATTGTTTTTCTTTTTTACTCTATAAAAGGGCTGGAAATGCCCCCCTCAGTTAAAGACGACACGGAACGGCAAAATATTAACATCACATATGCTGAGAAACCACCTGTCTACTGTTACATAACCTGTGAAACTGTTGGTAATCGGCCCCTGCGTGAGCCACTGTATATCACTATGCCGCATTCCGTGCCGAATCAAAAATAAAGAATTAAAAAAAAAAAAAAAAACATTAAGTATACGCAAGGTGAACTTACTGTAGCTGAGGTACAATTCCTGAACTTTCTGATGCAGGTGTTGCAGGTGTAATAGGAGTCATAGGAGTCATTGGGGAGGGGTAGAGTGGTGTGTTGCCTGGAAGGGGAGCAGTTGTCAGAGTCTGTGAGTGAAATAATTGTGGCGTTTGTCCAGACCCCTGAGTGCCTTGCTGTGATGTTGATTGCTGTACTTGTTGCTGCTGTCTTTGCTGCTCTTCCAGTATTGATAAACTGTTTGTCTGAACAGGTTGTGGGGTCAAACCGGTGCCATAAGGCATCATTGGGCTGAAAAGCGGAATACCCGGAGTCATTGCACCCTGAGAAAAATAAATAAAAATAAGACACTCACTAAAATAGTTGGTAACACTGCCCTTTTCAATGGAAGAGAAAAACCTCTGATCTTAAAGGGACACTATAGTCAACAGAACTACAACAGCTCAATTTAGTTTTTCTGGTGTCTACAGCCTGAACTGCAGATTTTTTAATGTAAACACTGCCTTTTCACTCAGACAGCCACCTGGTGTGCAGCATGGATTTTCAGCATCTCCACACTCTGCATGTAGAAGCTGAACGTCCATAGAAACGTATTGACTCAATGCATCTCTATGAGGAGATGCTGAGTGGCGCAGCAATGCTTTCCTACGGGAAGACATTGAATTGGCAGAGTATTTAAAATCTGAAGATCTCAGCCAAGGAGGCAGAGCAGCGTTGGAAATAAGTGACTAAAAACACCTTTTTAACAGGGGCCTAGATACTTATACAGCGCTTTTAAGAACTAGTGTCAGGAATACGTTTGTATTCCTAACACTAAATTATTCCTTTAAAGTGGAAAGGTCAGTTTGCAGCCAAAATTGAAGCCTTCTCTCCCTTCCACAGAGAAGCCAGAAAACCTAGCCAAATCTGAGACGTCCTTGTTGTATGTCACATATGCAAAATGTAAACTCGATTAAGTAACTAAACCATCATAAAGAGAAGCACTCAAAACAAATTATCTTCAATAAATCTTTTCCTGTGTAATATCACTTTAAATAAAACATGTTTATATCTATCTCATAGTGTAGCATGTACTATATAAAAGTGATAATATATACAAGTGCAAACAGTACCACTCAAACTTGTCAGAGCTAATAAGCAATCTTTATTTTGAAAGAATAATCTGGATGCTGGTATAGTTGGTGTGGATTAACCCACAAACTGCAATTAATCTGAGCCATTCACAATAAGCTCTAAATCATGTGAGTGGAAATATTCACCTCATAAGGCTTATTGGTTGTACAATACAACTCCAAGATTTTTTTTTTTTTTTTTTTTTTTATTGGGTGGTGATATTCTGCATTATATAATATTCTTTGATACTACATCTCATACCGTGGGAAGTAACTGCAAAACAAAATTTGGCCTAAGGGCTGTTGCAGTTGGAGCTAGCTTATTAGCTCTAACAAATTCATGTGCCTCTATTTGCACTTGTATATATTTTCACAAATATGGTACATGCTACATGTTGATCGTTCTATATATATTTTGAATATTTAATGTGAAATTAGACAAACATACGGTTTTAGTGTGATTCATTCACAATGGACTCAAAACAAAAATGCCACAGTTAATGTTGTCTTATGGAATATTAAGAAAGGGGTTTCCAGCCCAGTCCTCAAGTACCCCCTAACTGTCCAGGATTTAAGGATTACCCTGTTGTGTCTAAAAAAATTTTTATTTTTTTTAAAGAAAGAAAACACATTAGACAACTGGGTAATCTGTAAATCCTGGACTTTTAGGGGGTACTTAAAGATTGGGTTGGGATCCACTGAAGAACATGCTTTTTTTATGAGAGTATTCTAACCCTTCCTGACGTTATGGATATTACAAAAGGATCAGTCTTTAAAGACCAAAACACTCACCTGGGGGGAAGCCAGCCCCTGGAAAGGAGGTATACTGTTTTGATCCATGTTTTTGTGCCCGGCTTTTCAAATATGTGTGATTAGACTATATCAAACCATTCCAAGCAAACCTGAATGGAAAATTAAAAAAGGGTACTGTTAATTATACTTTGCAAATGAACAAAATACTAGTAAAAAAAACATTTTACATCATAATTGTGATTTCAAATCACTATTTGACAAGCTTGCTACAGAACACAGAAGAAAAAATATATATATATATATATATATATATATATAAATATATATATAAATATATTTTTATATATATTTGTAGTCGGGGACAAAAGCCGTATACATGATAAGTTAGATATATGAGCAAGTCGGTTGTGGTGTGCCGAAACCGACGTATCGGGTAGGCCTGTAATAAAAGAGTAAGAGCACTTACACGGACTATATTATTGCTGTGATATATTTGTGTTTCAATACAGTAAAAAGTATCACAGCAATAATATCGTCCGTGTAAGTGCTGTCTGTGCGTGAAAAATGCAAAAAAGTCACTTTTACTGGTGATATCATCGTTGTAATATATTTTACTGTTTTGAAACACTAATATTGGTGTTCAGCGAAATCTCCCGAGTACAACAGTACCCCTCATGTACAGGTTTTATGGTGTTTTCAAGAGTTAAAGCGTCAAATATAAAGCTTGTGTTTCATTTTTTTTTTACATTGCTCAAGATTGCTTACGTTGCCTTTGTGACCCTATGGTAGCCAAAGAATGAAAATTACCCCTATGATGGCATACCATTTGCAATAGTAGACAACCCAAGGTATTGCAAATGGGGTAGGGGGAGAGATTGCCTAATGATGTACCTATGATCAGGGTATCAGAGCATGCAATCTGTCAAGAGGTTAGCAGGGTGGAGGGTATAGATAAAGAGGTATACTGCTAGAAAATCTAGCAGTGAATAGTTGATTACAAAGCCTCTCTCCCTGGTAAACTATCTAGACAGCAAATGAGCAAAGAGAATGAGACATAATAAATGAAATTAAAAGATCTCTGTGAGGCAAACTCAAAGTGCTGTGTCAAGTGTTTAGTGCCCATAAAGAAAAAAAAGAAAGAAGGAAAAGTAAAACGCCTAGGCTTGAGGGGACCTAAAGACTCTATAGTGCTAGTAAAACAAGTTTGTTTTCCTGGCACTGTATTGGTCCTTTAACAAATCCCAGAGAGAACTGTAATTAATCCTGAACGCCTCATACCAGAGAGCATACCAGCACCCTAAAGCCTTCTTTTACACCAAAAAGTGTGGCGCTTTACTGGCCCGCATGATAGGAATGTAGGTCGTCGCGCTTTTGCCAAGATCAATACAGGAGAAGCGACTACGTCACAAATGCCTTCAGAGATGGCGGCGGCCATTCGGAAGTACTACGGAGAGCTGTAAACACTCCCAACAACCACGGAGGCCCACCGTAGCCAGGGATAGACAGGGTGAACAATACCTTACAGCTCAGGTGCGCAACGGTCTAACACAGGAAGCAACAGACAAATTGGAAGAACCCATCACGCCGGAAGAACTAGCATGGGCCTTAAAGAACACGAAGCTGGGCAAAAGCCCTGGCCCCGACGTCTTAACGACACGTTACTATAAAGTTTGTAGAAATCTAATCACCACGCCTACTGAAAGCACTCAACTCCATAAGAGAAGGTCATCGGGTCCCCTTGCAAGCCCTGGGGATGAACATCTCCCTGATACCCAAAGCGGGCAAGGACGTGGAGCAGTGTGCGAATTACCTCCCAATTTCTTGGATGGCTTTCTCCTGCTGTCTACGGAAGCGGAGAAGGCTTTCGACAGAGTGATGCTTCCTGTGGGCTTCCACATGATGGCCTGGATCAAGGCCTTATATACAATACCCACAGCATGAGTTTGTGTCAACGTGCCTTCACTGAACCCTCAGATCTGCAAGGGCACGCGACAGGGGTGCCTGCTGTCACCCCTACTCTTCGTCCTAGCCCTAGAACCCTTCCTAGATGCCATACGGAGCAATCTCGATATATCGGGGATCAAGGTGGGCACAGCGAGACATTTGGTCGCAGCCTACGCAAAAGACCTCTTTTCATTACCAAGCCTAAAACAACCCTACCAGCTATCATGCAGAATACGGAGCACTCTCGAACTTTAAAATAAACTATACAAAATCGACAGTCCCAAACGTCTCCACCCAGAAGACGCAGGCCCTCCAACAACGATTTATGTTTTAGTGTTCTAACACAACGTCTGGCACAAACTCAAAGCGAGGATTAAACACGATACCCTCATGCTGCCAAAAAGACTGAATGCTTGGCCCTACCAGACTTCAGAGAATACTACCGGGCGACTCACCTCTTGCAGATAACTGAGTGGACCAAACACAGAGTGGCCAAACTATGGAAAGACATAGAATCAGACATGATCGGTAGGCCAATAGCGGTCCTACCATGGCTAGACCATGGCAACAACAAAGTTCACAACTTGCGGCACCCCATCCCTTGCTATCTTGCAAGTGTGGCGCACACAAGCGTTCATGCTCACACTTACCACCTCGCCATCTCCTCTGCTACCCATTGTTCACAACACGACCTTCCTTTCTGGAATGGAAGCCACGACCTTCCAACGACTACTGGGATCCCCCAGATCCGCCGTGCCCGGCTCGAAAGTCCTAATGAATCACCGACAACAAGGACACCACACTTCATGCTCTGCTTCAGATATAGACAATTGATGGACTTTATATCCTCAAACATTACAGGGCACCACGCATCGAGAGACCTCACGGAATTTGGTGCACTTTGTGACGATCCTGAACTGCTTGTACGGGGAACTATCCATCCTCTACAGCATGATTAGAAGACTCAGAAGAAAAAAAAAAAAACACGACCCAGAGGCACATGGGGAAATGGGAGAAAACACTAAACACCAAGTTCACATTAAAACAGTGTTCCAAAATAAGTGGCCTCACGCAACACTGCGCCCCCTCCAGCGGAGTACAGGAAACCATGTACAAACTACCTCTACGGTTGTACCGTACCGCCCACAATCCATACATTCATTCGACTCCGCCACCAACGATGCATGCTGGAGATGTGGCCTGGCCACCGACACACATACATTTATGGTGAGAATGCCCCCTGATCCAACCATATTGGGCAACCAGCCACAAAACAGTGCAACGATTCTCAGATAACCCGCCACCACTGCAACCGGCACCTCTCCTTTGCACCACACAAAACTGCGTTCCTCAGTATACAAAAAAATCCCTAACGGTCAGAGTGTCTGTGTGTGAGCGCCTGTATGTGTGTATGTGCGCAAGTCTGTCAGCCTGTTGTGTGCAAGCCTGTTATCGGCATAAGAGTGTGTGAGCGCACGCCTCTCAAGAGTGTGTGTCTGGGCCTGCCAAACCTCTTCTTTTACTATGTAGCGGCGCAATTGTCACAGGTGGCCATGTGGCACTCTGCCCTTAAGGAGAGGCGTTGGGTGGACATCGAATCCCAGATGGTGGACGGCGTCCTTCCCCAGTTTACAATGTGGGTCCCCAGGGAACACAGACCAACGATACGGAGCGCAAGCCCAACGATGCTCAATTCATTTAGGATATGGGACTTGTGTAACACCAAATATAAGCTGGCATCGTCCCCGTCCCCCCTGACCCCTCTGTATGGTAGCAAGGAATTCCCGCCAGGTACGACCCCCCGGGACTTTCGCAACATCGAACAAACTGGAATGCGACGGCTACATCAGCTGTTTCGCAATGGAGAGGTCGTCCAATTTGCGGAACTGCAGTCGAGTACCCACCTCACTCCAGCGGACTTCTTCCGGTATATCCAATTGAGGGGTTTCGCTCAATTGCCACACATTAAAAAAGCTGCCCTGGAGACGTTTACCTTCTACGAGAGATTATGTTCGGACGGAGTTGCCCCCAGGGGGGATTGACGTATACTACTCAATGAGAGAGAGACCTAGGGGAGACACTGGAGGGGATAGAGTGGCAGGAGATATGGGAGGCTAACTCTAAGGTTTCAATGTGCGTCACTTTACAAGAACAGGCCTGGAAAACTATGTTCCGCTGGTATACTACCCCGATACAATTGCATAGGATGCACAAACTAGAGAACGACGATTGCTGGAGGGGATGCGGGACCCAAGGTACGTATCTCCACATGTGGTGGGAATGCGCTAAGATACGCGGATTTTGGAAGGCAGTGGAGGACCTAATGCTGCAGTTATTTGGTAGACCACTGAGATTGGATCCGTGGATATACCTATTAAACAGATCGGTGGAAGGGTGGACAACGCGGGAACAGAGACTGGTACACAAGGTGACTATGTGTGCACGCAGAGCGATAGCGATGGCGTGGCTTACTCCAGAGGGCCCAGAGTTCACTGGAGTTATATCTAGAATTAAAGAATGTAGAATTATGGATGATCTTACGGCAAGGGTGAGGGGGACGTCCGCGACTTTTCGGAAACTCTGGGAGCCTTGGGACGACAGCGCAATAGGCTCGAGTGGCTCCTGAGTCGTACCCTGATGGTTATGGACCGCAGCGAGGCCTTGCTGGACTGGGCCCCACTTCACATTGAGAGATTATGGACCGGCCGCCCTCCCCCTCCCCCCCCTCACTTCTTGCCCCCTTTTTCCGACCTGGCTATATACTTTTTCAGGTATTTCCTTCTTCATTTCTCTTTCTTCTTTACGCTTCGCACTGTTTCCTCAGGCTAGATCTAGCGAACGGAGGAACTAGGTAGTACAGTTAGGGGTTTAACTGGCACATACGATAGCTGACTATTTTTACCCCTCTGGCCTGCGTATGTACCTAACATAATTTTCCCCTATAAATGGCGAGTGCCAAGCCTGGGTTCAGACCCACGTTTAAAATGTTACAGAGAACTAAGATCTACGAAGGAGGGTCTGTAATTTACTTGGCCTCTTCCTTAGCCTAACAGAGTTTGTTTCCTTGTCGAGCTAAAAGTAAAAAGATGTATATACTAACAAGGGGTACTGTGAAGTTAAAATTTACAAAATACCTCAATGGCCGGCAGGCACCATCGGTTTTGATAAGAAAACTGAGGCTTATAATACTGTGATTGTAAAGCTGTATGTTTCCATAATGTCGATAATGTTGGCTTCTGCGTAAGCCCGTAAACTGATGTGCGCCTGTAGGTGCTATTGAATGAAAAATAAAGAATAAAAAAAAAAAAAAAAGTGTGTGTCTGTCAAGAGTTTGTGTGTGCAAGCCTGCTGTCAGCGTGAGTGTGTATGTGAGCCTGCTGTCAGCGTGAGTGTGTATGTGAGCCTGTCAGTGTGTGTGCGCGCGTTTAGGTACATGCTCCCTCCGATTATTTCTACTCACCTTTTTTCCCCCCATTTAGTCACGCCGTGCCAGTTTCCCCATGGCTGAGATTATCAATCTTTATGATCTCAGCTAAGCCAATGCTTTCCCTTAATACCAATCCGCATCTCCTCAGAGATGCATTAAATTAATGAATCTCTACGAGGAACATTCAGCACCTCCATGCAGAGCTTGGAGATACTGAACCTGGGTGCTGCACGTGGTGCAGCAGTGACCCAGGAATCTAGTGACCGTCTGAGTGACTGTCACTAGAGGTGTTACTAAGCAGCAATGTAAATTCTGCCTTTTCGCAGAAGAGGCAGTGTGTGTTTACACTAAAACGCCTGCAGGGACAGGCTATAGACACCAGAACAACTACATCAAGCTGTAGTGGTTCTGGTGACTATAGTGTCCCTTTAAGAATTGCATTTTCTCGTTGAAAATGACTGGCTCCTAGATTCCAAACAAATTTGTCAAGCCCTTTACTAGATCACCCTGATCTATATTGGTAGCAACGTCTACAAAATTGGCCAAGGCACACAAATACCAAAAATTGGGGTAATTCTGTACTTTGGAAATAGAGCTGAGTATAATCAATTGATTTTTATTACAGTTGTATATATCACGTTAACAAAAAAAAAACACTTAAGAGCAAGGTGTGCGTAAAAAAAAAAAAAATACAACAAAATGTGAAAGAAATTGGTGCTAAAAACACTGTATACATTTTTTTTCTGTCAAACTTCTACAATGCCCCAAAATTAGACATAGAATCATAACATTCTACTATCAAATTTCAAATTGTAAAAAGTGAAATGACCATGATTCTTATATGGATGACTCTAGCTTTGCAGGATAGTGGCATACATTGGGGCATTGTTTTATTCAGAAGAGTATGCCAAGCATAATTTGGCACAAATCCCAGGTGACAGGTTGAGATGGCGACTAGAAATTTAGTCCTCGACCCATGATGATGTCAATCTGACCCCCTTAATCACTAAAAGGAATGCAGGGGAGCGGAGCAGGAAGATGACAGCAGCCCCACTAGACCCAAGATAAAAGGGTTAACTCCAGCTACAGTATACTTAAATATTTTTTTGAGTGTGAGAGAGAATGTGTGTGTGTGTTTAGATGACTGCCACCCTTCAATTGCACGAGAAAGATATTATTACTTACCTATATTCCCACGCAGAGAAAAGATGATGATCTTAGCAAATCCAATGCTTTCCCATAGCAAAGCATTGTGAGGCTATTGCGCATGTGCGGCAAAACACTGTCACGCCAGTCAACATCTCCACATAGAGATGAATTGAATCATTGGGGAACGTTTAGCACCTCCATGCAGAGCTTGGAGACACTGAATGTAGGTGCCGAACACTGCAGCACTGTACTAGGAAGCACCTGTAATGGGCTTTCTGAATGACTGCCTTTCCATAGGGTCCAACGTACGGCTGTGTTGTAATTGTAAGCACCATCGTGCGCTGTATAGTGATGCAAGGGCCCGAGTGATGTCATATGTATCACTGCAGAGCAAGAAGAGCTTGAAGATAACAACTCCATTCTGCACAGCTGTCCATCTTGACTCAATGGACTGATAACCAACTAGGCACCAGGACAAACTTCCTAGTCGCCAAGGCTACCTGGGTTTTGTCAATCGCTGCCTTACATAAATAGCCTGTGATGTCTGCTTTATATAAAAAGGTATACTTTTGTGTGGCAATTTTGTTTTCTGTCACAATTATTAAACTTATAAGAAAAACTTACAAAACTCTGAAATATTAGAGATAGTATATACTCTGTTAATCAAGACATCTAAATGAATTACATTTGAACTACTTTTCTTAAACTGAACTATGCACATGCTATTGCCAAAACGAGAATTTATATATATGTATGTGTCACATCGAATTAAAGCCCTTTCTGTCCTTAAAAAACAAAACGGTATATATGTGTTGGTACAATAAATGAGAAAAATGCAGATTGTGGTTGAACACAAAAATAGCTTGTGTCCTAAAGACAAGCTGCTGAAGCAGTCTCCTTAAGGGGTTAATAAAAATGTATGTGTAGGAACCTACATTTTTTTTATCCTGCAAACTGGGTATCTCCATTTTCCATTGGAAAAAAAGATTTGTGGAAGAATTTTATCTTCCTGTAGGTTAATATGACACTTCGGGAAACGAAACAAAACTCTTAGCAGGTAATAAAGGGGCACTCAAGGCACAATACCGGCTTCCCTGAATTGCTATGATGCAATAAGTCTCATATTACCATCCCACTGTTATGGGTTTTTGGATGACGGCATTAAGTAGTTATGGTGCCTATAGTATCCAAATTCGTTGGGAGTAAAACTGCAGCATTCTGAGAGCTATGGCAGGGTAACATCTGTATAATGAAACACTAAGCTAAATAGTGAGATTCTATGCCGTCGAACCAAGTAAAATGTGGAGCTCGCTCAGAATGTTATAAACAGACGAGTATCCCCTTCTCGGGAATATTACGCATAACGAGTATGTCCAGCTTTGTAATGCAGCGTTCCCGGTGGGAGCAGTGACAGCACGGGACTGCGAGTTACTAACACGAGGAGAGAGTGGAGCAAACCTGAAGGAAACCGCCATCTACGAGATATACCGACTGAGCGCCCTGCTAGCTTAGTACATCATGCGATCAACATGGCGGGAAATCGCTCAGCTCGGGGGTCACACGGGGACAATACCAAGATATAAAGCCGGGCCGGGTCGCTCTTACCTGCGGCTACTTACGCCGCACTCACGGACTCACTCACAGACACCTCAAACAACTAGGACCATTCCACCCGGCGCCACATTTCAGCACGCATGCGCAACGCAGCACTTCCGGTGACGGAGTAACCAGTGAGCGACGGCTCGCAGTCCTGACGTCATATCCGTTAGATTCCGAACCTTTGTAGAGGATGGAAAAAAACTTTGTGAAAGTTGTCTCTGCATGTAGGGCAGTGCTATCCGCTATATTAAAGCAATGGAGGGGAAACTGCACGATTAACATATGGCAGTCGTGTGCAAGCATAATTACATCTGTTTATACAGACACAAATATATAAATGTAATTAATTTGTATTAAGGTGTTGGCAAGAAAATGGCTCATATTACCATAATAAAGACACATGGAGATTTATATTTTCCTACCTAGGGCCATTAATGTTATAACTCTATAATCTGTTCAGGGCCAGGTAACACACAGTCCTTGCTATTGTTTTATTTATTTTTTTAATTTTATTTATTTTTTTCTTGCTATTGTTTTAGATCAAACTAAGTGTTTGCTGGAATATCTGCCCCTGTCCAAATGTTTTAAATGTAATAAAGCGTGCACACTGAAGAAATCACACTGACACAGAAAAGTTCAATTAAATAAAAACTTCCAAGTGTATTGTCAGGGGGGCGGCCAGCCCCTTAAAAAGGCAAAATAATGCAACGTTGCAAATACAGCACGCAAAACTTTTCAATTGATTAAGGGTTAGATATTAGTAAAAGTAAAGATTTAATTGGTTAGGTGTTAAGTGTTTTATCTTGATGTACTTCCTCCAAAGTGTGATGTCATCATTGTCTTTGTGTGTAGCTCCAGATGGAGACGCCATCTTGCTACACGAGGGTCTTAGACGATAGGAGGGGGTGCTCTAGCAGCCATTTTGAGTAATAAATGAACACAGGTATACATAGTAAATAGACATTTTACACACATTAATTTCTATCCATCACACTATTATAAGAGTTTTAACACTTATTGAAAGGTTCATGAGTGCACAAGAAATACAAGTTTATCATGTAACATTAAAAAAGTTATTTGTGCATTCACACACACTGAATAACCATAAAGCATGTGAAATGCATACTTCCCAAAGGTTCCACATTTGGTGCGGCAGTCACGATTTCCGATGTCCTGGGTTTATTCTCTGCACCAGAAAAATATCCTACTTAAGCATTGCATTATTTTAGTCATTCAATTTTATTTGCCCTGGTTTTGAAAATATTTCCCATGCGTAAGAATTTCATCCCTTCAAGAGTTAAAGTCCTCTTCAGAACAGTTTTTTTTTTTCTTCTAACAAAAGTTAAACAGGTACCAAATAAATGTACTCCTGGGTGGGGGTTAACCCCTAGTGAAAAAACCTCACCACAAATATATTCAAAAAACAAAGAAGACAGGAGAATAGGATAAGGTAAAGTATCATAAGGAGTGGATTTCCCTGCTTATCAAGGGAAATGGGAGTGAGGGTAGTGTAGCTTGAGGGCAGGTGCAGACCACTGACTTAATACAATTTTACTTTTAATGGTAATGCATTTAAAAAGGTAGTAGGCACCTAACAATCTAAGTGAAAGTGTAGTTAAAATAGCACTTAAACGCCTGTGGGGCTGGTAGCTATATAGCCTATGTGGTATTAAGTCGCAGTGTAGTGTTGATACCGTAGTGGGACAATACTGACGGTTATCTGAGACCACACAGTCCCATGGACTAGGATCAGTATAATTTGAGTTTGTTAGAACCCCAAATCTAAGTCATGTTTGCTCTAGGATTGAGCAGGGTAAGGATACATATTACTTAGATCATACAGAGATACTTTGCCAATAAGATATTTGCAACAAAGTAACCTGTAATAGTATGAATGATGGTTGGGGCTGATTGTAACTTTAAAGTAAAGAATTCCGTTCGGAACGCTGTCTATGTCACTTCAATGTCAATGTCTATGTCACTTCTATGTCTATTAGCTTCGTCCTCATGCGATGTGTACAGCACGAGTTAAATACATGATAGAGCAGTACACATTTAGCTAAGGGGAATATAACTGAATTAAAAGTGTGGAACTTAGTGGCAAAAATAACAGTCCGTCTGTAGGTGAGTCTCCCACTTTAATATTGGTAGGTGATATCTGCTAGCTTATGATCGTGTGAAGTGCCACGCGAATTGATAGCCAGATATGATGGAACAAGATCGCTAGCTAATACAAGAATGTAGTGTAAACTACCAAAGTGGCAGTCTGACTGTTAGTGAATAACCCTTCTTCGCAAGAAATGTCTGCTGGCGATATGCTCATGCAGAGTATGCAGTCTTAGTGAATAGCCAGGTAAGACAATTAACAAGCGGGGAGTACTGGGTATAGAGGTAATAATCAACTGCTATGCCGGCAAGTATCTGTCGCCAGCATGTCAGTATCTACCTGAGTGTAAGCTGGGATAGCGTAGAGATCAGTGTGGGGTAGATTCACTAAGCGATAGTTTACTGTTTGCTAGACAAGGGGTACTGAGTCTATGAAGTCTAATTGATCTTGCAGCAACAATTGGCGTTAGTGCCGGAACATCTACAAATAGAAATACACTAGCATTCTCTGTAGGTAAATATCAAAGCGTTTGTTGCTGTCATTCGGTAATTAATTGTAAAGTAAGTTTGATGGTCTTACAATTGAGCCAAAAGTAGATTAATAGGAGGGATAAGGAATACAGTGGAGTCAGTTAGAAAAAATAATATAGGTAGGATAAGCCCTAAAGTGAGGTATCCTATGTACTGTGCCTTCAAGGGCACCCCTTAAGAAAAAGCCTAATACCAGTACTTTCTAAGGGAAATATCCACCCTCCCTCATTGTTAATAAATGCCCCTTAAAGGGACTCTATAGTCACCATATAAAAGCAAGAAAGACAGGTCCCCCAGCCTTCCTTCTTGCTTTTATATGAACTTTCATGGATTAAAAATTATTTTGGAGGTTTTTTTATATTAAAAACTTACCTCCGTTCCAGCGCCGAGCTCCCAGCCATGCCGCGCCCCCTTTTTCGTCAAAATGACGAAATCGCGGGGCCCAATAGGACGCTTCTCAGAGAGAAGCGTCATCGCGATGTGGTGCGCATGCGCGGCTTCGCGCTGCACCAATCGCGTTCTTCATAGAGCGCCATTGACAGCCGCCCTATGAAGAACCTTAGCGCTTTACCGCGCATGTGCGCGGAATGCGCGTTCGCGAGCTGAGCTGTCTGACTGTCTGACAGCTCAGCTCGCTTTCTAAAACTAACAATAAGGGGGGGGGACCTACTGTCCCCCCCCCCGGCCCCCACCCCTGAGCGGCGGGTGGGGGCCCTAAAATTCACAATAAGGGGGGGGACCTACTGTCCCCCCCCGGCCCCCACCCCTGAGCGGTGGATGGGGGCCCTAAAATTCACAATAGGGGGGGGGACCTACTGTCCCCCCCCGGCCTCCACCCCTGAGCGGCGGGTGGGGGCCCTAAAATTCACAATAAGGGGGGGACCTACTGTCCCCCCCCGGCCCCCACCCCTGTGCGGCGGGTGGGGGCCCTAAAATTCACAATAAGGGGGGGGGACCTACTGTCCCCCCCGGCCCCCACCCCTGAGCGGCGGGTGGGGGCCCTAAAATTCACAATAGGGGGGGGACCTACTGTCCCCCCCACCCCTGTGCGGCGGGTGGGGGCCCTAAAATTCACAATAGGGGGGGACCTACTGTCCCCCCCCAGCCCCCACCCCTGTGCGGCGGGTGGGGGCCCTAAAATTCACAATAGGGGGGGACCTACTGTCCCCCCCCAGCCCCCACCCCTGAGCGGCGGGTGGGGGCCCTAAAATTCTCAATAGGGGGGACCTACTGTCCCCCCCCGGCCCCCACCCCTGAGCGGTGGGTGGGGGCCCTAAAATTCCCAATAAGGGGGGGACTTATTGTCCCCCCCAGCCCCCACCCCTGAGCGGTGGGTGGGGGCCCTAAATACAAAGGGGGGGGGACCCTAGTTAACCCTTCCCCCCCCCATAAAAAAAAATATCTCCCTACCTACCCCCCTCACCCTAAAAATAATGAGGGGGGGGACCTTTAACTAAAAACCTGTAAAAAAAAAAAAAATATGAGATAAAAACAACTTACCATTCGATGTTTTCTTTCTTCTAAAATCTTCTTTCTTCAGCCCCAAAAAAGGCCAAATAAAAAGCCATAATAACCGACGCAATTAAAAAAAAAAAAAAAAAAAACGAGCGCAAAAAAAATAATCCATTTTCACCCATGGAGGGCTCCGCGCAGACTGAGCTTTGCGGGGCGGGGGAAGGCTTATAAAGCCTTGTCACGCCCTGCAATTAGGCTAAGAACACTCTGATTGGCTGGTTTAAGCCAATCAGAGTGCTGTGTGTCATTTTACACAGCGTGGGAAAATTCCAAAGAATTTTCCCACGCTGTGTAAAATGACAGAGCACTGTGATTGGATGGCTTGAAATCCATCCAATCACAGTGCTCTGTGTCATTTTACAAGCGTGGGAAAATTCCAAAGAACTTTCCCACGCTTGTAAAATGACACAGAGCACTGTGATTGGATGGCTTGAAATCCATCCAATCACAGTGCTCTGTGTCATTTTACAAGCGTGGGAAAATTCCAAAGAACTTTCCCACGCTTGTAAAATGACACAGAGCACTGTGATTGGATGGCTTGAAATCCATCCAATCACAGTGCTCTGTGTCATTTTACAAGCGTGGGAAAATTCCAAAGAACTTTCCCACGCTTGTAAAATGACACAGAGCACTGTGATTGGATGGCTTGAAATCCATCCAATCACAGTGCTCTGTGTCATTTTACAAGCGTGGGAAAATTCCAAAGAACTTTCCCACGCTTGTAAAATGACACAGAGCACTGTGATTGGATGGCTTGAAATCCATCCAATCACAGTGCTCTGTGTCATTTTACAAGCGTGGGAAAATTCCAAAGAACTTTCCCACGCTTGTAAAATGACAAAGAGCACTCTGATTGGCTCAAACCCACCAATCAGAGTGTTCTTAGCCTAATTGCAGGGCGGGGCAAGGCTTTATAAGCCTTCCCCCGCCCTGCAGAGCTCAGTCTGCGCGGAGCCCTCCATGGGTGAAGATGGATTATTTTTTTTGCGCTCAGGTTTTTTTTTTTTTTTTATTGCGTCAGTTATTATGGCTTTTTATTTGACCTTTTTTGGGGCTGAAGAAAGAAGATTTTAGAAGAAAGAAAACATCGAATGGTAAGTTGTTTTTAGCTCATTTTTTTTTTTTTTACAGGTTTTTAGTTAAAGGTCCCCCCCTCATTATTTTTAGGGTGAGGGGGGTAGGTAGGGAGATATTTTTTTTTTTGGGGGGGGGGAAGGGTTAACTAGGGCCCCCACCTGCCGCACAGGGGTGGGGGCCGGGGGGGACAATAGGTCCCCCCTTATTGATAATTTTAGGGCCCCCACCCGCCGCACAGGGGTGGGGGCCGGGGGGGGACAGTAGGTCCCCCCCCTATTGTGAATTTTAGGGCCCCCACCCGCCGCTCAGGGGTGGGGGCCAGGGGGGGACAGTAGGTCCTCCCCTTATTTTTTATTTTAGGGCCGCCACCCGCCGCACAGGGGTGGGGGCCGGGGGGGAGGGGAGGAGAGTAGGTCTCCCCCCCCCCCCTTCAACCACTATTGTGGCCAGATAGCGTCCCTGTGGGTTCGGGCTTCAGCTGTCATCTGAAGCCACGCCCACAGCAGTGCTGACAGGCTATCAGCACACAAAGCGCGTTCACAGTGCTTTGTGTGCTGATAGCCCGTCTGATGTATTCAGGGCCGGCCTTAGGGGTGTGCGAGCTGTGCGGCCGCACAGGGCGCCATGGAGCAGGGGGCGCCGTGCGGCCGCACAGCCGATTAAAAAAAAAAAAAAAAAAATTTTTTTTTTTTTTTAAATTTGCAGCGGGGGCGGAGCTTACCGTGCGGCGGGGGCGGAGCTAAAAGCGCCGGAAAACGGCTGCAGGGGAAGCAGGAAGGAGTCCCTGCTTCCCCACCAAACAGTCACCAGGAGCTGCACTGCCTCCACAATGAACTCCACAGGTAACTGTGTGATTGTCAGGTGAGTGTGACTCTCTGCCTGTGTGTATGACTGTCTGCCTATGTGTGTGTGTGTGTGTGTATATGACTGTCTGCCTCTGTATGTCTGTGTGTATGACTGTCTGCCTGTGTGTGTCTCTGTGTGTGTGTGTGTGTATGTATGACTGTCTGCCTGTGTGTGTGTGTATATGACTGTATGTGTGTGTATATGACTGTCTGCCACTGTGTCTGTGTGTATTACTGTCTGCCTCTGAGTGTCTGTGTGTGTGTGTGTGTGTGTGTGTGTGTGTGTGTATATGACTGTCTGCCACTGTGTGTCTGTGTGTATTACTGTCTGCCTCTGTGTGTTTGTCTGTGTGTATTACTGTCTGCCCTCTGTGTGTGTGACTGTGTATGACTGCCTCTGTGTGTATGACTGTCTGCCTCTGTGTGTATGACTGTCTGCCTCTGTGTGTATGACTGTCTGCCTCTGTGTGTCTGTGTGTATGACTGTCTGCCTCTGTGTGTCTGTGTGTATGACTGTCTGCGTGTGTGTGTGTGTGTGTGTGTATATGACTGTCTGCCACTGTGTGTCTGTGTGTGTTACTGTCTGCATCTGTGTGTTTGTCTGTGTGTATTACTGTCTGCCTCTGTGTGTATGACTGTCTGCCTCTGTGTGTATGACTGTCTGCCTGTGTGTGTCTGTGTGTATGACTGTCTGCCTGTGTGTGTCTGTGTGTATGACTGTCTGCGTGTGTGTGTGTGTGTGTGTGTATGACTGTCTGCCTCTGTGTGTGTCTGTGTGTATTACTGTCTGTGTGTGTCTGTGTGTATGACTGACTGTCTGCCTGTGTGTGTCTGTGTGTGTGTGTGACTGTCTGCCTGTGTGTGTCTGTGTGTGTGTGTGTGTATGACTGTCTGCTTGTGTGTGTGTGGATGTCTTCCTGTGTGTGTATGGCCGTCTGACTCTGTGTGTGTGTCTGTGTGTGTGTGTGTCACATACAACCAATACACGCATATCACACACTGTTAATATACCCATTACAATTATCACACATAGCATACATATCACACACAGTCATCACACGTACTATTACATACACAGACAACACAAACATAACAGCATACATGGATGACGGGGGGGGGGCGCTGTGAAGATTTTTCGCACAGGGCGTCTAAATGCCTAAGGCCGGCCCTGGATGTATTCACCCAGAATGCATCGGACGAGAGGCCTTTTTAGGGCCTCTGAACTCAGAAGTCCCTCTGGTGGCCGTCTGATTGACTGCAACAAGAGGTGTTCCAAGCTTCCAATGTAAACACTGCATTTTCTCAGAAAATACAGTGCTTACAAGAAAAAGGCTCCGGGTAGCTGTAGCACTCACCTAAACAACCTCATTAAGCTGAAGTTGTTCAGGTGACTATAGTGTCCCTTTAATGCTACCAGATGCTACAGAAATAGGTAGTGTTGTGATAACCCTAACATTAACCCCTTCAGGACGGAGTCAATAGTACACGTTCTGATAAAAACAAAACGTAAACAAAAACTGGAATTTGCGCTATATGTCTGTTCAACCGTAATTCACCTCTTTTATATTAAATGCACCCACACTTATTATATATCATTTTATTCAGGAAAAACTTTCATTTCGTATCAAATATTTATATATGAAACATAATTTATTATGAATAAAATGAAAAAAAATGAGAATTTTTTTTTTTTTTTTTTTAATTTGTAGTTCCGCCTCACATTTTAGCTGTAAATGTCATAATACTGTTAGGATTTACTGCAAAAAAATGCACATATTTGTAATCAGCGATGTCTCACAAGTACAACAGTACCCCCCATTAACAGGTTTTATGGTGTTTTGGAAAGTTACAGGGTCAAATATAGAACGTTCCATTTTCAAATTGGAATTTGCTAGATTAGTAATGTTACCTTTGAGACGGTGTGGTAGCCCAGGAATGAGAATTACCCCCATAATGGCATACCATTTGAAAAAGTAGACAACCCAAGGTATTGAACGTGGGGTATGTTTAGTCTTTTTTAGTAGCCACTTAGTCACAAACACTGGCCAAAGTTAGCGTTCATATTTGTTTTTGTGTGAAAAAAGCAAAAAACTAATATTTGGCCAGTGTTTGTGAGTGGCTACTAAAAATGACTGGACATACCCCATTTGCAATACCTTGGGTTGTCTACTTTTGCAAATGGTATGCCATCATGGGGGTAATTCTTATTCCTGGGCTACCATACTGTCTCAAAGACAACATAACTAATCTGGCAAATTTCAATGTAAAAAAAATGAAATGCAAGCCTTATATGTGACTCTCTAACTTTCCAAAACACCATAAAACCTGTACATGGGGGGTACTGTTATTCTCGAGAGACTTCACTAAACACAAATATTAGTGTTTTAAAACAGTAAAACACAGGGGGCGGAGCCTGAACGCCGATGGAGCAGGACGTGTGAGGCCTGAGCTCTCCCGTCCACGAGCCGCAATCAGCCTACATCTGCACCTTATCCCGGCCATCCACCCGCACAAAAGGGGTAAACGCTACCCACAGCACCCCCCGATCAATACCGCCATGGGAGGAATAAAAAAAAAAAAAGATACTCCCGTATCGGTGGCATCAATGTTCCGCGCCACCAGGGAACAGGGGCGGCCATCTTTAACCCAGGAGGCCCAAGAATCCGGAGCTGAAACGGACGACAGTGAAGCCCCTGATAGAGAAGCAGCCTCCAACTACCGCACACCGCGAGAGCCGCTTACCAAAGCCGACCTCCGCCAAATGCTGCAGGATGCCACAGCGGACATAAAAGCACACACAGCCGCTGAACTAGAACGGCACATTTCAGGCCTAAAAGAAGAAGTGGAGGCCCTGAATACCCGCACAGCCCAGGCAGAAGCTGACATCACTCAAATTAAAGTGAACACCACCCAGCACAAGCAAGATATATTTTACCTGAGTGATAAAATACAATTCCTTGAAGACAGTCTGGAAGACTTGAACAACCGTTCCCGCAGGAACAACATTAGAATAAGAGGTATGCCAGAGACAGTTGACACTGACGCCATATTACCCACGCTGCAAGACCTGTTTAGATCCCTGCTCCCGAACTCCTCAGACCAAGACAGGGAGATAGACAGGGCACACAGGGCCCTACGACCTGTAGCCCTCAACCCATCAATCCCTAGAGACATTATTGTCCGCCTCCTACACTTTGCCACGAAAGAAAAAATCATGGCGGCAGCCAGAACCACACAACCGAAACATGGGACCCACATACTCGCCTTCTTCCAGGACTTAGCCCCCACCACACTGAGGAAAAGAAGGGACTTAAAACCTCTCACCACAGCACTAACCCAACAAGGTTTAAGATACAGATGGGGTCACCCCTTTAAACTTCAAGTTCGCGTGGGAGAACAGGAACACGTCCTACACCACCCAGCTGCAATGGAAGATTTTGCAACTGCCCTGGGAATACAGCTCACCACCATACCACCACCAAGAGACCGCCGCAACAACAACGGAACCGGAGCGGCCCAAGCGACTGAACGCCCGCAACAGACACACCGACACCAAACCAAGAATGGGCCAACAGGGACAGCCAACCGGACCAACGTAACCTGAACCCAACCCACACGGCCCTTGGACTCTCATTTTACCCAGCGGACTCTACCGCTATAAACCAAACGAGGACTCAGGCTTGTATACACTAACACGTTGCAATGTTGATATGTTGAAATGTTTTACTTTTTTTACTGTCTAGCTAAATATGCTAAATTCTGTTATGATGTTATTGTGGGAGTAATCAGGCAGACACGCTCGCACACAAGACAGGTCGAACCAGGGAACTATAACTAAGCTGCCAATGCCATAGAAAATCCCAGTCCCTCCCCTTCTTCTACTACTCTCACAATCCCCCAGGACACTATACTACCTAAATGACGAGGGCATGGCGGTAGCTAATATCGCCCAACCAGCTACAGCATAATTTGCCACCACAGCGAATAGGCCCACCCCGCATCACAGTTCAACACTTAAACTTTACCGCTAGACATCTACAGAACCAGGAGGCCGAAATACGCCGAACCATTATACGCTATCCCTAACACGGCATTTCTATGTTATTACGCTCTCCCCCCTATATTAAGCCAAAGGTAACAATTAGCGCTGTGCTCCCTATGACAGGACTCGGATACCACTGCTGTACAGTCCCCCCTATTATATGGTAAACTGAGGTACAAAGACTAATGGACACTTCCCTCACCCAGCGGATCCCACCGCTGTAACCCAGGCCTGGGAAATCTTTAAAACAAAAAACCCAAGGACAAAAAGGGAAAATAAAAAACAAAAAAAAAAAAAAATAAAAAAAAAAAAAACACGATAAAAAAGGAAAAAAGAAATTGTTCGCATAGTTGATATGTTTTACTGTTTTATTGTTTGTATTCACCTCTACTATGATGTCCATCTGGGAGACTGCTAACTGGCGCACTAACTTATAAAACACGCCAAGTAACGTTGCTTCCCCTTAACTAGGACTCAGGTGTGACAATGGACACCCCTATCCCAACCCGAAAAGGCACTGAAGTTATACTAAACAGCCTCCCCCTCCACCAAGACATGGGTAACCACGCGTAATGTCCGCCTCTTTTTGAGACACTGGAGGGACAGGGCAATGCCCCCCCCCATCATCAGGGCACTAAAGTCACTAAGCACCACTCTCCCCTGGCGAAGACTTAACTGTCAAATCGCACAGCTCTCCCACTACCACAGCGTAACTGTTAAAATGCGCTGTTCCCCAGTCACCATGGCAGAGCGGTTACTTCACACAGACCGCCTCTTACACAAGCACAGGCAATACCAAACCACAAATGGTAATCTCAACTAATGTCATGCATACTCTTTCCACAGAATCCCGGAACCCTAAGTGCCACCCCAACCACTAGGACATAGCGACTCGACAAATGACCGCGACTAAGGTAACGCACTCACGGCTCGAAGGAGACGGGAGGCGAGGTTCATTCCCCCTCCGGACACCTCCGATCCGACTCACACAACCTACTCGTGACAACCCCCCAATAACGGCCGAATCTGCTCCCCCCCCCCATCGGGACAGCAGACCACCCACGAGGGAACAGGAACAGGACTGCAACAACACGCAGGTACCTACACCCCCTCGATCTCCGCCCCCACCACGCCTGGCAGCTTTAGTATAAGACCAGGAAACACCAAACCCTCACCCCTACCAGGAGGCGAACCCCTGACCTCTCACACAAAAGGACCTGACTCCCCTACCATAACAACCAACACAGATACAGACAACACTTCCACTCAAGAACCACACATACAACCCCTCCGACCCACTCCACACACAACGAGAAAACATGAACACCAAACTGACATGCGTATCTATCAACTGCAAGGGCCTCAACAACCCCGCAAAAAGACATAAACTAATGAGGTGGGCAAACCGTACAAACGCAGACATTATATTATTGCAAGAAACACACTTCACACAGGCCAAACCATTTCACCTCATTAATAGACACTACCGAGAATGTCACACGGCAAACTCCCCCACGACCAAACAAAATGGAGTTGCTATCCTGATGCGAAAAACTTGCCCACTCAACACCAAACAAATACTGAAGGATCCACAAGGTAGATTCATCACACTCACGGGCCAAGCAGGTCACACCCGTTACGCCATAACCTCACTATATGCACCGAACACCCCGGATAAAAACTTCTGGGACACGTTCCAAGCACACTTAGCCTTAACCCCAGGCCACCTCAAAATCGTAGGCGGCGACTGCAACGCCACGCTATCACCGACGGTAGACAGACTACGAACCCAAACCCTTCCGAACCCAACACCCAAAATAGACAGACTACTACAAGACTTCGTGCTCAGACAAGGACTGGTAGACGTATGGCGCCTGCTCCACCCAACCACTAGGGATTACACATTCTACTCCCACCCCCACAACTCGTACTCCCGCATTGACCTTTTTCTGATATCACCCCCCCTTACTCACATGACCCAATCGGCTGACGTGGGCAACATCACGTGGTCGGACCACGCGGACATTACACTATCAATCAAGGTCCCAGACGTAGCAAAACCATGGTCCTGGAAACTCAACCCCACACTACTACACAATCCGTCGATAACGGAAGCTATCCTAACTGAACTGACGAACTACTTCACGCTAAATACACCCACGGCACCCTCACCAGGCATACTATGGGCAGCCCACAAGACAGTCCTGAGGGGGAAAATCATAAGCCTAGCATCGCACATGAAAAAAACTCAACTAGCAGAGTTAGCAACAGCCCTAACAAACCTTAGGACCCTAGAAGCAAGCCACAAACAAAACCCCACGCAAGACATCCTCACAAAAATAACAGACTGCCGCACCGAAATTAAGAACTTCATGACCAGAGACACACACAAAGCCATGCAATGGACAAGACAGACCTACTATGAAAAATCTAATAAGGCCGACACCCTACTAGCCAGGAAACTGAGAAATAGGGCGGACCGAAAACAAATAGACTCAATACTATCACCGGACGGCACCAAACACCACACGCCATTTAAAATTGGGGAGGTCTTCCAAAAATACTTTTCCACATTATACGACCACAGCCCCAACACCCGACTAAATCCCGAACTAACTAAACAAACCATAACCGAATACCTACAGAAGATACCCTTACCAGCCTTAAAAACGGAAGCAATATCCAAAATTGGACAGCCAGTCACCGTCGAAGAAATCGCCAAGGCTATCAAAAACACTAAACCCAACAAAAGCCCGGGCCCAGATGGCTTCACGGGACTATATTACAAAACCTTCCCTGCCATCCTCCTCCCCCACCTTTGCAACCTCTTTAACGCAATACTACAGGGGAACCCCATACCTCCCGACATCCTAAGAGCAAACGTGTGCCTCCTTCCCAAACCAAATAAAACCCACCTAGACCCAGGCCACTACAGACCGATCTCCTTACTTAACGTTGACTTAAAACTACTGACCAAACTACTCGCAGACAGGATAAACCCCCACATACACAAACTTATACACCCTGACCAAGTGGGCTTCATACCCTTTAGACAGGCGTACGACAACACAAGACGGACCTTCGACCTCCTATGGACGACCTCACACAGACGAATCCCCACCCTATTCCTATCCCTAGATGCCGAAAAGGCATTTGACCGACTACTATGGCCTTTCCTTTTCGCCACCCTGCACAAATTCCGGTTCCCAGACCCAATCTTGAATGCGCTCAACACTCTATATTCCGCACCGGTAGCAAACCTCCTCATCCCAAATGCCCAACCCCCCTCTTTTCGCATCTTCAACGGGACGAGGCAGGGCTGCCCCCTCTCCCCACTCCTGTTCGCCCTTTCATTAGAACCCCTACTCCAGGCCATACGCCTAGACCCAACAATAAAGGGAGTACACATCAGAGACGAAGACTATAAAGTGGCAGGCTATGCAGACGACCTACTCCTCTCCATCACAGACCCGACAAACTCACTCCCACCCCTACTACACACCATACATGAATACGCACAGGTCTCAGGCTATCGCCTTAACCTAGACAAAACGGAAGCACTCCCAGTACAAATACCCCAGGAGGAGCTAGACACTCTAAAAATAACATACCCATTCCGCTACAACACCACGCACATACACTATCTAGGTGTCGACTTACCTATAGATGTCTCCCAGACATACCGACTCAATTATTCCCCCCTACTGCTAAAAGCGACGGCCGACCTGAAGTCATGGGAATCCCACTCTATCTCTTGGCTAGGAAGGGTAGCATGTATAAAAATGAACCTCCTACCGAGGTTTTTATACTTATACCAGACGCTACCAGTTCAAGTAGTCACAAAAGACTTTAAACTATTACAAACGCAAATAGATCGCTTCATCTGGGCCAATAAGCGAGCCAGGATACAAAGAGACATTCTCTACCTCCCGACACGATCCGGAGGACTAGGCCTACCCCACTTTCTCCATTATTTCCATGCAGCACAACTTGCACAGATCAAGGCACTACACGCCCCCATAGGGATGAAAAGATGGGTAGACCTTGAACATAACCTGTTTGGCCAAGACTTCCCCTCCCTCTATATATGGGTCCCAAAACAAGCAAGACCACGACCCCCACCCACCACACCAGCACTTGACACCTCCATTTCACTCTGGAACAAACTCTCTGTAAAACATGCACTCACAACGAACCCCTCGCCCCTGACACCAATCCTGAGAAACGAACACTTCATACCGGGCATGACCCCAAAAGACTTCGCTCACTACGAAGACAATAACCTTGTCAGAACACACCAATTCTTTCGGAACCAAAAAATCATTGCATTCGCAGACTTACCTCAAACCAGACCACTCACCACACACGACTTCTTCCGCTACCTGCAAATCAAAAACCTCCTAGACACCCCCTCATATAAACAAGCTGGACTTACACCCCTCACAGCCTTCGAACAGGCGTGTATCCATGCCCCCATACAAAAAAGCCAGATCTCCACAACATACACACAACTGCTCAAAACGACAAGGACCCGACCACCAGGGTATGTCATAGCATGGGAAAGGGATCTGGGACCACCCACAGATCCCACAGACTGGAACGCTATATGGGAAGCCACAGCGACAGTAACAATATGTGTAACACATAAAGAACAGGCATACAAAACCATGATGCGCTGGTACCACACACCGCTAAAACACAAACAAATGGGACTCTCCACATCAGATAGATGCTGGAAGGGGTGCGGCCAACAAGGAACGTACTATCACATGTGGTGGGAATGCCCATACATCGCACAAATCTGGACTGACATAGTGGCCCTGGCCTCAAGAGTCCTACACGACACCATCCCAAGAGACCCGTGGCTGTGGCTACTATCCAAACCACTAGAGGGCACACCACGAGCTCATAACAAACTACTGGCCAAACTAGCCTTAGCCACTAGGAGAGCCATAGCCTCCCACTGGGGTGCACCCACAACCCCATCACTCACCGACATAAAAAAAAAAATGAACGAAGCCAGATCCATGGACAATCTATCAGCACTCATTCATGACACCGTAACTCACTGTGATAAAATATGGGACCTGTGGCTCATGGAACCTACCACCGCCATTTAGGGGATGTACCTATGGTTATTAAAAAATTAAACACTATACAGTAAGACTAGTCAACTCGCTCCCCTACTTTTGTACAATCATACGACCTGGTTGTTCTTGAATGTAGACCCACATTTTGAGTCAACACTAACAAACTACACAACCTACAGGTCAGGGACGCCTATCCCCCCCCCCCCCCCCCCCCCCCCCGACGACCCCACAGGAGACTCCAAAGTAGGGAGCCCCCGAAGTACACCCCATTCTCGAAATGGGCTTCACCCCCCAACATCCTTTACGTTTTATTTACTGTTCCTTGTACCGCAACAAGGAAATCTAACTGTACATATAAGCTTGTTCATACTTTCTGTTGTTTTTTGTTCGCTCAAAATGTTTAAAAATTTGTCTGGACAGAACCCCTTGAGAAAACATAACGCTGCAACACCAGATAACTACTCTACTAATATATGCCTCTCAGTATTACAATGTTTTTTCTTTTTGAAATGGTTACACCTTGGCTTTTGCATAAGCCCACACAGTACCTTTTGTGCAACATTCATGTCCATGTGAACTTTGTCAAATGTACGACAAAGAATATATATGAAAAAAAAAAAAAAAAAAAAATCTCGGCAAGACACCATGGATTTAAAGGCACTCACTATTGTAACAAGATGTTTGATGGACTTTCCTGCAGTTGACCGTTCCTCCGACTACTTGCTTATTTCAGTACCATATCATTACGACATGCCCTTATATTGATGTACATTTGTATTGTATTTCACTACTGTTATGCTTTTTGGTGCCTTGCCTTGCAACAAATAAAGAATTTAAAAAAAAAAAACAGTAAAACATATTACAACAATAATATAGTCCATAAAAGTGCCGTTTGTTTGTAAAAAATGCAAACAACGTCACTTTTACTTAAAATATCATCGTTGTAATACAATTTAACAGTTTGAAACACTAATATTTGAGTTCAGCGAAGTCTCCCGAGTAAAACAGTACCCCCTATGTACAGGTTTTATGGTGTCTTGGAGAGTTACAGGGTCAAATATAGTGCTTGCAAATTAAATTCTCTGCACTTTCTCCCTGTGTTGTCAGGCATGTCAATCAAATTTTAATTAATCGAATGACATAATTATGTTAAAAAATTACTTAAATATACATGTAGAATTTTAATATATATGCATTTATTGGTATTTAAATTCTACGTGTATACTAATGTAATCTTTTATGTAATTACATGTATTTATCTATATATATATATATTTGCGGTTATTTGTATTTTATATATAGATAGATATATATAGAATGTCATTCTAAGTGTATTTTGTTACATATATATATATATATATATATATATATATTAATAACAAAATACAGTTAGAATGAAATTACATATGAATATATAATTTATTTTAAATTTAGTTTCAATATTTTATTTATTTATTATTGTAATTATACGTGTATATATATATAATATATGTGTATATATCTATTATATATATAATATATATACATATTATATATGTAACGTAATTCTAAGTGTATTTTAATACTAATATATATAATAATATTAATATTAAAATACATCACGTATGACGTTACATATATATAATATGTATATATATTATATATATAATATATATACATATATTATATATATAAAAACGCATTTAATTTATTTTAGAACATGTTTAATATTTTTTTTTTACACTACCTACCAGCAGCTAGGGGGACTGTCTGATATTTCAGACAGTCCCCATGCTGGCAGATCCACAGCCAGCTATAGGGGGCCATGTGATTGCTCTTTGAGAGCGATCACATGGCCCCCGGGGGCCTGATTTGCTGGGGAGGGTTACCTGGGCTGTCAGGCAGCCCTCCAGAAGAGGATCGCGGGGGAGGTGAGTACATCTCTCCTCCAGGGGCTGCAAGCCGTTACGGCGTTAAGGGGTTAACAAGGTGACAGTGTGGAAAACAAGCTCAGTGATTCTCGATTAAGATAAGTGAAAAACACACGTTCTAGCTAAGCAGTTTGTCTTGTAACAGTAACTGATATCAAAGCCTAGAACTAGCGGTGCCGTGATAATTGAATCCACTCATGATTTAGCAGGTTTATCAGGTATAGGTACCACACTGATGGTACAGTGGCTGTGGATAGCACTTAGTCAGTTCCCCTGACGTAAGTTCCGCCACTCTGGCTCATCAGAGGGGAGCCGTACATCTGATGGAGCCCGGTTAAGAAGGGAGTAGGTTGGCTATGATTGGTCGGTTTCAAAAACCATTGGACCAATGGGAATGGTGAGATTCCTTTAATGGGAGTGTATCTAACGTAACCCTTTCAGTCATGGAGGGAATTCTCTATTTAAAGCCAAACAATAGAGAAAGTGACCCTAAGTGAAAATTACGGAATAAAACCAGTTGGTAATTTTAGTCTGAATAAAACTTAGCATCATCCACAAAACTTTAAAGAGGAAGGCATTGTTATACCTAACTTAGTTAGTAAATGCAGTATATAAAGTATTTGATATAGTAAGAACTTAGCTGGTGACAGTTTGGAATTTTTGCCATAAAGAATACAGAATGAAAAAATGTAGGAAAGAATATATTTCTGGGTTGAATGTGTTATTAATGTATAAAAGGAGTAAAGTTGAACTCCTCATTGAGACCCAGAGGGAAGAGTGTCTTGAATTCGTGAATCCATTTCGAATCCCTTTTTAATAATCGCATATTAAAATCGCCGTTTCTTGCATCAGTGGAAATTCTTTCAATTGCTTGGAATTTGAGATTAGAAGGATCGCCTTTATGTTGGGAGCGAATTTGGTTGGATATAAGTGTGGTGATGTTCATATTAGTGACCAAATTGACATGTTGTAATATTTGTCCGCGGAATTGTTGGTATGTTTTGCCTATATACTGTAAATTACAACTGCAGGTGATGACGTATACAATTCTTGCAGAACTACAGTTAACAAAGTCACGGACTGGGTAATGGTTCTCTGTTCTAGTGCACAGTATCGATTTTGATGTGTTGATAAATTTGCAGGCCTTACACGTGCCACATTTAAAAACTCCCTTAGTCTGAGAAAGCCAATCAGGTGTTATAGTTGGTTGTTCCAGGTGGCTGTGTACCAGTATGTCTCTCAGATTTTTAGGTTGACGTGCGGTTATACTGGTGTAGGGAGTGATGTTATCATTGAGTTCTTTATCATGTAGCAAGATTGGCCAATTGCTGGAAAATATTTTTCTCACTGGGTCCCAGTATTGATCGTATGTCCCAATACATCTGATGACCTGCTTTGTAGGTTTTGGTCTGGATGAACGAAGACAAGTAGGTATATCCATTGTGATGACCCTCTGGTAAGCTTTTTTCAGGATTTTATTAGGATACCCCTGTTCTTTGAATTTTGTCCTGACCTCTTTTGCTTCTTTTTGAAATGTCACTTCATTGGACTGATGCTATAGGCAAATGCAAATATTACAAATTTTAGAATGAAATGTTGAATTTCTTAAACTGTGTACTTTGTCTATAAGAGATATTGCAAACTGACAAGGTGTTAGAAATGGAACATATTGTTTTTCATACAATGTTTCTTTTCTGTAAGCTCGTTTGAGCAGGGTCCTCTTCAACCTATTGTTCCTGTAAGTTTTCTTGTAATTGTCCTATTTATAGTTACATCCCCCCTCTCATAATATTGTAAAGCGCTACGGAATCTGTTGGCGCTATATAAATGGCAATAATAATAATAATAATAATAATAACCCCTTAAGGACAGAGCTTCAGAAGCTTGTCTTATGCTTAAGGACAAAGGCTATTTCTGCATTTTTCTGCTGTTTGTATTCAAACACAATTTGCATCTCTGTCATTTATTGCACCAACACATATTATACATTGGTTTTTAGAGGGCAAACAAGGCTTTAATTTGATGTCACATATACATAGATACATTCTCATTAATTATATAAAAATGCTTACAAAATTGAAAAAAATAATAAATTTTCACAGTTTTGGCAATAATAGCGAGTACATAATATGTCCAGCTTAGAAAAAGTAATTCAAAATAAATTCATTTATGTGTCTTGATTTATTGAGTACATCATATGTCTAGGATTTTAGCTTTTTCTGAAAGCTACAGGTCACAAAATACAAGGACTAAAATAACATTTAAATTTGCAACAATTTTAGGGGGGCAGAGCCTCACTGCCGAGACAAGCAGACGCACAAACCTCAAGCTCCAAGCGACTTACGAAAAAACGAACCTAAATACAGCATATATCACCCCCAAAGACAAAGGTTCAAATGTGGGAATACCCCTAGCATCATGGGTCAGAAGAATAAAAAACCGACAACGGACAAACCAGCTCCGGGGCTGACAATTGGAGACATGTGGCGGCAAGCACGTGGCACAGGCGAATCCAACATGGCGGCGCTCCACGGAGGCTGCTCTGACTTCTATTCGGATGACTGCTCTGGGGATGCAGAGGATGATTACCCCCCAGCTCCAGCACCTAAGCAGAAGGTGAACCTTACCAAGCCAAGGGCTGACATGGATACCGACCTGGTAACCACCGGGGTATTAAAAACATTACTAGCGGACCTGCAGTAAAACATCCTCGCGGACGTCAACGCTTTGAGAGTTGAGCTGCAGGGCCTGACAGGCCGCATATCGACACTGGAGGTCTGCTCCCAGGACAACCAACAGCACAAATCCTCACTACAGACGGCTGTACAGGATCTGCAACGGCAGAACCTACTACATGAACGGCGCTTTGCTGCCCAAGAGGACTCCAGAAGGAGACATAACTTGAAGGTCAGAGGAATCCCAGAAGAGTTGCCGGAGACGGAGTGTGGTGTATCACCAAATTAATATAAATATTACACAAGGTTCGTCTACATTAAAAGGTATTTATTTAGAAGGCAACAACACAATACTATAAATGTATCACAAACACACAGCCCAGACCCACGGAGCAACAACCCTTTTAAATCTATCTATCTATCTATATAGTAATCCCTTTCCCCACACGTTTGATCTCACCCACGGTTAGGCCTTCACATCTAGTAATGGCTCACTGCTGCAAGTCCAACATCACATCCACCAAGGAAGAAAAGGAAGCAATAGAGTATAACATGGTTCACCAAGATAGCACATGGCGTCTGCACATCTGCTCAGTAGCACAGCCAAGAAGGAACAGAGAGGAATGAGGATAGAGGGGGAGTGGTTATCTCTTTCCTGACTTGTAAAGGTATTGAATTACCATATCAAAGGTTAAGCTTATCCCCCTGTAAGAAAGATCTACATGAACTTGGTCACATGACCCCTGGTCACCATGTTAGTTTGATGACAGAATGTCACCACACGGAGTTGCCGCAGACACTAAAACGTATACTGACGGCCATACTACCCTCTAGCCAGGCTAAGTCCATCACACCCACAGACTTTTTCCGGGCCCCCAAATCTCCCAGGGCCCCAGCTGCGGCTACGAGGGACACCATACTCACCTTCAGGAACGGGAGGGACAAATCGGCGATCCTCGCTGCCCTCCGCGACAAAACCCCACTGCTATTTGAGAACATGCACTTGACCTTTTACGCTGACCTGTCCGGGGGCACCCTGGCTTGGCGCAGGTCGCTCCGGCACCTCACATCCTTACTCCAGCGACACAATATACCTTACCGCTGGCGACCCTCCCAAACACTCCTCGTACAACAAGGAGGAAAAACGCACCGGATCCACGACACTCAGGACGCAGCAAATCTCCTGCGGGCCATGGGCCTACCGCAGGACCCTCACACCCAAGAGAGATCCCAAGACCGTACCTCCCCAACTCACAGCTGGGACCCGACGCGAATTTCCACGTTTGTGCCTAGAAATACTACCCCAGACGCCTACGCCTCGATCACCACATAAATGGGGGTCACGAGCACTTCCACTTACCTTCATGGCACCATGAACCGCCCGAAGGGCCTCGGTAATCCCGGGGAACAGCTCAACATGCCGCTGGACTATTACCCAACTGTTGTTTCCTGGTTTTGTCTCACAGACCGAAGGGCTCCAATCCCTCGGACGATTCTCAACTGCTCCCTAATGATAACTAATCTGGAGCACACTGTAGCCGCAGCTTGACACACCGGAGTCTCACCCCAGCCTATGGGGTCCTCTTGAGCGGGACATAAACTCTGACACCGAGGCCAACAGATCCGTACCGCAAGTGATTACAGTGCCTGATGCGGTCATGGAGGACTTCAGCCCGAACGGCCCTCTGTGGGTCCCCCACACCCTGTACTATATTGCCGATGAGCGATCCACCTTCGCTATTCAGGTCATGGTGCTTCTGCACATTTATACCGGGACTCAAAAGTTTGTTTATATGTCTTGATTTTCTCCTTACAACTACCTTATTAGATACTGCATCACACATTGGTAACGACACACTTGCCTCCCTACACTCTATTGTCCATCCTATCAGGCCCTGATACACCCTAGGCCGTTCATTGCTGCCTTACACAATATGCTAATACGCAGGCCTATCAAGCCGTCAGGCTACAGTTTATACCACAGCGCTTGAGCTGAACAGGGCTTCTTGGCTAACAGGGTGGCCCAAAGACTCCCCACCAATAGATAGACACATCCCAGTTGTTAGAAGACGTAATTCACGCTATCTTTATAACGAGCGAGAGGGGTACACACACCAGGATCCGAATAATGAACGCAAAAAGGGAATCGGATGCTGCGATGTATCCACTCCCCGTTCAATATTGCCAAAACCACCTCAGCTTCACTTGTATTACACCATATATCCACTATGGTTAATGCTTAAATCCGCATACTCCCGAGCAATGCCATACTGTGATCGATTCCACACCTAGACCAGGCACCTAAGCAGCGCCAGCTAGCCTAGCTAGACACCCAGACTGCACACGACATAAGGACACATAGTATATACTCTGCTAATAGGGTACAAAACCAGCACATTAACGGGCCCATCATTACAATCCCAGCAACTAACTACTATAGGCGCGCAGATGGCTCGCTTACACCCTCCTCCCCCCAACTACTAATTTTAACAACCGCCCGGTATGAGAATTGTCCTGCACGAGTCACTCGTATTATCCCTCTCCTAGACAATCATACACTGCTCCTGGACCTATACCGCTACTCTCTTAGCTTACACAATCTGTTTTCCCGTTGCTACAACCGAAATGGACATGGTACTTCACTGTCGTGCCAATGTTGTTTTACCGCTCTATGACGGGTACATGCAGTTGCAGCAGGGCATACACATAGGCTTTTGTTTATAGACACCCAGGAAGACGGTAAAGCACACCTTAACGAGTTATGTTTCAGAAAGCGAACGGAGCACTAATAGCCCTGAATGTGCCCTCTGTTATCACAAGTTTGTTCCAGTCTCAGCTATTATTAAGTAGTGTTATTATTTGTTTTTGACCGTGTTTTATTTAATTCTTATTCTTCTTGACACATGCTGACTTAGCGATTACCCCGCTCCTTACTATAAAAATATGCAGATCCTCTACCTGCCATGGTTAGTTCTGTAGGAAGATAATGTGCCTGATGCTGATGTCATGACGGCATGATCTGGTTATTAATGCCTGCACGATAACAAGAATACGCAAATAAGACAAAGAGTATCAATGTTGACCTGACATTTTGCTTCACAGGCACTATGACGACGATAATCGACTTTGGCAAAACTTAGATAGATATACGGTAATGAGTTCCTCTACCAGCCTACTTAGCTAAGGATTTATTATTATTTTGAGTTCAGAACTTACTAAACAGCAGCTACTGACACTAAGTTACTCTGCTAACTACATACCATATAACTGTGCAATGTTTTCCCTCGTTTCAAACTACACTTTTAAAAAAAAAAATGTGCAAGTTCTATCTGAAAACCATATCAAATGTAAACCATGTATTAAGTTGCTTGTGTCAACTGCTGTTGTGGCATGACATAACTGTTTGTTCACCCCTGCACAACAAAAATAAAGAATTAAAAAAAAAAATTTGCAACAATTTTAGATTTTGGTATGTTTGTCTTGTAGGTTTAGTAGCCATCACAGAAAACAAAAAGTATATATTTATATAAAGTAGACATCACAGGCTATTTACCTAAGGTTAGTTTGACACTTTTTACGTAGCCATTTCATCGCCAATCTCTGCTAAATATTGTAAAATTGTGTCTTTTCTTTATTTTGGCATATACACATATAACAAGGTTTTTGTAATGTGTATTTCGTAAAGCTGGTGTGTGCTATTCCTGCACAGAACCCCAGATTGTGTTCAGCTACATCTGCTGAGTATAACGATACCCTCATTGTATGCCTTTGGCACTTTTCTTTAAGGCTACAATGCCATATAAGAGACAAGGCTATTTCAGTTTCTATAGTTAGAATTTTCGTAGATGGATTTGACGGGGCTATGTCTCATTTTAGGGTATTCTAGCAGTGTTTAAATATTTTATATTTTATAATTTAAATATTGTGTATTTTATATAATAAATGATTTTTGGCTATATATTTGTGCCATTATCTTTTTACACACTATTTTTATTTATTTTTTCCTGGCATTTTACTCAATTTATCCTGAGGTGGGGATTATACCACCAACGCTACTTCCAGAGTGCAGTGTGGTCTGCACTCCATTTGTGAGTATATTTTATTTTATTTCATCTACTGTTCCATCATATTATCAGAGAGCACTATTTGCTGTTTTTATCTTCCTCTTCTCCTGAGAATTGGACATCATTACCCTCTGGAGGACAAGCATCCACATATCCTACAAGCGGGGATTATTCCGCTGTATGCCTGAGCTGGCCATAGCTCATCTAAATGTGAGTGCAATACTTTTATTTATGTATAATATTTTATTTATGTAATATTTACTTTATACACTCCGCACGATTGGTCCTCTCTTCTTGTGTCTTCCATATCACGAGACGATTTGAACTACTATAAACAGAGAAGATACTCTATCAGCGGAATCAGTGACTAAGCCTATTTATCTTCTGATATTTATTGGGACTATTTTACTTATTTTTACTTTACTTTACTTTGGAGCACTTGAACAGGTTACATATTACAACTACACTATAAAGGTATACCATTTCTTAACCCCTTAAGGACACATGACATGTGTGACATGTCATGATTCCCTTTTATTCCAGAAGTTTGGTCCTTAAGGGGTTAAAGAAGACATCCCAGGGTATTTCAAAAGGCATATTTTGAACCTTAGCATGGGATAATCTTTCTGCTAGCTTGCACCAAGTGTAGTGGTAATAAGTGTTTTTTCTGCCTTTTTGACACGCAAAATGAGTTTGCACAGTATATTTTGCAAATCGTATGTGTGCTACGACTGTATAATACTTCATATGTTGCTCAGCTATGTCGGCTGAGTACAGCAATACCCCCGTATGTACCTTTGCCAGGTATATGTGGACATCGGAGGGGCACATTTGGGACACAGCCATTCCAGTTTTTTTCAACCTTACATTTTTACGCTGTGCCCATGCCCCATTTGAGAGTATTTTACCAGGCTATATAATCCAAATACCACATAAGGCCATACCATTTCTTAAAGAAGACATCCCAGGGTATTTCAAACGGCATATTTTGAATCTTAGTGTGGGATCATTTTTCCGCTAGCTTGTACCAAGTGTAGTGGTAATAAGCATTTCTTCTGCCTTTTTGACACACAAAGTGAGTTTGCACAGTATATTTAGCAAACCTTATGTGTGCTACGACTGTATAATACTACATATGTTGTCTATGTACAGCAATACCCCCATATGTACCTTTGCCAGGTATATGGGGATGTTGAAGGGGCACATTTGACGGAGCCATTCAGTTTTTTTCTAACTTTTTAAGTTTTACGCTGTGTCCATGTTCCATTTTGGAGTAGTTTAGATGGTTGGTTATTGAAACGTTCCCACAAACACATACTATTTATTAAAGAATACACCTTGGGGTAATTGAAAAGGCATATTTTGAACCTTAGCATGGGATCATTTTTTCTGCCTTTGTTCCAGGTGTAGTGGTAATAAGCGTTTTTTTACTTTTTTTAAACTAGTTTTTGAACTTTTTTTTAGTTATTAATAGTTATTAATTTTTTTAAACTTTCCTAAACTTTCTTAAAGCTTTTTTTTTTTTACAGTTTTAAAAATTTTATAAGCTTGTTTTTTTTACCGTTAACCCCTAACTAGCAGTAAGCAGCACTAACAGTAAATTCCCCACTTTCCCATAACTCCCATCCACCCTAGCTAGCAAAATAAATAATTATAAAATATTTAAATTAATTAAATAAATTGAATCCTTAAGGGTTAAAAAATAAATAAAAGTTAATCCTCAGGGGTTGAAAAAAAATTAGATCACAGTATAATACTGTGATCTGTATTTTTTTTTTCAAAATTTCACAGAATATAAAAATACATACAATACCTCATGTAGCAAACATATTTCAAGTACATACGTTCCCATTAAAACGAATAACTATAAAGTGGTTTGAACCGACAATTCCCCGAGTTACATTTAATATGTTTAATTAACATCCCTATATTTCATATCTAGATGGAATTACAATATTATAACAAAATCTATATTTACATAAGTTGCAAAATTTGAGGTACCTCCACAAACAGTCATACTAGAACACACGTAACTTACATACAGTCCCGTAGGGCTAGCGTTATTTTAACCAAATTTACAATTGCTTTTCAATTGAGCAAATTATTGCCACTAGATTCTCTTGGGACATCAGACATACCAGGGGGCTATTCTATATAAACATTAAATATTTATTTAATTCAATATTTAATCAATTATTGATTACTTGTAGACCAGGAGCTTTTCAACTATATTTATCCATCTACTTGTTTTCGTCGAACCCACAGAGTTCCCTTGACTTATTCCAGTTTCCATTTTCCATTGGTATATTAATTGTTTTTTAATTTCAGCCCACTCTAAAACTTTGTTACTTTTCCAATATCTTGCCAACACTATCTTGGCTGCCATTAAAATATATATTATCAACATACTTTTTCGATGGGCATAGGGGGCCAACCCTGGTGTAACAAGAAGCTCTGTGGTGTAAAAGGTATATTTATCTGACAAATAATATGAATCTGTTCATAAATACTTTTCCATAGATTACTTAGAGATTTACATTTCCACCAAATATGGAGATAAGTCCCTTCCCTTCCGCACATCTCCAACATACCGTACATTTTTCTGATCTTTATATATTTTCGCTAGTTTTTCAGGGACCATATACGATCTATTTGCAAGCTTATAAAAAATCTCTACTATATTCAGGCAATGTACTGATTTATTAACCTTGGCTATCGCACTAATCATATCTTGCTTGGTAATTTCACTATATAAATCTTTTTCCCACTTAAACCGAGATTTCCACACATAGGGCTTCATAACATCTAGTAAAATGGCCTTTAGTTCTATAACTTTCCAGAAGTTTAAGATTATTCGTGTATTTATCAACCTGGAATTCCAAGAATTTCCCCAAATAATAAAGAGGCAGACCGGAGCACTGTTAATCCCGCGATCACCGTGATCTTGGGTTAATTTTAACCCATGACGGACCTGGTCCATCACCCGTTGTTAAGGGTCTCCCCTGGGTGACGGACCAGGTCCGTCATTAAGGGGTTAATAAATTACCTCTTACCCATATTCAGTGAATAAGATGTTCAGACTTTAAGACGCCATCTTGTCTCAAGTTAGTGGAAATTCCCCAAATCCGGGAATTTCCCATGACGTGTGCACTTACATTTTAGTTATGGCCTTGTATCTTTGCCAAGTTAAGGGAGGTCCTTAAATGAACATCTAAGATATAAATATGTGTACCTTTTTAATGTTGAGACACAGAGAGATGAGATTTGGAGACAGACACTCCACCTTATAATGACAGAGAGGCTGACATGATGACATGTTCAGGAGGGTATGTTTATCTATTAAGATATTGCAAGCATCTAGTTTAATTTTAAACTCTGCTAAAAATTATTGTAATGGATTCTATATGTCTATATTTATATTTTATATAATAAATATCTAAAAAGACAAAACTTTATTGCTTCCAAGACAATCCATATTTTATAGTGTATTCTCAATTATTTATACATTTTAAATAGAGGATCTCTTACTAACTATATAATATTATGGCTAAGATATCTGTATGGTTAGCCCTGCAAAGTTTTATGCTTTAAGATGTTATGGTGGTAAATAGGGGAACTAGCTGCGGTTACAATTGGCGCCCCAAGTTGGGCACCAATTGTAACCGCTAGTGCCCCTGTTTACCACTATAAAGTCTTCAAACATAGAATTTAGCAGGGCTAACCATACAGATATCTTAGCTAGAATATTATATAGTTGGTATAGAGTTTCTCTATTTAAAATATGTAAATAATTGTGAATACAATAAAAATAGGAGTTGGAAGCAATAACTTTTGTCTTAATAAAATAGTTTATTGAAAATAAATGAATACATATATATATATAAACTTAATAACCCATTAATATATCATAAGCAGAGTATATAGAATTATATGAATAAATGCTTGCAAAACAAATAAAGTATTAGTATAACATACCCTTCCTGATTACAGGTAATCTTTCACTATGTCACCTAATTACTACTAGTAATGTATAGCTTAATTCATTATAAGGGTAATGCAGTTCATAAATGAAAAGGAAAAGTTCATTAGAAGTCAGTATGGCGTAGCATAGCCTTGATGATGTTTATGCATTCTTGTTATTGTATTAAGCGAAGACAAAATGGCGTGAGTTAGAACTACACAATATGGCCTTGAAGATGTTTATACATTCTTGTTATTGTATTAAGCAAACACAAAATGGCGTGAGTTAGAACTACGCAGCATGTTATGCAATGAAAGAAGGGGAGAGGTTATTAATTAAATAAACATGGTTCAACATTCTTGTACAGTGGCTTGCAAAAGTATTCACCCCCTGACATTTTACCTATTTTCTACATTACTTCCTTAAGTTCAATGTTTTATTAATTTGAAATTTATGTGATGGATCAGAACACAATAGTCTAAGTTGGTGAAGTGAAATGAGAAAAATATATACATAAAACTATTTTAGAAATAGAAAACAGAAAATTGGTATGTGCGTATGTATTCACCCCCTTTGTTATGAAGCCCATAAAAAGCTCTTGTGCAACCAATTACCTTCAGTAGTCACATAATTAGTGAAATGATGTCCACCTGTGTGCAATCTAAGTGTCACATGATCTGTCATTACATATACACACACCTTTTATGAAAGGCCCCAGAGGCTGCAATACCTAAACAAGAGGCACCACTAACCAAACACTGCCATAAAGACCAAGGAACTCTCCAAACAAGTAAGGGACAATGTTGTTAAGAAGTACAAGTCAGGGTTAGGTTATAAAAAAATAATCTTTAATGATCCCCAGGAGCACCATCAAATCTATCATAACCAAGTCGGAAAGAACATGGCACAACAGCAAACCTGCCAAGAGACGACCGTCCACCAAAACTCACGGAAGGAGGGTATTAATCAGAGAGGCAGCACAGAGATCTAAGGTAACCCTGGAGGAGCTGCAGAGTTCCACAGCAGATACTGGAGTATCTGTACATAGGACGACAATAAGTAGTATGCTCCATAGAGTTGGGCTTTATGGCAGAGTGGCCAGAAGAAAGCCATTACTTTCAGCAAAAAACAAAATGGCACATTTTGCGTTTGCGAAAAGGCATGTGGGAGACTCCCAAAATGTATGGAGGAAGGTGCTCTGGTCTGATGAGACTAAAATTGAACTTTTCGGCCATCAAAGAAAACGCTATGTCTGGCGCAAACCCAACACATCACATCACCCAAAGAACACCATCCCCACAGTTAAACATGGTGGTGGCAGCATCATGCTGTGGGGATTTTTTTCAGCAGCTGGGACTGGGAAACTGGTCAGAGTTGAGGGAAAGATAGATGGTGCTAAATACAGGGATATTCTTGAGCAAAACCTGTACCACACTGTGCGTGATTTGAGGCTAGGAAGGAGGTTTACCATCCAGCAGGACAATGACCCCAAACACACTGCTAAAGCAACACTTGAGTGGTTTAAGGGGAAACATGTAAATGTGTTGGAATGGACTAGTCAAAGCCCAGACCTCAATCCAATAGAAAATCTGTTAAAGATTGCTGTTCACAAGCGCAAACCCCATCCAACTTGAGGGAGCTGGAGCAGTTTTGCAAGGAGGAATGGGCAAAAATCCCAGTGGTAAGATGTGGCAAGCTCATAGAGACTTATCCAAAGCAACTTGGAGCTGTGATTGCCGCAAAAGGTGGCTCTACAAAGTATAGACTTTAGGGGGTGAATAGTTATGCACATTGACTTTTTCTGTTATTTTGTCCTATTTGTTGTTTGCTTCACAAGAAAAAAAAAATCATCTTCGGAGTTGTAGGCATGTTCTGTAATTTAAATGATGCAAATCCTCAAACAATCCATGTTAATTCCAGGTTGTGAGGCAACAAAACACGAAAAATGCCAAGGGGGGTAAATACTTTTGCAAGGCACTGTATTAGCTAGCGATCTTGTTCCATCATATCTGGCTATCAATTTGTGCGGCACAACTTCACACGATCATAAGCTAGCAGATATCACCTACCAATATTAAAGTGGGAGACTCACCCACAGACAGACTGTTATTTTTGCCACTAAGTTCCACACTTTTAAATCAGTTATATTCCCCTTAGCTAAATGTAAAAGCTAATAGACATCTCCCCCTAAGATTTAAAACAATATCCATAGACAGACAGAATGTCACCTTGAAGTGACATAGACAGCGTTCCGAACTGAATTCTTTACTTTAACGTTACAATCAGCCCCAACTATCATTCATACTATTACAGGTTACTTTGTTGCAAATATCTTATTGGCAAAGTATCTCTGTATGATCTAAGTAATATGTATCCTTACCCTGCTCATTCCTAGAGCAAACATGACTTAGATTTGGGGCTCTAACAAACTCAAATTTATACTGATCCTAGTCCGCGGGACTGTGTGGCCTCAGATAACCGTCAGTATTGTCCCACTACGGTATCAACACTACACTGCGACTTAATACCACATAGGCTATATAACTACCAGCCCCACAGGCGTTTAAGTGCTGTTTTAACTACCCTTTCACTTAGATTGTTAGGTGCCTACTACCTTTTTAAATACATTACCATTAAAAGTAAGATTTTATTAAGTCAGTGGTCTGTACCTGCCCTCAAGCTACACTAACCTCACTCCCATTTCCCTTGATAAGTGTCAGGATCGGGACAGGGATCCAACACGCAAAGTACAAACAGGTACAGGGTACGTATACCGGACCTTAGAATGGCCGGACTAACGTACGGAGAGTATAGAGAATGGTCAGAGACAAGCCGAGGTCGAGGGAACGAGAGGACAGGTAAGCGAGGAACAAGCCGGGTCAAGGATAACAGAGGTAAACAGAGTAAGACAAACGAGCCGGGTCGGAACCAAAAGGATAACTGAACAACACCAGAGCACTGTGTGACTAGACAGGCTAGAACCACGACAGGGCAATGAGCAACAGGGCGAAGTATGTTTAAATACCCTGGCTAGAGGGGATAGACACGCCTCTGACGAGTCCTGATTAGTCTCCAATGGATTGAGTGACAGGTCGTTCCGGATTGGCGTCATGACGTCGGTCTCCGGGCGCCCTGCTACATAAGGAAGTGACTCCCTCGCGGCCGGCGTTTATGTGACCGGGTCGACCGCGAGGAACAGGAGAAACCTGGCGTCCGGACGGATAAACGTTTAAGTCTCTACCTCTCTCGGAGGCAGAGACTTCAGGTACCCTGACAGTACCCCCCCTCTCAGATACGCCCACCGGGCGGAAGGAACCGGGACGAGATGGGAAGCGGGCGTGATACGCCCTGCGGAGACGAGGAGCATGAACATCCTCTTGAGGTACCCAACTCCTCTCCTCAGGACCATATCCCTTCCAATCGACCAGGTATTGTACCTTCCCCCGGGATATTCGAGAATCAATAATAGAGTTAACCTCATACTCCTCCTGACCCTCCACCTGAACAGAGCGAGGAGGGGCTGTTGTGGAGGAAAATCTGTTGCATATAAGTGGTTTCAGCAATGAAACATGAAATGAGTTAGGGATGCGTAAGGTAGTAGGCAGAGCTAGACGATACGCAACTGGATTGATACGAGTCAGCACCCTGTAAGGTCCAATATAACGGGGAGCGAACTTCATGGAAGGCACTTTTAAACGGATGTTCCTTGTGCTCAGCCATACCCTATCACCTGGAACAAAGACCGGAGCCGCCCTTCTACGTTTATCAGCGTGTTTCTTAACCAGCATAGAGTTGTGCATAAGGATTTGTCGAGTCTGATCCCACAACTTCCTCAAATTGGCAACATGAACATCAACCGACGGCACCCCCTGGGAAGGGGAAGCCGACGGAAGAATAGACGGATGAAAGCCATAATTCATGAAGAAGGGGCTTGAATGAGTAGAATCGCAAACGAGATTATTGTGTGCAAACTCCGCCCAAGGAATCAAACCGACCCAATCATCCTGGTGATTATTGGGACACAATTAATTTATTATGTGTGTTGTAGTCCTTGCTGCTTAAGCGCAGGACTTCTCTTTTTGTATTTGTATTTACTTTGTATCACACAGCCTGGTTACAATGCTGCTACCCATCCCATGTGTTCCCTATTAAGGGTTAATAAGTAAAGGGGTGTATATAAAAAATACCCCTTTCTGTCTCATTAGAGATATCTTTGCCAGAAGCTCAAGGAAGCAGGCTGAAGGGTCAGTGTTAGGACCCGCTTAGGGGGGGTCTGCCTTGACGTTGGCAGGCGGGCATCCCTCCAATGGCCATTGGAGCAACTAAATGACCTCCATTTGTCTAAATATACATAGGGATTAAGGAAAAAGCGCAAGTAACATTTTCTTTTCTTTGGTTTTTACTATATATTGGGGCTGATGTGTGTTGTAGTCCTTGCTGCTTAAGCGCAGGACTTCTCTTTTTGTATTTGAATAACACAATCATGTTGAAACTCCCTAAGAACTTCGTTAATCAAATCTTGAAAAACTGCAGGTGCATTACAAAGACCAAAAGGCATGACCGTGTACTCATAATGACCATAGCGGGTATTAAACGCTGTCTTCCACTCGTGGCCTTGCTGAATTCTCACCAAGTTGTATGCCCCTCTGAGGTCCAACTTGGTGAAAATTTTAGAGCCCTTTAGCCGATCAAAGAGCTCGGTAATCAAGGGGATAGGATAGGCATTTCTGATGGTTATTTTATTCAGACCTCGGTAATCGATACAAGGTCTGAGTGAACCATCCTTCTTTTTTACAAAAAAAAAATCCAGCCCCGGCAGGAGAGGAAGATCTCCTAATGAATCCCTTGTCTAAATTCTCCTGAATATACTCCTCTAAAACAGAATTCTCTTTAGTAGATAGAGGGTATACATTGCCCCTGGGAGGCATGGTACCAGGTAATAGATTAATTTTACAATCAAATGTCCTGTGTGGAGGTAGTGTATCAGCGTTCTTCTTGTTGAACACTGCTTTTAAGTCCAGGTACAGAGGAGGTATCTGTATCCCCGTAGACTGGTTAGAACTGTCTGGTGTGTTAATTACAGCCAAAGGAGATACCCTGCGTAAACACCTCTCTTGACAACCCTGGCCCCATGAGAGTATTTCCCCTCTCTCCCAATCGATATTAGGGTTATGTCTCTTTAACCATGGGTACCCCAGGACTATGGGAACAGAAGGAGACGAAATGAGCATAAGTGATAAGTTCTTCTCGTGTAAGATACCAACCGTTAGGTTAATGGGTATAGTCTCACGAGAGATAACAGGCTCGAGTAGCAGTCTACCATCTATGGCCTCAACGGCCAAGGGTGTATCTCTTAACTGGGATGGGATAGTGTTTTTAGTAGCAAAGGCTTGGTCGATAAAATTCTCAGCAGCTCCGGAATCTATCAAGGCCATAGTCTTTAGTACTCCCTTCTCCCACGTTAAAGAAACTGGTAGCAGAAGCCTGTGATCTTTATAATTATGCGTAGAGGACAAAATAGAAACACCCAAGGCCTGTCCTCTAGAGAAACTTAGGTGCGGGCGTTTCCCGAGCGAATGGGACAATTCAGGCGCAAGTGACCTCTGACTCCACAATACATACATAATCCCTCCCTTCTCCTGTACTGTCTCTCCTCTTCTGAGAGGCGAGTATTGCCTATCTGCATAGGTTCAGGAAACAGTGGGGTATTGGAATCAGGGCTTATAAATGCGGGTGCTAATTTAAAGGCAGGTCTCAGGTTCCTCTCTCGAGTGTTCTGTCTCTCTCTTAAACGCTCATCAATACGAGAAATGAACGAAATTAAATCCTCTAAATTCTCAGGGAGCTCCCTAGTAGCAACCTCGTCAAGGATAACATCTGATAGCCCGTTCAAGAATACATCCATATAAGCCTGCTCATTCCACTTGACTTCTGCCGCCAGAGACCTGAACTCTAGTGCATAATCCACTAGTGTTCGGTTCTCCTGTCTCAGGCGCAACAGTAATCTGGCTGCATTGACCTTTCTACCAGGCGGGTCAAAAGTTCTTCTAAAGGCAGCTACAAAGGCATTATAATTATATACCAACGGGTTATCGTTCTCCCATAATGGGTTGGCCCATCTCAGAGCTTTCTCAATGAGTAAGGTGATAATAAATCCAACCTTTGCCCTATCGGTAGGATAGGATCGAGGTTGCAATTCAAAGTGAATACTGATCTGGTTTAAAAAACCACGACACTTCTCAGGTGAACCACCATAGCGTACTGGTGGGGTAATACAGGAAGAGGCACCTACAGTGGCTACCTCTAGGCCTGAACTTACAGAGGAAATTGGAGTAGGACGCGTCTCCTCTGGTGGGTTATTAGCACGAGATAATAACGCCTGTAGTGCCAAGGCCATTTGGTCCATTCTGTGTTCCATGGCGTCAAACCTGGAATCAGAGGAACCAACCTGACTGTTTGTACCTGCAGGATCCATTGGCCCTGTCGTAATGTCAGGATCGGGACAGGGATCCAACACGCAAAGTACAAACAGGTACAGGGTACGTATACCGGACCTTAGAATGGCCGGACTAACGTACGGAGAGTATAGAGAATGGTCAGAGACAAGCCGAGGTCGAGGGAACGAGAGGACAGGTAAGCGAGGAACAAGCCGGGTCAAGGATAACAGAGGTAAACAGAGTAAGACAAACGAGCCGGGTCGGAACCAAAAGGATAACTGAACAACACCAGAGCACTGTGTGACTAGACAGGCTAGAACCACGACAGGGCAATGAGCAACAGGGCGAAGTATGTTTAAATACCCTGGCTAGAGGGGATAGACACGCCTCCGACGAGTCCTGATTAGTCTCCAATGGATTGAGTGACAGGTCGTTCCGGATTGGCGTCATGACGTCGGTCTCCGGGCGCCCTGCTACATAAGGAAGTGACTCCCTCGCGGCCGGCGTTTATGTGACCGGGTCGACCGCGAGGAACAGGAGAAACCTGGCATCCGGACGGATAAACGTTTAAGTCTCTACCTCTCTCGGAGGCAGAGACTTCAGGTACCCTGACAATAAGCAGGGAAATCCACTCCTTAGGATACTTTACCTTATCCTATTCTCCTGTTTTCTCTTCGTTTTTTTTTTGTATAAGTTTTTTTATTCTTCATTATACTTGCACTGTAATGAAACTAACTGCAGACACACTTTGCCTGAAGTTCCTTTTTCACGAGAGATATAGCAACCCCCAGCAAATCGTTTCAGACTTCTTTGGTCCTCATCAGCAAAGTTTACGTTTTTCTAAGCTTTTTGGGGGGTAAAAGAAAATAATATTTGAGTAGAAATTACATTAACAAAGCATTTGTACATGTTACACAAATGTACCTTTTTATAAAAGATAATTCCTTTAAATTATGTAACATTTAATAAATAATAAACAACAACAAAAAATGAAAAATTGACCCAGTGTCTCACCTCCCCTCCCATCCCACCTTCTCACATCTATCTTCAAACCCACTTGATCCAAGGCATCTGAATCAGATCTGGAACCAATAAGGAATCTCTCCCAAGGTTTCCATCTCTTAATATGGTCTCCTACTCTATTTCCCCTAAAAGCTAATTGTTCAATCCGTCTGATATTATTAACTCTGTGAAGCCATTATTTCAGTGGTGGCGTTATTTTTCTTTTCCAATTAGCTGGGATCATTTCTTTTGCAGCATTAGTCTTATCTCAAGAGAATCTACAATTCCTTGCCAATTCTTATCCATATGAAACAAAATAAGTTCAGGTGACAATTCAATCTGAAAACTACTTACTTTTTTAAGAATAACCTGTGTCCAAAATAACTGTATGGCAGGACATGTCTACCATATATGGTATAAACTGCCTTCCTCTTTTAAGCATCGCCAAGATTTATTAGACAAAGATAGATAGAATCTATGCATGTCAGCTAGGACTCTAAACCATCTAGAGATGATTTTATACCCTAGTTCCTGAAATCTGCAAGCAATAGAACAATTTTTATTTATTTTAAAAATTATACACCATTCTAATTTCGTAAAAGTACGCCTCAAGTTCTTCACCCAAAGTCTACTAAAATACGGAAGATTGGATGTTAATGGGACATTTTAAATTTTAGATAAAGCTGATCTTACTGATCTTATTGGTTTATTCCCTTTGTGTCCCTGTGCCCAACAAGGTCCACCTGGGTGTCACCCTTGTTGGGAAACATGTATAAAAGGCCTGTGTGCCTCCATTAAAATTGAGTTCCTGCTTAATCCCAACACGTAGCTTGGTCTCGTAATTGGAGGGGAACTTCTATATTCACACTGGGGATTGCTATACTCCTTATACTCCCCTGGGTTCTAATCACTAGTGTAACGGACCGTTTCAGCATAAAAGGGAATAAACTCTGTTTAGGCGATAATCCCCTTTTTGAGAGACAGGCACAGCTACTGCAGAACACCAAACTCCCGAACTGGATACAAGATAACACTCCGAACTGGAACAGCTGAACAAGAAAAGCATACAATCCGCTTACACTCCTGGCAGTCAGCTTACAATCCAATTCCCCCCAAGAACGAGACGACACGTCATTTTGAGGGTTAAACAGGAACTGAGGACTGGCTCATCCAGCCTGGCTTTTATTTCCAACTCACACATACAGGCCACACCCAGGGGGAGGCATAAAAGAACCAATGACATAGATGTTACCTCCCACACATCCCCTCCCCTTAGTGTGACACATAATCCCATTATGCATACAGTTTAAAATATACTTTTACACAACTTTCCTAACTCTAAAACCATACATCACATTCACATAAAAATACATATCCACAATCAATCCATTCAGGGGAACAACATATTAAAAAATGGCATGGATCAGACATGGGGTTCAAAAGTTAGTAAAGTATCTTTTAAAACCCCTAGCTTTCCAGCTCAGACTGTTTTTTACAGAGCCTTCTCTGTGCTGGAGAAGTAATCCAATTATCTCCAGCACAGAGACAGACTCCATTAACCACATGGTTACAGAAAGACATAAAACACTTTAAAATACAGAAAGTTACTTTTTATCCATAACACACAGACATTCAGATAGCTGGGATCTGAGCGCACAAAACTACCGAATAGCGCGCAGATCCTATTCACACAGTACAATTGCCATGGAGCTAAAGTCTTTCATTATATGAATAGGCTCCAGGGTATAGCTATCTGGGTTAACACATTCACATAAAGTCTGGTCCATAGTCCAAAGGCGGGCAAGCAGCCCCCTCCAAGGACACGTGGCGAGGTCGGTTTCGCCACAACTAGCTCTTATAAGAGCTGTTCCTGCTACGCTCTCTGGAGTAGGAGAGGTCTTTCCCACATGGTCCTGGATATCAGAGGTTGGTCCAAGGTGGGAGGAAGATGGCGATATCCCAGCTAAGCTACGGCAGTTGTGGAGTCTTCGGTGCTTGTGGTGTTCGGTGCGGTGCTTACGGTCCTCGGCGTCGGCTAGGAAACATCTGTTGGCGGAGGTGCCGGGTGATCCGTCACAGTAGTTTAATCCCCAAGTACTTTAAAGCTACCTCCACCCTCTTCAAATGAGAAGTTCCCAAAAGGCTTCTCTCTATCATCATCTTCTATATTAAAAATGAGTGCTTCACATTTAGACGAGTTGACCTTAAAATTAGACAAACTACTATACCTACTGATCTCGAAAAAGTTCCTTTCCCAAGATCTCTTTGGATATGCCAGCATCAATAAGATATCATCAGCATATGCTGCCAGTTTATACTGTTTTATTTGGATCTCAATGCCTAGTTACTGTTTCTAATTGCATTCAGTAGTGGTTCCAGAGACAAGATAAACAGTAATGGGGAAAGTGGGCAGCCTTGTTGTTCTGTTAGATATATTAATCAAATTAGAAGTTATCCCATTCACTTTCACTTTGCCTTAGGATAATCATAAATAGCCTTTACCCAACTAATAAAATTCCGTCCAAGGCCAACCGATTCTAATGTTTTAAACAAAAAGAGCCAATTCACGCCGTCGAATGCGTTCTCTACATCAACTCCTATCAGAACTGCTGGAATATTTTCTCTTTGGATAAAAGCCTTTATACACCCTTTTCCAAAATATTATGCAAAGTCTATTTAAGTGTCATAAAGATTAAATATTTTGTTTCAGTTTAACTCATGGATGGCATTGTGTCTCAGGTCTCTTTTGATCACTGAAAACAATCTCGGACACCTGGATTGCCAGGTGAGCCCAATTGAAGGAAAAACTACTAAAGGAGGGTGTTCCACATTATTAAGCAGAGCACAATTTTCATGCAATATGGGGAAGAAAAAGGATCTCTCTGCTGCCGAAAAGAAATAGTTCAATGCCTTGGACGAGGTATGAAAACATTAGATATTTCACGAAAACTTAAGCGTGATCATCGCACTATTAAGAGATTCGTGGCTGATTCAGAGCACAGACAGGTTTGTGCAGATAAAGGCACATTGAGGAAGATTTCTGCCAGATCCATGCATCGGATCAAGAGAGCAGCTGATAAAATACCATTACATAGCAGCAAACATATATTTGAAGCTGCTGGTGCCTCTGGAGTCCCACGGACATCAAGGTGTAGAGTCCTCCAGAATCTTGCAACTGTGCGTATACCTTCTATTCGGCCACCTGTCCTGTTCACTGATGAGTGCCGTGCAACCCTGGATGGTCCAGATGGATTGAGTAGTAGTGGATGGTTGGTGGACGGCTACACTGTTCCAAAAAGGCTGCGACGTCAGCAAGGCGGTGGTGGAGTCATGTTTTGGTCCAGAATCATGGGAAGAGAGCTGGTCGGTCCCTTTAGGGTCCCCGAAGGTGTAAAGATGACCTCTGCAAAGTATGTGGAGTTTCTGACTGACCACTTTCTTCCCTGGTACAGAAGGAAGAACTATGTTTTCCATAATAAAATCATCTTCATGCATGACAATGCACCATCTCATGCTGCAAAGAATACCTCTGCATCAATGACTGCTATGGGGATAAAAAGGGGGAGAAAGTCATGGTGTGGCCTCCATCCTCCCCTGACCTCAATCCTATTGAGAACCTTTGGAGCATCCTCAAGCAAAAATATAATTTGCATAATCATTTGGAACAGGGTTTATCTATAACTTTAGAAATATTATCTTTGAGTTTACCACCTGGTATAAAACCGGATTGGTCTGGATGCATGATGCTACTGACAATATTTTTCAATCTGCTAAAACTTTGGAAATCAACTTTAAATCAATATTTTTTTTGACAATCTTTATTCTAGTTTTTTTCTTTTTCCATGTTTCAATTTTGCATTAATGTGGTTTAAACAAAAGAATACATTATGTCTCAGCTTGCGTCCAAAGATATAATGTACATAAACACAACAGGGCATAGCTTGCATCAAAAATACATTGTATGTAAACACTACATGGCATAGCATGCATCGATAATTCAATGTATATAAACACTACATGACATAGCTTGCGTCGAAAACTTTGTATCAAACCTGTTTAAGGGTTTAACATTCTGGAAACAGATTATACTAGCAATGACTGTGCCCAACAATATCTCTCACTCTATATGCCTTAAAAATAGGTGTCGGTTCAGAGCTTGCATAGCGGGTTAGCACATGACAGGCAGACTTGTAAGTCACAATTGTACCAGTTATTGACCATGTTTGCATCACAGTACTGCATCACACAGTGGGCCTCATATCTAGTAAGTCATGGTCAGTGCCCATTGCATGGTGCCCGTTTATTAAAGTAGTAGAAAAGCCTAAAACACACAGCCCCGCCACCCCTCCAGTCCGACGAGCCCAAGGCTGGTGAGAAAATGTGCGGGCTTGGGGCAGCAGTAGAGATAGAGGGGCAGGCGCACAGGGAAGGTAGGAGGTGAGGACATAGGTGCAGGAGAAGAAGCACGTGAGAAGAATAGGAGGAAAGGTAGGATAAAAAGGAGGGAGAAGAAGGGGGAGGCGGGGCCTCGAGCCGGGTGTACTGTGCGTTTAAGTAAAAAGTCTAACCATGGAATCCACGTCTGCAGGCACCATTCTGTCATCCCACTGAGAGAGGCAGTGAGTGTCTCAATTTCATGCAGTTCTTCAACCTTGTCCATCCAGTTTTGCAGTGTTGGGACATCGGTTGAGCGCCACCGGATCAGGATGAGGGATTTCGCCACGTTCAAGAGGTGTCTAGTGAGCGAACGTTTGTAGGTGGATAAGGATGTTTTGTGTGGTGCAAGAGCATTGGCAGGGGTTGGAGCGGCAAGTCTGTGTCCAGAATCTCTTTGATCTTTCCATCAGGACCGGCGAGTCCTATAGGCGACTTAGGCAGTCGCCTAGGGCGCACTGGCCCGCAAGATCCGAGTTATCCGGCAGGAGGGAAGTGCACAGTGCTCCCTCCTGCCAGTCACTCAGTGTAGCGTGGCCAGGCAGCACGGGCCACGGTACAGGAGCGTCTGTTTCCTGTACCCGGCCAGTCTGAAAGGAAGTACTCTCCCAGTGAGGCCAGCCGGGTACAGGAAACTGAAGACACTAGTGAGGGCACTAGGGGGCAGGAGGGGAGAGACCACTAAGGGACAGATGGGGGGCGGGAGAGGAGAGACCACTAAGAGACAGATGGTGAGAGAGACCACTAAGAGACAGATGGGGGGAGAGACCTCTAAGAGACAGATGGGGGGGAGGAGAGACCACTAAAAGACAGATGGGGGGAGGAGAGACCACTAAGAGACAGATGGGTGGGGAGAGGAGAGACCACTAAGGGACAGATGGGGGGGAGAGACCACTAAGGGAATGATGGGGGGGGGGGAGAGACCACTAAGGGAAAGATGGGGGGGGAGACCACTAAGGGACAGATGGGGGGGAGAGACCATTATGGGAAAGATGGGGGGGGGGGAGAGACCACTATGGGAAAGATGGGGGGGGGAGACCACTAAGGGACAGATGGGGGGAGAGACCATTATGGGAAAGATGGGGGGGGAGAGACCACTAAGGGAAAGATGGGGGGGGGGAGAGACCACTAAGGGAAAGATGGGGGGGGAGACCACTAAGGGACAGATGGGGGGAGAGACCATTATGGGAAAGATGGGGGGGGGGGAGAGACCACTATGTAAAAGACTCTGGGCCGGATTAACATAGGGGCTGATGGAGCTGCAGCCCCCAGGCCCATGGAATAGGCCCATTAAAAAAAATACTTTTTTTTTTGTTTTTTGTACACACTACTCTTAGGTTTGTCACCTTACTGGAACAGCCGGTATTTGAGGCTGCCTGGCCGTGCCGGTCTTGCAGTAATACTGGCAATACAAATGCAGGTATTTTTCTCAGTATAAACAGAGATTGATCTGCAATACCAGCACTGTGTGTGGAGAGAGGCAGGGATAGGAAGTTACAGCATATCCCTGCCTCTCTCTACTACTCACTGATCCGCGGAGGAGCAGCTACACAGCACAGAAAGTCCAGACAGAAGCTCTACAGCTCAGCTAGGTGACGGAAGGGAGGGGGGAGGTGGGGGGGGGGGGAAGGCTGCAAGGACACATAGGGACACTGAGACACTAGGGGGACACAGACACTAGGGGACACTGGGAGACCTAGGGACACTGGAAAACATTTGGACACTGAGACACTAGGGGACGCTGTGAGACATGGGGACGCTGAGACGCTGTGAGACATAGGGACATTGGGACACTAGGGACACAGTGTCCCCATGTCCCCTAGCCAGTGTCCCTAGTGGCTCAGTGTACCCATGGCTCCCAGTTTCCCCTAGTCTCCCAGTGTCCCTAGTGACTCAGAGTCCCCATGTCTCCCAGCCAGTGTCCTCAGTGTCCCCAAGTCTCTCAGTGTCCCCATGTCTTCCAGTTTCTCCAAATGTCTGTGTACCCATGTCTCCCAGTGTCCCCATGTCTATGCCCACAAGTGTCCCCATGTTAGTTTAGGTAATGCAGACATTGGTTTCTCTAACACTGTGGCATGTCCCCTTTCTTCTACACACACCTTTACTCTGTCCCAGACTATATACCAGGAACTTCTGCCTGCTAGTAAGACGATAAGGAGACAAGTGGACATGTGGACATGTGAGTGCTACAGGACAGTCCTTAGAAAGCGTGGAGTAGGCGCATTATTTGATGCATTTATGTCAAGCTCTGAGTGGCCTTCCAATTCTTTGGACAGACATGCCCCCTTTTTGGGCATGATCACCCCTATTGGCAGGCCTGGTCACGTGATTTGCGTCAGTGGCACACCCTTTTACCCTTCCCTTTGACTTCCTGCTTCACTGGACACTGCTGTTAGGGGTTCTGGATTTACTTGAAAGCATAAATTAGAGAGAGATTAGCATAGAGTATGTGTTTTCGTATAGCTGCATCCTTTAAGTTTCCCTCCAACACCATCTTCATCAGATACATGACGCTTGGGAGGTATGGTTGTTTTAGTGTTTTTGGTCGATAAGATTCTGTAATTAGGCCCATCATAATTGTCAGCTCCAGGCCCACTGGGCTCTTAATCTGGCCCTGCCTAAAGCGATAAAGTGACCACGGATAACAGTCTTGTGAGCTTCCCAAATAATAGATTTTTTAATACCTCGGGTACAGTTTTCTTCAAAATATTGTTTTATAATGACTGATGTTCTCCACATGTTCATTCTTTAGAAGAATTAAATCTCATTTAATCTCTAGGCCCATTTTTTTACTTCTATATTCTCCTACTTGGATTTTACTAATTACTGGTGCATGTTCACTCCATGCCATATTTCTGATCTCTATGCTCTTAACTACTTCTAAATTAAAATGAGATATCAACATCAAATCAATATGTGAATATTTCTGGTGTAAATGAAAAAAGTATGTATAATTCCTTTGTTCTCCAATTATGGCACGCCATATGTCTACTAATTAATTAGATTATTAATTCAGAGCCTGTCTTACTTTTTTGATGGTCTTATAGAAAACATTTGTATAGCTGTCTGAAGTATCTGCTTTTGGATCCAATACCTAATTAACCCCTTAAGTACACATGGCATGTGTGACATGTCATGATTCCCTTTTATTCCAGAAGTTTGGTCCTTAAAGGGTTAAAATCTCCTGCCAAAAAAACAATGCCCTCCTGAAATTTCCTGAGTTTACTGATTTGTCTACAAATATACTTTGACTGCTGAACATCGGGGGCATACAGATTTGCCAAAGTAATCATGTAGGAACCTATTTACCTTTTATAAATAAGGTTCTGCCCTCTTGGTCTTGCCAACTATCCACAAAGTCAACATGAAGATCCTTAGCTATCAGAGTCATCACCCCCCGTCCTAGAATCTGCTGCATTACGACAAAAGATTTCAAAATCTTTAAAACAATGCTTAATATCATCCACAGCACTTAGATGTGTTTCCTTTATGAATGCTACTTTAGGATTTAAACCTATTTATATCCTGGAGTAGTCTTACTCTTCTTAATTTAGAATTCATGCCATTTACATTAAGTTTTCGGAAATTATATACATTTGTTTGCATAAATGGGTTTTATTTATATCAATATTCCCTACTACCTACTTCAGATGTCAAGCAGTGAGATTGAACCTGTGCAGAGTCTGAAGAGGGACCAGGTTGTGTTCCAGAAACGTATCTTACACTGGAACCTGTCAAAAATTATTATTTGGATAGATTAAGCAGAATCAAAACCAAATCCTCTGAGGCCAAAATTGAAGAACAACAAGTATTCTTGATTTGCCCAATAAGTAAGGTTTGTGGAATCAGAATAATTGGGGGAAAATGAATGGCAGATTAAAATCCCATAGCATCACCAGTGCCTCGGAAAATAAATAAATAAATATGGGTTTACTGATAAATTGAAAGAACCAATCCTGTAGATCTTTTAGTTTGCTTTTTGAAGCCAACAGAACTTTTTCCAGTCTTCCAAATATCTCTACTATATTTGAAAAATGAGAGAGAGACCAGTCTACTTATTAAAGCGTCGACTTAGCGTATTGGCTTTTCATCTTATGTGTACCTTAGAATTTGATAGCAGATGAAGGTCCGACCAGATAAAAATGTTCCAGCAAATCTGTTCTTAGATGCAGGGTAGGCCTATAAGTGCCATCTGGTATCTGAGCCAAGAGAAGCCTCGAATAGGTCCCCATAAACTGTTCTTCTTTAGGTAGTGTTTTTAATACTTTTTTCATTAAAATCACCTGTATTTCACTTAAAAGTATTGATGCCGTACAGTGGAAATGAAAAATACAAAAAACAGAACACTTGGAGGTAGGTCGTTTAACTTAGATCAGTAGCCCCTTTGTATAAGAGATAGGATCCAGCTGTTTGTGGAGGTGTTGTACCAGTTTGAGAAAAACCCTAGAACCCTTCATCCCACCTGGAATGGAATTATAGTCTATGATCCTTTTACTCATAGATGTTCCCTTGTTCTTAAAGTCAAACGGATGTCAATTGTTTCTTCAAGCAGTGGGTCTACTTGAGGAATCTCTATCAGAGGCTCCGTTTCTGTAGCATAAAGTTTTGTTCCACGTTTTCTTACTTCGGTCTTCTGGTAAAACTTCCTTACCTTCTGCTATCTGTTTGAGCAACTCATCTAAATGTGACCCAAACAGTCTTCCCTGTTCAAAAGGTATATCACTAAGGGAGTTCTGAGAAGCTGAATCTGCTGACCAGTTGAATCTGAACCACTCTGCCTTCCTTACTACAATGGAGAGACTCTTTGTTTAGTGGAAAGATTTAAAGTTTCTGATTAAGAAACTGCCAGGAAGTCAGTTACCATTCTGATATTCTGCAACAGATGAATCGTAAATTCCTTGAATTCATACAATTAACTTTTCCTTAGGGAATCAAGTCAAAATCATTGCACCTTAGCCACGGATGTTCCTGCAAAAGGGCTTAACTGCTGTAGTAGAAAATTGCTTTCTCAAAGAAGATTCTACTTTTTCCCTGGACTCCTGGAGGCAACTAGAATCACCAATAGGAGGGTGGCCTACCCCAATTGAGCAACTGGTACATAAAAACATATTTTTTAACCCCTTAAGGACACATGACATGTGTGACATGTCATGATTCCCTTTTATTCCAGAAGTTTGGTCCTTAAGGGGTTAATAGAGAAGATGGTACTTCCATTCCCTAAGAACGAGATCTTTTAGATTAGGGTGCATAGAAAAATAAAACAAAAAACAAAACCTATGGAGGTGTAGCGAAAGCCACTTCGCCACTGCCCGCCTCTTACCCTGTGACTACGGTCCCTGGGCGATTTGGCCCTTTATGCACGGTATTTGGGCATACTGTGGGTTATTGGGCTGCCCCAGGATTATGGGCCCTCTCATCAGCCCATACGAAACTTAAACCCCATGGCGTTTGAACTGTGTTTGTGGCATCTGAGCGCTGTTTGGATATGTTGAGCGCTCAGATCCAAGCCATCTGGGGATGGGTTGAATGTGGGGGTTCTGTTTAGTATAACAGGAGTTATGTATTTTTATGTCTTTTGGTGGTTGCTGGTAACATGTGCTTAATGGGGGCTGTGTTTGTCCCTGGATATAATTAAATCAGCTTCTCCATTGTCTCCAGGTATATTTTGGGAGTTATGAATGTTGTGTAAAAACTGTATTTTCCCTACCTATGATAATTATATTTTCCTGTGTGTACAGATAATTAGTTTACAGGTAGAGGGGAGGGCTATGTGTGGGATGTAACTATTGTGTGATTGGTTAATGTACGTTACTGTGTGTGTCCCTCCCCTTCATGGGAGCACCTAATAAAAAGGGCTGCAATCTAGCAGCCAGAGAGTTCTATTTTTACCCTCAACTTGAGTCCTGTCTCTTATTGGGGGAATCTGCTACAAGGGATTGCTATGCTAGGCATATTCCCTTGCTATAATCACTGAGCTCTTGTAAGAGCTTGTTCCTGCTTCGTTCTGAAGGGAGATAGCTGCAGCCTGCGGTGCTTATGGTGTCTGGTGGAGTGCTTGGAGTCCTCTGGAAGCGCTAGGAGCATCTTTCAACGGAGGTACCCAGTCGGGGTGCCAGTGGATCCGTTACAGGAGGCATCTTCATATTCCAGAAGGCTATTAGACTCAGAGGAAAAATTGGAATATTCAGTGGCAGACTCGCCGAATGAGGACTCAGAATTCATATCTGTAACCTCAAAATGCTTATGCCTTCATTACGATTTGGAGATTTCCCAATCTCAGACTTGTTAGTTGGTTCAGACTGTAGTGATAACAGTCTGATCTTTGGCCCAAAAACATTTGATGTGAACTGATAAGGAAAAATGCCAGGAAGGAGGATACTTAAAAGGACACTCCAGATTCCTATTTAAAGAAATTGACACTTTAATTTCAACTGGTTACTCCCTCTTGCTTTTCAATCAGATAACAGGTGCAGTACTTCCTCGTCTGGTTATCTTTAGCAGCAAAAGTCAGCAATTGCCAGAGCACCTGCCTTGCAAATATTTCACATTGATTGGACAGACACTTAAAGTATGGGTGGGATCTATCCACTAAACAGTGATTTTTATTTTCTGTATCTAGGCAGTGGAGTGTTGCTTTAAGCCTTTCCAGATTCTTAGAAGCTAACTTAGAGCCTTCTTATAGCCGTTTGGCTGGGCTGCACACAGGAGGAACAGATTAAATGCACTGAATTTAAAGACATTTTCCCTCTCAGCAGATTTTACAGTTCAAGTATAGACATACTGAAAACAAACCAATGAGGAATAAAAAAATAAAAAAATTCAGGCAAGAGACCGTAAAACAAAAGCAAAAAGTCTTACCTTAATGGCCTCCAAGGGGGCTGGAGGGCTGGTTGAGAGCTCACTGCAGCAGAACTGAGAACACCTGGCAAACAGAGTTGTTGCTGGTTTTTGACAACCTTCATGGTCCTGGAAACCATTACAAAAATGTAAGATTTTTGCACCTAAATTTGGAGATCGCACTGTGCTCTGCAATCTCCCAGTGGAACGCATCACAACCTGTGTGTGTGTTCCACTGTCAGAACCTCCCAGCCTGTGCACAGAGTGCACCGTTGCCATTTCTGGCAACTGGCTTGGCATTTGGCAGAAAGAGTAGCATGTGGAACACAGGCACCTGGCGAGTGTTCCATCTAGGACCAGAGGAGAGAGCCAGATCCATTCTGCATCCTCTGAATTAGCCCAGACAGTCACAGAGCCCTCCACAGCCGCAGCCAACTCACCTTATCCTGGAGACACACAAGTGAGTGCTTGCTATCCATTTAAATTTTAGGTGTCTGGCTGCCTTTCCTGTCAAGACTAGAGTATATCCCATGTGTAGTGCACTGCCTCTAATCTGGAGGCGGGGGATACCCCAAGTAAAATGACAAAACAAACATAAAAAGGAACCTTGACAGGTGTATAGTCGCCATTTGGGCAGTCGGAATCCAGGACAAACCACCCCCATATCCTAACCCAATAACACACAGACACTAAGTAATATGGGGAAATTTGTCCACAGCTTTATTAACCAATAATTAATAATAGTATTAATAATAATAATAATAATAAATTAACAGATAAAACATGGGTCATTGCCCCCCATACTCCGCCCCCTCGCATCCTGTTCCTTCGGCTACCATACAAAAGGCAATGACCCCCATATAATAACACATATACATATTTATAACATACACCAACATTATTCCAAAGTGCCAACCATCCATTAACCACGGCAGGGGTATACCCGGATACCCCTGCCCCACCAGGTTCTGAGCCACCTCCAGGACTCGAAACCTCTCAACCACCGATGACCACAATCTGTTTATTCCACCTCACGTTCATCCAGGGGAGCCTATTTCCTCTCCTTCAGCTCCCCGTCCCGCCACAAGCTCAGACCTTGACCCCTTAAGCTGTCTGAGCTCCGCCACCCCGAAGAAACAGAGCCATCCGCATACCATCCTGCCAACCCAAGTTGAGCAGGTCCAAACCCACATCCGAGAGGTGAACACCGTCCGAGCGGTAGTATCCTGGCAACCCTTCCTCCAGCTCAAGGTGCCTTACCACCTCACCCCCTACCTTCCGGACAAAGCTTGCCATCAAGCTATTCACTTTCTTTCTGCACCTATCCATAGCCACAGGATCCCGAGCGTGCCGCCACCGGCGCCGCGGGACAATCTCCGACCAGACCAACATGACCCCCGGAAGCAGGCCCCTCAACTTATTGATGTCCTGCTTCATCCACTTCACCAGCCGGCGTTGCGGCGTAAGGCCCAGGTCATTACCCCCAATATGTAGGACCAGCAAGTCTGGCGCGTATCCTGCTGCCAGCATCCCAAACAGTGTACCACAAACATCCCCCCAGCAAAATCCCCGATACCCAAACCAACGAACTGCCAACTGGCCTCTCGGAAAACCCAGCTGCTGGCCTCGCGCTCGAGCTGCGGCCCTCCTCTCGGCCCAGAAGACAAACGAATGGCCCACGATCCATGCCTCACGCCCTGGGGGGGGGGGGAAAACAAATGATGAGGGAAGTCCGACAGAGACCCCCACCCCAGCCCAAACAACACAGTGAACCATTTAAATATAGCCAGTTACAAGTCTATTTTTTTTTTTTTTGCATAAAACGGTCCCCAAGTCCATTACTCCAACAGACCCAACCGGACATAGGAACGGAATCTTACTGATTCCCACCTCCCGATCCGCTTCACCACCTAGTCCCCCAATCCCAACCGAGCCGCCTCCGTGGCCGCCCCAATACGGAACGAGTGCGTTCCAAATCGTTCAGCACGAAGCCCTAACTTGCCCAAGCCCAACCGAAAAACTTTCGTGAACTGGAACCGAGAAAGGGACGATCCGTCGGCATGCACCAACAAGGAACCCCCCATCGCCGGCCTCCGCGCCAGGTACTCCGCCGTAGCAGCCAACGGGCACAAAGCCGAGCCCGGCAAGGCCCCCAGTGCCACGTCCCGGCCCACGCCGCGGACGTCCGTTTTGGATCTGCCAAGGTGCACCACCACCTTCCCATCCAAGACACGAACCCCCGAAAATTGCAGGCCCCCCCTGCACCATCTTATTAGCGCTCACCAATTCCCCAATTCGGAATACCTCAAAAAACGCCAAAATAAACGCCACCTTGAACAGCGAAGCCTCGAACCCATCGAAACAGATCTCAGGCAATAGACCCACCAAATCCCCCAGTAGCTGAACCGACACCGGGCGCCTGGTATCTGGCGACCTGCGTCCCTTGCGATAACCCTTCAGGGCTTGCCTGATGACGAAGGTCTTGGTAAAGTCCTCCTTCCCATGCCACCTAAACCAAAATGCCATCGCCGCCATGGACCTGTCCACCATGGCAGGCGACGCCCCTTTTGCCAGCAACTGACAGGTGTACCACAGGAAAGCATCCCGCAGGGCATCCCCGCCGTCCATGGCCAACCCGTCCAGCGACCGCTCCCACAAGCCCCAAACCTTACTGTACGAGGCCCAAGTGGCCGGTGCCAGAGAAGCCTTTACAAGTCCTCCAAGCAGGATGCTCCCAGCTGCCAAATCTCATCCGGGCACGCCACCAGCCAGAATCGGGACCACTGAAAACGAGACAGAGCATCAGCCACCTCATTCAAATAGCCGGGAACATGGCGCGCGCGAAAAACAACATTCCGAGACATACACAGCAATACCAGTCGCCTAAGCAGCTTAACCACCGGCCTCGAGGCCGCAGACTGACGATTCACCGCGTGAACCACTGCCATGTTATCCGAGAAAAAGACCACTTTCCGATCGCGCAGCCCGTCGCCCCACAGTGCCATCGCAATGACCAACGGGAACAACTCAAGGAAAGCCAAGTTGCGCATAAGAGGGCTCGAACCCCAAGAGTCCGGCCACCTCTCCGCACACCAGCAGCCACCAAAATATGCCCCAAAGCCCACACTGCCCGATGCGTCCGTGAAAAGCTCAAGCTCGGCCGATGACTGGCCCTCCTGCCGGAACAACACCGTCCCATTAAAGTCCCGCAAGAAGGCATCCCAGATGCCCAAGTCCGCTCTCATGGCCGCCGACACCCGGATGAAATGGTGCGGGGACCGAACCCCCGCGGTAGCGGCCGACAAACTGCGACTGAAGACCCTTCCCATTGGAATGACCCGACACGCAAAATTGAGCAGCCCAATCAAAGACTGGAGCTGCCGCAGAGTAACCTTGCGCGCCCCGGCCACAGCAGCCACCGCCCCTCGAAGCCTGTCCAGCTTATCCCGGGGCAGCCGACATTCGCCCAACCCAGAGTCAATCTCCAGACCCAGGAAACTCAGACACGTGGTCGGGCCTTCAGTTTTATCCGCCGCCAGCGGAACCCCGAAGTGGCCCGCCACCCACTCAACCGTCCGTAGCAGGCAATCCAAGGAATCAGCCGGCCCCACACACAGAAAATCATCCAGATAATGCACAATAAAACGATTCCCCGCTTCCACCCGTACCACCCATTCGAGAAAAGTGCTAAATTTCTCAAAATAGGAGCACGAAATGGAACAACACATGGGCAGGCACAAGTCCACGAAGTAGGCCCCTTCGAAGAAACACCCCAGTTGGTGATGACAGTCCCGGTGGACCGGCAGCAGCCAAAACGCGGCCTCAATGTCCACTTTCGCCATCAGAGCCCCACGCCCGGCCCGCCTGACCAGATCGACCGCCCGGTCGAAAGATGCATATGACACAGAGCACAAGTCCTTATGAATACCGTCATTCACCGACTCCCCTTTCGGGTACGAGAGATGGTGAATGAGTCTAAATTTACCCGGCTCCTTCTTGGGAACCACCCCAAGCGGGGAAATCCGCAGGCCTTCCAGCGGAGGCACTGCGAACGGGCCCGCCATGCGGCCCAGCCCGACTTCTTTGCCCGGCTTCTCCCTAACCACGTCCGGGAAGTCAGCCACAGACTTCAGGTTGCGCAGCCTCCCCGATCCCCCCTCCCGCTCCTGAAACGGAATAAAAAACCCAGTCGCAAAACCCGCCAGGAGCACAGCAGCATCCGCCCTGTTATCGTAGCGGCTTAGCCACGGCTCCATCGCGCTTAGCCTCACTGGGGTTAAGCCCAGGGGAAGCGGATACCCCCCTCCCCCGGCCGCGACAGCCGCACCGGCGCCACCGGACTTACCCTTCTTGAAGCAGCGGTTGAGCCCATGAGCGCCTCCGCAGCCGGAGCACTCGTGCTTGAAACGACAGGTGGCCCCCCATTTGCATTGGCCCTCATTATAGAGCCAACATAAGCCCTTCGGTAAGGTGGCCGACGAGGCGGACTGCCCCCTTGCGCCGGCCGAGTTCTGAAAGGGCTGCGCCTTTTGCGCCATCATCAACTTCATCCAGAGCGGCAGGTCCATTTGGTCCCACCGCATACCCGGGTTAGCCGCTAGCCGCTGCCTAAACTGCTCGTCATACCGCCACCACGCCAACCCCCCGTAAGTCCGGTACGTTTCCCAAATGCCATCCAAATAGCAAAACAGAGACGAGCATAACCCCGGCGATTTCTCGCCGAGCACGCTAGCCAGCACGCAAAAGGCCCTCAACCAATTACCAAAGGACTTCGGAATCTTGCGATACCGCTTCCTCTTCTCCTCCTCCTCCTTTTTCTCGTCCTTCTTATCCTCCTCTTTGAGGTCTATAAAGTCCTCTAATGGGAGGAGGGAGAAGATCTCACAGAACTCACCCTTCCATATCTTATCCTTTACGTCCTGTTTCAAATGAACCCCCAGCGGGCCCGCAAAAGATACATACGCGTGCTGTCTAGCCGCGTCGGGGATACCCCCGGTCAACTCAGCCCGCTCACTCCCAGCCTCCCCTACTTCCTGCGGCACCACCATGTCCCCGCCCGAACTAGGCCCTGTGGAATTCCCGACCCGAGAGCCCGTAGCCACAGCACCCGGAGCCCACACCTGACCAATGCCGCTAGTGTCACCCCCCGCCCCCAATGAGTGGAGTAGTGCCTGAAGTGTGGTAACTAAAGCGCTAGAGTGTAGTGACCCACTGGACTCACCGGCCAAGCCCCCCGACACCGGAACGGTGGGGGCTGCAGTGCAGATCGTCCGACGTCCAGGAAGAGGAACTTCCGCCGCTGTCTCGCCGACCGGGGAGCCCACCCGGTGACCAGCCTGCGAGGAGGCAGAACGGCTCCGAGATCTAGGACAAGGAGAAGAAGTCCTGGGTAGGGTGTAACGGACATCAATACCCCTCCCGTCACGACCCCGGGAGCGCCTGCTCTGCACCGAAGCCTCCCGCTGACCTCTACCACCACGTGGCACCTGGGAACCCCTGGGGCTACGACTCCTCCCGTCTCTACCAGCAGGCCGCCCCTGCCGACCATACCTAGGGGCTGCCGCACCTTCCCCTGCCGAGCTGTCCAAGGGGGAGCAGTGCCGACCGGACCTCCCCCGCGCATGCCGGGACCCCAAAGATCTAACGGGCGAGGGACTGCCGCTACTACTCCTAGAACCCGGGCCCCCCCCCGCCGCCCAACCACTACGGAGGATCCCAGTCCCCGGCCTCCCCTACTCCTCTGCCCAACTACCTCCGGAACCCCCTTTTCCGCACCCACCGCTACTGCCCCCTTACCTTTTCCCCCATGCTTACCAGACCCCGTCGGCCCAGACCTACCCACCACCCCTTCGTGGGACCCGCTCTCTGACCTGGCCGCATCCCGAGAACCCCCACCGCCCTTGGAACTCACTCCTTTCGAACCACATTTACGCTTAGGGGCCCCAGGACCCTCCCCCCTTACGACTATGGCCCGGACGCCCTCCACCAGCCTACTCCTGCCCCCCTCTGTGGCAGAGCTCCCCCTAGCGACCTTCCCGCCAAGAGGGCCCCGGCCGGAGCCCTCTGCACTTGCCTGTTGCCTCCCAGGCCGGCCATGCGGTCTCCCGGATCCAGCCTCATCATCATCGTCACTCTCCGATGGGGGGGAAGCCCTCCTAGACCTCCCCTCCGTGGGTCCCGCACCACCAGGGGGCCGCCCGGCCACCTCCGACCCGAAAGCAGCAGCGCCCCCGTCCACGACATCCTTCTGCCGCCGGGTGCTCATCCGAGGCTCCGGCCGCACGCGGGGAGGCAAGGCCTCGACCACGCGGCTCCCGGGCCTGCTGCCGGTCGCAACCGAAACTCCACTGCTTCCGAGGACAACTTCACCGGGCCCCGCGCCCGGGCTTGGCCTCCTCGGGGGCCTCCGGGCCCGGACCGGTCTCCCGCCATCGCCGTCCCGATCCGCCGCCTCCGCCAGGGCAGGGCCTAGCTGTGCCTGTAGCCAGTCCACACCCTGATTGCGTGCTGCCGACCTGATCCCCTCCAGCAAACGCTCCACGTCGTCCATTGGCCCTGCAGAGGAGACAAAAGAAATCCGACCAAGCAAAGTCCGCGCACACCGAGGTGAACACAAACTCAACCAGGTAGAAAGTTAGAATGACTCACCTAAAATGGCTGCTCATTTAAATAGCCAATCCTACTTACCCATAATTCCAACCCTTGCTTACTTCCTCCTAAGCCCGCCTCCTAACCCCTGTCAAGGCCTTTTTCCGCTTAGCTGCGCTCTAGCTACATGGGGCTACATGATAAAAGGTTCTGAATGGGCGAACTAGCCGTGGATTTGGCTGAAGATACAAAGAACATAATTATGCTACCCTATTGATATACCCTGTAGGGGTGAAAGCCTTAACTAGTCCCTAAGACGAAGATTGATACTAACTACTTGATCTACATAATTTAAGTATTCCCTCTCCCCTATAAAATAAAATAAAAAAAGTAGCCTAACATGGTGTTGTTGCAATTTTCATTCTTTTGGGTTTCCAAAGGACTTAAAACTAAAATGTTTTAGCCACATAACCTTTTTAAAATTCAATTCCACCTATAATAGAGCCATTACTTTAATACTTTAATAAACCCTAGGATCTTTTAAGAAGCAGAAAAAAAACAATAGAAGAAATTAATTTCTATAAATCCCCCCTGCCCCCTTCTTTCTCTTCTCTCCTCCCTCTTTGCTCTGCCTGTCTCTTCTTACCAAAAAATAAAAACACCAAAAGTCCCAAATCTGGGTCATTATTTATTATTATCATTTTCAGGTTACAAAAAAAAAACTGTCAGCATAAAATAGATATGCCATAGCCAAAAAAAAGGAAAAAGGAGAAAGAGGGGCAGTCTCATTCAAAATTACTGCCTTTGCCAAGCAGTACCTATAATATAAGTTTAAATTGTCCCTAAAGATCTTTGTAATCCTTTTTCAGATAATCATAACCAATAAAAAATGTCTTGCTCCAATGTATAAATTAGCATAATTTGCCCTTTCACCTTTTCTCTCCTTCTTTAGGAATGGACTTAATTATTTCCCTTTTCCCCTTTTCATAGCATGAGATCCTAATACTGTCAGTATTTAGCAAACTCGCGTCCCTGAAGAGAAAGAGAAAAAGAAAGAAAAGGAAAATATCCCCCTTACAGCGCTATATTAAGTGGAACATATAACATAAATACGAATCATCCTTGTTCGGACAGTCCTGACACTCATAAGCAGAACATATAACATAAATATGAATCATCCTTGTTTTTCTAACCTTTTGCCTGGTTCTAAGAGTTCTGATAGTCAGACAGGATCATGACTTGCTTCAGTTAGGTTACCCTAACCAAGTTAGATTAAGAATTCACAAAAAAATGTTTAACAGAAATACCTAAGAAACTAGAGTACTATTTTAAAAGTCTCTTTGGTAACGTGATTCTTATACCAGACAAAGGCAGAACTTAATTGGCTTTGTCACATGAAACTTACCTTTCTCCTATTGCTTCCTCTTCACTTCCTCTTCTATGATCTGTTCTTCTTTTCTGATCAATTTCTCTTAAAAATATAAAACAAAGCAGGGACTACTTTTTCTTATGTATTTTTTCTATGCTTGCCAATTGTGACAAAAGGGTGGACCTTAAGGCCTCACTTCAAGCTATCAAAGAGGGAAATTGCCTTTAAGGATCACTCCAACCACCAAGTGGTTGTTGTAGTATGAGTATGTATGTGTAGTGCTTTTGTTTAAAATTGATATGTGTAATTATGTGCTGGGGCAAGTTACACCCCAAGCACACAGTTCTGGGCTGCCAAATGTCCATTTTCTGCATATTTTATGTCTGTTGTCCTAGGTAGAAATATTCCCCTTGTAGTCAGAATGTCTGCAAATGCAAGAAGAAGCTAGTCCTCAACCCCTCCTTGTGGTCGCAGCCTCCCGCAGTTAAAAAAAAAAATGGGAGAAATTGGAGCCAGACATGTCTCGCAGCAGCTCTGCACGAGCGATCGGCAAACAGCTGTTTTTCTGGCAAAAAAGGCACAAATACCAAGCTTCAAATACCCCCACGAGTACCCTACAACATGGGGAAGAAGGCTAAAAAATACAGAGCAGATTCCAGCCCAAGAACCTGAGATATCGGAGCCTTTATCCGCCCAGCCATGCAGCTTGATCCCTTCAAGATGGCGCCAGCGGAGGCCTATACATCACCCTCATCAGACTACAACGGCCCACCAACCAACTTAGCTGCAACATCGCAGGTAAGGGGCGAAGCCTATAGCACCCGTGGAGCTGGGAGATGAAGCACCAGCCACGAAAGCCAACATAAAGGCATCCAAGCTATGTTCCATGCAGACATGGCGCTCGTCCGGTAAGAGGTATCCACACTCACCAAACGGGTGGCGACAACGGAAGAACACATCAAGGGCACAGGGATGCCCGAAATAGCCACAGATACAGCTCTGAGTTCACTACAGAAACAATGCAGCTCCCTTACCACCCAATTGAGAAACTTGAAGGATAGAGCCAAAGCAGGAAACATGAGGATCCAAGGGGTGCTGGACTCAGTCACCAACACTGAACTGCCCATTTACTGCAGGAGGCTCATAGCCACGCTAATTTGACCAAAGCAAGTGAAGCAGATCGGCGTGGATTCTGTTTTTCGTCTCCCAGGACCACCAAAGCATCCAAAGATACTCCCCGTGATGTGCTAATCAAGTTTGTCCGGGACTCAGACAGGGGGGTCATAATAGGAGCCACAAGTAGCTCTCCCATGGTACCATTTGAGGGGGCACATCTGACACTTTTCAGAGACTTTTCCAGGCACACTCTTGGTGGAGATCCTTTTGGCAGGTCACACAGCAGCTCCGAGAGCACTCTATCCCCTATAAATGGGGTTCACATCGCTTACAGGCAGAAAAAGATGGCGTTCAGCATCCTTTGGTACAGTTGTCAGAGGTTCCAACCTTCAAATCTTTGGGCATAACGGCAGAGGCGATAACAACAGACACTGGCCCATCTTGGACTGTTGGCTACATCCACCCCTTCGTACCCAGGGGACTGGGGTTGAATTCACCGGCCTTACGCACCTGAATCAATGGCTGTTGATAATTGTGCTATAGCGTACTACTTTGTTTACCTGTGTTAAGTTTAACTTTTAATTGTATGTTTAGTTGACACTCCAACTGAGATCATTCTATTTTGTTTTACTGTAATAACACATGCACATGTGTGCCTGGCAATGGAAAAAAAATTAAAAAAAATTAAAATGGGAGAAATTCTCCTTTCATTCTTCCCATTAAAAAAAAAAAAAAAGTGCTTCAATGAAGCTCAAAATATATGATGTGAGAGTCCCCAAGGTGTCCACATTTGCAAACGGTATGTATTTAAAGAGTCATTTAAATATGTGAGGTACTAAAATGCCCCCAAATGTACTGTAAAACAAGATAAAAAAACTAAACAAAATCTGCACTGGGCAAATTACAAATTCAGCCCTGCATTTTCAAAAAAGCTTGTCAATGCTATTTGAAGAGGGTTATTCTGTAGTAATGAAATATAGCTGAGCACAATATAATGATTGTTATTACAGTAGCACACATCATGTTTACCAACACTAAATTGCAATGTGCATGTAAGAAACTGCAAAAAGAAAATAATACTCTAAGCTTAAAAATAAATTGGTGGTTTTAATCGAGTGGGGTGGAGCAGTGATATAGCGTGCGTAGCTGCATCCTCATGGAATGCGGCTGAGGGGGCAACTGAGAGTGGAGAGGACTGCCCAGTGTGCTCTACAGTGTCACGGCTTACCTTGGTTGGAGTCTGTAGCACAGATATGTTCGCTCACCCTGGCAGATAAACACAGTTCAAGGTGACCAGGTAAGAAGCCACCTGGATTGTTAATCTGTGCACAGGGACTGTGCAGGAAAGGTGCTTCAATACACAGTACAGACAAGGTCACAGGCAGAAGGATAGTAAAGGGTAAGTCGAAGTCAGAGGAAGCCAGAGGTCAGGATAAACAGAGAGTGGAGCCAAGGTGAGAAGCGGGGTCAATCTAGAGAACAAGATCAGGAGACAAGAAAACAGGAACTACACACGACACCAGAGTGAAAGAACTGACAAAGTTCCCAGGGCGAGGCAGTGCTTAAATACCTGGTTGATGAGCGATCTGCCTCAGGTGAAGCACAGGTAATAACCACAGAAGAAGTCCAGCCCCCAGTGCTGCATACATAGCCAGGTATAACAAGGATAGAATTACTCAAAATAAAATTCTCCTCTGGCTTAGAGGCAGTATAGCAGGCCCAGGACATGAAGGACCCAGGTTCAAATCCCCTGTCTGGCACCTTTGTGGAATAAACCTAAAGGTGTCCCAGACCACCTGCCAAGAGATGTATTGATATGCTGTGCCTCCTTTAAGCTTAAGAGCCATAAGAAATACGTATAAAAATACTAAACCTGAAAATATTTCAGGACCTGTCATGGCAAACAGATACAACTATTCTGAGAGATAATAATATTATATATCAATGGGGTTTTCCCACGAAAATTATGATATCATATGAAGGAAGAATTACTCCCTTTAATCGAGCAAATACAATTGGAAGTGGCACCAGTGACCTGATAAACAATCAGGTCCCAGCTCACTAAAATAAATTTTTATTATTCCTTATTTTTGTAGTGCATGAGAGGTCAGACATTCACATAGGAACAGTGTTACATATACACTGGTATTATAGTATAGCATCGTGTGTCCAGAGTTACTGCACTTTTTTTCTTTTATTTTTAGTGAGGTCCCAGCTCACTAAAATAAATTTTTATTATTCCTTATTTTTGTAGTGCATGAGAGGTCAGACATTCACATAGGAACAGTGTTACATATACACTGGTATTATAGTATAGCATCGTGTGTCCAGAGTTACTGCACTTTTTTTCTTTTATTTGAAATAACATCACAGAGAAACATCCGAAACATAAACAATATTGATTAGGTAAGCAGTTAGTAGAGACGTGTAGGGAAAAGAATCACTACTGCTTGAGGTATATAGATTATAAATTCTAACTTGTTTGTGTTGTCCTCCCTTTGTGTTGCACAGAGAAACATCCGAAACATAAACAATATTGATTAGGTAAGCAGTTAGAAGAGACGTGTAGGGAAAATAATCACTACTGCTAGAGGTATATAGTTGATGAATTCTAACTTGTTTGTGTTGTCCTCCCTTTGTGTTGGAAGGTGATCTAAGAGTTGAAGTAGGGGGTCAAGGTGATGAGTTCTGAGTGTATATAATAGGATAAGTAGACTAATAAAACCTTAGCTACTAAGTCGCGGTGTCGGCTGGGGAGCATGTCAATTAGGCTCACCACGTGTCACTGTAAAAGAGAATATGTTTTATAGGGTGTAAGTATAAACCCTTGTAATGAGGGCCAGTGTGAGTGGTTACCCCAACCAAGGGGGCAGCAGGGGCTGCAGGCACAGATGTGGTGCATAGTGTTGTGTGCGGCTTATTGCCACAGGGTCGCTAAGGACTGTGATAGAATTTATCTGAGTGATCTCTGCAACCTTCATGATGCACTACTGGGTATATAGTCTTGGTTGTCACATTGATGACTGGCTAGGCCCCTGGCCATCCTGACAAAATGTCTATTATAACTAGTGCATATTTGAACCGGCAGCTCTTTGGCACCTGGATATAGTCACTTGGATTCTTGAAAGGGATAGTGAAGTTTATTGAAAGTGACAGAGGTAGCTATTTCACTGGGGAAATAATGCAAGAAATTATGAAAGCATTAGGGATCAGTCAGGCCTTCCACACCCCTTATCACCCCCAGAGTAGTGGGAAAGTAGAAAGGGCAAATGGCACCTTAAAGAACAAGATTGCAAAAGCCATGCAAGACACAGGGAAGCCCTGGACTGAATGCCTTCCCCTAGCACTGTTTTCTATGAGATTCACCCCCAATTCCAGACATGGCCTATCCCCTTTTGAGATCCTGTTTGGATGAGCCCCAAAGACAGGCCTCTATTTTCCCCAATCCCTCCAGATGCAGCATGGTAGTATGACTGCCTATGTTCAGGCCCTACACCAAAGATTAGACAGGGTGCATTAACAGTCTTTGATTCTATTCCAGATCCAGACTCTGATTCTGCAACTCACAGACTGCAGCCTGGTGATTGGGTGGTGATAAAGAGGCATGTGAGGAAAGGACTTGAACCACGCTTTGACGGTCCATTCCAAGTGCTCTTGACTACGGCTACCTCGGTAAAACTAGAAGGAAAAGCCACGTGGATACACGCCAGTCACTGTAAACAAGTCACTCCGACTGATCCACCAACATGAAGCTGTTCTTATCCTTTACCATTTTATGCCCTGTTCAGATATGCTACTCTGACTTGAGACCAGAAAATAATAATGCATGGCAGGAAAATATATGGTTGCAGATAGCAAAGGCTTTTAATTTAACCTCCTTTTGCCTTAACCCTCTCCTCAGTACTGAAAACGCCATAGAATCTTGTCTTATAGCTGTCCCTACCCCCATCTCACTGTTGAGGAAGTACCTACATACCCATAGACGCCATAAATCTCTACAACTATATTCTTATGCCTTCAACCCACTGGTAGGCAAGCCCCCCCTAGCCCTGAAGACAATTAATGTGACAGGCGCTGAATTATGTTGGTCTTTTTCATGTAATTGTTCAAGAGACCCTAATACTGAATCCCTGTTTTGCCCCACATGGTGGAAAAATACCACGAATTGTAGAGCCCTGAGCACCACTATGAATTGTACCAAAACTCACCAAGTTATGAGTTACCACTACAATGTCTATCTTCCTAAAGGATGGACTTTCTCCTGTGGAAATATTACTTATGCTTATGTCCCAGGTAACATTACAGGAGGTCCCTGTGCAATTTCTTGCCTAACCATGACCATGTTTTCCAAATCTGACCTGATCACTAAAACCACCCAGCTACAGAAACTGCTGAGAGTCAGGAGAGATGTTAAAAACACCCTTACTTCAGATTGTAACTCTGAAATCACTCTCTTATCCAAAGCTGAATACTCTGCCTTAGCGTACACCTTGGTAGGATTCCCAGGCTTAGCACTGTATAATACCCGAGTAGTTAATGCTGTAGCCTGTTCCCTTGCAAAGGGTTTAAATGCCACTTCACAGGCCTTAGAAGAGCTACTTATGGACAACCAGGCAAATAAGAAGGCAATCCTTGAGAATAGAGCAGCCATTGACTACTTACTAATGAAACATGACTTAGGATGTAAAGCTATTGAAGGTATGTGCTGTTTTAACCTATCTGACCATGGAACTATGATCCATAAACATATAAAAGATTTACGTGACTTAGTACAGGATATCAAACAGGATAACGGCTTCTTTGGGGATTGGGATTGGACATTTGGGCTAGGAACATGATTGACTTTACTAATTAAGAAAATGTTGTACTTTTTGCTATTAGCTGTATTTGTCATATTTTTCTAACCTTTAGATTTTTTTCATGTCTACTAACCTCTCTATGTAAAAGCAAACCTACTGTTGGTCGTACCTTAACTTACATTCCAGCTCCGACTTCGGAAAGGTTTTATGATGTTACCTCGCCTAACAAATGAAGGAACTCTCCTCTGCTGATTCTGGTGGTCTCTCAGTCCAAGGGAACCGTGGTGAAGCAATAAATGAAAGTCCCACAGGCTTTGGCTAGCAGGCCTGGAAATACCTTGGACATTTGGGTGACCCTTGGATCAAAAGAGGGGATTGTGATAGAATTTATCTTGATTCCAAGGCTCAAGCTTTAAAATTGGCTAACTTGGAATTAGGATATGCTTGATGCTTGAACAACACTTAAGACCATATATGTCTAAGTTCCGGGAGCAGAGAGCCCCCACCTAAGATGTCTCTACTCTAATCTTTTTGTTCTCTCTTACCTTGAAACTTATTTGTTATGTGTACATGACGCTCATCCCTATGTCTTATCTGTACTCCCTTGCTATTTTTGTTCTAAGAGTATTTGCACGTAAGCACTTCCTTTTTAAAGGGAAACTCCAGTGCCAGAAAAACGATCCGTTTTTCTGGCACTGGAGGGTCCCTCTCCCTCCCACCCACCAATCCCCGGTTACTGAAGGGGTGAAAACCCCTTCAGTCACTTACCTGAGGCAGCGGCTATGTCCCTCGCCGCTGTCTCCGCCTCCGCGACGCTCCTCCTTGTGATTGTGTCGGCTGGTGGGCGAGACTGATCTCGCCCACCAGCCGAGGAGACCTAATGCGCATGCGCGGAAATGCCACGCATGCGCATTACGTCTCCCCATAGGAAAGCATTGAAAAATCATTTCAATGCTTTCCTATGGGGTTTTGAGCGACGCTGGAGGTCCTCACACAGCGTGAGGACGTCCAGCGACGCTCTAGCACTGTGCTAGAAACTAGGAAGTGACCTCTAGTGGCTGTCTAGTAGACAGCCACTAGAGGTGGAGTTAACCCTGCAATGTAATTATTGCAGTTTATGAAAAACTGCAATAATTACACTTGCAGGGTTAAGGGTAGTGGGAGTTGGCACCCAGACCACTCCAATGAGCAGAAGTGGTCTGGGTGCCTGGAGTGTCCCTTTAATGTATAAAACCCAGCTGATGAATAAAACGTCAGAGGCTTATTTTGAATACCAACAGGTGTCTGGTGTCTAATTCTCGCTTCTCCAAGTGCACTTATAACAACAATTTGGGCTTCCTCTGAATATAACAAAGATCATTATTTGGATCCACAACAGGACCCATGTCCTTCTTTGGAGCTAAGATGAGTGTTATAACCTAAAAGTGCAACCTAAGTGCATACAAAACAAAATCAAACAGTAAAGCATTGCCTCTATGTGTGGCATGCTCAAGTCCCTGGGTCTGAGGCATGGTCCCATCCCGGGATGAAACTGACTATATTGGAGGAGTCCCAATTCAGGGTGTTGCTATGACCTGGGGGCCCCTGAGGCATCGGAGTGAGTCCCAGTGTCCCTAAAAGAGATGGAGCCTCATGAGGAGAGGATATTTTTAGGGCAGTTCCGTTATGTGTGACAGGTAAGAATCTCGGCACTAGCCAGCGGTAAGGTATACCTGCCTCCTGGAGTTGGCTTTTAATCGTGTGCATGTATCTCCGCCATTGTAGGGTAGCTCTAGTGAGGTCTTGACAGATGGTGATTTGTGCAGATTCGAAAGCGTATGGTGTCTTGCCTTGTAAAGCCGCCATAATGAGCCTCTTATCTTGAGCGGTGGAGCATCTTGCTATGACATCTCTAGAAGCCGTTGCCAGTGCCTGTGGCGATTTGTTGATGAGGTATACACCATCAAAGATAGTGTTCTTGGCTTGAGTTGGCGGTAGAAGGGTGGAGGCCAGGCAGCACAGGTAGTGCAGCAGTTCTACAGCTGGAACAGCATCAGGGATACCCCTTAGTTTGATGTTACAGCATCTGCTTTTGTCTTCCAGCATAGCTATCTGTACGGTTAGAGATTTGTGTGAGGCGCGCAGGTCTTGGACGGAGTCCTTCAGAGAAGACATGCCAGCTCTAATATCTTGAATGTCTTCTTCCTAGGCTCTGATCTGCATCCTATTTGTGTTGAATTGGGACTGGTACTGAAGCTTTCTGCCCTCGTGAGTGCTCTGCTGTGTGTGGGGTTTCCCAGGGGCTCCCTTTATTACTATTGTATTGGGACAAGCAGGCCCCTACCTTGCGGTGTGGCCGTTTCGAGCTGGGCCCATACAAGAAGGACATCGATCTATAGGGGCTGGTGTCCTCCAGTAGTTGAGTTAATTTATTCAGGGATGTGATGTGCGATGGGCTTGATGTTCACCCGAATAAACCGCAGCGGCTGCGGAGCTCAACAGTATGGCATCTGCTTGAGTTTGCCGCTAAGCCCCGGCCCCTAGATAAATCATCATTCATACCTAAAAACATGAATAAAACAATAACTAACTTTCTTGTGAAAAAAATATTGGGCTCCCTGAAAAAAAAAATTGAATATAGGTTGAAATACTTACCGTATTTTTCGCTCCATAAGACGCACCACACCATAAGACGCACCTAGTTTTTAGAGGAGGAAACCCAGAAAAAAAAATATTTTGAACAAACTATCCCATAGTGTTTTTTACTATGGGATATTTTTTACTATGGAATATTGTTCAGAATGTTCAGAATATTTTTTTTTCTCCCCTGTCCCATAGTGTTCCTTACCACGCACTCCCCTCTCCTGTCCCATAATGATCTTTAACCCCCCTCCCCTATCCCATAGTGATTTTTAACCCCCCCTTCCTCTGTCCCATAGTGATTTTTAACCCCTCATCCCCTGTCCCATAGTGTTCTTTAACCCCCATCCCCTTGTCCAACAGTGTTCTCCCCCTCATCCCATAGTGTTCCCCCCTCCCCTCCTCCCATAGTGTTCTCCCCTCCCCTCCTCCCATAGTGTTCCTCCCTCCTCCTATAGTGTTCTCCCCTCCCCTCCTCCCATAGTGTTCTCCCCTCCTCTCATAGTGTTCCCCCCTCCCCTCCTCCCATAGAGTTCCCCCCTCCCCTCCTCCCATAGTGTTCTCCCCCTCCCCTCCTCCCATAGTGTTCTCCCCCTCTCCTCCTCCCATAGTGTCCCCCTCTCCCCTCTCCCCTCCCCTTGTCCAATAGTGTTCTCCCCCTCCCATAGTGTTCCCCTCTCCCCTCCCCTTGTCCCATAGTGTTCTCCCCCTCCCCTCCTCCCATAGTGCCCCCCCTCCCATAGTGTTCCCCTCTCCCCTCCCCTTGTCCCATAATTACTTACCTGTCTTGTAGCGTGGACCGGCAGCACAGTGCGCACCGCGGTATTGGAACTTTAATTTCAGGTTCCAGTTTCCGGCGGGACTGAAAGGAAGTGTGCACACTGAGTGCGCACTTCCTTTCAGTCCCGCCGGAAACCGGAACCTGAAATTGAAGTTCCTGTACCGCGGTGCGCCCTGTGCTGCCGGCCCACGCTACAAGACAGGTAAGTAAACCTTCACATTCGCTCCATAAGACGCACAGACATTTCCCCTCACTTTTGAGGGGGAAAAAAGTGCGTCTTATGTAGCAAAAAATACGGTAGGTTGAAAGGTTGAAATAGTTTGGTATAACCATAACTTCAGATTTAAAAGACCTAATAAAAGCCAGCTTCTTACCTCTACTAAAACAAACCAATAAAAACGTAATGGACTGGGTTTCTCTTGGTCAGGTAGAATCAATACACTAAAAGCATGATCCCTCTCAACTTCCCAGAAAACTGGTTATCTCAACTACACTCATGCTTTTTAAAATGTGTATAGGGTGGCAAGAAAGCAAGGGTGAAAATGAAATATTAAGCTAGGTCAAGACAAGATGGAGGCTTATGGTGCACAGAAATTCTACAATGTTACCAGGCCAGTAGACTGTTTCACATAATGCTTTCACAAAGCACCGCGGCAGTACAGGAAATATGGTACAAAATGGAAATAGTCAAAACTGGGGTAGGGAACTTATGCTCACTATTCTGTGTCTTGAATATGAATTAAAAAAAAATCATTAAAGAGGCAAGAACTAAATCACATATACTTAAAGAATTAACAAGCTGGTCGGTCAAATTTACAACTAAAATAGGACTGAAAAATAGAATAATTGGGGCGTGGCCTGGACGTGAGCAAAATGGCAGCATAGACGGTGAGCTCCCCGCTGGCTCTGCTTAATTCCTCGTTGAGCTGCGTGTCGGATCCTGAAATGGGGAAATCACACAGGGCAACACAAGCCACCAAGTCTGCTGACACCCTAAGGGGGTCCCCGGCTCCATCAATAAGGCAATAACTAATCACGCCGGCCGACCTCGCATCACAGGCCTCCAACGATTCAGAGGTCGCAGTTTTCACTCCGACACCTACCTGGGAAGGGGAGCCTGCCCCACATGGTGCACCAGCGATGCCTCCGGAATGGATGCAAATGCTCAGCAACCCACCGACGAAATCAGACCTAAGAGAGGCAAATAAAGCCCATAGAGTCTCACAGCTGGAGGCGGACACTGACCATGTGCAATCAGTGCAGACGGCGAACTCGGATGCCATAACTAAACAGGCAGACCAACTCCGACGGATGGCTTACCACATCGAAGACCTCGACAACAGAGGCAGAAGACAAAATGTCAGAGTAAGGGGCATTCCCGAGAGCACAACAAACTCAGAATCAGTGAAGGAGATCCTGACAGGCCTCTTCAACAAAATACTCGGTAGACCAGAGGCCTCCACCATAGAGTTCATTAGGGCACACAGAGCACTCCACCCGAAGGGGAATACAGAAGATCCCCGAAGGGACATTATATGCTGTCTGGCCAGTTATCAACTTAAGGAAGAGATCTTACAACGGGCCAGGGAGATGGATCGGATACATTCGAACGGGGCACTGATTCAACTATTCCCAGACCTCTCTCCAGTGACACTGGCCTACCGCAGGGCCATGCGCCCACTTACAAGGATCCTACAGTCAAATAAACACCGTTACCGCTGGACTTTCCCAACTGGCATACAAATTTTCACGCCGACAGGCCCCTTTCTGGTGCGGGAAGCAGAAGATCTGCCGGAGCTGACCCGGGAGCTGCAACTCCCCCCGATCCAGATGCCATGGCCGGACCCACTGGCCTTTTACTTACCCGCTACAAACGCTCAATTACTCCAGCCGAGACCGCAAAGACAGCGACAGGGCCGACAACAGGCGATGCGCCCGTCTGGGACCTCAGCATAGACCACCAGGCATGGTGCTCAGGCCCCCGCCAGAGTCCAAGGCCCATCCAAATCACACGCTAACAGATCAGATGAGCCCAGCACTCACCGGGATCTCCCGATGCCATCCTGGCACAAGAGGGAGGGACTGGCCTGAACTTCAGTGACTCTGTGCCCCCTAGACAATGCTGGCGGACCACCGGAGATCCACATATGCACCCTGGGGATTGAGACGGGCTGTCCTGCCGGGAGGCCGGAAAGACCTTGCCCCGGCGGTATTGTTTTCCCTGGTAGCCAGAACTGTGAGGGCCGCGAGGCCAAGTCAGGGGGACCCGGGGCGGTTGGGAGGAGGGGGGATGCTGGGGGGGTGTGCGGGGGTCTGTGCCCTGGCCGGGTCGGGGGGTCCCCCACCCTGATGAGTGATGACCCGTGTAGGAGAGCACGCGGGGGGGGGCTCCCCCAGCCCGGCTGGGGGGGCCCGGGCCCTCGGGGAGGGAGGGTATGAGAGATGTAGGCCATGATGGCTGACGCATAAGGGTAACTTAATAAGGGGGAAAAATAGAATAAAAAACAACAATACACAATGAGTGGGAAAGAAAGTGTTAGCAACAAGTGCTATGAACCACCTGAGTGGGAACCCCTTATACCACTCTAAATATCGAAATATAAATACATACAGTAGGTGGAACACTTTAAACGGATCTGTAAAGGAAATATATCACATAGGGTAATAACGTAAGATTAAAAGAGATAATAAAGGATCAGAAATTGATACTCACAAACATGGTGTGAGGAACTGACACCCTGGTTTACATGCTGCTAAACCTCTTCCTTACCAGTACACCAGCCTGCCTTTTAGCAAATGTACCTGAGATCTGGTAACCTTGACTCTACAAGCATTGGTATCAGTGACAAGTCTCTTCAGCTGTGTCTGGTCATGTGTCTGGTTCTTGGCCTATAAAAGCCACTTCCTGTCTCTGTACCTTTGCCAGATTATTGTGGTTCCTGTACTCTCTAATCAAGCTTGTTCCTGTTTCTCCTACCTGTTGCTGAATTTGGACCGTTTTGACTTTGCTGCTTCTCCTTCCCACTGACCTCGGCTTGCCTCACGACTATTATCATCTCTCTGTTCCAGTCTACCATCTCTGCTTAAGACCAGACGGCCACTCAAGGCTCAGGGGCTCAACCACCTGGGTAACGAGTGGCTACCTCTGGCAGAAAACATTGCTGATCTGGCTACTGGACTCCAAAACTTTCTAACATCAATATCATTACACATGGAGCCAAATAAAATCATAAGGCTCGCATGAATAGCACAGGAGGACTCTTTAATGATGTCCTCAATCCTGCTTCCCGATTGATAAGGTGGCAGTAGTGAATGAAAAAGGACGTCTTTTTAAATAATTCTTTATTGAAAAAATATGCACATGTATCTATGTGCTTGAGTAGATAAAAATAAATAAAATGTATATTTGTATATGGGTACTGTCAATGGCCAGATCAGACGCAACAATAAAGTCCCAATAAAAATAAGTCCAATATATCATAAACCTTTGGTAGCTTCTGTACCAGTGCCGATACGCGTTTCATCCCTATAGGGGCTTCATTAGTCGGTGTCTTATTAAGACGAGTCCTCTTCGCTTGATGTACCTGGTTGCTGGCGTTCATTTCCGGATTCCGTTCTTCTCTTCATTACTTCCGGGTTTCGGCATTATACGCACGTGGAACGCATCGTGCGTTCCAACTCGTACGTCGTGCGCTCCACTTCCGGGTCGCACAGGGTGACATATTAATTCTTGCGACCCTTGCGGCTCTGGAACGCACGACGTGTCTAATGTGCGTTCCAATACATAATCTCTACCCAAATGATGTACAGTATAGTTGCAGTAATACATATTACAGTTTCCTATTTCCAAAAGGATATGGCAGTAATAAAACTAGATTTCATGTGCTTTTATAACTGAATATTATATTTCATAATAATATATATTTAATTACATCTTCTCCATCTATACTAAGATGCATATACTAAAATAATCTTATTAAAATAATATTAAAAACAAATGCAGTATACCAAGATAACCATCAGATAAACATATTGGTGTTTAAAATAACATTTGATCCTAGACTTAATTGTCATATATTCAGAAATGAAAATAAGAAATCTAACTATATACACCAATGATAAAACACTATGAGTTATAAAAAATCTCTATTATAATATAGTTGGGTCCCCATAAAACCAAATCACAAAAATCAACAATTAAAAAAAGTGACACAACTCGAAAATCCAGTTAAGACCATGTGGTATTAAAGTATTAAAGTTAAAAATAAACTTAATTTCTTCCTTTCCTAATTTGGTGATATTATCTACACCTCTCCAATCCCTTTTCACTAATTTAAGGGGACAAAAAAAAGAGATTTTCTGGGTTTTGGTTATGATGTGTCTTAAAGTGACTAGAAACGCTATGAGTTTCTAGTCCCTTTTTTATATTTCTAATGTGTTCTAAGACCCTCACATTAACACATATAATAGTTCATCCTATGTATACCAAATTACATGGGCACTTTAGGAGATATATAACCCCTTTGGAATAACAGGTTAGTTGATCTTTAATGGAAAAAGTAATATCTATAAATTCCTTAATTTCTGTTATGTGCCTTTTTGTGCTCTTCGTGGTTCTGCACGCTAGGCAGGTTCCACATCCGAAAAAACCTTTTGTTTGGTTTATAAAGTGCTTAGGTACATGGGGTTCCTTACTACTGTGTACTATTGTTCTCTTCAGATTTGTGCCCCCCCCCTGTAAATGATTTGAGGTTTGATAGGTAGCACTTTCTTAAGTATTGGGTCGTCTTGTAAGACGTGCCAGTATTTCCTGATAGTCCTGTTTACTTTTTTACTATTGCCATTAAAGTTGCATATAAAAAGAGCGTCGTGAGAATTTTTTATTATTTTTCTTTGGTTTATAAGTTAATAATCGTTCCCTCGGGATTTTTCTCACTTCCTCTATTGCTGTAGTTAGAAGAGTGTCATCGTATCCCTTCTCAATAAACTGACTTTTTATAAGATAAAAAAAATTCTCACTTCCTCTATTGCTGTTGTTAGAAGAGTGTCATCGTATCCCTTCTCAATAAACTGACTTTTTATAAGAAAAGATAAAAATAGTTCTAAAACTTCAGTAGAGCCGTTCCAGATAAAGAGGATATCATCTATGTATCGGCGACAGGACACCAAATTCGCCACCCATGGATGGGTCGAAAAGATGTATTCTTCCTCCCAGTACGCCATAAAAAGATTAGCGTAACTGGGTGCGAATTTGGTGCCCATCGCCGTACCTCGAATCTGTAAATAAAAAGTGTCTTGGAACCAAAAATAATTATGGGTTAAGATCAATAGAATCCCTTCTAGGATATATTCTGATCTTCCTTAAAATTCGATTTAGTTAAAAAATGTCTAACTGCTTTAAGACCTATCTCATGGGGGATGATGCTGTATAACGATGTAACGTCACTTGTGACTAGATGATATTAATCTTTCCATTGAATCGTATTTAGGAGTTGTAGTATGTGAATGGTGTCTTACTCACTAGAGGTTGTAGCAGGGTATCGATATATTCTGAAATTTTAGAGGAAATCGAATCAATTCCAGATATTATTGGACGTCCTGGAGGATGTAGGGGGTTCTTGTGAGCTTTGGGAAGATAATAGAAAACTGGGGTTTTGGGGTGTGGGACAGACAGATATTTACCTTCTTTTTCAGTTAGGATTCCCTTGTCAAGCCCCTTTTGTATGAAATTTGTAAATTGTATTATTATGAAATATAATATTCAGTTATAAAAGCACATGAAATCTAGTTTTATTACTGCCATTTCCTTTTGGAAATAGGAAACTGTAATATGTATTACTGCAACTTTACTGTACATCATTTGGGTAGAGATTATGTATTGGAACGCACATTAGACACGTCGTGCATTGCAGAGCCGCAAGGGTCGCAAGAATTAATACGTCACCCTGTGCGACCCGGAAGTGGAGCGCACGACGTACGAGTTGGAACGCATGATGCGTTCCACGTGCGTATAATGCCGAAACCCGGAAGTAATGAAGAGAAGAACAGAATCCGGAAATGAACGCCTACACTCCTGAACGCCAGACACCACAGAGAAGCAGCACGACATAAAGCATTTTTTGAGGCTAACAGCAACAAAAGTGGAACACTTTTGGCGAGAATGCTGGCCAAACATAGACAGCAGACATATATAGAAAGAATTAGAGATAAAAATGGGATAGTGCACCGCCTCCCTACCGAAATACAAAAAGCCATATGCTCCCTACTCCCTACCAAGCCCACAAGATGCACAATCGCGAGCCAACCTCATGACCCGGATAACTGACTTCCTCCAAACCAACACGCACACACGCATAGAACGAGATGTAGCAGAAGCGTTAGAGGAACCCATCGCTGTTGAGGAAATAGCGATGGCAGTCAAAGCCTCCAGACCGGGCAAAAGCCCGGGTCCTGATGGCCTCCCATTACGCTACTACAAAAGCTCTGCGGAGACCCTAAATGCGCCAATGCTATCCTCTTTTAACGCGATTAGGGAAGGGCACCATCTGCCCTCGCAGTCCCTAATGGCGTACATCACGCTCATCCCAAAAGAGGGGAAGGACGGCGACTACTGCAATAACTACAGACCCATATCCCTCATAAACAGCAACACGAAGCTACTAGCGAAAATACTGGCGACCCGCCTGTAGCCGCACATCCCCACCCTGGTACACCCGGACCAGGTGGGGTTCGTGAGGGGGCGGAAAGCCAGGGACAATACAATCAGAGCTTTGTCGATAGCCCACGGGGAGTCGGAGGCCTTCTCCTGCTATCCACGGACGCGGAGAAGGCCTTCGACAGGATCGGGTGGACCTACCTATTCCAGGCCCTCACACACCTTGGCATGGGGGCACACATGAGAGGATGGATAGAGGCAATATAGAGACAACCCAAAGCCCAAATACTTGTGAACGGAGCACTTACAGAAGACTTCACAATACAAATGGCACTCGGCAGGGATGCCCCCTGTTGCCAATTCTTTTCGTCTTAGCTTTAGAGCCATTCTTACAAGCAATAAGAAATAACTAGGACATCACAGGGATAGATAGAGGCAGCACACAACACAAGGTTGCGGCTTACGCCGACGACCTTCTCTTCTTTGTCTCAAAACCCGAAATCTCGCTCCCCAATATAATCAAGGCTTTTAGGGAATATGGAGAGATATCAAATATGAAAATAAACTTCGCTAAATCAGATATCCTTAACATCTCCATACCCCAACATCGGGAACCACCACTCCGCCAGAGCTTCTCGTTCCAATGGGCAGACTCTAAAATCAGGTATCTGGGCATTTGGCTCACACGAAATAGCCCAGACCTCTTTAAAGAAACCTTTGCCCAGATGCTGTCTGCGCTCAAGAGGGATGTGGGGGAATGGTCATACCCCCACATTTCCTGGTTCGGCCGTGTCCAGGTCATTAAAATGAACTTCCTACCACGGCTGTTGTATTTGATGCAGACAATACCTATACATATCACTAGGACATATTTTGAAACACTACACAAGACCCTAAGAGAATACGTCTGGAAAGGGAAGAGGCCCAGGCTTAAATTCTCACAACTCACGCAGTCTAGGGAATGGGGAGGCATGGCACTGCCAGGTTTCCACCTCTACTATGTAGCGTGCCACCTCCTTAGAATACTGGAATGGTCGAAACTCAACGTCCACAAACAATGGAAAATAGTGGAGGAGGCAGACCTGCAGATCCCTATAGCGTTTGCCCCATGGTTACCTAGAGGGAGACGGGACAAGACACCCATATACGTGGAAATAACCCTACAAGTATGGCAAGGTATAGCAGACAGAGCCGGCCTTACCCCGTACCCATCACCTCTGCTTCCCCTGACGCATAATGCGGATTTCCCACCAGTACTCGACCCGCTAACTCTTAGGAGCATTATCCCAGACCTACCTAGGCTCCGCCACATCCACACACCGACGGGCCAGAAGACCCTCTCAGATCTCACAGGAGATTGGCCCCTCGACCTTCATACAGAAGTTCACATACGCACAACTGACAAGCTATCTTCAGACTCTACCTCAAGGGAGGGCCCTGCGACGTACCCCCACGGAGTTCGAGCAACTGTGTCTCGACCCGGAACCACTCCCACACGGGATATCCATATTATATGGCCTGCTACAAACATGCATGCTGAATGGCCTGAGACCTGCGAGTCTCTCATAACGCTACATCTATAGATGGACCTATGAGTCCTGCCCGAACCTATGCTCCGAAATGCCTAATTCTGTTTGCCGATTTTGTTTTACGGTCACTAAGCGACCTATTGTATTGATATTGATATCACCTGACTATTTGATATATATTAACATATATATATATATTAACAATCTCACTGTTTTCAAGTCAAGCGGGGACCTGCGCGTCCCATAGAGATTTAATGTGACATAACGAGAGACCTGCGAGTCTACCACGTGTATTTCTCAGACAGAAAAGGGGGCTTGCGTGCCTCAGTTCATGACACCATCTGGGAGACCAAAAAGTCTCATCTTTACGAATGTTTAATGTTGTATACCATGGCAATAACTCCTGCAAACTACATAACAATAAAAATGATATTTACAAAAAAAAAGAAAAATAGAATAATTGATATACTTCCATTCTCTACCATTGGAAGTGATAAAAGATACCTGGAAGATTTGGGGAAAAGTCAATTCAAAGGAATACTTAATACAAAATTAAGCCTTTTAATCATATTATGGAAGAATTCACTATTCCATCTAAAGAAACTTTTAGTCATTTGTGAATTAGAGGTTTTATGGCAGAATACCATAAAAGCAATGGGGAGAAAATAACAAATCGTATTCACCTCCTCGAACTAAAGAACTATAAAAACCTTTTGGCAAAATTTTCTGAAGTTATATATAAATGGAGACCCAATAAACTTATAGGACTGATTAATAAATGGGAAAAGAGCTACTAGTGCACATTGAAGAAGAGGCTTGGATAAGTTCTCTAAACAAATGATACAAACATATACAAATATACATGCATACATTGCTTAAACCTCACAGAAACACAGTTTAAACTTTCAAATAGATGGTATTTAGCACTGAAACGTCTAAATAAACTATCCCCAGAGATATTAGACAGGTGTTGGAAATGTAATGTTAACAAAGGTAGTCTGATCCATATTTGGTGGCGATGTATACCCATAAATACATTTTGGAAAGATTTAATATATCAAATAACAGAAACAAAATTAGGTTTTGAGCCTGGAGTGGTTTTACTAAACTTGGAATGGCCACTAATTAGAAAAAAAGTATTAATGTTAATGCTACACATTATTACTGCAGTTAAATTACTCTTTGCACGACACTGGAAAACAGGGAAAATTCCATGTATCCAAGAAGTAATATCACAAGTTACATGACAGACAAAAATGGAAATTGTCTTTCTAATGAACCTAGGTAACATATATACACAGATAGAAGATCTGTGGATTAAGAAAATGGAAACATTAATTTAACAATCACATGCATGTTTCAACCTCCTGTTATGAAAAGGGGAAGGGGGGATACAAAGGAGGAAGAAAATGGGAAATGTTTTTTTTGTTTTTATTATTTTTATTGATTTATAAAAAAAATTTAACATACACCATGAAGGGAGTACACAATCCTCCCATATATCATCTTGATATTACAATAACATATACATACATAAATAATATATATCACAATTACTCAATTACCAAAAAACAAATAACATAAACCATAACCACATCCCTAGATAATACCCGATCAGAGACCCCTCCATCAATACCCAGGAAGCAAATAGTTAATCAATGGTATATGGTTGCTCACCCTAATTCCGTCCTGCTATCATTACCAGGGAACCTCTTTACTTATCGGAATGGATTATATCACTAATTTTAAAAACTATTTATCCTCTCTAATAATGTATCATATAAATCCAATGTTCTCAGTTTAGGAAATAAAGTCATAGAATATACTCCCTTTTCCCTCTCTAATTGATATATCACTTGGTTCTTAAGATGAGCCTTAGTAGGAACCTCAATGCTTCGCCAATGTCTCGCTATAAGGGTCTTAGCTGCCATTAAACAATGAATAAGGGCCATATCGGATATTTGATTCATGTCTGGACCCATTATATGTAATAAAGCCAATTCTGACTTTTGTTCAAATCGTTTATCCCCTAATAAATTGATGAGACTGAAAGTCAAATTCCATAAACATTTAATTCTGGGGCAAGACCACCAGATGTATAGCATTGATCCATCGATATGGAAACAACGCCAACAATTAGGTTGATTGGTCTGTGAGATTTTTACTAGACGTAATGGAACCATATACCATCTGTATGCCACCTTAATGAAAGTTTCTAAAATATTGAGACAGTGAATACATTTTTTTGACTTCTGAAAGGACTTGTACCGTATAGCTGGTGAAATATTAACCTCTAAATCCGATTCCCATTTTATAAATGGTTTAGGCCAGGGGTAGGCAACCTATGGCACTAGTGCCATGCACAGCACTCGAGGTGTCTTTGCACGGCACTCAAGGCGGCTAGAGCCAAACAGGCTCTTTCCTATCAGGAGTCCCAGTAAAACTTAAGATATCTGCTAATACGAAAAGGTGGTGAAGGATAATCCTCAATTTATGCATTGCAGCACGTAGAGGAAGTGATCTCAGATCACTTCCTCCCAGCACTTGTGAATGGAATCCACACTGTAGCAGAGCAGCCTGCAGCTGCTGTTGCAGCTCCTATACTTGAGCTATACCTGGCCGGCCCGGTCCCCACTGGAACCTAGTGAAGCCACCCACACTGCTAGATATACACAGAAATGCAGAATAACCCTCCCCTCATACAAATAATACGAACAGCCCACACACAAACATACACACAATACCCACAAACTCAACACCACTGACAATCCACATACATGCACACAACCCCACATGCAGCCTATCAACATGCAATACCCCAAACAGCCCCCCACAGACAAACACAATGTGACATATCCATCCACACACAATTCCACAAGCAACCCCACGTACATAGCCCACATTCATATGTATCATACACGATACCATAAACTACTCCTGAACATATACAATATAATAGCTCATATACACACAAATACAACAATACAAAGCAACTACAGTAAAAATAACACAAGCAGAATACGGTAGCATACACAACTCAATTTTAAAAAAAATATGAAAGTTAAAGACTTCTCTAGGTGGTAGATCAAATGTTGTTTTTAGTTCTTCAAAACTTAACATTTGTTGACTATTATACATATCAGATATTAAGTAAGGGAAGTCTTTATACCAATTTTTTTAATTAATATCCGGTAAGATTTGTTCCAAAGTAGCAATATGAGTTTTCCCTAACATTTTATTATTAAAGTTTAATTTTTTCTTGATAATTTTCCATTCTTTAAGAATTTGGCCAAGAATTAGTGGAGTATTAGTCGGTAAATTAATTAATGAGTAGTTATTATTTTCATCACCCCATAGAAGAGATTCTAAATTTTTAACTCCACTTCTATGTGCCTCAATTTTATACCATATTTGAGTTTGGGCTTCCTTAATTTGTAATCTGCTAGCATGAACTAGCATATTAGCCTGATATACCTGGCATATTAAAGGCTATCCCATACCCCCCTGATGTCCTTTCTTTGAGAGCATAGTAATACTAATTCTGGGCTTTTTGCCTTTCCAGGTAAAATTGTTAATACTACTTTGGATCATATTTAGCCAATGTATAGGAATTGAAAGTGGGAGCATACGAAATAAATATGTCCATTTCGTGATTATGTATGATTTGATTGTATTAATCCTACCCCACCAGGATATTTCTTGAGCTCTCCAAACTTTCAATAATAAGTTAGTCTCTTTTAATAATTTTAGAAAATTGGTCTCCATAGTGCATGATCGATCTGTTGTAATTATCAGACCTAAATAGGAAAGTTCCTTATTAGTCCAGAGAAAATCATATTCTTTTTTCAGAGAAGATAATATATTACTTTGAATATTTAGCACCATAGCAGTAGTTTTGCTCGTATTCAATTTATAGTTAGAAACTAAACTATAGTTTTCAAATTCCTGCATTAAAATGGGTAAGGAGGTATGCGGTTCGGTGATAGAAATTAATATGTCGTCCGCATATAGACAGATTTTCCCATCATTCTCTTGTGTCCCCATTCCTTTAATCGCTTTGTTGTTTCTAATATTATTGGCTAATGGTTCAACTGATAACACATATAATAGTGGTGAGAGGGGGCATCCCTGTCGGGTTCCATTGGAGATAGTATACCATTCAGAGCATAAGTCTCAGCCCACTATTCTGGCCATAGGATAAGAGTAAATTGCATCCGCCGCATCAAGAAACCAACCATTCAATCCAAATTGTTCCAGGGTGGACCGAAGAAACTCCCAACCGACCCTATCGAAGGCCATCTCAGCGTCAATAGCTAGGGTCAGGAGGGGAACCCCATCGGCCCTAGCCCAGTCCAAAACATCTAAGACTCTACGGGAGTTATTACAAGATTGCCTGCCCATTATAAATCCTATCTGGGAAAATGTTATGGGTAACTTGAACTGTCAAATGGCTACATTGCTCTACAATTCTGAATAGGCCCCATCAAATCCATCCATCAAAATTCTAACTGTAAAAACTGCAATAGTCAGGTCTTATTATTTAGCACTGCAACTTCACACGACAGTGGCAAAGGCTTACATTGTGGGTATTTTTTGTACCCAGAAGATGTAGCTGAACACAATATGAGGTTTTGTACAGGAGTAGCACACATCAGGTTTTCGAACTACAACCCGTATTTAATCTAAAGCTACCATAAAATAAAATGAAATTCCAGACATATGAGGTACTCTATAAATCAAGACAAATTTGAATTACCGGTACTTTTCTAAAGTCTAGACAAAGGCACAAGTTCTGAACCAAAAGAAAACGTAGAATTGAATCTATATGTTTGTTTAACCATTAACTACCTATTTCACATTAAGTGCACCCACACTTATTTTATATAATTTTGTTAAGAACATATAGGGTTTTCATTTCACATCAATGTACAGGGAGTGCAGAATTATTAGGCAAGTTGTATTTTTGAGGATTAATTTTATTATTGAACAACAACCATGTTCTCAATGAACCCAAAAAACTCATTAATATCAAAGCTGAATATTTTTGGAAGTAGTTTTTAGTTTGTTTTTAGTTATAGCTATTTTAGGGGGATATCTGTGTGTGCAGGTGACTATTACTGTGCATAATTATTAGGCAACTTAACAAAAAAACAAATATATACCCATTTCAATTATTTATTTTTACCAGTGAAACCAATATAACATCTCAACATTCACAAATATACGTTTCTGACATTCAAAAACATAACAAAAACAAATCAGTGACCAATATAGCCACCTTTCTTTGCAAGGACACTCAAAAGCCTGCCATCCATGGATTCTGTCAGTGTTTTGATCTGTTCACCATCAACATTGCGTGCAGCAGCAACCACAGCCTCCCAGACACTGTTCAGAGAGGTGTACTGTTTTCCCTCCTTGTAAATCTCACATTTGATGATGGACCACAGGTTCTCAATGGGGTTCAGATCAGGTGAACAAGGAGGCCATGTCATTAGATTTTCTTCTTTTATACCCTTTCTTGCCAGCCACGCTGTGGAGTACTTGGACGCGTGTGATGGAGCATTGTCCTGCATGAAAATCATGTTTTTCTTGAAGGATGCAGACTTCTTCCTGTACCACTGCTTGAAGAAGGTGTCTTCCAGAAACTGGCAGTAGGACTGGGAGTTGAGCTTGACTCCATCCTCAACCCGAAAAGGCCCCACAAGCTCATCTTTGATGATACCAGCCCAAACCAGTACTCCACCTCCACCTTGCTGGCGTCTGAGTCGGACTGGAGCTCTCTGCCCTTTACCAATCCAGTCACGGGCCCATCCATCTGGCCCATCAAGAACTCTCATTTCATCAGTCCATAAAACCTTAGAAAAATCAGTCTTGAGATATTTCTTGGCCCAGTCTTGACGTTTCAGCTTGTGTGTCTTGTTCAGTGGTGGTCGTCTTTCAGCCTTTCTTACCTGAATGAAACGCTTGATTGTTCGATGATCACGCTTCAGAAGCTTTGCAATTTTAAGAGTGCTGCATCCCTCTGCAAGATATCTCACTATTTTTGACTTTTCTGAGCCTGTCAAGTCCTTCTTTTGACCCATTTTGCCAAAGGAAAGGAAGTTGCCTAATAATTATGCACACCTGATATAGGGTGTTGGTGTCATTAGACCACACCCCTTCTCATTACAGAGATGCACATCACCTAATATGCTTAATTGGTAGTAGGCTTTCGAGCCTATACAGCTTGGAGTAAGACAACATGCATAAAGAGGATGATGTGGTCAAAATAATCATTTGCCTAATAATTCTGCACTCCCTGTATATACTGTATGAACCGAATAAAATCTAAATAAGTTTGAGAAATTAAGATAGTCTTTTCCAATTTCAGCATTGCACTTTTTACCATGTTTCAGTGTTATAAAACACTAATATATGTGTTCCGCAAAGTTTCACAAGTACAACAATATCCCCATGTAAAGGTTTTAATTGGGGTTTTGGAAGTTACAAGGACAAATATGGTATTTTCAAAATTACTTTTCTGTGCTGATGCTGCCTTTGAAGCAGCATGACTGTCCAATGAAGAGAGTTACTCTCTGTGGTATTGAATGACATGCCTTTTGCAAAAGTCCAGTCTTTTTAGTAGCCGCTTAGTCACAAAACCTGTCCAAACTTAGTGTTCATATTTTTGTGTGTTTTTTACACAATCGTTTTACTTTCACTGTTTATAGCGTCATCCTTATATGATTTAAAACAATAAAACACCCAGATTTATATTCAGCCATGTCCTATAAGTACAACAATACCCCTCATGTACAGGATTTATTGGGGTTTTATTCCTGGAAGTTACAGGCCAAATATTGGACCTGCCTATTTCAATCTTCATACATGGAAATTTTACAAATTGGTTTTCTGGGTCTATGTTCATCTTTGAGGCAGTATGACCAACCCCTAAAGATAATAACCCCCTTGCTGGCAAACCATTTTCAAAGGTAGACAACCAAGGAAATTCAAAATGGGATATTTTGAGTTGTTTACTGTAGCCACTTTTTCAAGACTGAGGTTAACGTAAGCAGGGACAGGCCAAGGTGAAGGGATTCAGAAGTCAGTAGTTACATAGTTACATAGTTACATAGCTGAAAAGAGACTTGCGTCCATCAAGTTCAGCCTTCCTCACATATGTTTTTTGCTGTTGATCCAAAAGAAGGCAAAAAACCCAGTTTGAAGCACTTCCAATTTTGCAACGAGCTAGGAAAAAAAATCCTTCTTGACCCCAGAATGGCAGTCAGATTTATCCTTGGATCAAGCAGTTATTACCCTACATTGAAAGATCCTTGAATATTCTGTTTTTGCAAGTATGCTTCTAGTAGCTGTTTGAACATCTGTATGGACTCTGATAATACCACTTCTACAGGCAGAGAATTCCACATCCTGATTGTTCTTACAGTAAAAAAACCTTTCCTTTGCCTTAGACGAAATCTTCTTTCTTCTAGTCTAAACGCATGACCTCGTGTCCTATGTAAAGTCCGGTTTGTGAATAGATTTCCACACAATGGTTTGTATTGGCCTCGAATATATTTGTATAATGTTATCATATCCCCTCTCAGGCGACGTTTTTCTAAACTAAATAGGTTTAAATTTGTTAACCTTTCTTCATAGCTGATATGTTCCATTCCTTTTATTAATTTTGTAGCCCGCCTCTGCACTTTTTCTAGTGCCATAATATCCTTCTTTAGAACAGGTGCCCAAAATTGCACAGCACATTCAATGTGTGGTCTTACCAGTGATTTATAAAGAGGCAAAATGATATTCTCGTCCCGAGAATGAATGCCCTTTTTCATGCATGACAATACCCTACTGGCCTTGGCCACTGCTGATTGACATTGCACATTGTTGCATAGTTTGTTGTCTATAACAATTCCCAAGTCCTTTTTGTGTGTTGTTATCCATAATTCGCTTCCATTAAGGGTATACGTTGCTTGTGTATTCTTTACGCCAAAGTGCATAACTTTTCATTTTTCAACATTAAATTTCATCTGCCATTTGAGTGCCCAGTCCTCCAGTCTATCTAAATCCCTCTGCAGCAAAGTAATATCTTGCTCACATTGTATTATTTTACAAAGTTTTGTGTCATCTGCAAACACTGAAACATGACTTTCAATGCTGTCTTCAAGATCATTTATAAACATGTTAAATAGAAGGGGTCCCAGAACAGACCCCTGAGGGACACCACTTGCCACCTCTGTCCAGCTTGAAAATTTACCATTAACGACAACTCTTTGTACTCTGTTTTTAAGCCAATGTTCTACCCAAGAACAAGCATTTTCATCTAGACCGATTTCCTTGAGTTTGAACACTAATCTTCTGTGTGGAACTGTATCAAATGCCTTGGCAAAGTCTAAATAGATCACATCCACTGCAACACCCTGATCTATACTTCTACTTACTTCTTCGTAGAATGCAATCAAGTTTTGAAAGTATAACAATTGGTATAACGATATCCTGACCTTGGGACTTTTTCGTTTCTTAGGTTGAAGTTATCCATGCCATACAGATATCTGTACATACCGAGAAGCCCGAGTTTTCCACACCAGTACTGATACTTTATTTTATTTTCTATTTCATTTGATTTAATTATTTCCTTTATTTCATTCCATCTCACTTTTCTACAAAAGAGTAACAAGTAACAACTTAAAATAGCAACTCAAAATAGTAACAAGCAATAGTTTAACCATTTTAATAACACTGTATTTAAGAATTGATTTTACATTGCAGTTGCATTCTAATACACCTAGCCTTTTTTACTCATTTGATTTATATTGGATTTGCTCCTGGATTTGTTGCTGCTATATTTATAGTACCACTTCCCTCCAGCTAACTCGACACTTTCTATTGGATGTTTTTTTTTGCAAGCTTTAGGGAGGATCTTAGAAAGAAAGTGCTTTACGCAAAGTCTCTGGACACACACGGACTAAAATGTGGAAGGATTATGGACTTGGTAAATAAAATACCTGATAAAATTTTATTATAAAATGCTATGACTTCACTGTAGTTGATTTTCTTTTCAGCACATATGAATTGTAGATTGTAATATGGGTAAAGTATATGGTAATTTGTTTACAGCAGGTTTTAGTCTTGCAGTTAACCAGAAAAGGCTGTATGCACGATTCAACCAAAGCTACCCTCACCCGCATCCAGGCCTGGTTTGGCCATCGGGCAAATGCACAGTTGAACCAATATGCTCACTTTAAAGGGGGGAGGGAAGGGGCGTGTTTGTCATTGGTAATGACACAACACACTTCCTCTATGTTCCTCTTTCCTTCTCACTGGGCCCTTGTGATTAAAAAATACCCGGGCTAAAATGTTTTCCCAGTTTGGCCCTGCCCCAATTGTTTTCTGCACTTTTGTTGTGCATTGTAGACAGCATGTACTCATATTTTTATCAGTGTAGGGCCGGCACCTAATCCTGGCATAAAGCTGATATTGAGCCTCTATGGTTTTTGCCGCATTTTAATTTTGGGGATGGTAGCCTTCATTCATCATGGAAGGAGAAGATCCTACACAATTTTGGGAACCAGGGAATCCTGATGGGTCAAGATGGCTATTGTTCCTTTGATAAATGTGAAGTGCCCAGGTATAGCCAGTAGTGCATTCGCTTAATATGTAATATTTAATCCCATATAGTGACTGCTTTGATAGGATATATCACTTACTTCCCTAGGGATTCTACTATGCACAAGGTTTTTTCAGGTATGTATTTTTTGGAAAACTTATCAGACAGACAGCTGTTTCATATGGGGCTGTATAGCCTGTCATAGAGTGGGTCATTTCTACGAGGACACAAGCTGTGGTTAAAATGGAAGAATCAAAACATTTGCTCATTTCTATCCCCCTTCATAATCCCTAGAAAAAGCTGTTTTGTTTTTATTATACCTATTCCTAAAGTCAGTGCTTGAAATTTTGAATTTCTGAGAACTAGGTGGGGTTTTAGGTGTTTTTTCTGCTGCGTGTGTGGTGTGACTTGGGGTATGTATAGAGATATTGTTGGCATACAAATTGCTCAAATATGCATATTTCCCAACTTTGGTTTCTTGTGAAGCAGGATGCCAGTTAGAGAGGGAAAAGGGGTGGCCCAATGATGCAATTAATATAATTATTACAATTAACAAACGCATTTGTGGAAATATGGGGTACAATGCCGTTTAGCTAAACCCAGTACAGCAATAATCCACCCTATGTTGCGTAACCAACTACATCTATAATAAATCATCAGAAACAAGCCAAGTTAAAAGCACCCATAGAAATGACAGGACAGAACAGCCTGGTGTGAACGCATGCCAGGCTGCCTGCCAAACAAATAGGCCACCCTACCAAGGACTGACCATGCAGGGAGCACTGTTTCAGTGCTCTATGCAGGGTCCTAACGTTCTGAGCATAGAGCAAGTGCGTTGGGACCAAGGGAGAGGTGGAGAGGTTGAGAGGCCTGAATATGTTGTCCAACATAAGATTAAAATAATTTACTGGCACAAACTTCAGCGCTGGTTGTGGTGCCAGTAGTTGCAATAAATGTGCAGTGAGGTTTGGGGGTACCCAGTTTTTATCATCCACTGAAGGGCTTTCTGAGCACCTCCTGGTAGATGGTGGTTCTCTGGTAGCGCCATCACTAGAAGACTTGCTTAGGGGCTCTATCTGGGGCTGCAAAAGTGGCACTGTCAGAGATGTTAAATGTTTCACTCTTTGAGCACATCAGAATGCCGTAAGCCTCTTATGCTGTAAAGTAATGTGCCCTGCAATTCAGACTGATTACAGTGATCAGACAGCAGGAAAAGGGTTTAAAAAAAATTGAAAATGACTAAAACTGACAAAAAGTTAAATAAAAAAGGAAAAAAATCTGACCCCACAAAACAACAACAAATGAACAGTACTAATCGCACTGATCACAGCAGTAACACTGTTTCAGTATTGAAAGGGTTAAACATAAGTGGGAGTTTTTTTTGCTTGTTTTTTTTTTTTTACAGGAAAACAGTTTTTTTAAAATAAGTAGATGAATTCAAAGTGAATTTCAAATCTAAGGCCAGATTAGCCAAACTAAAAACCTAGCTGGCTTAGAGATTTTTTCTAGTCCTATTTTAAAATTCACTTTAAATTATCTTTGAAGTCTCACTTTAGTTCAATACCCTGACTGTTATTTACTAACGTGAGAATTCATAGTGAACTTGGAATGTAATGCCAGAGTAGCCAAATTAAAAGCATAGCTGAGTTGGAGAATATTTCCAGTTCACCTATTTTGAATATAAAGGAAGACTTTTGCTTTAGGAATACAAAAGTGTATTCCTAACGCTATAGTGTTCTAGTACCTATAGCTATCCGGTGCCCCCTAAATAGAAAATGTACTCCATACTTACCAATATTTTTGTTTCCTGGATATAGGCCATGGCAGTACTACACATGAGTATAGCTCCTCCCACTTCCAAATTGGACAGGAACACCTCCTAATTAAAATAATAAAAGAGAAACGCCTCCCCCTACCCTTCAGTCTAAGTCCCAAGCCACAAACAAGAAACCAAAAAGAGCAGGACTGTAGTGCTGCCGTGGTCTATATCCAGAAAACGAAAATATTGGTAAGTATGGAATAAATTTTCTATTTTCCCGGATATATTCATGGCAGCACTACTGATGGGTTATACCCAAGCTTCAATATGCCAGGGTGGGAAAGAAACAAAAACACTGTAACACACATTTATTATTTACATAATTACAATGCAGCTGATAGAACACTTCTACCAAACTCAGAGGTAAAGGATCTGGCAACATCCAACAGATAATGGTGAATGAAGGTGTTGAATGAGGGTCAAGTTGCTGCTAAACAAATATGGTCAGGAGAAATATTGGCTGCAGCTGCCCAAGAAGAGGCCAATGATCTGTGTAACCAACGGGACCTGAACCACTGAGGCCTCATACACCTGAGAAATAGCTGTGATTATCCACTGTCCAGTAGTGCTGTGGAAGGCGATTGACCTATATTATGACCATAATGGATGATAAAAAGGCTAGATGACTTCTTAATGCCAGTTGGACAGTCCAGGTGAATCGATATACAACGGACCTGTCAGGATCGGGACAGGGATCCAACACGCAGAGTACAAAGAGTAGCAGATACGTATACCGGACCTTAGAATGGCCGGACTTAACGTAATACTACGTATAGAATGGTCAGGGACAAGCCGAGGTCGAGGGAACGAGAAGACAGGTAAGCGAGAGACAAGCCGGGTCAAGGATAACAGAGAAGACAGGTAAGTAATAACAAAGCCGGGTCAGAACCAAAAGACAAGAGAAATACAAGAGCACTGTGTGACTAGACTGGCTAGAACCATGACAGGGCAATGAGCAAATGCTGAGAGCTCCCTTAAATACCCTGGTTCTAGAGACTAATCACGCCTCTGCCGAGACCTGATTCGTGTCCGGGATTTGACTGACAGGTCGGGCTAGAATGGCGTCATGACGTCGACTATTGAGCGTCACGTTACAAAAAGGCATAGTTCTCTCGCGGCCGGCGTTTACATGCGCGAGGGGACCGCGAGGAACGGAAGAATCATGCCGTCTGGATGGAAAAACGTCTAAGTCTCTACCCGTCTCAGGGGTAGAGACTACAGGTACCCTGACAGTACCCCCCCTCTCAGAAACGCCCACCGGGCGGAAGGAACCGGGACGAGATGGAAAGCGGGAATGAAAAGCCCTGCGAAGACGAGGAGCATGGACATCCTCCTGTGGTACCCAGGTCCTCTCTTCTGGACCATATCCCTTCCAGTCAACCAGGTATTGGATTTTCCCCCGGGAGATTCGAGAATCGATGATGGAGTTGATTTCGTACTCCTCCTGACCCTCAACCTGAACAGAGTGAGGAGAGGAGACCTTGGAGGAGAATCTGTTACAGATCAGGGGTTTTAGCAAGGAAACATGAAAGGAATTAGGAATACGTAAGGCAGAGGGAAGCGCTAGGCGATACGCAACAGGATTAATTCGAATCAGAATCCTATAGGGTCCAATGTAGCGAGGAGCGAATTTCATAGACGGTACTTTCAAACGAATGTTTCTAGTACTCAACCATACCCTATCACCAGGTACAAAACTAGGAGCCGGCCTTCTGCGTTTGTCAGCGTGTTTTTTATACAGTATAGAATTATGTAGGAGAATTTGTCGAGTCTGATCCCACAACTTCTTCAGATTGGCAACATGAGTATCAACCGACGGTACCCCCTGGGAAGAAGGAACCGAGGGAAGAATGGAAGGATGAAAACCATAATTCATGAAAAAGGGGCTAGAGCGAGTTGAATCGCAAACAAGATTATTGTGTGCGAACTCTGCCCAAGGAATCAGACCGACCCAATCGTCCTGGTGTTCAGAAACAAAACAACGCAGATATTGTTCAATCTTTTGATTGGTACGTTCAGCGGCTCCGTTAGACTGAGGGTGATAAGCAGAAGAAAAATTCAATTTAATGCCTAGTTGAGAACAGAATGATCTCCAGAAACGTGAAACAAACTGGGAACCTCTATCAGAAGTAATCTCGGAAGGTATCCCATGTAAGCGAAAGATCTCTTTAGCAAAAATCTCCGCTAATTCAGGTGAAGTCGGAAGTTTAGGTAAAGGCACGAAATGAGCCATCTTGGTAAACCTATCCACCACTGTGAGAATAACAGTGTGCTTTTTTGAAACAGGCAAATCCACAATAAAATCCATCGCCAAACAGGACCAAGGTTTTTCTGGAACTTCCAGGGGATGTAAGAGACCACAAGGAAGCGAATGAGGTAGTTTAGTCTTAGTACAGACCTCACAGGCTCCGATAAAATCCTTAATATCCCTCCGTAAAGAAGGCCACCAGAAATCCTTAGAGATCAAGGAATATGTTTTGCGAACGCCCGGATGACCAGCCACCTTACTCTCGTGAAGACACTGTAAGAGCTCCAGTTGGAGTTCAGGAGGAACGAAGTGTCTAGACGCAGGAGTCAGTCTAGGTGCCAGATGCTGCAAGCTCCTGATCTGATCAAGAAGCGGAGAATGGATTTTGAGAGTTGTGTTAGCGATAATATTACACTTAGGTACTATAGAGGATAAAACCGGCTCAGATATGGCAGAAGGTTCATGTTGGCGAGACAAGGCATCAGCTTTAGAATTCTTAGAACCAGGCCTATATGTGAGTATGTAATTGAAGTGAGTAAGGAATATAGACCAACGGGCCTGTCTCGATGATAATCGTTTAGCCTCCCCAATATAGGATAAGTTTTTATGATCCGTCAAAATGGTAACAGGATGCAAAGTCCCCTCCAATAGATGTCTCCACTCCTTTAAAGCCATGATAACCGCTAGGAGTTCCCTGTCACCAATGTCATATCTGCTCTCAGTACCCGATAATTTTTTGGAAAAATACCCACATGGATGTAATGGTTTATCCACACCCAACCTTTGGGACAGGATGGCACCTATACCCGTCTCAGAAGCGTCAACTTCGAGTAGGAAAGGCAGAGTAGTATCAGGGTGAACTAAAATTGGTGCGGAAGCAAACAGCTCCTTGAGAGTCTTAAAAGCCAGAAGTGCTTCAGTAGACCAATTCTTAGTGTCAGCCCCTTGTCTGGTCATATTGGTGATAGGAGCAATAATAGAGGAGTAACCCTTAATGAAACGTCTGTAATAATTAGAGAAACCAATAAATCTCTGAATGGCCTTGAGACCCTTAGGTAAAGGCCAATCTAAAATGGATTGGAGTTTCTCCGGATCCATTTCAAACCCCTCTCCAGAAATCACGTAACCAAGAAAGATAGTCTGGGATTGGTCAAAGCTACATTTCTCTAATTTGCAGTACAAGCCATGTTGAAGAAGTTTGTGCAAAACCCTTCTGACCTGTCCGTGGTGAGTCTCAATATCCCTGGAATGTATAAGTATATCATCGAGGTATACAATAACACAGTCATGTTGAAACTCCCTAAGAACTTCATTAATTAGATCCTGAAATACCGCCGGGGCATTACAGAGACCAAAAGTCATTACTGTATACTCATAGTGCCCATAACGAGTATTGAACGCAGTCTTCCACTCGTGTCCCTGCTGAATTCTCACCAAGTTATAAGCACCTCTGAGGTCTAACTTAGTGAAAATCTTGGAACCCTTTAATCGATCAAAAAGCTCGGTGATCAAGGGGATCGGATAGGCATTTCTAATGGTTATCTTGTTCAAACCTCGGTAGTCAATGCAAGGTCTTAAAGAACCATCCTTCTTTTTAACAAAAAAAAAATCCAGCCCCAGCAGGGGAGGAGGATCTCCTAATGAACCCTTTGTCTAGGTTTTCACGAATATACTCCTCTAAGACTACGTTCTCATTCGTAGACAAAGGGTATACATGGCCCCTGGGAGGCATAGTACCAGGAAGTAAATTAATTTTGCAATCAAAAGGCCTGTGTGGTGGTAAGGTATCAGCCTTTCCTTTGTCAAATACCGCCTTTAAATCTAGATACAAGGATGGTATCTGTACCTTAGTAGAGTCGGTAGAGTTATTAAGTGTGTTAACAATACCAAGGGGTGACACTCTCTTTAAACATCTCTCTTGACAACCCTGACCCCACGAGACTATTTCCCCTGATTTCCAATCTATAATGGGGTTATGTCTCTTCAGCCAGGAGTATCCCAGGACTATGGGAACAGAAGGAGATGAAATGAGTAGTAGAGATATCTCCTCCTTGTGTAGAATACCAGTAGTTAAGTTGAGGTGTGGTTTCCCGGAAAATCACAGGCTCAACTAAAGGTCTACCATCTATGGCCTCAACAGCCAAAGGTGTCTTCCTTAACTGGGATGGAATAGCGTGTTTGGTGAGAAAAACTTGGTCGATAAAGCTCTCAGCAGCTCCGGAGTCTATCAATGCCATAGTCTCTAAAGTTCCCTTCTCCCAAGTTAAAGAGACGGGTAATAGAAGCCTGTGTTCTTTGTAGTTATGAGTAGAGGACAAAATAGAAACACCCAAGGCCTGTCCTCTAGAGAAACTTAGGTGCGAGCGTTTCCCGGGCGATTGGGACAATTCAAACGTAAGTGACCTCTGACTCCACAATACATACACAGTCCCTCCCTTCTCCTGTACTGTCTCTCCTCTTCTGAGAGGCGAGTAAGGCCTATCTGCATAGGTTCTGGAAACTGTGGAGTTTTGGTTTCAGGGCTTTGAAATGATGGAGCTAGTCTAAAGGAAGGTCTACCGGTTCTATCTCGAGTGTTCTGCCTCTCTCTTAGACGTTCGTCAATGCGAGAGATAAAGGAAATTAAGTCCTCCAAATTCTCGGGAAGCTCTCTCGTCGCTACCTCGTCAAGTATTACATAGGATAATCCGTTTAAAAATACGTCTATATAAGCCTGTTCATTCCACTTAACCTCTGCCGCCAAAGACCTGAACTCTAGTGCGTAATCCACCAGTGTTCGGTTCTCTTGTCTAAGGCGCAACAGTGATCTAGCTGCATTGACCTTTCTGCCAGGGGGGTCAAAAGTTCTTTTAAAAGCAGCTACAAAGGCATTATAGTTATAGACTAATGGATTATCATTCTCCCACAACGGATTAGCCCATCTCAGAGCCTTCTCAATGAGTAAGGTGATAATAAATCCCACCTTTGCCCTATCAGTAGGGAAGGAACGGGGTTGTAGCTCGAAATGGATACTGATCTGGTTCAAAAAGCCACGACACCTTTCAGGAGAACCAGCATAACGTACAGGTGGGGTAACTCGGGAAGAAGCACCTACAGTGGCTACCTCTAGCCCTGAACTCACAGGAGGAATAGAAGTACTACGCATCTCCTCAGGTGGATTATTAGGACGTGATAGTAACGCCTGTAGTGCTAGTGCCATCTGATCCATTCTATGCTCCATGGCGTCAAATCTAGGATCAGGAGAACCAAGCTGACAGTTTGTACCTGCAGGATCCATTGGCCCTGTCGTAATGTCAGGATCGGGACAGGGATCCAACACGCAGAGTACAAAGAGTAGCAGATACGTATACCGGACCTTAGAATGGCCGGACTTAACGTAATACTACGTATAGAATGGTCAGGGACAAGCCGAGGTCGAGGGAACGAGAAGACAGGTAAGCGAGAGACAAGCCGGGTCAAGGATAACAGAGAAGACAGGTAAGTAATAACAAAGCCGGGTCAGAACCAAAAGACAAGAGAAATACAAGAGCACTGTGTGACTAGATTGGCTAGAACCATGACAGGGCAATGAGCAAATGCTGAGAGCTCCCTTAAATACCCTGGTTCTAGAGACTAATCACGCCTCCGCCGAGACCTGATTCGTGTCCGGGATTTGACTGACAGGTCGGGCTAGAATGGCGTCATGACGTCGACTATTGAGCGTCACGTTACAAAAAGGCATAGTTCTCTCGCGGCCGGCGTTTACATGCGCGAGGGGACCGCGAGGAACGGAAGAATCATGCCGTCTGGATGGAAAAACGTCTAAGTCTCTACCCGTCTCAGGGGTAGAGACTACAGGTACCCTGACAGGACCAAGTCCAGACAATGCCACCTTTTTTCTTCTTCAGATTAAGGATAAGGGAAGAATGCTGGTAAGATAATATCCTGGTTAACATGAAAAGAAGACATAACCTTAGGACGAAAAGTTGGAACAGTCCGAAGAACAACTATATCCTCTTGTCGAAGAAGGAAAGGAGATTCACATGAAAGAGCCTGAAGCTCTGTAAGTGCTACCAGAAGGATTCTTTTCACTGTTAAAGTCAGTAAAGCAGTATTTTCCAAGGGCTCAAATGGAGCACCAGACAAAGCTTGTAATACCTGAGGCAAGTCCCAGGGAGGAGAGCAAGACTTCAGTCTTGCGTAAAATTGGCGTAAAAGAATCTTCCAATATCTGGTTCAAATGCCAACTTTTGATTCAAGAGGATAGAGAGGGCTGAAATATTCACTTTTAAGGTGCTAAGGCAAATCCATCCTGAAGGATATTATTTATATCTGGAAGTTGCTAAGAAATTTTATAAATAGTACACCAACTGCAGAAAATATTCCAAATATGGTAATAGGCCAAAGAAGTTGATATTTTCCTTGTTTTAAGCAAAGTTTAAACTACCGATATGGAGAAGCCTTTCTTTAAGGGTCGTTGCCTCTCAATTTTCACACCATCTACTTCAAAGTCTGGGGTGCAAGATGGAGGACTGGACCTTGATGGAGTAACTGGTGTTGGAGAGACAGATCTAGAGGGAGATCCTGAGATATTTCTGTAACAGAGGAAATCATGGCCATCTAGGCCAATACAGAATAACTGCTATGATGGTCACATGTTCTTGTTGGACTCTCTTCAGAAGAGAAAATATGATAGGTGTTGGGGGAAATGCATATCCTAGATGGAACCTCCACTCGCAGCATAGTGCATCCCTGTCTTCCGCCAAAGGGTTGAAGAATTGCGAGAAGAACCTTCTTACCATGCTGTTCTGGGATGTTGCCATCAGGTCTACTTGTGGAAGGCCCTATTTCTGGACTATGCACTTGAACGCTTGGGAGGAGAGGGCCCATGCCACTCTTCTTAGAGAATCTGCCAACTGGTTGTCATTGCCAGGTAGACAGACTGCCTTGAGGCCCTTCAAATTCTTTACCCATTGATGTTTCAGAGAGGGAAACCGGAGAATCGCTTGGAATACAGCCTGTAATTCCAAGATGTTTAAAGATTGGTGTTTCACTCTGTTTTTCCAAATACCCTGGATGTGATGGGCATCCAGGTGTGCACTCCAACCGGATTGACAGGTGCAGTAAGTGAAAAAAAGTATTTGATCCCCTGCTGATTTTGAACGTTTGCCCACTGACAAAGAAATGATTAGTCTATAATTTTAATGGTAGGTGTAAGTAACAGTGAGAGACAGAATATATAAAAAAAAAAAAATCCAGAAAAACGCATGTCAAAAAAGTTATAAATTAATTTGCATGTCATGAGTGAAATAAGTATTTGACCCCTTCGACTTAGTACTTAGTGGCAAAACCCTTGTTGGCAATCACAGAGGTCAGACATTTCTTGTAGTTGGCCACCAGATTTGCACACATCTCAGGAGGGATTTGGTCCCACTCCTCTTTGCAAATCCTCTCCAAGTCATTAAGGTTTAAAGGCTGACGTTTGGCAACTCGAACCTTCAGCTCCCTCCACATATTTTCTATGGAATTAAGGTCTGGAGACTGACTAGGCCACTCCAGGACTTTAATTTGCTTCTTCTTGAGCCACTCCTTTGTTGTCTTGGCGGTGTGTTTTGGGTCATTGTCATGCTGGAATACCCATCCATGACCCATTTTCAATGCCCTGGCTGAGGGAAAGAGGTTCACACCCAAGATTTGACGGTACATGGCCCTGTCCATCGTCCCTTTGATGCAGTGCAGTGATCCTGTCCTCGTAGCCGAAAAGTACCCCCAAAGCATAATGTTTCCACCTCCATGTTAGACGGTGGGGATGGTGTTCTTGGGGTCATAGGCAGCATTCCTCCTTCTCCAAACATGGCAAGTTGAGTTGATACCAAAGAGCTCGACACCCTAGGCAGGTGTGTTGTGGGTTGCGTCTATGTGATTTGTTGTGTCATCAGTGTGTCTGCATTGCTTGGGGGTGCATGGGGTACCCGCTTGTTGTCGGGTTGAGAGGTCCCTAGAGGGCCCTTTGTGGTCGTGTACATGGAGTGGGCAGTGTTCCCGCGGGGGGAGCTAGGTGAGGGCTAGATATCTGCTCCTGGTTGCTGGTCAGACAGGCTAGTGCGGAGTGCCCGTGCAGCATTGGAAATGCGAGGGGTTAATTCGGCACCTATTGTGGGACCTTACGCCAACGTGTGGTGTGTGGTTGTCGATGGGTAAGGGAGTACGGCCATCCGCAAAGTGGAGCGTTAGCCCGCCATTGAGCTGCTGTCCTGAGTGGGGTCAATATATGAGGGCAATGTCCCAGCAAAATAATTTATAGTCTCAATATTTTCAGGTGGTGGCTGTGTCTTTGGGTGCTCCGGCATGTCTTCTGGGGATGAATTCCGCAGCGCTGGCCGTGCTCCAATTCGGAGGATTTGCGTGTCTGTCCGCTGGTGTCGGTAGTGCCAGAGAGTCCGCTGGGAGGTTGGGCTGTCTAAGTGTCGCCGGCGCCTCCTGCATGCAGCGCACTGTGAGTGTTGTGTCGCCCTTGGTGACCAGTAGGGTATGCGCTGGGCCCCAGCGGTACTTGATGCGTTGTGTTTGCAGGAGGGATGTCAGTTATTGCAGGGACCTCTTCCAGGCCAATGTTGCACCTGAGAGATCAGGATAAAAAGTGAGAGACGGGGGGCGGAGCCTGGCACTGAACCGGACCGGACGCCATTTCTCCCAGCTCCGTTAATTTTAAAATCAATCTAAGCCTAATCTTAGCGCCTATCTACCATCCGACCCTGCAAACACCAGATACTGCCGGGGGACACCGAACAGAATCCCCTGATTCCCTTCCAATACTCCCCGAAACACCTTAAGGCGAAACGCAAGACCGGGGCCTACTGCAGGCCCACAGACCGCGGCCTCGAGTATCTCTGGAGCGGGGATCTTGCTGGAGACGCAGCGGAGTGGTGGTCACCGCATACAGCACCTGCCTATACACCCATGGGGCGCAGGAACCAGAAACCTACACCAGGTAATGCTCCAGAACAGAGGGATATCGGAGCTATGCTCCAGCAGCACACTCCAGCCAAGATGGCGGCCGCCAAAAATCAAACTCCAGCAGGGGCTCCCCACACAGCTGCACCTAACACACCTCAGACTCAGAGCCCACCGGAGGATATGCAGCAACAGCCCACAACTTCAGCAGGCACTACTGAGCCTGCAACCAAACAGGACCTCCAAATCCTATACACAATGCTGCAGGATATCCAAAGCCTCCTCACTACTGAACTGCCCATTCTAAAAACGTCTATACAAAAACTGACAGGCAGAATAGAGACAACTGAAGCAGGTATTAAAGAGCTACGCCAAGACACCTCTACCATGCAAGTATCTATACTCCACCTACAAGCAGCCCAACAGGCGCTCTCACTACAAGTAGCGGCGCAGGAAGACAGATACCGCCGCAACCACGTAAAGATAAGGGGCATACCGGCCACCGTCTCCCAGGAGGAACTACCACATTATGTGAGAAGGCTGCTGGCCTCGGTGCTGCCACCTGCTACCGCGAAAAAAACACCATTGCTGGGCTATACCGCATACCGACGCCCACCACAACCACTTCTACAACGCCCGGCGACGTCATACTCCGCTGCGCACTGCCACAAGAAAAGGGGCAAATAATGACAGCGGTAAGGAATAAGACCCCACTTGCATTTGAAGACGCGCAATTGTCCTTCTACCAGGACTTATCCAAAGCCACACTTCAATGGCGAAAATCCATGAACCCGGTCACCACCCGACTGCGGGCAGCAGGAGTATCCTACAGGTGGGGAACGCCACGAACCCTCCTCGTCTCACACAAAGGAACCGTACAAAAACTGAGCATTGGGACTGATATCCCTGCATTCCTCGCAACACTGGACATACCGAATGCGACGACAGCCCCAGCGGGATTAAACCGCGCCCACGGATGGGACCCATCCAGTGTGGTACCATTTGTACCAAGGACCGCAGCCGCCTGACACCTGACTGGCAGTGAAGCCACCAGCTCCAACCCAAACCCATTGGAGAGACTTACCGATCCAGCAGCCTTAGGCTGCAAAGTTGTTAAGTTGTAAAATGTTGATTTTGGTTCACAGTTATTGCCTTATTTTTTCGTTTATTAACGTAGACTCACTCATACGAGGTCACAAACACTGACCTGGGTCTCCTAGGAATAGAGAGACCAGGCTCACTATATCATGACCAGGCACCCTCAAAACAGTACCACATAAGGCCCTAGTCCGGTTCCATAAAGCCAAGTATAACTCACTACTGCACCGCAAACACCCCCCCCCCCGCTACCCCCTTGGTTAGGGGTAACACCTCCACCGCACGGCTAAGCCATGCACGAAGGTAGCCAGAGGTAGTCACCCCCACCACAATGGAGGGCAGCACACACAATATCGGCACCCAAGTGCAGGAAACCACACGATTTAACCCTAGACCCGTGCATGTTTCCAAACCTGCTCACACATGAGCGAACACGACCGACTTGTAAACCCCTACATTGCCTTAGGAACATGCACCTCATGCACCACCCTCCCGGGGCTTGAACAGACAACACCAATATACCATGTACCATACTCGCTAATAGCCCACTAGGGATCCACCCATGATAAACATAAACAAAAATGTGCATAATCACGAACACTATATATGTGTAACACGTACACTATCACACTGTTTATATTGCTAAAAATGTCAATTATACATCTCTGTAATGCAATGCACAACAAAAATAAAGAATTAAAAAAAAAAAAGTGAGAGACATATCCTCAAAGAGGTAAGATGGTTGATCTCTGGTAGCTGCCAGTACTGCGGTTCTGTCCTTGTAGGTCGTGAACTGCTGGGGCCCTAGTGGGCTTTGGAACGTGATATATTCCATCTATTGTCACCAGCTTTGGCTGCTCTTGGAGTCAGTAGAGCTGTAAGGAGTCGCCTAGTAACATGGGGTAGTTCGGCATCATGTATGTCGTCGCTGATGCCCCTGATCTTAAGGTGCTTTAGGCGGCGTTTATCTTCAAGCGCAGCAAACCTTAGGTCATTCTGCCCCGCTAGCTTTTTCAGCTCCTGAACCTCCTGTTGCAGCGTTTGAATTTGGTTGATTTGGGAGTTCATGGATTTTTCCACGTTCCCAATGCGTCCTGTTAAGCCCTGCAACGTGTCCTTGATCGAGGCGACATCCGCCGAAATCTTTTTATGGTGTTCCGCCATTAGATCCCTGATGGCCTCCATGCTCACTGGCGTGGGGGTCTTGGCTGGTGGTGGGGGTTGCGTTTGAGCCGGTGATGGCTGAGGCCGGCCCGGGGAGAGTCCCCCTTCACCTTCATCTGACGTCTCCACATAGAAGTCGGAGCACCCGCCGTGCAGAGACGCCATATTGGAGCCTGAGGCGCCGCTGGCCTGCCACCATAGCTCGCCAATATCCATGCCCTTCGTGGGCCTTTCAGGTTTGAGCTTTTTGGTTTTTTGTCCCATTGGGCTCGCTTATATGCTGGGGTCACCCTGGGGCGGATTCGGACCGTTTGAGGGTGTTGTAAGAGAGTTTTTCCCGTGTCACGGCCTGGAGGTCAGCGAGCCGGAATTTGAATGATTGATTGCTTCTGTGGACAGGTGTCTTTTATACAAGTAATGAGCTAAGATTAGGAGCACTCCCTTGAGAATGCTCCTAATCTCAGTTCGTTATCTGTATAAAAGACACCTGGGAGCCAGAAATCTCGATTGGGGATCAAATACTTATTTCACTCATTGACATGCAAATCAATTTATAACTTTTTTGAAATGCATTTTTCAGGATTTTTTTTTTGTTATTCTGTGTCTCACTGATAAAATACACCTACCATTAAAATTATAGACTGATCATTTCTTATTTTAATTCTTTATTTTTTGTCGTGCATAAGCTTATAACAGATGGTCGTGAGGTACCCCAAAGGCATTCCTCCAACGCATTATACACATTTCAGTATAAGGGTACATGGGAAATCTAGCACAATTTTTGTTTAGAGGTATTTCAAGCAATAAACAATAGAGGGTTTAAACAGCTGAATGTGTCTCTTAACTTCAGGTAACATCGCTGGCATTTCTATTCAGCTAATTTTGAGCAACTTCAAGTAACAGTCAGTTTGTGTGATACTGGCTTAGTCTAGCTTTTTTACGAATGTGGGTTACGAGTTTGAGATAAGGGTTACAGTAGAGTTAACATTGCAGGTACGTTCACCTAATTAACATGAGACATACATTGCGCTGGCTGACTATATGAGAGGTAATCTAGGTAATCTAGTGCTGCACCTATGTGACATATGAAACGCTTGGGAGACATGACAGTAGTCTGACTACCCACAGGGCACTTGTCGTGTTGTATTATGAGACTGCGGAGATAGGACAGAGACAATAGTGGAAACACAAAACAATACAGTGCTGCAGGGCTGATCATTTCTTTGTCAGTGGACAAACGTTCAAAATAAGCAGAGAATCAAATACTTTTTCCGAACTGTATCTGTTGTTAACATTATCCAAGGGATTGTTGCCAGAGGATATCCTCAATAGATGTTTTGATGGGTAAACCACCATAAAAGTTCTTTCTTGACTTTGTCTGATAGGAGAATTGGCTGATTTAGGTCCTTGTTCGAACTCTCTTTGAGGAATTCTCATGTGCCACTGTGCCCATCTCGTAAGCCCTATTGTTGATGATAGGCTCCCTAAGAGGCTTATGACTTCCCACCTCGAGAATCTTTTGAGGAGGAGAAACCCCCTTTCCATGTTTTGGGTCTGGAGAATTCTTTTCCTGATCCGTAACGTCTATAATCTTTATCACGAAAGGAACGTCTGTCTTGTGAAAAGTACCTCCTTTGTCTATCCTAATAAAAAGAAAAGCTTAACGTCCTCCCATTGCCCTTATAATGCATTCGTTTCAATGCATTTCCTTGAAATGAAATGGCACATAAGCTGTTCTTGGAAGTTAAGTCTGCCAACCAATTTCTATGCCACAATGCACATCTTGAGGCTACTTACAGGACCATGCTTTTAGATAGGGCTCTGACAAATCAATGGAAGCATCAGGGAAGAATTTAATGGCCATTTTCAAATTCCTTTAAGAATCTAGAATTCTAGATCTGCTGACCCCATGGGAAATATCCTCTTCGAGGTCTTCCGACCATTGCTTCAAGGCCCTAGAGACAGATGTCAAGGCTACAGCTGGACGAAGCCAAGAACCAGCTATAATATAGACTTTACACAAATTACTAGCTTAGTGGGTCTGGCACATCCAGCTTCACCTATACGGTCACTGCAGCATATGTTCCCCAGTCGCTAAGGGGAGACTCCTCAGGGGGTTGCCCTTGGTGAGGTGCAGTATCCTGGGGCTTCCATGGGAAGAGAGGCTGAACTCCCCTGCGGGTTACAGGAGACCCAAGTAAGCCACAAAAGAAAAAAATGAGGTTCAAAACGTAGGGGAAGGCGTCTCTCTTTTATTATTTTGATTAGGAGGTGATCCTGTCCAATTTGTAAATAGGAGGAGGTATACCCTTCTGTAGTGGATATATCCGGGAAATAGTTTTACATACTTTACAGGGCTTCTCCACCCTTTTTCATGTTTATTAGAATAATGTCCTATTAGCATTTTTCTATATGTCCACTCCTAAAAAAGCATTTTTTTTTATTTGAATTCATTTTTCTCACTAAATAAACCTGTGAAGGTCTAATTCAGACACACTCACAGTCAGATGCATAAATTCACACACATTCTGTGACATATGTATTTAATGCATTGATTGGTGATTGACTCTAACCCTTTGGAGAGGTGTTGGATTTTTCTGTGTAATATGCCCCATTAGGCAGTATAGAGAGGGTCCCCTCTCCGTTTGCAATAAAACCTGTAAAAAACAGTTTTTTTACTCACCTTGAATCCGGCGCCGTACGAAGCTCCAGTGCCCCCTCCAATGTCCAATGTCCAATTACAGATCTGACCTATTGCCTGCTCAGAGCAAGTGCACATGGTCCGAGCCAGCATGGGAGGGAGTGGGGAAGAGGAGGAAGGATTTTTTTTAAAAAATAAAGACAACAGTCTGCAACAGAGGAAAGCGGGAGGGAGAATTTACATTCGCAGCCCACCAGTAGTGATGTACTGAACTGTCCGCCGGCGAACAGTTCCCGGCGAACTTAGCGTGTTCGCGTTCGCCGCGGCGGGCGGACACATGCGCAGTTCGATCCGCCCCCTATTCGTCATCATTGGGCAAACTTTGACCCTGTGCCTCTCGGTCAGCAGACACATTCCAGCCAATCAGCAGCACTCCCTCCCTTCCACACCCTCCAACCTCCCTCCCAGCATCCATTTTCGATTTATTCTGAAGCTGCATGCTTAGTGAGAGGAGGGAAAGTTTAGCTGCTGATGATTAGATAGGGAAATTGATAGCTAGGCTAGGGTATTCAGTGTCCACTACAATCCTGAAGGACTCATCTGATCTCTGCTGTAAGGACAGCACCCCAAAAAGCCCTTTTTAGGGCTAGAACATCAGGCTGCTTTTTTTTTTTTTTCCTGTGTAATGTAATTGCAGGTGCCTGCCTGCCAGCTTCTGTGTGAGGTTCACATTGGATACTGTGCCCACTTGCCCAGTGCCACCACTCATATCTGTTTTTACAATAGCTTAAGCTTTAGATTAAAAAATATATATTTTTTTTCACTGTAATAGAAGAGCAGTTGCCTGCCTGCCAGCTTCTGTGTCAGGCTGGATGCCTTGCCCATTTGCACAGTCAGTGCCACCACTCATATCTGTTTTTACAATAGCTTAAGCTTTAGATTTAAAATAAATAATTTGTTTTCACTGTAATAGAAGAGCAGTTAGTTGTCTGCAAGCGTCTGGGTGTCAGGCCTCCTTCAGCGTGTGCTCTGCAGACCTGTGCCAGCGTACTTTGACAGTTGCCAATCATATTTGGTGTCTCTTTAGCGTGCTTTTACAAAGAAAAAAGGTTTCCAGTGTAAGCTAATAGCAGCCAGTCAGTGTCCTTCAAGCGGCTCTGTCAGGCCTACAGTGTGTGCTCTCCAGAACTGTTCAAGTGCACATTGCCAATCATATCTGGTGTCTCCATAGCGTGCTTTTAAAACCAAAATGTTGTTTCCACTGTAATAGAAGAGCAGTTGCCTGCCTGCCAGCTTCTGTGTGAGGTTCACATTGGATACTGTGCCCTCTTGCCCAGTGCCACCACTCGTATCTGTTTTTACAATAGCTTAAGCTTTAGATTTAAAATAAATATTTTTTTTTCACTGTAATAGAAGAGCAGTTGCCTGCCTGCCAGCTTCTGTGTGAGGTTCACATTGGATACTGTGCCCACTTGCCCAGTGCCACCACTCATATCTGTTTTTACAATAGGTTAAGCTTTAGATTTAAAAGAAATATTTTTTTTTTCACTGTAATAGAAGAGCAGTTGCCTGCCTGCCAGCTTCTGTGTGAGGTTCACATTGGATACTGTGCCCACTTGCCCAGTGCCACCACTCATATCTGTTTTTACAATAGCTTAAGCTTTAGATTAAAAAAATTATTTTTTTTCACTGTAATAGAAGAGCAGTTGCCTGCCTGCCAGCTTCTGTGTGAGGTTCACATTGGATACTGTGCCCACTTGCCCAGTGCCACCACTCATATCTGTTTTTACAATAGCTTAAGCTTTAGATTAAAAAAAACATTTTTTTTCACTGTAATAGAAGAGCAGTTGCCTGCCTGCCAGTTTCTGTGTGAGGTTCACATTGGATACTGTGCCCACTTGCCCAGTGCCACCACTCATATCTGTTTTTACAATAGCTTAAGCTTTAGATTAAAAAAAAAATATTTTTTTTCACTGTAATAGAAGAGCAGTTGCCTGCCTGCCAGCTTCTGTGTCAGGCTGGATGCCTTGCCCATTTGCACAATCAGTGCCACCACTCATATCTGTTTTTACAATAGCTTAAGCTTTAGATTTAAAATAAATAATTTGTTTTCACTGTAATAGAAGAGCAGTTAGTTGTCTGCAAGCGTCTGGGTGTCAGGCCTCCTTCAGCGTGTGCTCTGCAGACCTGTGCCAGCGTACTTTGACAGTTGCCAATCATATCTGGTGTCTCTATAGCGTGCTTTTACAAAGAAAAAAGGTTTCTAGTGTAAGCTAATAGCAGCCAGTCAGTGTCCTTCAAGCAGCTCTGTCAGGCCTACAGTGTGTGCTCTGCAGAACTGTTACAGTGCAGATTGCCAATCATATCTGGTGTCTCTATAGCGTGCATTTAAAACCAAAACATTTTTTTCACTGTTATAGATTGAATAGCAGTTTAGTGTCCTTCAAGAGGCTCTGTCAGGCCTACAGTGTGTGCTCTGCAGAACTGTTCCAGTGCAGATTGCCAATCATATCTGGTGTCTCTATAGCGTGCTTTTACAAAGAAAAAAGGTTTCGGAAAGGATGCAGCATTTGCAAAATAAATTAAAAAGTATGCTTTACACAGCGTATAAGGGTGATGTCACAGCACAACTGGAATCTAACAGGGGGAGAGGTGGAAGTCATCCTCCTCCTCCCACGACCACGCCGGCAAGGACAGGACACTTTAAAGACGTGTTGTTGATGGAGGACATGCGGACCTTTTTAAGTCCTACGCATCGCCACAGCCCTTCGGGATCCACCCTCAGAGAGCGACTCGACCGACAGGTAGCAGACTACCTCGCCTTAACTGCAGATATCGACACTCTGAGGAGCGATGAACCCCTTGACTACTGGGTGTGCAGGCTTGACCTGTGGCCTGAGCTATCCCAATTTGCGATAGAACTTCTGGCCTGCCCCGCTTCAAGTGTCCTGTCAGAAAGGACCTTCAGTGCAGCAGGAGGTATTGTCACTGAGAAGAGAAGTCGCCTAGGTCAAAAAAGTCTAGATTACCTCACCTTTATTAAGATGAATGAGGGATGGATCCCGAAGGGACTGACACTGGGCGATACATTCGATTAAAAAAGGCCTTATGAGATGAGCTGCCTTGGGCTAAAAATGGTCCACACGCTGCTGTATTTTTTTTTTTTTTTAATTCTTTATTTTTGCGGTGCTTTGCATGACAGTAAAACAGTACATTGCAAGTCAGAATTTCCAGTATATAGCATCAACATATTTATCTTGCATCTTGTGAGACTGCACCAATTATATAATTTTATAAAATACAAGCAATAACTTGGATCCGGGTCATTAACCGCTTAACCTGTGTTATTTGTGTGTTTGAGTCGTATATTCGGTGCTGGTATCCGCGTTCCGTGTGTGAAGTAGTTATGGAGTATGTGGTGCCTCCATGGTTATGACACTTGGGTGTGCCTGTATGTGTCGGTATGGTGACCCATGGGCATATTGATGGGTGTGTACTAGTGAGTGACTTCTGAAGCGTGTGGGCTGTCCAGTGCTGCCTCCTGCCGTGAGTGTGGTCTCTGCCTCACGTGGTCGAAACTCCTAACCTAGGGAGTCGCGGGGGGGCGGGGGGGGGTGGTCGTGGTAAGAGTGTAGCAGTCACTCCATTAAGCGTTTGTGGTATGTCCCCGTCTTAGGTGTACCAGTCGTGCGAGAGCGGGTCCCGTTGAGCCTGTGGTGTCAGTCAAGTACGGTCCATGTCAGGGTTAGGCCTGTCGATTGTTGTACGTGTGTCAGTCTTCTAGTAGGGATCGCAACAACATAAACAATAAACCGTTTAAACGTCCTTTTGTAACTCAGGTATGGTGTGAAGTTAGATAGGTTTCTCCTGACCTATGCTTTTGTATGCAATTCTTGACTCGTTTTAGACTTCACAAACCCTCGAGCTTAAAGCTCTACACCCACTAAGAGTGCAGGACAAACCCTAATCTTTGCAGAATAATGTACGTTGCCATATGGACACTTTGACGGTAGGTAATGGGTCGTATACAACCTGTACCTTTACTATGCTGCCCTCTTAAAGGCCGGCTACTGTTCAGTATTCTAGATTAGTCATCTATATAAGGTCAGCATTTAATGGGCTTTAGCAATATATACATTTTGTCAGACCATTTAATCTTGTTTTTGTAGCTTGAAAGTAGTGAGGTGTGTTTATTAAATTTTAGTGCCCCTATTCAGCCTTAGGAGGGTAATGTCCCCTAGTCATGGGACACTGAGCTTGGCTTTAACCTCTATCAGATGTTTGGAGACCTTACAAACTGACAGCCACCGGCTCAAAAACAGGGTTCAGGAGAAAGAACAAGGTAATAAACAATTGTGATTTTCGCATTGAGTGTACGAACTGTAGGAATTACGGTAACGTTTCCAAAACGGCACTTGGTTACCAAAATTGGGCTCACAAAAAAAAAAAAAAATATATATATATTGTTGCCCCCAAGAACAATGGGGTACTATAAGAAATGTTAAACGTTCAATGAAAATAACTTTGCAGTCTTTAGACCTGAGGTAAAGGTGAGCGCTGGGAAGGTGTCCCTACTGTGCCTCATTGTCAGCCAGTCCCTTGAGGCTGTCTTGGGTACGAGGACCGAGGGCTTCTGTTCCGCGGTACAAACGTTGCGGTGCGCTCTGGGTCCCAATTGGCAGTAGAGGGTCTTGAGGGTGAGTTGGCAGTCGGTGGGTCCAGTCCCAAGGCCTGTATTATTGTGGGTGCCTCTTCCATGGAAGCAAGTGTGAGTTGGGATCCGTTCTGTGGTATCACCAGGGATCCGTGTGCCCCCCATCGATAGGTGATGTCTGCTGCCCTCAGTCTGTTGGTGACCCCCGGCTCCAACCAATTGACTGAAATCCTCCAAGATGGCACCAATATACCAGTGGTCTAAGCATCTTCCCACCTTGGCCTAAAAAGGGGAGGTGATTCCACAATTAAAAATCGCTGCCATATACACGTCCACTGATAGGAGACGCGGAAGGTATTAAACTGATATGAACAATACTAAACTCACCACTCCTATCTGGTGGCACATTAGCTTGCCCGCGCAGTGCCCCAAATTTCAAGTAAGAGGACCGACCAAGCATCTTCTTCCATTTCCCTGTTACAGAAATCACTGCCATATCCATAGAAATTGTACATAATATCCAGGATAGTTTTACAGGGCCAAATCATGTCGCCTGTTGAAAGAGGTGACCTTGCTCGGGTCCCAGGTGTGCGGTTCCTAAAATGGCTGCCATATACATGTCCACTGATAGGAGACGCGGAAGGTATTAAACTGATATGAACATTTACTTAACTCACCTCTCCGAGTGCTGTTATTTATTTAATTTTTTTGTGGTGAGGCTTTACAGGACAGAGTGCTTCTCCACGGGACATTTTAACTCACGGGCAGCTGGCTCATCAAGGAACAAGAGCAGCTTGAACGAGGTGACCTTGCTCGGGTCCCAGGTGTGCGGTTCCTAAAATGGCTGCCATATACACGTCCACTGATAGGAGACGCGGAAGGTATTAAACTGATATGAACAATACTCCACTCCTATCAGTAGGTCCGTCCCATTGTGATTTATGCCCCCCACCCACCGCACAGGGATGGGGGCCGGGGGGGAGGAAAGTAGGTCCCCCCATTGTGATTTATGGCCCCCACCCACCGCGCAGGGGTTGGGGAGGACAGTAGCTCCCCCCACTGTGTATCATGGGCTTTGAGGACAGGTGTCAATCCATACCTGCCAAGTGACCCTATGTAGGGGGAACAGTCTCTATTCTGCTCTGTGTCAGTGTGTATCATGGTCTCTGTGGACGGGGAACAGTCTCTATTCTGCTCTGTGTCAATGTGTATCATGGTCTCTGTGGACAGGGAACAGTCTCTATTCTGCTCTGTGTCAGTGTGTATCAGGGGCTTTGAGGACAGGTGTCAATCCATACCTACCAAGTGACCATATGTAGGGGGAACAGTCTCTATTCTGCTCTGTGTCAGTGTGTATCATGGTCTCTGTGGACGGGGAACAGTCTCTATTCTGCTCTGTGTCAGTGTGTATCAGGGGCTTTGAGGACAGGTGTCAATCCATATCTGCCAAGTGACCCTATGTAGGGGGAACAGTCTCTATTCTGCTCTGTGTCAGTGTGTATCAGGGGTTTTGAGGACAGGTGTCAATCCATATCTGCCAAGTGACCCTATGTAGGAGGAACAGTCCCTATTCTGCTCTGTGTCAGTGTGTATCAGGGGTTTTGAGGACAGGTGTCAATCCATATCTGCCAAGTGACCCTATGTAGGGGGAACAGTCCCTATTCTGCTCTGTGTCAGTGTGTATCAGGGATCATTAGGATAGGTGTCAATCCATATCTGCCAAGTGACCCTATGTAGGGGGAACAGTCCCTATTCTGCTCTGTGTCAGTGTGTATCAGGGGCTTTGAGGACAGGTGTCAATCCATATCTGCCAAGTGACCCTATGTAGGGGGAACAGTCCATATTCTGCTCTGTGTCAGTGTGTATCAGGGATCATTAGGATAGGTGTCAATCCATATCTGCCAAGTGACCCTATGTAGGGGGAACAGTCCCTATTCTGCTCTGTGTCAGTGTGTATCAGGGGCTTTGAGGACAGGTGTCAATCCATATCTGCCAAGTGACCCTATGTAGGGGGAACAGTCTCTATTCTGCTCTGTGTCAGTGTGTATCATGGTCTGTGTGGACGGGGAACAGTCTCTGTTCTGCTCTGTGTCAGTGTGTATCAGGGGCTTTGAGGACAGGTGTCAATCCATATCTGCCAAGTGACCCTATGTAGGGGGAACAGTCTCTATTCTGCTCTGTGTCAGTGTGTATCAGGGATCATTAGGATAGGTGTCAATCCATATCTGCCAAGTGACCCTATGTAGGGGGAACAGTCCCTATTCTGCTCTGTGTCAGTGTGTATCAGGGGTTTTGAGGACAGGTGTCAATCCATATCTGCCAAGTGACCCTATGTAGGAGGAACAGTCCCTATTCTGCTCTGTGTCAGTGTGTATCAGGGGTTTTGAGGACAGGTGTCAATCCATATCTGCCAAGTGACCCTATGTAGGGGGAACAGTCCCTATTCTGCTCTGTGTCAGTGTGTATCAGGGATCATTAGGATAGGTGTCAATCCATATCTGCCAAGTGACCCTATGTAGGGGGAACAGTCCCTATTCTGCTCTGTGTGTGTCAGTGTGTATCAGGGGCTTTGAGGACAGGTGTCAATCCATATCTGCCAAGTGACCCTATGTAGGGGGAACAGTCCATATTCTGCTCTGTGTCAGTGTGTATCAGGGATCATTAGGATAGGTGTCAATCCATATCTGCCAAGTGACCCTATGTAGGGGGAACAGTCCCTATTCTGCTCTGTGTCAGTGTGTATCAGGGGCTTTGAGGACAGGTGTCAATCCATATCTGCCAAGTGACCCTATGTAGGGGGAACAGTCTCTATTCTGCTCTGTGTCAGTGTGTATCATGGTCTGTGTGGACGGGGAACAGTCTCTATTCTGCTCTGTGTCAGTGTGTATCAGGGGCTTTGAGGACAGGTGTCAATCCATATCTGCCAAGTGACCCTATGTAGGGGGAACAGTCTCTATTCTGCTCTGTGTCAGTGTGTATCAGGGATCATTAGGATAGGTGTCAATCCATATCTGCCAAGTGACCCTATGTAGGGGGAACAGTCCCTATTCTGCTCTGTGTCAGTGTGTATCAGGGATTTGACTATCTTTATTCAGATTCAAAAATTACAATTCCAGGAAAAATTTAACAAACATTTACAAGAACATGTTATGCACATCATAGAAACAACGTGAACCTCTTTAAAGCCACAAACTTAAGACAAAAAATACGTACACACAATGTGTAAGGGTTTGAAAGAATATTCTGAATCCTTACATGTTTACTTTATCGTTTGTTTGATTTTTGTGAACCATATATAAACTACAAGCAGCGTGAAAACTATAAAAACTCAAGTGGCCATGCTGATCAAATTAAAAAGTATGCTTTACACAGCGTATAAGGGTGATGTCACAGCACAACGGGAATCTAACAGGGGAAGAGGTGAAAGTCATCCTCCCCCTCCCACGACCCCGCCATATCTGCCAAGTGACCCTATGTAGGGGGAACAGTCTCTATTCTGCTCTGTGTCAGTGTGTATCAGGGGTTTTGAGGACAGGTGTCAAATCAATCCATACCTGCCAAATGACCCTATGTAGGGGTAACAGTCTCTATTGTGCTCTGTGTCAGTGTGTATCAGGGGTTTTGAGGACAGGTGTCAATCCATATCTGCCAAGTGACCCTATGTAGGGGGAACAGTCCCTATTCTGCTCTGTGTGAGAAAGAGGAACGGGAAATGAGTAGCTCGGCATCCAACCTTGTGCAAATGGGGTCTTTCATGCTGTCGTGCCTGTTGAGGGACCCTCGTATAAAAAGGCTGAAGGAGAACGACCTGTGCTGGGTGTCCACGCTACTAGACCCCTGGTCTCTATTCTGCTCTGTGTCAGTGTGTATCATGGTCTCTGAGGACGGGGAACAGTCTCTATTCTGCTCTGTGTCAGTGTATCAGGGGCTTTGAGGACAGGTGTCAATGTTAGGTGATTTATGCCCTTTATGGATTAAAAGCAGACTCTGCATCAACTGTGTAATTTTCCATGGGAGTTTTGCCATGGATCCCCCTCCGGCATGCCACAGTCCAGGTGTTAGTCCCCTTGAAACAACTTTTCCATCACTTTTGTGGCCAGAAAGAGTCCCTGTTGGTTTTAAAATTCGCCTGCCCATTGAAGTCAATGGCGGTTCGTGAACATTTGCGGAAGTTCGCGTTCGCCGATCGCGAACCGAAAATTTCGGGTTCGCAACAACACTACCCACCAGAACAGAGTGTATATAAACTTGACATGCTCTTACCACCATAACCACTTCAAATCAATAAAGTGGTTATGGTGGTATGGTAACTCCTTAAAGTGAAACTGTTATAATAGGTTCACCATAAGGGAGTACACAGGTGAATCCATGTATTAAAGGGAGTAAGTGCATAGCTAAAAGCTCAACCTGATAACTACAAACCTGAGCCCTTAACACCTGTGGTTTGGAAACTATTTGAAGGACAAACTTTAAGTTAAATTGGATGGCTACTGAATAATTCACTAGCTCAGCAATAGTTGTATTTTGGCTACTTGAGCCTCAAATCCGCCACTCTGATATAAGCTTAGCAAATGATTCAATACACTTTCCAAATTATTTATCTACAACAATCACCATTACCGTCTATGGGATTTCTTTTTGTAGATAAAACATGTAAAGTTTTTCCAACAGTACTGAATTACTAGTAAAGCATATTAAATCGCTTGAGTCCATGCTATTCGGCGTGCGGCTAGTAATCCTGCTCTTGGTGTTCCAGGTCCTGTCTATGTCTATGGTTCCAGGTTCCTTCTACCATGCCGGAGGGGGCTGGTCTAACACGACGATGACACAAAATGATTTGCCGTCACCGGAAGCGGAAGTGCTGAAATCGCCATATTGATAGTGATACAGCACTGAGCTTTATGCCAGCTCTCACTTTCATTTTGTGGTGTTAGTTTGTCTATAGAAGATGTATATGTCGGCTGCCCCTCAAGCCTACGCTCCGGCCGGCGGTAAAATGGAGTATCATTACACCGGCCCAGTCCAACATCGATTCAGCCCTTACACGTTCAACGGAGGGTAAGAGTCCAGTGTGTGTCCTGTACACCCGGCCGGCCGGTGATTAGCTCCAGCATGGCTGCCGTGCGGGGCTCTGCATGCCACTAATATACAGAGCGTCTCCTGCTGTCCCATCCTCACCATTAGGGGACTCCGCTCTCTGGCTGCTCCTGGGAGTGCGGTACCCCCGGCATGGCACTGCAGACACCCACCGAGCTGGGCGGCCAGTCATGCTCTCACACACACAGTGTATCTCACACACACAGTGATATTCCCTAGTGCTCACTAGCCAGCAAGGTTTCATGGACCTGGCACACTGCATAGAGCGTCATGGTTCCAATGCACACCTTAATGGTTTCTTTACTCTATTAATGGTTACCCCAACCCTATTTAATGTGTTTTAATACAAAGTGCCCTACTGGGCCAACCACCACTCTTTAAGTATAAAGTTATCTCGCATTCAGCACAGGACAGAACTCCCATTGCTGGATTCCACACCCTGACTTCTGACTATTCAGCCTTCCTCTCTTTGATCCAATCAAAACTTTGCTTCACTGTTTTCTGCACAAGCTCTAAGCCAAGAACGAAGGAGAGACCCCCCCCCCCCCCCAAAAAAAAATGGAGACGCACTATATGTTGCCTGCAAGAGGCGAAGCACACTGTGCGCCGCGGACAGACATTTTTTTTGCACAGAATTGACCTTATGCAACCCAGAACTCACAAAATTGCAAATATCTCCAAAATGCAACATTTCAAGCATTCCTACCACCGTGACCACTTCTAAAAGCATAAATGGCCATGGTGGTTGGAGTAACCCTAATGTCACGTCCACTTGAATTGTTGCTTCAGAGGGATGCCTACGTATAGCTAAATTTGCTTATAAACTGCCCAGAGCAATCCCAGTTATAATGTTGGCACTTATAAAAGGAACATTACAGGGTTAGGAATACAAAGCTGTACTGCTATAGTGATTTCCTCTGCATTAAATTTAAGGGCCCCTTTCCTACCTCAATCTAAATAAATAATAGAAAGTTTTGCTAACTTTTTTTTCTCATCACTGAGACCCAATTCGTGTAACCAATCATTCTGCCTCCCGCAGCTTCACGTAGACTCTTTTTTTTTTTTTCGTCAAGTCTAATGCTCTTGATTAAGGAGCAGTGTGAACAAAAAGCTCATCTGCAGCCAGTGTCACGCTCTTCCAATCAAATGGAGGCTAGCTATGAACAGTTTTTCACTCTTTTCTATGAGCAGAAGAGCCTCTCCATAGTTACATTTTTTCCAGCTATCACAGAGCTGTGAGAATTGTCTTCTTCACTCAATTTTAGCACTTGCTTAAAGTGATGACTTTTTATAGAGATTCATTGCATACATTGCTTCTCTATGAGAAGCATTCTGTCAGTGGAGCATGGAAATTGACACACATGCGCGATTGGACTGATCCATAACTAGGCTGTAGGCCAATGTTGTTGTCCTGAAGGAGGTATTGCGAGAAAGTTATGTCATTGCTAACCCAGAGGTAACTAAAACTTGTTGCAGTCCTACAGCCAATGTGTAGCAGAAAGATATGAAGCAGCTCTATACAAATGGTAGTTGATACTCTCAATGAAAAATGTACAAAGTATGAACTTCTGCTTTAGAATAAAAGTGCAGAATGGAAGTCCCAACAAAGCAAGTAAGTGTCAATTTGATGGTGCGAGGGAATTCCTGGCACCATTACCACTAGAGCATTATGCAGTTTGACTATCCCTTTAATGCACACTTTTACTGGTTTGTTTACGTGGTACTGTCTTTAAAAGAAATGTTTATTTTCTTTAATGCATTTGCACAGCTTGTCATTAGTTGACTTGAAACACTGCTTTTACTTTCTTTTTAATCCAGTGTGCATTTTCTTTTTTTTCTTCACAGTACAGTGCTGGCTCTTGCAGGTGATGATTTTGCTCTTGTTGCCTCGGACACAAGACTGAGTGAGGGATACTCCATTCACAGCAGGGATACACCAAAGTGCTACAAATTGTGAGTTACGTAACATATGTAGATGTGTACTGTATACTCTTGAATAAAATAATTATTTTTTGTTTGTTTTTAATGCGAAATATCTAATTTTATTTTCTTGAAGTTTACACATTAAATGAACGCTCTAGCTATAAAAGTGTTTGTGTATCTCTCATCATTGAGACACCTTGAATCCAAAGATTCTCATCGAGAATCATTGGACTCATACTTTACATGCTGATTCCAGACTTCAAATATATTCAGTGATTGAATCTATTTCTGCAGAAAACCCTTAGTGTCTTTCTGACACACTAATATGCATGAGTATTGCAAAACCGTAAGTCTACAGTGCACTGGTATCATGTTATGGTGCACAGACACCTCTTGCTCTCATTAGCGAGTTAAAGTTTGTTAATGGGTTGAGTTCCTATCTGGGATCCACTGGTCATCAGTCACTTCTTTCATTGAGAGACGGAAGGTCCTGCATGAAGCTTACATTTGCTCTCCTGCTATGCAGGGTCAGCTGATAACTCCCAGCAAATTAGCTAAATCTTTAGTTTAAAGGTGCACTCCATGCACCAATGCAACTGTAATACTTTTGATAAATTTTGGCTTCATTAATCTTCTGTATATTTTTTTTGCATGCTCAGTTCTTTATAGTTTTTGCACCAAAAGCCTGCCTCTTTAGCCATGGGCCCTCACTTCAGAAAAAAACTTCCTTTTCAAATGTATGCACACAGCTCAGCCACTGATCGTACTGAATGATCTGAACTACAAAACAACCTGCATTAGAAGGAGAGGACACCCAGAGAGACTACAGTTTTGGATATCACCGCCTCTTTATAATATGACATCTGCAGCCAGTTTGTGAATTTAAAAGCAGCTCAATCAGTGCTGTTGGGGTTGGGACTGTGCTTACATTTGATAAAGAAGTCTTTTGGCATTAAGGGACATTGTTAAGGAGGCAGGCTTATGGTCCAGCGTTTAGCAAAACTTTTATTCGTACGAAAACTAAAGAACCTAGAATACAAGAAAATTTATCATATTAATACAAAAAAAAAACAAGTACTGCGCTCAAACTCCTATCACTCCTGGGTGGCAGCAATGACCATAGTACACATCAGCCCCAATGCATACAGTAAAAACCAAAGAAAAGTTACCTGCGCTCTTCCCAAATCCCTTTGCATATTTAAACAAATGGAGGTATTTAGTTTCTCCAATGTCCATGAGAGACTTTACACAAATATATGATGCTGCACTCAAAAAAATGCTGTTTTATAAAGAAAAATCCTTTTACTTGCCTATTACCAATGGACGATTATATCAAAACAATAAGTGAAATGTACTCAAGGCAAAGTGAGATGTTTAGTAAATAACCAATTAAATTTACAATGTTACAGCACACATTACTGGATACACCCCAATAGAGTCCGACTGTGTCAGTGGTCATAGTGCAGAACGGCACTGTATGATTGAGAGCCCTATGTATAATCAGCTAAAGGTATCCTTCTGGCAGGAGAGATTGTATTGAAACAATATATCTGCTGAAAAAATATTTTCAGAAAATATTTAACTGGAAAAATGAAAATTAAGAAGAGACAAAATATGGAAAAATATAAAAATTGAAAAAGATGTATATACGGTCTCAGTGTGTACACACTAAAAATAGCAAGAAGCGAACATCATAGATATGATATATGGATCTCACCACTTTCTCTGTTGAAGCAAGACCTGGAGAAGATGGAGCTGTTAGAAGCTGTGGCTTATCCAAGTCCATAGATAGCCTTTTGTGCACTCCTCCAGTTAACTGTTTCACAGCTTGAAGTGATGGCTGAAGATTCTCCTGTTCAGTCAAAAGTATGCCTGTACTGGTTATTCCTCTGGAATCGTTGGTAAAGTATTTTACATGAGAGACTTTAGCCCACCTGCCAAATGTATCATATTAATGTATCAAATGCATTAAAGTTGTAGTAGTGCCCGGTGTGTCCCTTTAATGCAAAAAGCTTTCAAGACTCAGAGAAGGCGATAGCCCCTACTAAGTTGTCAAACCGTTGGCAAAGGGGATTTTAAACGCTAGTCAATTTGATGAAGCAATTATTGCTTTCTAGTCCACTTACATTTTTCGTTTAATCACAGTATTCATTCAAGCGGCACTGTCACGCCGAACTTATCTTTCCTCAACCGCTTCCTCTTCTATCCCTCAGGATCTGTTCTTCATTTCTTGCTATCTGCTCTAGTTTTCTTTAAAACCTAACACAAAGTAGGGACTATTATTTTATCTTGTGTATTTTTCCTACGCTTGACCAGCTTTGACCCAGGGGAGGAGCAAAGTCTGCTCTATTTCCTGTGGTCAAAGCAATATCCCCACAATTTGAACGCCGGCGAAACGACCATATTTCGTCCTAACAAAATTAGAACAGTTTGTCCATTTGTGTCAAGACGCAATTCAGGACCTTTGTTCGGTTGGAATTTCATTTAAATTGGGAGCTATCTACTAAAAGGCTGAAAGACCTAAATTAGTCTCTCAGCCAAATTTACTAATACTAAGTAAAGATTACTTAGTAATTAATATGCCCCTACTTGCTATACCGTGAGTAGGGGCATGTCTACTAAACAGTGAGCGCAGCCAGTGGCTGCCAACTGTTGTAAAAAAGACACCCCTACTACTTTAATGAATTGCTCCTTAGTGAGGTACCTATAAAAATAATTAACAGGGGGGCAAACTAAACGGGGGACCTAGTGTCCTCCCTCGGCGGGTGGGACCCTAAGATACAATAGTGGGGGGACCTACTTTCCTGGTCCCCACTCATGAGTGGCAGGTGGTGACCCTAAAATACAAAAGGGGATTATTGTCCACCCCCTAATCCCACCCATAAGCAGCGGGTGGGGGCCCAAGTGACAATTGGGGGGGCTATTGCCCCCCTGCCCAAGGGTGACGGGTAGGGGCTAAATGTACAAATTACCACACCACCCCCCACCCCTATCCAGAGGATCTATATAAACAGGTTTTCACCACTATTTATGACAGGCTTAAGATTCTACCTACATTTGGGAGTTGAACCTTGAAACAACACCGCATTGGTGTTTTAATTGAATTACACTAGTAATAGTGAATTATACTATTTTTGTAAATATTTTCTGTATGGTTTTATGCTGAGGTTTGATGATTCCTTTTTATCTACAAAACTGTGAAATTGAAAAGGGGTAATTACCATTTAAATTTTGTGTCTGAAACACCAGCACTGCACTTTATTGGTGAATGTGTTAATCTAGTATTTAAAAGCTGCACATACTGGAGGGCGGAGCCTGACCACGGAGGTGAACGGACGCACAAGCCTGTAGCTCCGTGCTCACAGCAGCCAAAACGCCTAAAACTCGAAACCCTAACCTCCGAAAACTGACCATAATAGCCCATCGGGTCGACCTGGACAATATGGGGCGCAAATCTAAGCGACCAACGACGGACAAACCCGCACCGGGACTCACTATTGGGGACATGTGGAGGCAAGCGCATGGCGCCAGCGGGCCCAAAATGGCCGTGCTTTCCAGTGGCTGCTCAAACTTCTCGGATGGGCTGTCTGACGACGCTGATGATTACCTACCCATGCCTGCATCGGCTCCCTCACAAGCACCGAAACACACCAAAGCAGGGTCTGACTCCTCACCTGTGACCACAGAGGTCCTCAAGACACTGCTAGCAGACCTACAAAGAAACATCTTGGCGGACATCACGGCGGTATGCACTGACCTGCAGGGGCTGACGGGCCGCATAGGGGCCCTAGAGGGAACTTCCCATACCAGCACCCAACAAATTGCCAAACTCCACCTAACCGTACAAGACCTGCAGCAGCAGACCGTGTTACAAGACCGCGGCCCTAGAGGACTCACGGAGACGAAATAACCTCAAACTCAGGAGTCTCCGACGACCTCTCTGAGCAGGAAATGCCACACTTCTTGAGACGCATGCTGGCGGCCCTGCTGCCACAGAGGCAGAGGAAAGCCATCATACTGGACAGATTCTTCCGACTCCCTAAACCCAACAAAGCGCCAGCAACAGCCCCCAGGGACTTGATAATTACTGGGAATGATAGAGCAGCGGTACTCACAGCACTACGGGACAAATCCCCCCCCCCCCCTCCGCTTCGAAAATGTGGCGATATCATTGTACGCCGACCTATCGAGTGGCACGCTGGCATGGAGATCGCTCCGACCGCTCACCTCCCTACTCCAACAACGGGGGACTCAATACCGCTGGCACCAATCCCACAAGCTAATGGTCAAGCAAGGAAGCGAAACGTACTACATTCAAGACCTCCAGAGCTCAACAACGCTACTACGCGAGATGGGCCTGTCCATGGACTCACTGACACAACAGGGAGTACGCAACACCACCTCAACCCACACCTGGGATCCAGCAAGAACCACCATTTTCATCCCCCAAGGAAGAACACCCGACTCCTATGCAGCTGTCACTACATGAAGGGCGACACAAATGACCCACGGGCCGAGACTGCGTGTTTGGACACTACCCATGGTTTTACTGACCCCTCTTATTCACGGATATGACAACACCATTTTACTGTTGTAAAGGTTGTACCCCATTCTTTCCCCCTACGATACCCTGCCTAGCAAGCGGACACACCACAGACCCGTCTGCCAACACATGGCAAAAGATACTACCAGACATGGTAACTCCTACACCGGGAGGACCGACATACACCACGCTCACTCCACTGTCACCTCATCGCCCCTGCAATCATTCACTCACTATATGCTCAGCAACAACACTTACTGCAACCACATTTCTCTATGCCATCGAAAATAAACCAAAGCTGGGCAACAGTACAGAGGGAGGGAATTCAACGGTTTCATGTCTCATGGTAATGCATAATATGCTCCGTGTCCATATAACTATAAGTTACACTCAGTATACAGGGGACACCTAGCCTGCAACTTATTACCTGTACTTTTGTATAACCCTGTAATATTATCTCTGAACTACAATGTTCTAGGCAGTATGTATAGCCTGTCAGTGTTTTTCTTATTTTTTTTTTTAGTTTGCCGGTCTCGGTCTCTGTCCTCTGACTCACGAGAGCTGAGTTCTATACTGAAAACGCATACACTAGTATTGGCAGGCTGGGCAGTACTGTACTCTAGTTGAGTCGAGTTACACGCCTCTAATGACTGTTTTAATTCTGTAACCTCCTACACTTAACCTTAACCTAAACCTACCGTACAATCCATATATTGGAGAGCTACACAGGATTACCACACCTACACTGCAACATCTAGTTAAAATTACTACTTACAGCCTGCTCCATAACTCCTACAGCCAGTCTTAGTTTAACACGACGTAGCAGGTTTTCTCCTACTGGCTTGGTACTAACTTGTTTCACGAAAACACAAGAGCAGTTAGATACTATGACAGGCGAGGTCAGATCAATATATCAGTGCAAATCTTTAACCTGACATTAACCTCTACTGTTCCCAAACTACGACGTAGATCTTTGAACCACACTAATATTACTGTTTACCCTTGATATGTATAGTCAGTCTCACAATATATTATAAAATGTGCAATGTTATTAGATGCCATAACCCTGTATACCTGTTGATCAGTTGGCTGGCAATAGCTATCGTGGCATTGCTTGTCTCTATGTATTATTTATAACTCTGCACGAAAAAAAAAGAATAAAAAAAAAAAAAGCACATACTGATTACTTGTTTCATGACCACTTCTAAAAGCTGAAATGATCATGGAAACTAGAATAATCCTTTATCTACTGTAAAGAATAATGATGCTACATCTAAGTAACAGGAGAAAATAAAATTGGTAATTACCTTTTAAACTTTCTGTCTAGGTGCCTGCCTGCCTCCGATCGCACGAGAGGTGTTTTTCCTCACCTTTTTTCCCGTGACCGTTTCTCCGTGGCTGGTCCTGCCTAAATGCCTGAAATAATCAGTCGCTATGATCTCCGCTAAGGAAGGATATCAAGCATGCGCAGCAAAAGAAATAGCATCTCCATGGGAAACATTCAGCGCCTCCATACAGAGCGTGGAGACGCTGAATGTAGCTGAAAACCACCAAGTACTCTCTAGTGGCCATCTGAGTGACTGTTACTAGTCAGAAATGTAAACACTGCCTTTTCTCTGAAAAGGCAGTGTTTACATTGAAAGGTCTGCAGGTACATGCTATAAACACCAGAACAACTACATTAAGCTGTAGTGGTTCTGCTGTCTATAATGTCCCTGAGCATTGCATTTTTTAAAAAAAAATTTTTTTTTTTAATGAAAATTAAACTTAATTAGTTTGGCTCCTAGATTCTAAACAAATCTGGCAAGCCATGGTAATGTCTAAAAGGCAAATAACAGACCAGTGACAAGCTCATAACTACTGCTACAGAAGATCACAGTAGCATACAGTGATGAAATGGCTTGGCCAATTAAAGTTTTTAACTTTCAAAGGACATATATGGTACTACAGTGCAATAATTGTTAACCATAAAAATTTTCAGATCACTAATTTTTTTTTAAATAAAAGAAAATTAACCACTGTGGTACAAGCAGTTTGACGCTGCTGCACTGCTACATAGGATCAAGGCAACAGTGATAAAATATTTAGTAGAAATATATTTTTAACTTTAGTGCAATATAGTGCACTGACACTGTCAGAAATGATCAGTACAAAAGACGGGCAAAAATATAGGATCAAAAGTAACAAAAAAAAAACTTTACAGTGCCAGAGGCTGACAACATTGCCATAGATGATCACGGTAAGAGTGATCAGATAGCTAAAATAATCGTTCAACTTAAAAAAACAAAGGGGGGGGGGGGGGGGAGAAATGTGATTCACAGAACTACAAAATGAACCCCTATAACACCAGTGAGTCTCTACAGATGAGTACTGCAGTAGCTGATCTTCATTTACACTGGTGATCAGTAAGGAAAAGAGGAAAATATAACTTTAAATTTTATATATTTCTAGCACTGGATACATTGGAGCACTTTGACACAAGTCTCTGCTCCTCTGTATCAAACTAGCAAGTGAAAATTAGAGCGAGATGCAAAGTAAGATGTGCGCAATGTGGTTGAGGTGATTGGCTTTCACAGCAATCACTTGCTACTAACACAGACTACTGGTTTGTCAGCTCATTCTCTCAGCCAAGTAGCGTCGCGGCTGCCTGGCAGCACTCCATGCTTCCTGAAAGTGAAATTTCAGAAGCTAGATTTAGCCTTGGCGGGGAGCGCAGATCGGTGCTGGAGGCAACTTTGGGGTTAAGCCAATCGAGAAAGATTTATCCCTTATGAGGTAAGACTACGCTGGGTGCATCCTGACACCAGAACAACTTCATTTATATGAATTTGTTATGGTGCCTGGAGTGTTCCTTTAGTCTTCAACTGCATTTTTTTTCTTTCTTGGTTAAGTAATCCGTTTTTAGATGCACCCCTACTCCTTTTCCATTTCCCTTTTTCTTTTTTTCCACCCAGTCATTCCTGTACACAATTGTGGGTCATTTACCTATTTTTAATTGCATTTTTCAGAACTGACAAAACTGTTATTGGATGCAGTGGATTCCATGGGGACTGCCTTACACTTACAAAAATAATTGAAGCTAGGCTAAAAGTAAGTTTCGTGTTTGATCAAAATTACTTAAGAAGTATCTTAACATTGTCTGTTATTTTTGGGTTTTACCTTGTTTATCATTTATTAAAATACATTGCTTACCAATATATTTATTCTTGTAGTTTATAATTCGTGTTATAGAACACTCTTTATTTAAAAAAAAATAAAAATTTAAATAATCAATTTTGAAAAACCATAATAATCTTTGCTTAACGCATTTGTCTTGTCTTTTAAATTTAGATGTACAAGCATTCAAACAACAAGACGATGACTAGTGGAGCCATTGCAGCAATGCTGTCAACCATTCTTTACTCGCGACGCTTTTTTCCTTATTACGTATATAATATAATTGGGGGCCTTGATGAAGACGGTAGGAATGTGTCACATAATTGTTAAACTAAGAATACATATTCAATGACATCTGTTGTGGAACACACATAAAAAAAAACCAACACAACTTAGAATTTGTTGGTAGGTTGTGTGTGTTAGTATTATTTTTTTCAGTCATGTGTGCTCTCAGTGTGAACATTGTTAATCATGATCTGGTACAAAGAATGAATGACCCATATATCATATTTTTTGCCTGGACCTGGAATATATATTGGAGGCCTGAAAGAAAAGTGGTTAATCTTTCATTTTGTCCCTGATCTTTCAGTGCTTCCATATTGACAAAGAAACACAAAGGTTTTACAACTTACTGCATGAATGACGCCATCATTTAAAAATGTTTAGATGTGTTTTCCTATTTTGCTCAGAATCCACTTAACTTGAATTAATTTACCACAAACTTAAATATTGCATGAATATATATGCGGCATAAAAAAAATATTCATTTCATGCTGAATAACCCCTGGAATGTACCTTAAATACAAAAATTATCTTTAGATAGATCTTTCATCCAAAAGCATTCTATTAAAAATCTTAAGTAAAAAAAAAATCAAATGTATATATTTTTAAATTCTTTGTGACTCTAAACACACCTCTGCATTCATGCACACATACTACATATATAATCATTAATGCTCTGCATATAAATATCTACACAATCTTGTGTATATAAAGAACTTGACACAAATGCACTCATGAATTCATAAACAAACTCCGAACATTCATGCTTTTTTCATATAAGGCCTAACTAGCAGTATCAGTTCAGTTGTGTATATTACACGAACACATTACCAGTGTAACATTTTAGAATACCTACTTTTTGTCAAGTTTATTGAAATTCAAACTGTTCAAGTCCAGTGAACAACCTGTAATGTTATAAAAGTAAGTTAAGTCAGTAAGTTATTAAAAACACATTGAGACATTAAGCTTAAACAAAAAAGGCCACTTTCATTTAAAAACTGAGCTGTTTTCAAAACTTTTGACGGGTGTTTTCTGTATGGTGTTTTTTAGTTGTAGTACAGTACAGGAGACACCGTATGTTCGGCTGATTGCTACTTCCCTTCAGCACTGTGATCATAATGGAATTTGTAATATTTAAAAAAAAAAAATTCCCTGCTCACTTACATGGGGTTGTCTAGGTTAATCAGGGCAGCCCTGCCATATCTCGTATTGAAAGCATGTATTTTTCAGCTTTCAAGAATGCTTCTCAGAGATTATATTCAGGTGCCATTTTATAACTGGTATGTCACTGTGCATGGAAATATGTATATTTGCCCGGTCTGGCAAATAGATTTGAAATCTTATGGAAGCTATGGCTTTTATATGTTCAGTTGTTAATATTTTATATAATAGTTTAATCCTTTTAAGTGCACTATTAAAAAAATACCTTGAATGCAAATTATGGAATCAAGACAATTGACTAAAACTATTTTAATTCACCCCCCCCCCCCCTTTTATTCTCAAAGGTAAAGGAGCAGTCTACAGTTTTGACCCTGTTGGATCATACCAGAGAGATACCTATAAAGCGGGTGGGTCTGCAAGTGCTATGCTCCAACCCCTACTTGATAACCAGGTACGCAATGTAGATATTCTAACAAAAAGTTAGAACAAAAGTTCTAAGTTATAACAAAAAGTGCTTATTGAGGCACATTGTGTGTGTGTGTGTATGAATTAAGTGTGGTGTTCTTACCAGGGTGGACAAAAATGGACCATTAAAAAAAAATAAAAAATTACTTGTACACTTACACGTTTTTATATATATATTTATCACCCATTGCACAGCGCTACAGAATCTGATGGCGCTATATAAATAATAAAATAATAATCATTAATAATAAACCCATAATTTTAATTTCTGATTTATTATTACATTTCTTTTTTTTTTTTTAAATTCTTTATTTTGTTTGTGCAAATATTCAACAGACGAGTTTGCTCTGCCAAAACAGCTGAAGCAAACCAGATGGTTCACAGAGAGAAATAACATTATGGCATGGGAAGCATTGCACATTTTTTGGTTTACCTGAACAATAGATGTATATAGTATGGTGCAAGAGGGAGACGTCTGTGTTCATTTTGTCTGCTAGAGTGTCTGTGAGTTGAAATTTTATGTTGTAGACCGGATTAATTGGCATTAGAGAGGTGGGTTGCCAATGGGTTGCATACAGTGTGGCTAGTATAAGAGGAAGGTAATCCCGTGGCTTGGGTACATGTCCCTTCCCTACGTAGGGGGGGAGGGGGGGAGGGTTTGTCGTGTGTGTAGTCTACAAGTAGGTGACTGGACGGTCAAAAAAAGAGAGGATAAGAGGACTGTCATGCGCGTGTCTGCATGGTGGTGTTGTGACCCCGCGTGGGTGTCTCAGTTTGAGTGGCATTGTAGTGCCGCTGTCCCGCTCCGTGCCCCATCAGGCTAGCAGTGTGTACCGTGGGTGGCAACCAGAGAGGCAGTCAGTGGTAGTAGGCAAGAAAGTGAAACAAAATAAAACACATGGCAAGAAAAGTAAAAAATTAAACAATAACAGTGCAACAATCTTTTGGAGTGGCAGTCCAGCTCAATGCTTGAGGGTCTACCGGGGTGGTACAAGTTGCCCCTTTGGCAGGGTACTGGAATAGTGGAGGATCACTGATCTTGGCACTCCTAAGTCCCCAGTCCAGTGGAAGAGTAGGGTTTTGTCGCTCTTGGTACAAAGTCTCTTATCGCGGCCGGGTCCACCTGTGCCAGGGAGCTGGTCCCCATTCTGTTGTTCAGCGGTATGTTCAGCGTTTGTAGGTGGCTCTCCAATTCTTGGTATGCTTCTTCCCGGAGGGTGGTATCTTGGGCCGTGATTATGATAGTACGGGAAGGGCCCCACCTATAGGGCACATCGCTTGCCCGGAGGTGTTGGAGTAGTGGTCTTAAAGATTGGCGCCATAGGAGTGTATTCCGCGAGAGGTCTGGAAATAGGAGCAGCGAGGCCCCCTCAAAAGTAATCGGGGTTTTCCCCCTCACCGCTGCCAGCAGTAAGGCTTTGTCCTGCAGAGAACCGAACCTGAGGATGAGGTCCGGGGTGGCGGTCGCTGGTGCACTGGTGGGCTTGGGGAGGCGGAACATGCCATCCAGCCTCAGGTTTTTTTTGCCTGCTTCGGAGGGAGGTGGGCCGCAATGAGGCGCCTAACAAAATGTGGTAAGTCAGTTTGGTCTATTTTTTCCGGCACCCCCCTGAGCTTCAGGTTGTACCTGCGCCTCTGGTCCTCAAGTGTGTCCAGCTTGCGGTCGATCAGCGTTCGGTGCTTGTCCAGGTCTGCAAAGCTCTTTTCCAGAGCTGCAATCCGGCCCTCGTGTGTGGTCTGTACAGCCTCAACTTGGGCCAGCTGTGCGGTCGTGCGTTCCACGGCCTTTCTGAGGGGGGCCAGGTCTCCCGCTAGATTTGCGCGGAGTTCCGCCAGCATCTCCTTAAGTAGTGCTGCCGTGACCGGTTCTCTGTCGGCAGCAGCGTCCTGTGAAGTGCTGCACCGTTTTGCCGCCTGAGCTGGCCTGTCCGCTGGGGCTATAGCCATGTCGTCGGAGGAGAAAGAGGTTCCTTCATCCTCCAGCGCCATCTTGCTCCATGCGGCTCTCTGAGCTCCGGAACAGGTCCCCAATATCCCGACTCTGTGGGCTCCTGTCTGGCCGAGATTTCTTGTTCTTGCGGCCCATATTCAGTTGTGCGGTCTATGAGGTACAATCTGGGAATTTTTGGGGTCTCTTTGCTGGTATTTTTGCCCGTTTTCGTGTGAGTTTGAGCGGAGCACAGCAAGCATGCGACCGTCCAGGTTCACCGCTAGGCTCCGCCCCCCCTATTACATTTCTGATATGACGTGTGATATGTATTAGGGTTTTTTCTCCTGATTTCTATTGTGACTGTAGAGGGTGTGGGAGCATTAAACCTATACCTGTAAAATTTTAAATAAATATACTTCCCATCTAAAGTAATAAGCGCCTTGACTGATATTGCATAGCCATCCATTAATCAGGGGTGGGGAAACCAGGTGTCCCAAAATAAATTGGCCCCAAGGGCATGGAGGGTGGACAGTGATTTGTCCACCCCTTCCACAAATCTTTAAATTGGGGCATTGACAGTTCGCTGTTTAGCATGGACACCACAACATGCGGCATGGGGGAGGTATAAATGATGATTTTTTTTTTTTATTCTCCCCCTTGCCATGCTGAACAAATTTCAGAATGACATCGAACAAAAAAAAAACTGATAGGCGAGCCATTCAGTCATGCTAATTCTGACTAAATTACCAAAAAATTTTTTGTCATTCTTCCGAATATGAATACAGAAGTCTTTTATCTAGTAGTTCCCTCTGTAACTCATGTTGTCCACTAGAGAGCAGTCTATCCCAAGGAATAATGTTTGTACCTAATACCTGGGATTGTAGTACATCCTATTTTAAAGCTGCACACTTTTCTTAAAATGTAACTGCAAATAAATAAATTAATCTTTGCGATTGACAATAACTGTTCATTTTTTTTTTTATTTCAATTTTTTTAGATTGGGTACAAGAATATGCAGAATGTGGAACAGCTACCATTAACATTGGAGAAGGCGATACAGCTGGTCAAAGATGTCTTCATATCAGCAGCTGAGAGAGATGTATACACAGGAGATGCTCTTAAAATAAGTATTGTTACCAAGGATGGCATAAAAGAAGAGACAATGTCTCTGAGGAAAGATTAGTTGATAACTGATGTAATTAAAGTAACAACTCATTTTATATATATTTTTAAGTACATACAGATAATTGGTAAATAAACATCATTGGAGGATTTTTTTTTTTGTTTGACCTTTTGTGTAATTAGTGCTCAGTGGGCATACAGCACTTTTTGTTATGTTGGCCTGTCTCATAATTAAAACACTGTATTGGAACAAAGAAGCTTAAAATTGTGTTCACTTTTATTAATCATTTTACATTTATATTCCGCAGGGGGGTTGCTTTATAAGGGTTCTCAAATGTCCCTTGTTCATCTTCTAAATACAACTTTTATTTGTCAATAGGTCAACATTGCAGTTTAAGATATAATCTTTCCTGATGAAAGTGTAGATTTTATTTTTTTTAAATTCTTTTTTTGTCGTGCATAGTAATAACATAGCTGATCCTGCAATGTTCCAACAGCACATGTAGGTTTAAGGTGAAACATAACATAGTGAAACGTTACTGTTTATCAGCATTTTGATTAGACTGCATATTTTAAGAGTGGATAGGTAGAAGAGTGAACCAAGACATTTTTCTTAAAGGTACATACGAGTAATAGATACATGCATATCTAAAAATGTCAAGAGTCAATTAGACTTGCTTATGGTCAGGATGTCAGTGGATGAGTTAGAGCCTTTTGCTATAAAACAGGGTGTTCAGATCGACATATTAGTTATGGGAGACCTAGCTTAGAGAAAAGAAAAGCTGGTCATGTGGGGCTATGCTTGGAATATAACAGGCTTAATGTCCCACTGGTTAACGTTGGAGCAGGGTAATGATCACCACCGGAGTGTCTCTGGGGAAGTCACGCTGTTCCACGGGTCCAGCTTCAGTGTGTTGCTAGTGGCGGCCTGCTGGATCTTCAGATCTCACTTGCTTGTGCCTCCGACCTGGTTGTGGTAAGAGCTGAGTCTCGATGGGAGGGGGAGTCTGGAGCGTATCACACCGCCAGCCCTCTGCTCTGCATGAGCTGACCGCTTGTGCCCTCAGCTCTGGTACTGACCTGTGTTACTCCTCCTTCCCTCTCTCCTCCTCTTCAGCAGATTCCAGGTGGGACATCTGAGATCACTGTCCAGAACAGTGCAATTCTAGGAACTACTAAATTACTGCACAGAACCCTTAGACTCCAAGGCCTCTGGTAGAGGACCTGAGAATGACACACACCCACACCACATATCTATCTATTTCCATCGATCTACATATACACACATACATCCATGCCACCCAGGAGGGGTAAGAAAATATTTTATACACTTTTTATTATTTCCATAAAGCATACTTCAAAACAAACATACTTGTTTGTCCTGATTACATAACGTTTGAGAGCTGTTTTGGTAGCTAAAGCTGATATATTACAAGGTTTGCAATATTATTCAAGGTTTTCGAAATATGGACTCCGTAAGTTTAATAGTTGTCACAGAAATCAAAATATACTATACAAAAGTATATATTTTGTATAAACCTCATAGGGTATATTGACACTGTGGCCACTTTATGACCATTCTTTGCTTTGTGTGTAATACATTTGGGAAAGATACCTGCCCATTTTGAAACATGAATTAGATCTTTTGGGGGCAATTTAGCATTAACGGACCAATATAAATGCCTAAAGCACTTTAGCTTGCTGAAGTATCTTTATTTATTTTTTTTTCAAATCTGTTTTTATTGTACAAGTTGGCATAAAATTAAGCGACACATATAGAGAACAGCATATCTCTACAATTAAGGGTTTATGATTAAGGACCTATAAAGTACTTACAGTAGAAACAAAAGCTAAGTTCTTCCCCAAATTTTCACATTTACAACATCAACGCATTAAAATAACGATGTCACTACAAGCATCTTTTGAATACATAAAGGGGAATGTGTATCAAGCATGGAATTTGCTATTCTTCACCCTTTATCCAACATATTTAGTAGACATTGCTCCACACAACTTTTATACAAGTATATATTTCCACTCCTACCTGGCTGCATATATACTCCCTCATCTCTACGTGGATTTAACCGAAGGCATCCTTCCAACACTAAGGAGTATCCGCCGGAGCTCAGTTTCCACATCGCTCAGCTCGGTAACCTAGCAAATAAACTCTTTATAATGTAGCAAACTAGAATCGATCCAAGAAAAGAAAGCAAAAAGCCATGTAAGAAATAGATGTAGACGTAAAGTAATATTCATAGAATCAAAAGATAAAAGTATTGAGGCCTGTTGGCCTACACCAGAATCCTGCTTTCTGCACAAAAGGATACATAGTATAATCAGTAATTGCACTCGTCACCGTATCCGAGAATGGGGCTATTCGTGGACAATCCGACCATATGTGCATCACAGACACCTCCAACAAGTGGACAGGACATTCATGAAGTAATTTCGGTGTTCGGTACCAAAGTGAAAGAAGCTTGTAGTTCACTTCTTCATATTTAGAACAGACTAAGCTTTTGTGTTGCAAAACTAAAACTTTTTCTCATTGGGCATTAGTGCATGTGCAACCTAATGGTTCTTCCCATTGTCTCTTGAAAGTCACCTTGTCTCCCAAACCACCTCTCCCCCCCCCCCCCCACACACACTCAGAGCTTAATACAATATCAATTCCTTATGCACCACTATCACTAGGCCGGTAAGTGACTATAATAATGTAGCTGCTCACCTTTTGCCTCAGATATACAGCAAACTCTGATATTACAGCTGTAGCCATGATTGTCTAGGTCTTCCAAGTGGCGTTGCATAACCAGGATCACCTTGCCAGCTGCTAATTGAGTGGTGAAAGCTTGGGTGGAGGACTCAAGGACCTGTATGCGGCCATCTGATGTCGCTTTCTCTGATCGGATCATGGTCATTTCTGTCCGAGCTGCTAAGGGTCCTGTTTAGTAACCATACACTCTGCCATAGATCCACGCTGATTGTTTCTAGTGTGGACTGCCCTGCCTCCGTTGCAGGAGAGGCTGGAGACGCCCTACTGAAGGCGCAGGCCTTGTGTTGAGATTCAGCCGGAACTTTGAGAAACCCGTTCATCAAATGTGTTCAAAACCACATTTGCCTCTGAAGCACTAGTTTGCAGCAGCCTGTCCTGTAGTTTGGATTACTGACTAATATAAGTACCTGGGTTTCTGTTCATTCGGTTACTCCAAGATACTTATAGGTCACATTTAGGAGATTTATGGTGAGCATATAAGCTCGTTTTTAGATCAAATGTTTCATCTTATAAAAGAACACTGCTATTGGCTATACTGGCTGTGTCAAGTCTAATTGAACACTCCAGTCCTGAGAAGAGGCCAATACTCATAAGTTAGAATTTTTTTCACTGTATGATAGATTGCGTCCACACCTGTACCTAACATCTTTAAAAGCCTGATTCTAAGTCAGGGCTGGATTTCCCACTAGGTAGAGCAGGCACCTGCCTACAGACGCGTGTCCTCTAGGGGGCATCTGTTTCAAGCACGTATGCCTAGTGATGGGAAGACCGAATCATTATGATGAATGGGTTCATTTTAGATGGTATGTTAAATTAACCATTTCATGAACCGATTCATCAGTTCACTTACATGAGGCTCAAGTCAGGAGCTGACTGAATCAAGTGTATGCCAGAGTTGCACAGCCATAAGACTCACAGGCCTATTCACTGAAGGGTTAATTGCAGAAGAATTTCAAAATCTAGGTCTAAATACCTGACCTGTAAAAATTGTATAATTCAGCTCATTCTGCAAATCAGACTGCTAGTTTGGTCTAGATTTTGCAATTTAGTCTTTAGTGTCATTACTGTTATTTACAGTAATGTGCAGTGTCTGTGAGTGTATCACAGAGCTCCAAGCCGTACAGCTTTTAAACTCACAGTAATAAGTATATCACCTTATCTATAAGATTAATATTTGGGGTGCTGAAAGTGCAGTTAGGGTTAACAGGTGTCCTTAGGTTTAGTATATGAAGAAGTATTTATGGTAAGGGCTAGTTTGAGGTGCAGTTAGGGGTAAAAGAGTCCTGTAAAGAAGCCTGTGACCACGAGGGGAGGAAGAGATTTTGTTTTCTTCGAATGGAGGGAGGCCGGAGCTAAGATTTGATTGCGTCATTATTACCTAAATCTTTGGTTTCCAGTCCATGTTTTTATGCTTTAAAGAGGTTCTCCCCTAATAAATTGTATTATTCACCATAGCAAGTTACCTGCAATAAGAGTGTTTCATCACTTACAGAAGTTGGTCTTGTGCTAGTCTATTGATGCAAATATTGAACATGAAGACTTTTATAGGTCTGGTTTTCTTAAACATATTTTCTACATGGCACTATGTTTATCAAATTCCCTGTATTTGAATACCCTGGTTGCTGATCAGCAGCCTATGGGGTACACTGACATTTTTTTTTTGTCTGTGCAGATATTATAGGGATGTCCTATTAGCTATCTTCTTGACAAAATAAGTGAGAACTTGCATCAGAGAAGGATGTTGCACCTTGAAGTAAATATTGTTAAATATGTGGCAACAAAAAGGAGCCAATAGTGTAGTATTTTCTTAAAGTGGATGTAGTGAGAAGAGTAAATAGATACAATTAATGTAGCTAACAATCATCTCTATTCATTTGAATAAGTGATACTATCCTTGCTTGATGATGGAATGGGTCTCATAATTGTACAGCACTGCGGAATCTGTTGGCGCTTTATAAATACCAGTAATAAATTAAAAAAGCACAACAACAAAAAGAGGCACTCTATGGTGAAACATGTGTGTGTATATATATATATATATATATATATATAAAAACATATTTTTAGTACCTCTAAAATGCATTAAAGTATAAGTTAACCTGCCAACCTTCCATTGCATGAGTAACAAGGTAATGGAACTTTATAAAGATGGAAAAAGATATAAAAATATATCCAAAGCGCCAGTACGGGGAAGCCGACGCCCGGTGCAGTGAAGCAGAACTTACCACAGCACCCGCAAAGCCGGGCCCCTATGGCAACCCCAGGAGTACAAGGGAGCCTAACGCACCTACAAGATGAGAATCGGCAGAGACCCTCCAGACTGGTAAACACGCAGAACGAAAGGCGCATCAAGAGGCAAAAGAAAAGCCTCAACCTCCTCTGGTGCAGGCCCATCTCTGCGAAGCGGGAAGCGAGGTAGGAGACCATCTGTCCAGCCCCAGCAACACCCTAGACTGCCACACCGGTCCAGACACGGGCTATTAGGCCGCATCCCGGCAACCGCCGGACAGATTCCAGGGGCCCCACTAAGACCATGTCCACGCGACAAAAGGTACCACACAGCCTCCGAGAGCCTAGCACAACCCGAACAGAGCCTGAGAGAGGGAATCGGATGACCGCTGACAAGCATAGTTCCATTGCCCCACACAGGACACTGGACTGTCACGCTGTTTGAAATACCATATAATCGTACAAAAACCATTTCACACCAGCGTGTTTATATTTTGACATTCCTAGTACAGCATATCGTTAAACTCTTTTACTACACTACGTAGGCACCCAAACACTTAGCTTGCAACACACAGTATGATGATACCTCTGCTAGCTTAATATCCTGTTGCTCTACCTACCGTGCTCTTAATGCCTATAATTAATTAATTAATTCACTAAATGCCAAACATTGTTATACAGGGGAATATACACTAAATGCAAAACATTGTTATATAGGGGAATATTCACTAAATGCCAAACATTGTTATATAGGGGAATATAACAATGTTTGGCATTTAGTGAATATTCCCCTATATAACAATGTTTGGCATTTAGTGAATATTCCCCTATGTAACAATGTTTGGCATTTAGTGAATATTCCCCTATATAACAATGTTTGGCATTTAGTGAATATTCCCCTATATAACAATGTTTGGCATTTAGTGAATATTCCCCTATATAACAATGTTTGGCATTTAGTGAATATTCCCTGATATACCAATGTTTGGCATTTAGTGAATATTCCCCAATATACCAATGTTTTGCATTTAGAATAAAAAAAAAATAATAATTAAAAAAAAAATAATTGCAGCTTCCGAATGAATCTAAATTGTATCCTGTCCAGTAGGTGGGAGGGTCTGCTGCTGATTGGCTGTAATGTGTCTGCTGCTGATTGGCTGTAATGTGTCTGCTGAGGTACAGGGTCAAAGTTTACTCAATGATGACGAATAGGGGCGGACCGAACATCGCATGTGTTCGTCTGCGGTGGCGAATGCGAACATGCTATGTTTGCCGGGAACTATTCGCCAGCGAATAGTTCGGGACATCACTATTTATGAATAGTGATGTCGCGAACATAACATTTTTGGTTCGCGAATGGCGAACGCGAACTTCCGCAAATGTTCACGAACGGGCGAACCGCCATAGACTTCAATGGGCAGGCGAATTTTAAAACCCACAGGGACTCTTTCTGGCCACAATAGTGATGGAAAAGTTGTTTCAAGGGGACTAACACCTGCACTGTGGCATGCCGGAGGGGGATCCATGGCAAAACTCCCATGGAAAATTACATAGTTGATGCAGAGTCTGGTTTTAATCCATAAAGGGCATAAATCACCTAACATTCCTAAATTGTTTGGAATAACCTGCTTTAAAACATCAGGTATGATGTTGTATCGATCAAGTAGTGTAAGAGTTACGCCCGCTTCACAGTGACAGACCAAACTCCCCGTTTAACGCACCGAAAACAACCGCAAACAGTCCATTTGCACAACCGCAAACTCCCCATTTGCACAAGGTTGGATACCAAGCTAGCCATGTCCTGTTCCTTGTCCTAACTGATGTCATTGAAGGTCTCTTCCTCCACCCAGCCACATACAACACCAAGGGTCCCCGAAAGGTGACAACAAGCCCCCTGGGACGCCTGCTGTGTTTGGTCTTCCACCTCCTCAAAGCCACCTTCCTCCTCTGACTCCTCTTCTTCAGACTCCTCTCTGCGTTGCCTCTCTCTGCGTTCTTATAAGGTGTGTTAAGTAGTACTATTCCCATCAGTTTGATCCCTGTTACGTCCCCTATCAGGGGACGTGTATATAAGGCATCGATTTTAGGAAGTGGGAGATGGAAAAACATGCTTGGTCGGTCTGCCTACTTCAAATTTGGGGCACTGCGCGTGCAATCTAATGTGCCACCAGATAGGAGTGGTGTGTTAAGTAGTCCCCCTCATCAGGCCTTTTTTAGTCGAATGTATCGCCCACTGTCAGTCCCTTCGGGATCCATCCCTCATTCATCTTAATAAAGGTGAGGTAATCTAGACTTTTTTGACCTAGGTGACTTCTCTTCTCCTTTCTGACAGGACACTTGAAGCGGGGCAGGCCAGAAGTTCTATCGCAAATTGGGATAGCTCAGGTCACAGGTCAAGCCTGCACACCCAGTAGTCAAGGGGTTCATCGCTCCTCAGAGTGTCGAAATCTGCAGTTAAGGCGAGGTAGTCTGCTACCTGTCGGTCGAGTCGTTCTCTGAGGGTGGACCCCGAAGGGCTGTGGCGATGCGTAGGACTTAAACAACACGTCTGTAAAGCGTAATGTCCTTGCCGGCGTGGTCGTGGGAGGAGGAGGATTACTTTCACCTCTTCCCCTGTTAGATTCCCGTTGTGCTGTGACATCACCATTATACGCTGTGTAAAGCATACTTTTTAATTGATTTTGGAACTGCTGCATCCTTTCCGACTTGCCGTAATTCGGTAAGATTTCAGGCACTTTCTGCTTATACCGGGGGTCTGGTAGCGTGGACACCCAGTACCGGTCGTTCTCCTTCAGCCTTTTTATACGAGGGTCCCTCAACAGGCACGACAGCATGAAAGACCCCATTTGCACAAGGTTGGATGCCGAGCTTCTTATGTCCTGTTCCCTGTCCTCAGTGATCTCTCTGAATGTATATTCTTCCCCCCAGCCACGTACAACACCACGGGTACTAGATAGGTGACAACGAGCACCCTGGGATGCCTGTTGTGGTTGGTCTTCCTCCTCCTCCTCAAAGCCACATTCCTCCTCTGACTCCTCTTCCTCACAATCTTCTTCCAGCGTTGCCGCAGGTCCAGCAAGCGATGCTGATAAGGCTGTTTCTGGTGGTGATGGTGACCACAACTCTTCCTCTTCACGCTCATCTACGGCCTGATCCAGCACTCTTTGCAGGGCACGCTCCAGGAAGAAAACAAATGGTATGATGTCGCTGATGGTGCCTTCGGTGCGACTGACTAGGTTTGTCACCTCCTCAAAAGGACGCATGAGCCTACAGGCATTGCGCATGAGCGCCCAGTAACGTGGCAAAAAAATTCCCAGCTCCACAGAGGCTGTCCTAGCACCCCGGTCATACAAATACTCGTTAACGTCTTTTTCTTGTTGGAGCAGGCGGTCGAACATTAGGAGTGTGGAATTCCAACGTTTTGGGCTGTCGCAAATCAAGCGCCTCACTGGCATGTTGTTTCACCGCTGGATATCTGCAAAGTGCGCCGTTGTTTCACCGCTGGATATCTGCAAAGTGCGCCATGGCCGTGTAGGAACGCCTGAAATGACCACACACCTTCCTGGCCTGCTTAAGGACGTCCTGTAAGCCTGGGTACTTATGCACAAAGCGTTGTACGATCAGATTACACACATGTGCCATGCACGGCACATGTGTCAACTTGCCCAAATGCAATGCCGCCAACAAATTTCTTCCGTTTTCACAAACCACTTTGCCGATCTCCAGTTGGTGCGGAGTCAGCCACTGATCCACCTGTGCGTTCAGGGTGGACAGGAGTGCTGGTCCGGTGTGACTCTCTGCTTTCAGGCAAGTCAACCCCAAGAGGGCATGACACTGCCGTATCCGGGATGTGGAACAGTACCTGGGGAGCTAGGGGGGTGCCGTTGATGTGGAGCAAGACACAGCAGCAGAAGAGGACTTAACCGAGGAGGTTATGGAAGAGGATGGAGTAGGAGGAGTAGAGGAGGTGGCAGCAGGCCTGCCTGCAAGTGGTGGCGGTGTCACCAACTCCTCTGCCGAGCCACGCATTCCATGCTTGGCAGCCGTCAGCAGGTTTACCCAATGCGCAGTGGCCCTGACCATGCTTTGCAGACCAGGTATCAGTGGCCAGATGGACCCTTGCCCCAACACTGTGTGCAAGACATGCCATTACTTCCTTTTGCACAATCGAGTACAGGTTGGGGATTGCCTTTTGTGCAAAGAAATTTCGGCCGGGTACCTTCCACTGCTGTGTCCCAATAGCTACAAATTTTTGGAACGCCTCAGACTCCACCAGCTTGTATGGTAAAAGCTGGCGGGCTAAGAGTTCAGTCAAGCCAGCTGTCAGACGCCGGGCAAGGGGGTGACTTTGTGACATTGGCTTCTTACGCTCAAACATGTCCTTGACAGACACCTGACTGTGGGCAGATGAGCAGGAACTGCTCAAGGTGAGAGACGGAGGGGCGGATGGTTGAGAGGGGGCAAGGAGGACAGCAGTGGTTAACGTGGCTGAAGATGCTGGACCAGGAGGAGGATGGCGGCTTTGAGTTTGTGTGCTGCTTGTACTCATGTGTTGATCCCATAGGCGTTTGTGATATGCGATCATGTGTCTTCGCAAAGCAGTTGTACCTAGGTGGGTGTTGGACTTCCCACAACTCAGTTTCTTTTGGCACAGGTTCTAAATGGCATTGATGTTGTTACACTACTGTTACACCAGAGATGCGTTGCACTGGTGTGACACTGTGCCCTGGCAGGCCCTGAAACGCACACTCGTGAAGGAAACTGACTGCTATTATATTACAGTCCAAAAAGTTTTTTTTTTTGTTAAATGCAAGCTATTGTGACCAGGGCCGTCCTTAGGCATTTAGACGCCCTGTGCGAGAAATCTTTACAGCGCCCCCCCCCACCGTCATCGATGTATGATGTAATGTTTGTGTTGTCTGTGTATGTGATAGTAGGTGTGATGACTGTGTGTGATATGTATGCTATGTGTTGGCTGTGTGTGATATTTGTAATGGGTGTATTAACAGTGTGTGATATGCGTGTATTGGTTGTATGTGACACACACACACACACAGAGTCAGACGGCCATACACATACAGGAAGACATCCACACACACACAGGCAGACAGTCATACACACACAGGCAGACAATCACACACAGACACACACACAGAGGCAGACAGTCATACACACACAGAGGCAGACAGTCATACAGACACACACAGGCAGACAGTCACACACAGACACACAGTCATACACACAGAGGCAGACAGTCATACACACAGACACACACACACACACACAGAGGCAGACAGTCATACACACAGACACACACACAGTCATACACACAGACACACACACAGGCAGACAGTCACACACAGACACACAGTCATACACACAGAGGCAGACAGTCATACACACAGACACACACAGTCATACACACACACACACACACAGAGGCAGACAGTAATACACACAGACACACACAGAGGCAGACAGTCATACACACAGACACACACACAGTCATACACACAGACACACACAGAGGCAGACAGTCATACACACAGACACACACACAGTCATACAAACACCCACACAGAGGCAGACAGTAATACACAAAGACACACACACAGAGGCAGACAGTCATACACACAGACACACACACAGAGGCAGACAGTCATACACACGGACACACACACATGCAGAGAGTCACACTCACACTGACAATCACACAGTTACCTGTGGAGTTCATTGTGGAGGCAGTGCAGCTCCTGGAGACTGTTTGGTGGGGAAGCAGGGACTCCTTCCTGCTTCCTCTGCAGTAGTTTTCCGGCGCTTTTAGCTCCGCCCCCGCTGCACGGTAAGCTCCGCCCCCGCCGCAGGTAAGCTCCGCCCCCGCCGCAAATTTTTTACATTTTTTTTTATCCCTGCCGGCTGTGCGGCCGCACAGCTCGCACACCCCTAAGGCCGGCCCTGATTGTGACACCAGTAAGTGAGTGGTGGCACTGGGCAAGTGGGCACAGTATATGCTGTGAGCCTGACACACAGGCTGGCTGGCAGGCAGGCAACTGCAATTACATTACACAGAAGAAAAAAAAAAAAGCAGACTGATGTTCTAGCCCTAAAAAGTGCTTTTTGGGGTGCTGTCCTTACAGCAGAGATCAGATGAGTCCTTCAGTACTGTAGTGGACACTGAATAGTCTATCCTAGCTATCAATTTCCCTAGACAAATATTACAAAAGACTGCACACTATCATTGATTAACAAAGTATTAAGAACTTTTGAATAGGGTATGCAGACTTTTGAATAGGGATCATTTTCTTTGTTGCTATGTTTAGTTTTATGATTGTGCCATTCTGTTATTACCTACAGTTGAATATGAATCCTACAAGAATGGAAAGAAATGTGTTTTGCCTGCTCACTCACTCATATTTTCTTTAAAAATGGTACAAATATTACCAATTCTACCAGGGTATGGTTTACTGTTCTTTCTGCCAACACCACTATCTAGGAAAAAAATTCCTGCACACGTTGGAGTCAGTCATACCCAATTATCATGATAAGACTGCCTCCTAGAGGAAGTCCAGCAGACTGCATGTCACTCTTCATGGCTTTATAAAAAGAGTAGTTCCACACAGGGATATATGGTAGATTCTTCTACTGGAAACTAGGTTTCTTGATAATATCCATATAAATATGTAAAACAGGAACATGAAATCCAGTAGTGCAATAAATCAGCGAGAAAAACAATAAACAGGATCTATAGTGGGTAAAGGAGAGAACGCCGTACTGATGCTTGCGTCTATCCTATCCCAATTATCCTGTGCACCAGTGAGAGACCCCAGGGGTCTCTCAGGGCATAACCCTTGATAGATCAAATACAAAAAAAGAAAAGAGTACTTTAGTTTACCTAAAGTGAAACCAATGTACTAAAGCGCTTTATAAAAATGTACCCTAGGATCTATGTACTTCGGACTGTCCCAATCTTTATATACAAGGCTTGTGTCCCACGGTCCTTGACATATGATATTGTAATAGTAATGATACCGGAGAAACTGACGGAAGCCAAGAACAGAGAGATGGACACAGGTTTCTTCAGGAAGGAAGAGATTCTTTATTGGATCACCGATCGGGACTCAGAGGGACTAATGTCACCAAAATACAGCAAGTTCTGAGCCCCGGACAATAGTGCAGGCTCCTTATATAGGCACATAACTCCTCCCATATTAAGCTCCACCTGCACATTCTCTTGACCAATCAATACAAATAAGAATTAACTTCCTGCTTGACCGCATGGCCTGTCCAGCACAATGGAGGAGGGGAATACTACATCCTGTATTCTTGCACATGCTCCGTACACTACTGATCGTATCTTGCCTCGTGCAACCAACTGATCGATACGTCAGCATATGCACGTACACATGCCACGTGGTAATCTCGGCCTACTAAATTTATTTTTACCGAGATTCCACCACATTCCCCCCTTTGATGCCTCTTGATATTTCACAATTACTTGAGGCATCACTTAACCTTAGTTTGCATACACCGCAAGTTACCTTGAACCAGACCAGACTTATCTTATGATGTGAATCTTCAACACTCATCTTCCTGCATTGGTTCTCCCTGATCTAGAGCCTTATATTTATAAATTGCCATTATCTGTGCAGCAGCCTTCCTCTCTGCTATATTTTCTATCAGGCTTTGCACAGACCTAACTACTAAGGGTATAAGACACGGCAGGAGTAGACACAACATTAAAATTAGTAGGACTCCACCTACCACTGCCTTAAGCCCTCCAAACCACTAATACCAGCTACCAAACCAACTACTTGGATTATACCCTTTCCATACCTGTGTAGGCACATGCGCTAGTTTAACCATATGGCTAGTAAGCTCAGCTATTGCTTGCCCTTCGTCATCTATTTGAAGACAGCAATTGCTCAGGTTAAACTTCCCACATACACCTCCCTCTACTGCCAAAAGGTAATCCAAAGCTAATCTATTTTGGTATACTGCTGTCCTCATCCTGGTATTATGCTTCGCTAGAAGATTGAGCGCTTGTGATGTCTCGTTAGTAATGATCTCAACCACTGCCTGTAATCTTATAATACGGTTGAGCATATAAATTGGGGTTCTATAACCAAAGGTACCATCCTCTGCCCACATGGCTGGCCCATAGTAATCTATAATACGCTGGGGAGGCCATTCATCATCTTCCCAGGCGCCTATCTCTATGGGTCCCCTTTTCTTCCTATGATTCACATCATACACTTTAACACCTAAAGTCTCACCTGTTTCGATAGGTAACAAGAAGAAGGATGGTTTGAGCATACCCAACACACATGCCCCTTCCCAGTCCTGTGGCAACTCCGAATAGGCTTTCTTACCACAGATCCAGTACAAATTTGCTGGGGCTCTCCAGTTAGATGTGATGGATAAATCAAACCACACATCCTTTAAATTGGCGTATCTAGCAAACGGGTTAGATGGTTCTGAGACATTTGAAGCCGACCACCAAGTTGTATTCTTTGTATTATCATCATAAGCTTTTTGCCCTAGACAAGTTAATTCTCCTACAGAAGTATTATACATCATTCCTTTCCTCGCTATGCAAACATAACCTATGATGGAGGTCTTTAATCTCCACTCAGATTTACCTCTAACACTCATATGATAATCGGCTTGTGTAGATATTAATTGGTCAACTGCCTCAGAACCGGACATTACCTCCTTTGCTTCCCAAGGCCATTGGTCTCCCATGTTAGTACCTCCACACACATAGCAGTTGGTAACATTAAGACTACCGGCAATACTTTCAGCTAAATCAATAAACAGGTTTTTAGCATTATGGGGGATCTTATTATCTATGCTCATCTCTTCATAAAAGGAATGGTATACTTGATGAGTCTGGGAGGATACCGTATCAGTCTCTATCCCTATAAACAATACTGTCCCAGGATCTAAACCCGTCCCATATATTTGAAACCCAAATAAATTACCATATTTATCTAAGAACTTGTCGGGGTTATTTATAAGTATATGGACTGGATTGCATTCCATAGACTTACAATATGGGCTGGTAGGCAACTTAGTCACAATCATGTCCTTGTCTGCTGTCTGTCCCCAAGTTGCCCACCCCACACAAGACCAATATGGGCAAAAGTTATAATCTCTATTTGGGCATCTAGGACTCACATACTTATTTTTACTACTGGGACAAATATATTTATCGTTAGACCCATACGTCCTCTCCCATCTAAGATCCCCACATACATTCCACGGCTTTCTACCACTTGATATCGCCTTACACGCATCAAATAGCAGAACACCCGAAGAATGTACGGATTCTAATACCGTCTTATTAATTAGGGTCCCCTGAGGATCTCCATTCCTGAGAGTCAACCAAATTGTACGAGGTTGATACTCTGGACTGAAGCACTTAGGTTCTCCTACTCCTAAATGGCACACACTATATTCTATATTTAAGTATCTACATCTTGATACATCTCCTTTACACTCGTATTGCGAATGCCAAATTAGGGTTTGGGAAATATGGTTACCTGTTCTTGTAGTCTTAATGCATACCTCACAGCTAGGAGTGTCGGTACCTCTACCTTCCTGAATATAAAAATACACATATAAAAACATTATCAGAAACACATCTTTCGTCGTCATCCTCAGTCTTCGTCCGTGCGAAGGCACCTCAGCTTCCAGGATGTAAGGGCTGCAGGGAATGGAGTTCTGCTCGTCTTCACAGGGGTCCCTTCGAGACTTTTCCTGACTTATACACTCGTTGGTGAGTGGACAGGCTTTATTATGGCCTTCTCACTCACTTACCAAATCTCTGAAACAATAAAATTTGTAATCCACAAGGTTCCTCGTCACTCCGACTGAGTCGTGCGCTTTAACCGGATCTTGCAGGGATTCTCTGGATCTGCTGTAGCTTGCCAAGAATCGACTGCTGCTGGTTTAACCCTGGAGTGATGTATCCACGGAGTCACTTCGGCTACTTTTATCGCTGTAGGGGTAGACAAAAGAACAACATAAGGACCTCTCCACTTGGGCCCTAACGGTACATTATTCCACTCTTTAATCCACACTTGGTCTCCTGGGTGGTAACTATGAACTGGGGGATAAATATTCACAGGTAATCTATCTTGTACCCATTTCTGTACCTCCTCCATAGTCTTACCCAACTCTACAACCTGCTGCCAGGTAATTCCTTCTCCCAACTGACTCAAATCCCCCCTTAAGTTACCAAGTACGGGAGGTGGTCGCCCATACATGATTTCAAAAGGAGAGAGGCCCATCCTTCTGGTAGGTGTACTGCGGATTCGCAATAGAGCTATGGGCAAGAGAACGTTCCACTTAAGTTGGGTTTCCTGACACATTTTAGCCAACTGATTCTTAATAGTTCTATTCATTCTCTCTACCTTACCAGAACTCTATATGCCGTATGAAGCCTCCACTTTATACTAAGCATATGAGTCAGTTGTTGTAGGCACTGATGAACAAAAGCTGGACCATTGTCCGATCCTATAGAGCAGGGTAGTCCATATCGGGGTATTATTTCTCGTAGCAGGAATCTCACAACTTCCCCTGCTTTCTCCGTACGAGTAGGACATGCTTCTACCCAGCCTGAATAGGTGTACACAACTACCAGTAGGTAGCGATGTCCACCAGATTTAGGCATTACTGTATAGTCAATTTGTAAATCGGACATGGGGAGTCCCCCCATAAACTGGACTCCTGGTGGCTTTACTGGTCCTTGCCTTGCATTATTCTTAGCACACGTTACACATCTTCGTACAATGGCCTGAGTCAAGTTAGACAATCTTGGTATGTAGAAATGTTTTCTGAGAGATTCTTCTGTGCTGTCTCTCCCAGAATGTGTCCCGTTGTGATAGTTTTGGACAATTTCTACCGCTAGTGATGCTGGAATGACTATTCTTCCATCTTCTAACTGATACCATCTGTTCTCCAAATACTTTCCAGGTTCAGTCTTTAACCACTCCTCTTCTTGAGCTGTATAAACTGGAGTCCATTGAGACAGTGGAGTTGGTATAAGAGCAGCTATATGCCCCACATACTCTTGTCTTCCCGATTCAGCGGCACGCTTAGCTGCACTATCTGCCCTCCGATTTCCTTTGGTTACATCACCATCTCCTCTCAGATGCGCTCGACAATGTATAATACCGACTTCTTTCGGCTCCCACACTGCTTCCAATAGTTGTAGGATTTCAGCTGCGTACTTGATTTCTTTGCCTTCTGAATTCAATAGTCCTCTTTCTTTATACAAAGCTCCGTGGGCATGAGTGGTTAAAAACGCATACTTGGAGTCCGTGTAGATGTTCACTCTTAAACCTTCAGCCAATTGTTACGCTCGTGTCAGTGCTATCAATTCTGCCTTTTGTGCTGATGTTCCTTTTGCCAGTGGCCGAGCTTCTATCACCTTGTCTATCGTTGTTACTGCATATCCTGCATAGCGGATCCCTTCTTTCACATAACTACTGCCGTCGGTGTAATATTGAACATCGGGGTTCTGGATGGGAAAATCACGAAGATCTGGTCTACTTGAAAATACTTCATCCATCACTTCCAAACAATCATGTTGACTTTCAGTAGGTTGTGGCAAAAGGGTAGCTGGATTTAAGGTATTTACAGTCTCTAAATGCACTCTTGGGTTTTCACACAACATTGCTTGATACTTGGTCATACGGCTGTTACTAAACCAATGATTTCCTTTGTAATCCAGCAACGTCTGTACTGCATGTGGGACTCATACATAAAGTTCTTGACCCAGAGTGAGTTTATCGGCTTCAGCTACTAGCAGGGCGGCTGCAGCTACGGCTCTTAGACAAGGTGGAAGTCCACTGGCCACTGCATCCAGTTGTTTAGACATGTAGGCGACAGGTCTTTGCCATGATCCCAAGTACTGTGTCAATACTCCCACAGCCATTCTTCTTTGCTCATGTACATACAGGTAGAATGGTCGTGTGTGATCAGGTAGACCTAATGCTGGGGCACTCATCAAAGCCTTCTTCACATCTTCAAATGCTGTTTGCTGTTCTTGAGTCCATAAGAAGGGGCTCTGTACCCTTGATAGCTGCATACAGAGGTTTTGCCAGTATCGCGTAGCTGGGAATCCATATCCTACAGAAGCCTGCTGCCCCCAAGAATTCTCGCACTTGTCTTCTATTCTTGGGTATCGGTATTTGGCACACAGCTTCTTTTCTCTCTGGCCCCATAATTCTTTGACCTTCAGAGATATGGAATCCCAGATATTTGACAGTTGGCAAACACAACTGAGCCTTCTTTCTAGACACCTTGTATCCTGCCTTCCAGAGAATGTGTAGTAGATCGTGCGTTGCTTGCTGACATATTTCCTTTGTAACTGCGGCTATCAACAAGTCATCTACATATTGTAACAATACACACTCTCCTGGGATGGACTCGAAATCCAATAAATCTTGACTTAGAGCTGAACCAAATAGGGTAGGTGAATTTTTAAACCCTTGGGGTAGTCTTGTCCAGGTCATTTGGCGTTTTGAGCCCGTTACAGCGTTTTCCCATTGGAAAGCAAAGATACATTGGCTTTCTGCGGCAATTCGGAGGCAAAAGAAGGCATCTTTGAGGTCTAGGACTGTAAAGTAAGTAGCCCCGCCCGGAATTAAAGCAAGCAGGTTATATGGATTGGGCACAATTGGATGTATACTAGCAACCGCATCATTGACTGCTCTCAAGTCCTGCACAGGTCGATACTCATCTGTACCGGGCTTTTGAACAGGCAGCAATGGGGTGTTCCAGGGGGAAGTACAGAATTTTAGGATACCATACCGTATGAACTTATCCAGATAAGATTGGATGTTCTTCTTAGCCTTCTGCGGGATGTGATATTGTCTTAGGCTCACTGGATAAACCCCAAGTTTTAGTTCGATTTTAATAGGTGGAATATTGCGGGCCAGTCCTGGTGGGTTGTTCTCTGCCCAAACTCCTGGTATATTGAATAAGGATTCATCACTCCTAGGGTTTTGGCTAGTCAACGCTGTATAAAGTCGCCACTCTTCTTCCTTTGGTACGGATAATGTCATAATACCTGACGGTCCATTAAACTTTAAGGATGTTGTTCCATTTGGTAGGAACGTAATCTGCGCTTGTAACTTAGATAGCATATCACGTCCCAGCAATTGGACTGGACATTCAGGCATATAAAGGAATTGATGTTTTACTACGTGGCCTCCCAATGTACAGAGTCGACTTTTAAGAACCGGTTTTGCAGCACTTCTTCCAGTTGCTCCTATTACAGTAATAGTTCTTCCAGATGGAGGAGCAACTAGGTCAGTCACCACCGAATGTTCAGCACCAGTGTCGATCATGAACGCACTCTTTCCCCCTATTGATACATCGACCATAGGCTCCGCTCGACCAAGGGGGATGGAGCCCGGTCGGTATCAATAGTCCTCCATGACCGTGTCAGCCAATCCTACAAAGTCCCTACCTTCTCTATCGCGGGACCTTTGCGCTGCTGGATAGTACCTATCTTCCCTTACACTTCCTCTGTTCCCATTACTTCCTCTATTACCATTACTCCCTCCGGGGCCTCCTCTACCTCTCGCTCTGCCTCTAAAGTTTCCATAACCTGCCCTGGGTCTGTCTCTCTCATACTGTTCCCTTCGTGGACACTCACTTCTCCAATGCCCTTCTTCCCTACAGTATGCGCACTGATTTCTACTCAGGGGTTCCTCATTCCATCTACTATCGCCTCTATCTGGGCCCCGTCTATCTACGCCTGCGATCGCTACCGCTAGCATATCTGCCTTTCTACGCATCTTGCGTTCTTCCTCTTTCTTTGTCTCTGTTTCCCTGTTCATGTATACTTTATTCGCTACCTCCATTAGTTGGGTGATAGACATACCTGCAAACCCTTCTAACTTTTGTAGCTTGCGCTTAATATCTCCGTAAGCTTGGCTGACAAAGGCGGAGTTTACCATTCGGGAATTATCAGCGTCTTCCGGATTAAAGGGGATATACAAGCGGTATGCCTCCAATAATTGGTCATAAAAGACACTGGGCGCTTCATCACTTTTCTGAATCACCTCAACTGTCTTCGACATATTAATAGCTTTCTTCCCTCCGGCTTTCATGCCAGCAATTATAGCGTCTCTATAGGCTTTGAGTTGAACCATATCTGCGCCATTAACATTCCAATCGGGATCGGTATTAGGGTAATGTGTTGCGGCCCATGCTGCCGGATTGGCTTGATTTAAAGCACGGGCTCTATCCTCTAGCGCTTTAATGGCCGCTTGGTTAATCCTTGTCCTTTCCTCATTATTAAACAATGTCATTAATAACTGCTGGCAATCAGCCCATGTCGGATTATGTGTCTGAACTATCGAGGTGAACAGATCGGTCATAGCTTGTGGTTTCTCAGTGTACGAGGAATTGTGGGTCTTCCAATTCAAGAGATCGGTAGTCGTGAACGGGACATATACGAAGACTGGGTCAGCATGTGCCATTTGACCTGCGGCATCGAGATAGGCTGACCCAGGATTCAGACGAAGAGGCATCTGATAATGTTTGAGTTGTTGGGTACCGGTCAGTTGTCTGGTTAGTATAGGGCTACGTGAAGGGGCGTCAGTTATGGGTTCCAGTCGGGGGGAAATAAGGCATGAGGATGTGGGAGCTTGATTTTGGGAAAAGCTAGTAAATAGAATACTCCCAGCCGAGCTAGAAGAAGCTTGACCGGAAGTTTGAAGTGGCGCCAAATCAGGATATTCAGATCTAACGGGGGTTGGTTCTGGTTCCGGAAGGGGAGGTTTAATACGAGGGGCGGTGGATTCTGTACTGGAGGAGGAAGCGGAAGTGGATGAGGGCAATGAGGGGAGGGGTATAGAACTTCCTGCACTCGCGTCACCTCTTCCTCCTAAAGGGAAGTAAGGGGGCGGCAAAGGGATCTCGGACTCAGGGGGCGTGTCCAAAATGGGCCTAACCACAGTCCTAGTGGACAAACAAGTCCTGGCCACCATGAGGCGACATTGCTCCTCGTGGCATATCTGAATCCATTTTGGCGAGTCGTTTACGGCCTGTCTCCAACAATCAATATATGGAAACTGTCCGTAAAGTTCAGGCCTACTTGACACAGCCACGTGTACACGCTGTATCAGGGTTGGATCCAAACTACCACGTGGCGGCCATGCCGCAACCAAAATAGGCCACTCCCTAGTGCACAAAGTGACCAAACGTACAGGAGACATTTTAACCCCAAAATCACATGTTTTAAATCCCGTTTTAAAATGCTTTACCATACAACCTAAGGGATCCAAAATCGTTGACTCCGACGCGCCCATACTTATCAATAGAACGTCGTTGACAACGAATACTATGCACGCGTTCTATTCAACAGTCACACCGTTTCCTCTGGCAACAGCACCACGTGGTACGGTTACCAAGTGAAACGTACACAATAACACAATAAACACTCAGGGAATTCCCGTACACACACAGCTGTTACACCAGTCACTAAATAATCAATATTATGCCCTTTGGCGAAACTATACAGTCACCCACGCTATAATTCTCTATATACGAATTACCCGTCTATAACACACCCCAGTAACATCGTCTTTTACAAATAGCGGTTACAGTACGGTTAGCATAGGTCAAAGCACAATTTAAGGTCACAATACAATTATTAGTGGTTATGGTGTTAAACATGCAATAGACGACAATGATTAGTACTTATATACAGTGTCAGTAAATATACAGGGTTATGGTACCGTGCACTATGATACAGCAACACACTATTAACACTCTCGCTAGACGGCTGAGCTCGCGCTATCTAACAAGATATACACTTTACTAACAATCTTTAACACATATACAATCCCAACTAAACTATTGGCCAGTACCTTGAATGGACTACCTAAAACTATGTACACCCGTTTTGGTTAGCCACACTGCCCAAGCACCACATATAGCGAACTAGAGGGCGGAATTTACAACAGAACCCTCTTAGTCTATTTACTCTATCAAAAATCTAGTGGGTTCCAAATTTACACGCCTTCCCACTTAGCCAAGATAGGTTGAGATCTAGCAAACCGAATTTACACAGACGCCGCTTAGTCTCCCGGTCCCTCCGACCTAGCGAACAAATTGTACACCCTAGTACGCTAGTCTAGACAAGACACCGGTGTCCGGCTAGGGCTATTTACACAGGACCCCGCCTGACTCCAAACCAAATCAAACGGTCTTACTAAAGAGCGTTCGATTGAGCGGTGCGCCTTCGCTCCTTCCCTCCGACAGAGGGGGCAGATTCCATACACAGATTTAAACCCCTTTTGGGCCTACCGCACAATCGGTATACCCCTAGTGGGTCTGCCGTCTAAAACAGCAGTTGTCATACCTCCTCGTTCCTGAACCTGAGTTCACACTCATCGACGGGGACACCCCAGCACTTCTTACGTAGAGGCCGATGATCTCCTGGACAACAGACCAGTGGCGCCGAGACGAAGGGAGGTCCACGCAGAAGTTCAGGGGTGCAGCCGTAGAGAACGTGGGCAAAGATAGACCGTCTCACGCCTCTGCCTCTCAGCTACCGTTGAACGATGAGCTTCCCGGCCAATGCACCAAATGATACCGGAGAAACTGACGGAAGCCAAGAACAGAGAGAAGGACACAGGTTTCTTCAGGAAGGAAGAGATTCTTTATTGGATCACCGATCGGGACTCAGAGGGACTAATGTCACCAAAATACAGCAAGTTCTGAGCCCCGGACAATAGTGCAGGCTCCTTATATAGGCACATAACTCCTCCCATATTAAGCTCCACCCGCACATTCTCTTGACCAATCAATACAAATAAGAATTAACTTCCTGCTTGACCGCATGGCCTGTCCAGCACAATGGAGGAGGGGAATACTACATCCTGTATTCTTGCACATGCTCCGTACACTACTGATCGTATCTTGCCTCGTGCAACCAACTGATCGATACGTCAGCATATGCACGTACACATGCCACGTGGTAATCTCGGCCTACTAAATTTATTTTTACCGAGATTCCACCACAGTAATACCACTTGTATATAGAAATATCGGCAAAGTGAGACACTCCCCTTACGCCTACACTATTGGACCAGATCGATATGTGGGCGTTACTGCTGAATACTATCTCATCATACATCACCACACCTCCTGAATGACGTGCACTCATACTATTTGCTCATGCTGATGAAACATACGTGGGATACACTGATATAAGAGCGATCTTTGTTAGTTGATCGTTTTTTTCCCTGCCGAAGGTGCATGTAGTTCTGCACCGAAACGCGCGTCAGGGCTGCTGGGTTCGGGTTTTTTATTTTGGGCACTTCACCTTTTATTTATTCACTTGTTTGAATATTATGTTGATTTCATTATTTAATTTTCTTGTTTCTTTGTTCACATGCCTGTTTAGTTAGTTTTCAAGGGAGAGAGGCTTGTATTTACAGGCAATATAATCTTTATTCCCTCTTTCTCCTCATACTTCTATCACTAACTTGGTATATTTAGTATTTTACCTTTATTTTAGGAGCCATCACCTAAACATTGATATTTGTGTTATACATGTATGGACCATCTACAATAAAGCCCATTTTTATACACACACACACATATATATATGTATATATATATATATATATATATATATATATATATATATATATATATTATCAGTGTGCCTTGGTTTTTCCTACTGTTTGACATTTTTCTAAATGGCTTAGCTTTATTCAGACATAGGAACTGCCTTATAAAGCTGGTTTAACACTTTATGATAATATCTCTCGCTTTTTTATTTTATTTACTTTGCTACATGTCCAGAATTCTGATGCAATTATACATAATAATTGCTACTGTTCTTTCCAGGTAGTACATTGGTTTCACTTTAGCTGAACTAAAGAACTCTTTTCTTTTTTCGTATTTAGTGTAATTAATAAAGGAAAATTTGCTTCGTACTTACCGTAATTTTCTTTTTCTGATCATTATTCATGGCAGCATTTACTCTTGGGTTAGCTCCTCCCCTCACAGCAGAAAGGAGAGGAAATAGAACTTTGAAACTGGTATAAATAGACCCTCCCCCTTCCCATCAGGCAGTCTTTGTAACTAGCTTATAGTATATGGGTGGGAACGTAATGCTGACATGAATAATGATCAGAAAAAGAAAATTACGGTAAGTACGAAGCAAATTTTCCTTTTTTCCTGACATTATTCATGGCAGCAATTACTCATGGGGAATACCCAAGCAGTATATATAGAGGGAGGGACAGAGTTCAAAAACAGCTAATAGCTATAAAACCATTATTGAGCTGTATAAATCTTAGAAGACTTTACAAAGCCAAACAAGAATCAATAGGATCTTGTCCTAAAATCTGCTCAGACAAGTTAATTTACCCTAGAGGCTGCAATGTCAGCAACCTCCTAGCATTCAAATGTCTGAAATATCCTGAATAAATATAGTCAGAAAGGAATTAAGGCCATGATAGCCTACGTTAGAGAAGGATAATGCCATATTGATATAAAATCTAGACCCAAATTGATGACCTCATCAGATCAGATCCTTGACAAAGGCATAACAGAATGTTGGATGAGAACATACACACCATGCTATTAAACATGGGGAGAATTACACTGAGAATCCCACTACTTTCTGGATGTAATTATTAATGACGATATGACTGCTTCCTCTTGCCTTGTGAACTACTTACCTGTGGATACAGGAAACAAATCAATACCTGCCTGTCAGAAAGAGGCAGACAATGACCATATATTGCAAAATCAGACTCACAACCATACCTCACACCATGGATGAATTGATACAGTAATGATCAGTCACAGTAGAGGTATAAACCAATGACATTACTAGGCAAAGGCAAGAAGAATCATATACAGATTAGTTAAGGAAAGAAAAAAGAGACATCAGTATGAACCGTAGAATTTGTGGCAACTCCTAAATTATAAGTAGGCCAATCACGTCAGTACCTACATTCAAAGAAACATATTGTAAATAGTACAGATTATGCCAAACAGTATAATCAAATTAATTAGAGACAGTTGTGCAACATAAGTAGGAGATATGTAATCGGCAGGATACTGATGAGAAGGTGGTAACCAGAGGCACATGATCCATTGTGGCAACCGACACATAATAAGCAGGATAGTAGAAGATATTCAGTTATCCTTATGAGAACAAACAACCGCATACTTACTCTTACCTTATCTTCAGATAGTGATGAAGTACTTATGGCAGAGCCTATGACGATAATAAGCAGTTTGTATTATCTGCAAGATATCAACACCAATCCAAACATATAATCCACAAGTATTAAACCAATGCAATGTTAGGAGTGACCATAACTTATATACTGGTCTAGGTACAGACCATGTAAAACATTTCAGTCAAATGTTTGTCATCAACAAGCTGCATTACATTATATTATGTAGGATGAATCAACCACTTAAAGCCACACATTGGTTGCAATTCCAGATATAAGGACCTCTAGAAGAATCCCCCTGAATATCAGAAGAGAGGACCGTAATGGAGTTACCTGTTCAGGGATTTCCTATATTGTTCTGCTAGCAGGTGAATTTTACCTGCAATAGTAAACCTGGTAGAATGGCCTGGGGACTAGAAAGACCTTCCAGTGTTAATTAAAATACTTGCAATACAAAGTATCGAAAACTTACCTGGATCATATGAGCCTAAAAGACTACCTTTATTGCAGAAAGGAAATTATAATATTCCCCTTCACCACAGGGGAATCTTGTCAGAAAGTTCTGAACATTAATTCCTTAAGAACCAAAAGCATGCCACCCCAGACATATCCTAAAGGGATTGCCAAACTCTCAGGTCGCCAAGGGATAAAAGAGAATACTGCATATAAAAATTAGTACATTCTCCAAATTAAAAAGATTATGCTTTAAGGAAATATACTCAGTTCTAAAGAATATGTTAAACCAATTCCAGAGAATTGAGCAAAAAACTGAATAAAAAGCACAAACCAGACCAGAAGTAGTGAATTCTTCAGAGTAGAAGTTTGCGGAAAAATAAAATGGTACTAAAGTTAAGACAGGAGAGAAACAAGCCAATATGAACAGCTTTTAAATCAGGTAATGGCTTCAGAGTTACCTACTTATGAGAACGATTAATAGCCCAATTTGTGCTCCTGCAACCAGCATGATCTACTAAGCTGTGCATCAGTAACGGCATATAATTGAAGGTTAAACAATGCCACCAAATTTAGAAAAAAACAAAACATTCCCTATCTTGATATGAGAGGAGAGGATACCTGGCAATAGAAAAACTTTTGAGAAATGGTCTCATGTATAAATGCATAGGAGTGCACACAAAAAGGCCTTAAATTTGTTAAACAGTACCATGCTCCATTTTGGAAAATCAGGTCTCCTCTCCTGGGAGAGGCACTCAGACAGGATTAGTAACACCTGCAATCTATCTGAAGTGGTAAAATGTGTTAATTGCTTATCCTGAAACACCTGTGGGAGAAGGAATCTAATACAAAGCCAAAAGCAGTATGTTTCCTTATCTACTTCATTTAACCCTTTAAGACCGGGTTACTATTACGCCCTATTTTAAGTGGCTCTAAACGCCGCCGGGCGTAATAGTACGCCCTCCGTTTTTTTGTTACTTACCCGGTCGCCAGCGATCCCACGCCGGCGATCGGCTTTGGGGGGACTCCCAGGGGGCCCCCCCGCGGCACGTCCTTCCTCCTGGGGGCCCCCCCGGCCATGTGAGAGTGAGGTCCTTGCGAAGACCTCACAATCACATGGCCGGGTTAGCTGGCTCAGGCATTGCCAGCAGGGGGACTGCCAGTAATGACAATTAGTCCCCCTGCTGGCTGGAAATAAAATAAAAATAATAAAAATAAGTGTAAAAAAAAAAAATAATTTACTTAAATACGTAAAAAAATAAAATTAAAAAAATAATTACAAATAATTAAAAAATATATAAATGTGTGTTATTTCGTTCTAACTGTATATTGATATTAATATATATTTATATCAAAATACACGTAGAACAAAATAATATATATATCTATATACATAAATATATACGTATATATCACTATATATATACCTATATATAAATAAAAATATTTTTAAAAAATTATATATATATATATATACATATATATACACATACGTATATATATATATATATATATATATATATATATACATATATTAATTCTACACATATATTTATGTAAATTTTTTACATAATTAGGTATCTTAATTAATTACAATTCGCGGAACCGGCCTGTCAACCCATGCCGAAAGTAAAGGGAATTTAATTTGCTAGCACTATATTTAACCCTATAACTTTCCAAGACACCATAAAACCTGTACATGGGGAGTACTGTTCTACTCGGGAGACTTCGCTGAACACAAATATTAGTGTTTTATGTGTAAAATGTATTACAACGATGATATCGGCAGTAAAAGTGAAGTTTTTTGCATTTTTCACGCACAAACAGCACTTACACAGACGATATTATTGCTGCGATACTTTTTACTGTTTTGAAACACAAATATTTGTGTTCAGCGAAGTCTCCCTAGTACAACAGTACCCATCATGTACAGGTTTTATGGTGTTTTCAAAAGTTACAGCGTCAAATATAAGGCTTGTGTTTCATTTTTTTCACATTAAAATTCGCCAGATTGGTTACGTTGCCTTTGAGACCCTATGGTAGCCCAAGAATGAAAATTACCCCTATGATGGCATACCATTTGCAATAGTAGACAACCCAAGGTATTGCAAGCGGGGTATGTCCATTCTTTTTTAGTAGCCACTTAGTCACAAACACTGGGCAAAATTGGCGTTTTTTGCATTTTTCACACACAAACAAATACTAACGCTAACTTTGGCCAGTGTTTGTGACCAAATGGCTACTAAAAAAGACTGGACATACCCCATTTGCAATACCTTGGGTTGTCTACTGTTGCAAATGGTATGCCATTCTGGGTGTAAATTTTATTCCTGGGTAGTGATGTCGCGAACTGTCCGCCGAACCGTTCGCGAACTGTTCGCCAGCGAACAATAGCGTGTTCGCCAGCTAATAATAGCGTGTTCGCGGCGAATGAACAAACGCGATTTCCGGTCCGCCCCCTATTCGTCATCATTGAGTGAACTTTGGCCCGGAACCTCACAGTCAGGGGGCGACCAACTCCTACCAGACCCACCAGGTCTGTTTCTCTTTATGGAACCTCACAGTCAGCAGACACATCCTGGGAGGGAGGGTCTGCTGCTGATTGGCTGGAATGTGTCTGCTGACTCGCCGGCGAACAGTTCGCGAACGGTTCGGCGGACAGTTCGCGACATCTCTATTCCTGGGCTACTATACAGTCCCAAAGGCAACGTAACCAATCTGGCGAATTTCAATTTCAAATGTAACGTGCTATATTTGACCCAGTAACTTCCCAAAACACCATAAAACCTGTACATAGGGGGTACTGTTTTACACGTGAGACTTTGCTGAATACAAATATGTGTATTTTATTGCAGTAAAAGCAAACAGTATTATGACATTGACAGGTAAAATGTCATGTGGAACTAAAAAAATAACAACATTTCTTATTTTCTCCCATTTTTTTCATATTAAATTAAGTTTCATAGCTAAATATTTGATATTAAATGAAAGCCCTGTTTCCCCTGAATAAAATGATATATAATAAGGGGGGGTGCATTTAATATGAAAGAGGTGAATTCCGGTTGGACAGACATATAGCGCAAATGCCAGGTTTTGTTTACGTTTTGTTTTGTTCACAACGTGTACATTTGGCTCAGTCCTTAACCCCTTAAGACCGCAGCCAAATGTACAAGTTGTGATCCAAAAAAAATGTAAACAAACCACAGAATTTTACTATATGTCTGTTCAACAATAATTTACCTCTTTCATACTAAGTGCACCCACACTTATTATATATCATTTTGTTCAGGGGAAACAGGGCTTTCATTTAATATCAAACATTCATGTATGGAACTCCATTTTATATGAATAAAATCTAAAAAACTTGAAAAAATTATGAAATCTTGTTATTTTTCAATTTCAGCATGGCAATTTAACTGTTAATGTCAGAATACTATTCGGTTTTCCTGCAATAAAACATACATATTTGTATTCAGAAATGTCTCACGAGTAAAACAGTACCCCCCATGTATAGGTTTTATGGGGTTTTGGAAAGTTACAGGGTCAAATATACGGCTTGTCCATTATTTTATTTTCTGCATAGAAATTTGACAGATTGGTTTGAGTGACCTAGGTTGCCTTTTAGACCGTATGGCAGCCCAGAAATGAAAATTACCCCCATCATGGCATACCATTTGAAAAAGTAGACATCCCAGGGTATTCAAAATGGGGTATGGCCAGTCTTTTGTAGTAGCCACTTGGGCACAAACCCTAGCCAAAGTTAGCGGTTTTTTTTGTGTTTTCTTTTTTTTACATAAAATCTGTACTTTCACTGATAATATTATTGTTAGTATATAGTTTACTGCCCTGAAACACTCCTAGTTCTGCTCAGTGATGTCTCACGAGCGCCATGGTACCCCCCATGTATAGGTTTTATGGGGTTTTGGAAAGTTTCAGGGTCATATATACGGCTTATCCATTTATGCTTTTTCACCTTGAAATTTGTCAGATTAGTTTGCAGTGTCCAGGCTGCCTTTGAGACCGTATGGCAGCCAAGAAATGAAAATTACCCCCATCATGGCATACCATTTGAAAAAGTAGACATCCCAGGGTATTCAAAATGGGGTATGCCCAGTCTTTTGTAGTAGCCACTTGAGCACAAACCCTAGCCAAATTTAGTGCTTGGTTTTTTTTTTTGCATTTTTCACATAAAATCTGTACTTTCACTGATAATATTATTGTTAGTATATAGTTTACTGCCCTGAAACACTCCTAGTTCTGCTCAGTGAGGTCTCACGAGCGCCATGGTACCCCCCATGTATAGGTTTTATGGGGTTTTGGAAAGTTTCAGGGTCATATATACGGCTTATCCATTTATGCTTTTTCACCTTGAAATTTGTCAGATTAGTTTGCAGTGTCCAGGCTGCCTTTGAGACCGTATGGCAGCCAAGAAATGAAAATTACCCCCATCATGGCATACCATTTGAAAAAGTAGACATCCCAGGGTATTCAAAATGGGGTATGCCCAGTCTTTTCTAGTAGCCACTTGGGCACAAACCCTAGCCAAATTTAGTGTGTGTTTGTTTTTTTTTGCATTTTTCACATAAAATCTGTACTTTCACTGATAATATTATTGTTAGTATATAGTTTACTGCCCTGAAACACTCCTAGTTCTGCTCAGTGAGGTCTCACGAGCGCCATGGTACCCCCCATGTATAGGTTTTATGGGGTTTTGGAAAGTTTCAGGGTCATATATACGGCTTATCCATTTATGCTTTTTCACCTTGAAATTTGTCAGATTAGTTTGCAGTGTCCAGGCTGCCTTTGAGACCGTATGGCAGCCAAGAAATGAAAATTACCCCCATCATGGCATACCATTTGAAAAAGTAGACATCCCAGGGTATTCAAAATGGGGTATGCCCAGTCTTTTCTAGTAGCCACTTGGGCACAAACCCTAGCCAAATTTAGTGTGTGTTTGTTTTTTTTTGCATTTTTCACATAAAATCTGTACTTTCACTGATAATATTATTGTTAGTATATAGTTTACTGCCCTGAAACACTCCTAGTTCTGCTCAGTGAGGTCTCACGAGCGCCATGGTACCCCCCATGTATAGGTTTTATGGGGTTTTGGAAAGTTTCAGGGTCATATATACGGCTTATCCATTTATGCTTTTTCACCTTGAAATTTGTCAGATTAGTTTGCAGTGTCCAGGCTGCCTTTGAGACCGTATGGCAGCCAAGAAATGAAAATTACCCCCATCATGGCATACCATTTGAAAAAGTAGACATCCCAGGGTATTCAAAATGGGGTATGCCCAGTCTTTTCTAGTAGCCACTTGGGCACAAACCCTAGCCAAATTTAGTGTTTGTTTGGTTTTTTTGCATTTTTCACATAAAATCTGTACTTTCACTGATAATATTATTGTTAGTATATAGTTTACTGCCCTGAAACACTCCTAGTTCTGCTCAGTGAGGTCTCACGAGCGCCATGGTACCCCCCATGTATAGGTTTTATGGTGTTTTGGAAAGTTACACGGTCATATATACGGCTTATCCATTTAGGCTTTATTACATTGAAATTTGGCAAAGTGATTTTCTGGGCCTATATCGCATTTGAGAGAGCATGGCAGCCTGGGTAATAACATTTCCACTATTATGGCATACCATTTTCAAAAGTAGGCAACCCAGAGTATAAGAAATGGTGCATTGCAAGATGTTTGGTCTAACCACTTTATCAGAAATGAAGGGCCCACATAGGGGTTATAGCTTTATTTGTGCTTTTTCACGCACATGAACTCCATTTTCACAGGACATTTCATATTCCTGATATGAGTTATTGCAACAAAGCCTCACTATTTGTATTTAACATTGTCTCCTGAATGTAACAGTACCCCCATGTACTAGATTCTCTGTTTTGGGGGGGAAGTCATGGGGACAAAAATATTAGATGTCCTTTTCAAAGTTGGCAATTTAACAAAGTGATTTTCTGGGTCTATCTCGCCTTTGAGAGAGCATGGCAGCCTGGGTAATAACATTCCCACCGTTATGGCAAACCATTTTCAAAAGTAGGCACCCCAGAGTATAACAAATGGCATAATTTGAGATGTTAGGTCTAGCCATTTTAACAGAAATGCTGGGCCCATGTAGCGATTTCTACTTTGATTTTTGTCTTTTTAATCAGATAAATAGCATTTTCACTGGAAATGTCATAATACAGATATTAGTTAGTGCACTAGAGACTTGGTATTTTGATTTAACACTGTCTTCTGAATATAACGGAACCCCCACGTACTATTATTTCAGATTTTACTGATAAGTCACAGGGCGAAATATATTAGATGCCCTTTCAGCTTGTAAGTTTGCCAATATTATTTTCTGGGCCTATGTAGCTTTTCAGAGAGTATGGCAGCCTGGGTAATAACATTCCCACCGTTATGGCAAACCATTTTCAAAAGTAGGCACCCCAGAGTATAACAAATGGCATAATTTGAGATGTTAGGTCTAGCCATTTTAACAGAAATGCTGGGCCCATGTAGTGATTTCTACTTTGATTTTTGTCTTTTTAATCAGATAAATAGCATTTTCACTGGAAATGTCATAATCCTGATATTAGTTAGTGCACTAGAGACTTAGTATTTTGATTTAACACTGTCTTTTGAATATAACAGTACCTACATGTACCATGTTTCCAGGTTTTTATTATATCACATGAATAGAACAGTACCCCACATACACTTTGATCTGAAGGCAGAGAGAGGCAGATAGATCTTTGATATCACATAGAGAGTCACTGTGCGAAAAGTTTGAGAAGTAAAAAAAACGAAAAAAAAAAACTATTTTTTGTAACCCTTTCAGTGCTAATCACAGCATTAACCCTGTGATCAGTTTTTTATTGGGAAGTCACATTTCAAGTACTACAAATGTAGTATTTTGAGTTGTTTGGTGTAGCCACTTTAGAATGGCTAGCGTAAACAGGGACAGGCCAAGGTCAGGGGAATCCAGAATTCAGAGTAGTCGGTAAAACAAGCCAATGGGTCGGTACAGGCAGCTAACAAAGCGTAGTCAGGACAAGCCGAGGTCAGAAATCCAGGTAAATCAAGCAAACAAACTGCCAAAGTCCCATACAGAGTGATTCAGAAATTCAGCTCTGTATGGTAGACTTTGAAACAGTCTGTTATGCAGAGGGCGGGTAGAGATGGGCAGGTTGGACAATAAAAACTGGAGTCCTTTCGGACTCCTTTCTTGTAGCAAACACGGCACTTTTTTTGGGGAGCTTTTTTACTAGGGGTGGATGGGATTCGGGAAGGGAAGTGTTTGCCACAAAGTCTTTGGAGATCTCCTGATTCCAAAGTGGGATTGGGGGGCTGGGTAAATAACATACGGGACAAAATGCTTAATGTGAATTCGAGGAAAGGGCAGGGCCTACCTATGACCTCTTTTGTATAGAGGACATAGGCATTGAAAATTGCAATCTGGCTCACGTAGATTGCAATTTTCTTGTACCAGGTCCTAGTTTTTCGGTTCACCAGATAGGGCTGTATGCATTGGTCAGCCAAGTCTACTCCCCCCATAAACTTGCTGTAGTCTACAATGCACTTCGGCTTTTCCAGATGCTCAGTGCTACCTCTCACAGACACTGGCACTGTACTTTCGTCATGCATCGTAGACAGCATGTATACATCTTTCGTATCTCTGAAGCGAAGAGCAAGCAACTCATCCTGGCGGAGAGCTGAAGAGGAACCTCTACTGCTTCTGCCACTTGCCAGGGCTTGGGGGAAACCCCTGCGATTCTTCCTCACTGTGCCACAGGCTAGGGTTTCAAAACAATATAAATTTTTAAATAATTCTATACTGGTATAATAATTGTCAACCCATAGCCTATATCCCTTATTCAACAAGGGAAGGATTAGATCCCAAACAATCTTGCCACTTGTACCCACAGAATCAGGGCATCCTGGTGGGTCAAGATGGCTATCCTTCCCCTGGTAAATGCGAAACGCCCATGTGTAACCAGTACAGGATTCACATAATTTATAAAATTTAACGCCATATCGGGACCGCTTCGATGGAATATATTGCTTAAATAGCAGTCGACCTTTAAATTTCATAAGGGACTCGTCAATTGAAATATCTTTATCGGGGACATAATTTTCAGAAAATTTGTCTGACAGGAGTTGAATAAAGGGCCGAATTTTATATAGCCTGTCAAACAGTGGGTCGTTTCTAGGGGGACACAGCGAGTTATCATTAAAATGAAGGAATCGCAGCAGTTGCAGGTAGCGATCCCTCAACATAACCTCAGGGAAAAGAGGTGTAGCCAGGATACGTTGCTTGCTCCAGTAGGACCTGATACTGGGCTTTTTTACAATACCCATCATTAGGGTTAAAGCCCAAAACCGCTTCATCTCTGCGACATCCGTGGGTCTCCACATATTCCTGCGACCATGATGGGACCCCGGATGTGCAGAGAGATACTGCATAGCAAACAAATTCGTTTGCTGAGCCATGAGCTCAAATATATCGTCTGACATAAAGAGCTCAAAAAAACGAATTGGCTCGCAGTCGTCCACTGTTACAGTGATGCCAGGTGTAACAGTGAACGGCGGTATTTCTGGGGCCATCATATTTGGAGGCACCCAGTCTCCGCCTGGCATTGGGCTTGCTGAGCGTCCTCTTGTGAGTGGTGGTGGGGCACCATCACTTGAGGTCTCACTCAGAGGCTCAATGTCAGAGGCAGTGATAGTGTCACTGTCTTGCAGAGTGTCACTATCACTGCCTGCCAGAATGGCATACGCCTCCTCGGCTGAGTAGCGACGTGCCATTCTAGGGGGACAAATTAATTAATTTATATACTAAAGTGGGTAATTAATTATCTACCTGCCTAACACCTACTACCCGCCCTCAAAAAATAATATAAATGTACTGATCACAGTATAGGCAGCTGCAATCAGTACACTGAAAGGGTTATTTTCAGATCTATAAAAATAACCCTAAAAAAAAGTCAGTCTGATCAGAGAGCCCTCTGATCACAGTGATCACTGATACAGTACTGTACAGCAGATAAACTGTACAGTTTAGTGATCACGGCAGCGGGGAAAGGGTTAAGGGAGATTTGGGTTGCTGCGACTGACACAAAGGGTCAAAAAAAATTAGAAATAATTTTTTTGACCCAAAAAAGTTTTTAAAACTGAAAGGGTTATTTTTTGATCTGTAAAAATAACCCTAAAAAGGTCAGTCTGATCAGAGAGCCCTCTGATCACAGTGATCACTGATACAGTACTGTACAGCAGATATACTGTACAGTATAGTGATCACGGCAGCGGGGAAAGGGTAATGGAGATTTGGGTTGCTGCGACTGACACAAAGGGTCAAAAAAAATTAGAAATAATTTTTTTGACCCAAAAAAGTTTTTAAAACTGAAAGGGTTATTTTTTGATATGTAAAAATAACCCTAAAAAAGGTCAGTCTGATCAGAGAGCCCTCTGATCACAGTGATCACTGATACAGTACTGTACAGCAGATATACTGTACAGTATAGTGATCACGGCAGCGGGGAAAGGGTAATGGAGATTTGGGTTGCTGCGACTGACACAAAGGATCAAAAAAAATTAGAAATAATTTTTTTTTGATCCAAAAAAATAATAATAAATAAATACCCTAATCAGGTTGATCACAGTAATATGCTGTGATCAGCACTGAAAGGGTTAAATAAAATATAAATTTTAAAACTTTGAAAAAAAAATTAAACTTTCTTTTTCCACAGGAGCTGCAAAAACCACGATCTCTCTGCCTCTCTCTCTCAGATCGAAGTGAGGTGAGGAGAGGGGCAGAGACAATGTGTCAGCCAGTGATCTGAGATCATTGGCTGACACATACTAACAGTGATCACAGTGACTGGCTGTCACTGTGATCACCTCCTACAGATCGCGGTAAGTGGCCACAGGGGGATGCCTGGGAGGTACAGGCATGCCCCCACCGCGATCTGTAGGGGGCTAATGGCTGCAGTTACATGTGTCAGCCAATGGGCTGACACATAGTAACACTGATCGCACTGACAGGCTATGGCAGCCTGTCAGTGTGATCAGACTGCAGCCTGACAGTTCAGATCGCGGTCACTGACCCCAGGGGGGCTGCCTGGGGGGCCAGGCATGTCCCCCGACCGCGATCTGCTGCAGAAGAATGCGGCCGGCTCCATGTGTCAGCCGATTTCAAATCGGCTGACACATGGTAAATACCGATCGCAGTGACAGCCTGTCACTGCGATCGGAAGCTGCAGACCGCGGTCCCCAGGCACAGGGGGGCTGCCTGGGGGGCCAGGCATGCCCCCCGACCGCGATCTGCAGCGGCCATGTTCCGCCGGCCACGTGGGGCTGAAGACCGCCCAGGACGTACTATGCCGTCCTGCGGCGTTTAGAGCCACCAAAATAAGGACGGCATAGTACGTCCTGCGGTCTTAAGGGGTTAACCCCTTAACACCGCAGCCAAATGTACAAGTTGTGAACGAAACAAAACGTAAACAAAACCTGGCATTTGCGCTATATGTCTGTCCAACCGTAATTCACCTCTTTCATATTAAATGCACCCCCCCTTATTATATATCATTTTATTCAGGGGAAACAGGGCTTTCATTTAATATCAAATATTTGGCTATGAAACATAATTTAATATGAAAAAAATGGGAGAAAATAAGATTTTTTTTTATTTTTTTCGTTCTTCATGACATTTTAACTGTCAATGTCATAATACTGTTTGCTTTTACTGCAATAAAATACACATATTTGTATTCAGCAAAGTCTCACGTGTAAAACAGTACCCCCTATGTACAGGTTTTATGGTGTTTTGGGAAGTTACAGGGTCAAATATAGCGTGTTACATTTGAAATTGAAATTCGCCAGATTGGTTACGTTGCCTTTGAGACTGTATAGTAGCCCAGGAAATAAATTTACACCCATAATGGCATACCATTTGCAATAGTAGACGACCCAAGGTATTGCAAATAAGCGATGTCCAGTCTTTTTTAGTAGCCATTTGGTCACAAACACTGGCCAAAGTTGGCGTTTGTATTTGTTTGTGTGTGAAAAATGCAAAAAACGCCAATTTTGGCCAGTGTTTGTGACTAAGTGGCTACTAAAAAAGACTGGACATACCCCATTTGCAATACCTTTGGTTGTCTACTATTGCAAATGGTATGCCATCATAGGGGTAATTTTCATTCTTGGGCTACCATAGGGTCATAAAGGCAACGTAAGCAATCTGGCGAATTTTAATGTGAAAAAAATTAAACACAAGCCTTATATTTGACGCTGTAATTTTTGAAAACACCATAAAACCTGTACATGAGGGGTACTGTTGTACTCAGGAGACTTCGCTGAACACAAATATTTGTGTTTCAAAACAGTAAAAAGTATTGCAGCAATAATATCGTCCCTGTAAGTGCTGTTTGTGCGTGAAAAATGCAAAAAACGTCACTTTTACTGGCGATATCATGGTTGTAATACATTTTACTGTTTTGAAACACTAATATTTGTGTTCAGCGAAGTCTCCCGAGTAAAACAGTACCCCCCATGTACAGGTTTTATGGTGTCTTGGAAAGTTATAGGGTTAAATATAGTGCTAGCAAATTAAATTCCCTATACTTTCGGCATGGGTGGTCAGGCAGGTCCCGCTAATTGTAATTAATTAGGATACCTAATTATGTAAAATTATTACATAAATATATGTGTAGAATTAATATATGTATATATATACATATGTGTATATATACGTATATATATATATATTTTTTTTTTATATTTTTATTTATATATAGGTATATATATAGTGATATATACGTATATATTTATGTATATAGATATATATATTATTTCGTTATAAGTGTATTTTGATATAAATATATATATATTAATATCAGAATACAGTTAGAACGAAATAAAACACATCTATATATTTTTTAATATTTTATTTTTAATTATTTTTTTTATTTAATTTTTTTACGTATTTACATATTAATTTTTTTTATATTATTTATAAATATATATATAACAATAATTATATATATATTTAATCAGTATCAGTCTACGTGTAATTTGATATTAATATATATATATAATTATATATATATTAATATTAAAATACACCTAGACGGTGTATGTGTATGTGTGTATATGTGTATATATATACTTAGATCATATATATATAATATATATATATGATCTAAGTATATAATTTTTTTTTTTTTACACTGTTTTAAACATTTTTTATTTGATTTTCAGCCAGCAGGGGGACCAACTGTCATTACAGTTCGTCCCCCTGCTGGCAATGCAGCAGGCAGCTATACCGGCCATGTGATTGTGAGGTCCTCGCAAGGACCTCACTCTCACATGGCCGGGAGGGCTCCTGGAGGGCGGACGTGCCGCGGGGGGCTCCCTGGGAGTCCCCCGAACCGCGATCGCCGGCGTGGGACCGCCAGCGACCGGGTAAGTTACTAAAAAACGGAGGGCGTACTATTACGTCCGGCGGCGTTTAGAGCCGCTTTTAAAAGGACGTAATAGTACGCCCTCCGGACTTAAGGGGTTAAGGGGTTAAAAACTGAAATAGAGAATCCACAGTAGGCAATAGTTACTAACCTAGTACAACAGTGCATTTGCTAGAATTGGGCAGTATTACATTTCGGCGCAAAACATTAGATCATTTGTATATATTAAATCTACCAAGGCTGTGAAAAAATTGGGGTTATATAATAATACCAACCTGCATACAGAATATATGAATCACATACATTGTGGGTGTTTCTTAACAGCACCTTATGCACATATATATCAGTTACATATACTTAGTCTGTTCAAACAGTAATCATACATAGACTACATCTGCTATATACAGTGACACTGTGCCTGCACCCATATTAAGATTATATGAGAGTGATAAATTGAGGCTCTTTTCAACAGAATTTCATGCACATATTACACCACTCATATATACTGAGGTTGTGACTAATAACCCACACAAAAAAAAAACCAGTATTAGATTGGACTCATAGAGGATGTGTCTTATATCATTCACATATATTGTGTTTCCACTAATACATCAAGTATATTGAACAGATCCACTGAAGCAATGTCCACACCAACTTACATATAGAGCATGTAGAGGACATATACTGAGGCTATGTTTTCAGTGCAAATAAAGAACACAAACTGAGGCCGAGACTTCTGATCAACTCATATATAGACAATATAGTGAATACATATACTGAGGCTGTGTCCTCATAGTAATTCGTCCTCATAGTAATTCATCCTCATAGTAATTCATCCTCATAGTAACTCATACACAGAGCATATAGTGCATACATATACTGTGGTAGCGTCCTCATAGTAACTCATACATATGGCCTATAGTGGATACATATACTGAGGCTGTGTCCTCCTAGTAATTCATACACAGAGCATATAGTGCATTCATAAACTGAGGCTGTGTCTCCATAGTAACCCATACATATATCCTATAGTGGATACCAATACTGAGGCTGTGTCCTCACAGTAACTCACACATGGAGCATATAGTGCATACATAAACTGAGGCAGCGTCCTCATTGTAACTCATACATAGAGCCTATAATGAATACATATACTAAGGCTGTCCCCATAGAAACTCACACATAGAGCATATAGTGGATACATATACTGAGACCGTGTCTCAATAGAAACTCCTATATATATCACATAGAGGATACTTATACTGAGGCGGTGTACTCACAGTAACTCTTACATAGACCATATAGCGTATATATATATATACTGAGGCCGTATCCTCCTAGTAACTCCTACATAGAGCATATAGTGAATATATATACTGAGAATGTATCCTCATAGTAACTCCTACATAGAGCATTTAGTGGATACATATACTGAGGCCGTGTCCTTATAGTAACCCATACATGGAGCATATACTGGACACACTCTGTTCATACATTAGAGCATAAAGTGAAAACATACCGATGCTGTACCACCACCAGATTATGTATGGATACTGAGGCCCCGTGGTCTCATATGCAGTATATTCTTCCATTCTCTGGAAAAGCCTGCTTATTTGCGATAATGCACAGATAACAGCAATCAATGCCACATATCTTGATAGGAACAAGTGTGTGAGTGGACTTAGAGTTAGTTTTTTTTGGTTTTTTTTAAACCTATCATATACATGTGAGTACTTCAGTCACCCAGGAAAGTTCTCTTACCTTGGATATTTCTTCAGGACTGTGAAATTCCAGCAGACTTTATACAGCCAGGATATCCATTATCAGCACTCTTTTTTCACAATGCCTCGTTGCATTATCAGCACTCTTTTGTACAATGCCTCCTTGCATTATCAGCACTCTTTTGCACCAAGCATCCTTTCATTTATGAACTTACCTAAATGCTCACCACACAAACCTCCTAAATGTGACCTATTTGTTAGAAGGAAGCCTAATGTAAGCAGATGGGAGGGACTGAAAGAACAGAGACCCAGGTGCCTATACTAGTTTTAATCCTAATTACTAATGCACTTACCTGAACAGCTGCAGGCCCGTGTTTCAGCGGCAAAATGGGGATTTGAACAACTGACAGCTTAAACTGTTTAAACTATAGGCTTCCACCTGTACCCAATATGCCGTCCATCATCACCAGTGGGAGGAGGTTTAACCAACCCCATACAAGGTGGAACACATAGAACAGGAATACCCAGGTAGTCACCTTATGGAAGTGCTGTTTACTGGGTCTTCAAGGATAAAGGCTTAGACTCAGCTGGGCCTCATGTATGCAGTGGACCGCTGTCATCCCCTCAGGGAGAGAGATAGGTTAGACTCCTGATTGCTGAAGGAGGTACCCAGGCTGGCAACTCTTACAGATGTGCTGTTTGCTGGGTCTTCAGGGATAAAGGCTTAGACTAGGCTGTGTATGTATGTAGTGGACTACAGTCATCACTTCCGAGAGAGATAGGACAGACCCCTGTTTGCTGAAGTAGGTACCCAGGCTGGCAACTCTTACCGGTATGCTGTTTGCTGGGTCTTCAGGGATAACAGGCTGAACCCTGGCCTGGGTCCTGTAGGCAGTATATCACATTCATCCACTGAGTGGGTACCCAAGCTGGCCTGTTGCTGGGTCTTCAGGGATAAGAGGCTGAGCCCTGGCATGCAGTGGACCATTTTCATCCCTTAAGGGAGAGGTTGGGTCCGACCCCCGGTCACTAAAGGGGGTACCCAGGTTTGCAGTATTAACATTGCATTACTGGGTCTTCAGGACTTAGAGGCTGAACCCCAGCATGGCTACAAAAATATTGCCTGGTGAGCATAAAATAAAAATCTAGGCCTGCATAAGCAGACTCCTTCCAAACTGCTGTGAAGGACAGGAAAAAAGACTGACTGGTGGGAAGTGGGAGGATCTATTTATACCAGTTTCAAAGTTCTATTTCCTGTCCTTTCTGCTGTGAGGGGTGGAGCTAACCCATGAGTAAATGCTGCCATGAATAATGTCAGGAAAAAATCAATATAAGTGTGGTGTATATACAAAAAACAGCGGTATCTTAATCATATATAATGGAGCTATGACCAGCTCCAGTTTTAGTAGCGTACAGAGGTATAATCCCCACTTACTTGATACGTGTATAAGTGTCCGAAGGAGAGGTAGTTTTGTTGAACCCAAAATGACAAGAATATAAAAAGGCAGATAATAGTGCTCTCTGTTGCAATAAAAAATGCTAAAATAATAATTGTAGTGAATACTCACAAATATAGAGCAGGCAAACTGGCAGGAGGTGAATATCATAAAATAACTTAATCTAAAACAAAAGGTAATTTGGCACAATACACAGTACTCAGGGCCGGATTTTCCTATAGGCTAACTAGGCTTCAGCCTAGGGCCTCAAGATCAAGAGGGGCCTACATTCAAATTGTTAGCAAAATGAAAATTACACTATTCTAAAAACAGTGAACACTAAAACACTGAACCGAAAATAAGGAGAAATTCTACGCATATGATATGACCAGTGGCGTATTAAGGGGGGGGGGGGGGCGGTTCGCCCCGGCTGCCACTTACTAGGGGGGTGCCCGGGGCAGACTGCAATGCCGGTGCAATGTGCAGAGCTGCAGACCATGGATCTCGCGTGCACTGCCCAATCAGAGCGTTGCCGCGGGTTACCACGAAATGAGGGCCACCGGACCACCAGGGACCCCACCGGACCCCCAGACAGCCCCCACTGGACCACCAGGGATTTAAGGTAATTGTTTTAGTCACCCCACCTCTCCTCATCACCCCCCCTCTCCTCATCACCCCCTCCCTCTCACAATCACACCCCCCTCTCCTCATCACCCCCCTCCCTCTCACAATCACCCTCCCTCTCCTCATCTCGACTTTATTTATTTTTTATTATCCGTGCCACATTTTTTATAAAGGTAGGTACCAATCACAACATGTTTCATTTAACATATTGATATATATCACAGTAATGATGTATTTTATTGTCTCTCATGTAACTTACAAACTTAAAAATGGGAGGTGAAAGGGCCTCATAAGTGGAATAGCCTAGGGCAGTGATGGCGAACCTTTTTGAGCCCGAGTGCCCAAACTGCAATACATGCCAACTTTTTTTCCCTCAAAGTGCCAACATGGCAATTAAACCTGAATACTGAGGTTTACGTTTAAAAAAAACTACTCGTACAGTTAACAACTTTTGTTTTAAAAGAAGAACACAACAGAGAGTTAAATTCTAAAAATTTTAAATAATTATATAAATTAAGCTTATATTAGTATCTCCAACAAATGCAATACATACACACAGACTGCTGAACACATTCACACACCAACTGCTTAATACATACACACACCGAGACACAGACAGACTGCTAAATACACACACAGTCCGCTAAATACACGCACACTGCTGAGTACGCAGTCTGCTGAATACACACACACACACACACACACTGCTGAATACATAAAGACTGCTGAACACACACACATATACTGCATTGAGGGGTGCAGTGTATGTGTCTGTGTGTAATGTTGTGTGTGGGGGGGTGGGGTGCTGTGTGTGGGGGGGTGGGGTGCTGTGTGTGTGGGGTGGGGTGCTGTGTGTGGGGGGTTGGGGTGCTGTGTATGGGGGGGTAGGGTGCTGTGTGTGGGGGGGTAGGGTGCTGTGTGTGGGGGGGGGGTAGGGTGCTGTGTGTGTTTGGGGGAAAGGGTGCTGTGTGTGTTTGGGGGAAAGGGTGCTGTGTGTGGGGGGGGAAGGGTGCTGTGAGTGTGGGGGGGAAGGGTGCTGTGAGTGTGGGGGGAGGGGTGCTGTGTGTGGGGGGGTAGGGGTGCTGTGAGTGTGGGGGGAAGGGTGCTGTGAGTGTGGGGGGGAGGGGTGCTGTGTGTGGGGGGGTAGGGGTGCTGTGTGGGGGGGGTAGGGGTGCTGTGTGTAGGGGGTAGGGGTGCTGTGTGTAGGGGGGGTAGGGGTGCTATGGGTAGGGGGGGTAGGGGTGCTGTGGGTAGGGGGGGTAGGGAGGGTAGGGGTGCTGTGTGTAGGGGGGGTAGGGGTGCTGTGTGTAGGGCTGCTGTGGGTAGGGGTGCTGTGGATAGGGGTCCTGTGTGTAGGGGGGTAGGGGTGCTGTGGGTGCAGGGGTAGGGGTGCTGGGGGTAGGGGTGCTGTGGGTAGTGGGAGTAGGGGTGCTGGGGGTAGGGGGAGTAGGGGTGTTGTGGGTAGGGGTGCTGTGGGTAGTGGTGCTGGGGTAGGGGTGCTGGGGGTAGTGGGAGTAGGGGTGCTGGGGGTAGTGGGAGTAGGGGTGCTGGGAGTAGGGGTGCTGTGGGTAGTGGGAGTAGGGGTGCTGGGGGTAGTGGGAGTAGGGGTGCTGGGGGTAGTGGGAGTAGGGGTGCTGGGAGTAGGGGTGCTGTGGGTAGTGGGAGTAGGGGTGCTGGGGGTAGTGGGAGTAGGGGTGCTGGGAGTAGGGGTGCTGTGGGTAGTGGGAGTAGGGGTGCTGTGGGTAGTGGGAGTAGGGGTGCTGGGGGTAGTGGGAGTAGGGGTGCTGGGGGTAGTGGGAGTAGGGGTGCTGGGGGTAGGGGGAGTAGGGGTGCTGGGAGTAGGGGGAGTAGGGGTGCTGGGAGTAGGGGTGCTGGGGGTAGGGGTGCTGGGGGTAAGGGTGCTGGGAGTAGGGGTGCTGTGGGTAAAGGGGGTAGGTTATTACATCAGTATCCCCCCCCTTCCCTTCTTGTTACCTTTGGTGAAGGGGAGGGGGGGAACACAGCCATCCCTGGTTGTCCGGTGGTGGTATGCAGGACAGGAGGACAGGTCCTGCAGCTCTCCTGTCCTCCCGCGCGATGCTGTGTGTAGCGTTGCCATGGTCACGCGCGGCAACGCTCCACACAGCTCGCGGGAGGACGGGAGAGCTGCTTCCTCGATCCCTCCCCCCTGCTTCCGGTCCTCCCGACACAGAAGCAGTGTAGGCGCCTGCCGTTTCGGGCAGGCAGGCGCCTACTCTGCAGTGATGGCAAAGCTATGGCCGCGTGCCCACAGAGAGGGCCCGGCATGCCACCTGTGTGCCATCACTGGCCTAGGGCCTCTTTTCATCTAAATCCGGCCCTGACAGTACTGCTCCAACAATCAAATCAGAGCATATAACAAACAAAAAATATATATCTCTGATGCCTCAAATCCCAAAGAATGGAGCTCGAAATATCAGAATCCTATACAGGACACATACACTCACAGACACGCATCTCAACACATCCCCAACACTATACTAATATACAACATAGATCCATAGACCCACACACTATTCCCCAACAAAATCACGGTTTCAGAAACCATAAGTATATATTAATCACTATGTCCCTATTCTTCAAAACAGACCACCAGCAACACTTACAAATACATAAACACCGGAAAATGTCTCACTGTACACAAATTAATTATTAAACACGCCTAGTCCTAATGACCAGCGTAATACCTCAAAACCACAAAGACAACGTTATAAATATAAAAATTATGAATATTCAAATTACCCCAAATCTCCAGTTACCTACAATCACTGAAACAGATATCAACTGTTGTTGTTTAACCCCTTAACCCCTTCAGGATCGGACTGTTTTTGCAATGTTTGTACGTTAAAGGACCACTCTAGGCACCCAGACGACTTCAGCTTAATGAAGTGGTCTGGGTGCCAGGTGCCTCTAGGATTAACCCTTTTTTTTTATAAACATAGCAGTTTCAGAGAAACTGCTATGTTTATAATGAGGGTTAATCCAGCCTCCAAATCCTCTAGTGGCTGTCTCATTGACAGCCGCTAGAGGCGCTTGCGTGCTTCTCACTGTGAAAATCACAGTGAGAGCACGCAAGCGTCCATAGGAAAGCATTGTAAATGCTTTCCTATGCGACCGGCTGAATGCGAGCGCGGCTCCTGCCGCGCATGCGCATTCAGCCGATGACGTCGCGATCAAGATGGAGAGGAGGAGGAAAGCTCCCCGCCCGGCGCTGGAAAAAGAGGTAAGTTTAACCCTTTTCCCCTTTCCAGAGCCGGGCGGGAGGGGGTCCCTGAGGGTGGGGGCACCCTCAGGGTACTCTAGTGCCAGGAAAACGAGTATGTTTTCCTGGCACTAGAGTGGTCCTTTAAGGACCAGAGCTATTTTAACACTTTTGTGGTGTTTGTGTTTAGCTGTAATTTTCCGCTCTCTCATTTACTGTTCCCATACAAGTTATATATTGTTTTTTCAGGACAAGAAGGGCTTTCTTTACATACCATTATTTGTATCATTTCATATCATTTACTTTAAAAAAAATAGTAAAATATGGTGAAAAAAACCCCAAAATACGTGTTTTTTGACTTCTACTTAAAAAATATTTTACTGATCTACAAAATCGAATGAAACAAACTGCTAAATAGATTAAACATTTTGTCCTTAGTTTAAAAACACCCAATGTTTACGTGTTTTTTTGCTTTTATTTGCAAGTTATAGGGCTATAAGTAGGAAATTGCGGTTTCAAAATTTACATTTTTCAAATGTATCAATAGTGACATTGTAACACTGTTATGTCATAAATCTCCAAAAAACACCCCACATGTATATATTTTTCTTAAACTAGATAACCCAGGGTATTCATCTAAGAATATTTTGATACTTTCTATGCAGCCATTTTACCATAAACCTTTGTCAAACTTTGCATAGGTAGTTTATTTTTTTTATGTTTTTCACATAAATTGCAATTCAGGTATAAATTCACAGATTTTGTTAGGTGTCACTACCAAACAACACCCCAATATGTGTTCAGCAACATCTCCCGAGTACAGGGATACCCCCCATGTATAGGTGTATTGGGTTGCTTGGGGGCTAAAGGGCCACATTTTGCAGGTGCGCTTATCAGTTTCCCAGCTTGGAATTTTGACATGTAGTCAACCTGCATGCATGTCCTATTTGGGACATTTTTGAAGCCGGCCAATGTATTTTACCCCCATCAAACCATATATTTTTGAAAAGTAGACACCCTAGGGTATTTCACATGGTGGAATTTTTACACTTTCCATGCACTAATTCTACCACCAGGCTTTGTCAAACATTGAGTTAGTAATTTTTTTTCTGTTTTTTTCACACACATTGTACTTTAGGCATGAATTAACAGATCCTGTTATGTGTCACTGCCAAACAACACCCCAATATGTGTTCAGTAACATCTCCCGAGTACAGGGATACCCCCCATGTATAGGTGTTTTGGGTTGTTTGGGGGCTAAAAGGCCACATTTTGCAGGTGCGCATATCAGTTTCCCAGCTCGGAATTTTGACATGTAGTCAACCTGCATGCATGTCCTATTTGGGACATTTTTGAAGCCGGACAATGTATTTTACCCCCATCAAACCATATATTTTTGAAAAGTAGACACCCTAGGGTATTTCACATGGTGGAATTTTTACACTTTCCATGCACTAATTCTACCACCAGGCTTTGTCAAACATTGAGTTAGTAAATTTTTTTCAGTTTTTTTCACACACCTTGTACTTTAGGCATGAATTATCAGATCCTGTTATGTGTCACTGCCAAACAACACCCCAATATGTGTTCAGCAAGATCTCCTGAATACAGTGATACCACCCATGCATAGGCTTGTCGGGTTCTTTGGGGGCTAAAAGGCCACGTTTGGCAGGTGCGCTTATCAGTTTCCCAACTTGGAATTTTGACATGTAATCAACCTGCGCCCATGTCCCATTTGAGCCAATGTATTTTACCCCCATCAAACCATATATTTTTGAAAAGTAGACAACCCAGGGCATTTTAAATTGTGGTATTTTAACACTTTTCATGCACTGAATTCTACCACCAGCCTTTGTCAAACTTTTGGATAGTAATCTTTTTTTGTTTCTTTGTCACACACATTGTACTTTAAGCATGAATTAACAGATCCTGTTATGTGTCACTGCCAAACACTGCCCAATATGTTCAGCAACATCTCTTGAGTACAGTGATACCCCCCATGTATATGGTTGCCGGGTTGTTTGGGGGCCAAAAGGCAACAATCAGAACTTGTACATGTCAGTTTTTCAACTTGATATATAGGTATGCTTGGTCTATCTTCAGTTTGACATATTTTTGTACCCCCCAGTTAATGTTACCATCATGCCAATATGTATAGTATATATTTTTATAAAGTAGACATCAAATGTTATAGAGGATGGGGTGTTTTGACTTCTTTCCCCCAACCATTTTGCACCCCAAAGAAAGTGTAGTGGTATTTTCTTTATTCTGGTTTTTATGCACACGTCATCTGGTTTTGGACAGCTGGTTATGTGTTACTGCCAGAAAACTTGTTAGGCCAAATGTGCAGGTAGCAAATGTACATTTAGCAGCAATCTTTAAACTGACTCCTGCAAATAGAATCTAAATGGAGATTTGGGGGAAGGAAACTGACTAACAAAAAAATGGCTGCTTTCCAAAGAAACAGAAAATAAAATAAAAATTCAGGAACACTTCTTACAACTGTTCTGTGTGGTACAGCTTGAAACATGTTCCTACACACAGTCCTGGTTTCGAAGGACAATCAGGACAGTGAAAAGGGGTGTCTGTCCTTTTCCCGTTTTTAAAACAGACCCGGCAACGTTTCTGGGGGGGGTTTTTTTCTAGCAGTTGGCGGTAACTTAAAAATAAAATGTCTGGACTCAGCTTGCACCGTTGTTGGAACTTGGCCATCTCCATAAATTGTTAAAGAAATTATTTTCAATTGAAATTGGAGAAAGGTGATTTTCCCTGGATTATTTTTTTTAAAAAGTAAAAATGAGTTGTGGGTTGCTATTTGCATCAGATATATAGCCACCTTTTTATACCATGCTTTGGTTTTTCGTAAAATAAGATACGGCTGCATCAGCTGATCAGCCAAATCAACACCACCCATGTACTTATTATACGCCCTGATGCAAACCGGTTTGGACTCTACTCTGCCCCGGACAGAGACGTCGGACATGCGTTCGTCATGGATGGTGGTGAGCATGTGGACATCCTTCCTGTCCCTAAATTTTAGTGCAAGCACCTCAGCTTTCCGAAGTGCTTTACATTTGCCTTTTTTTTAATTTTGCATCTATGAGAGATCGTGGAAAGTCTTTTGAATTTTTTCTGGCAGTGCCGCAGGCCAGTGTCTGTAAAGCATAAAGTGTTTTAAATAGACGGACACTACTATAAAAATTATCCACATAAAGGTGGTAACCTTTATTAAACAAGGGGTTTAGTAGGTCCCATACAAGTTTCCCACTTGTCCCCAGGGAGTCAGGACAGTCAGGAGGGTCCAGTTGACCATCTTTCCCCTCATATACACGAAAGGCAAATGTGTATCCGCTTTCGCTCTCACACAGTTTGTACAGTTTAATGCCATACCTAGAGCGCTTTGAGGGGATGTATTGTCTGAACCCTAATCTCCCTTTGTATTTCATTAGAGATTCATCTATGGATAAATTTTGTTGGGGGGTATAAACATCCGAAAATTTGTCCTGAAAATGGTCTAGCAGGGGGCGTATTTTATAAAGCCTATCGTATTGGGGGTGATCTCTAGGGTGACAGAGGGTATTGTCACTGAAATGTAAAAATCTCAGCAGTAACTCGTATCTGGCTCTAGGCATGGTTTGGGAGAATACTGGACTCGACATTATTGGGTTGGTGCTCCAGTATGAGCGAATAGATGGCTTTTTTATAATCCCCATGAGCATTGTAAGAGCCCAGAATTTTTTAAGCTCTGGGACATCTGTGGGATGCCAGTCATGCTCCCTGGCTGTATAGCTACCTGGATTGTTGTCAATAAATTGGGTAGCATACAAGTTAGTCTGGGAAGCAATCTCCTCCCAGATGGTATCCCCTAAAAATAGTTCTACATACTGCATTGGGGAGAAGCCATCCACATTAACATTAATGCCTGCGTTGGCACTAAAAGGGGGGACGTTGGGCTCGGCTAACTGTGGAGGTACCCAGTCCTCCTCCACATTTGGCATAGCAGAGGAAGCACAGCTTCTTTCTTCAGCCGGCTCACACACAGATGACATGTCGTCTTGACTAGACATGTCAGAAAACTGACCTGGGTCAAAATCTGACGCAGTGTCAGTGGCGTCAGAGTCTGATGCCAAGAAGGCATATGCCTCCTGCAAGTTATACATACGCTGCATGTTTTACACACGACTAAAACTAATTACAAACACACAAATTTTTTTTTATACTTTTTTTTTTTTTTTTTTTTTTACTAAAACAGACTAAACAGCAATCCCTAAACTAACTCCTGTCACAAAAATCTAATGGAGATTTGGGGGAAGGAAACTGACTGACTACGACAGACTAAGACAGACTAAGACAGACTACGACAGACTAAGACAGACTAAGACAGACTAAGACAGACTAAGACATACTAAGACAGACTAAGACAAATATTTTTAAAACAAATTTAACCCTTTAAGGGCAAAAAAAAAAAAGACAGACAGTACAAATGCACTGCTGAAACAGATCTGGCAGGGAAGGGGTTAAAATGGATTTTTAATTCACTGCTGATACTTTTTACAACTCTCTGGAACACTCTGCTGCAACAAACTATCACGATCTCTGTCTCTCTCGCCTCACAAAACGCTACAGAGGAGAGAGGGGCAGAGATCACTGTCAAAGTGAGTGTTTGTAACACCCACTTTGACAGCAGCCAATTGTGAGCGATCGCGGATCGCTCACACACCGTAATTGGCTGTTACTATCTGCCTGGGATGTCTGGCAGATAGTTACAGCATTGTACTGGCAAGAGCGATCTTTGATCGCTTCCTGCAGCCCGTTTTCCGCTATGACGGTTCAGGACCGTCAGCGGTCCAAACGCACGTTTTACCGCTGACGGTCCTGAACCGTCCGCGGTCCTGAAAGGGTTAAGGACACATGACATGTGTGACATGTCATGTTTCCCTTTTATTCCAGAAGCTTGGTCCTTAAGGGGTTAAATTTGAAATTGATGAAGCCTTTGATAAACTCCCTTGTATTGTTTTATCGTTTAACCTATGACAAGGCAGATATTAATCGCATGTACTCAGCTAGTTTAGGCACTCACTTTAGCGAAGAGCTTAAACTAACTATATGTAATCCACCTTTGTATAGAATCTAGACCTAGCCTGTATTATCCAGCTCGTATGTTATTCTAGGATGCTCAAAATTAGCCAACTCTGTATACCAGCGAGGTTATGTTAAGCTACGAGCAGAGCCGGTGCAAGGATTTTTGCCGCCCTAATTTTATCTGAAAAGACAGTGTGTTTACATTAAAAAGCCTACAGGTACAGGCTATAGACACCAGAACCACTACATTATGCTGTAGTGCTTCTGGTGACTATAGTATCCATTTAATGTGAGGTAAATTAGAAATTAGTGCCACCAATAATATATTGGATTGCCTACTTACCACCAGATGAGGACAAGAGGCTGATGATGGGCTCAGTCTGGCTCCACAGGTCTGGTGTAGAAGAGGCTCTGTGGAGACTGTTTTTAACAGTGCTCACCACACTGGAACAGGAAGCAGCACCATTTGTTTAGGGCCCCTTACACAGCGCAAGGTCTGGGCCCCCAGGGCTTGACCGTGAGTATGCCTACAATGCCCACCCATAAATCCACCTACATGGCCCATCCATGAGTTGGGGATGTTTTATGTGTGCAATTTGTGTAAGGGATGTAGTGTGTTTATAGGGGATGCAGTGTGTGTTTGCGTATAAGGAATGCATTGTATGTTTCTGGGTGTGTGTGTGTGTGTGTGTAAGGGGTGCAAGGTTTGTTTCTGTGTATGTAATGTAGTTTCTGTGGGTAAGAGAATGAGTGTTTGTGTGAACGTAAGGGATGCATTGTGTGTTTCGGGTGTGTCTGTGTGTGAGTAGGAATGCATTGTATGTTTCTGTGTGTGTGTGTGGGGGGGATGCATTGTGTATGTGTGTAGTGTAAAATAGAGGATTGTTGGGGTAGGATAGGGACTGAGAGGGGAGCAGCTCTTTATTTATTTTTTTAAAAATCATAGTGCTCTCCCCTCCGGTCAATTATTGATTTCCCCTTCCCTTCTGTCCCTCCATGTTCTCCCCTTCTGTCCCTTAGTGCTCTCCCTTGGCCCCCTGTCCCTCTGCAGTCCCCCCTTGGTGGTCTTCTCACTCCCACCTCCCCCCACCCCCCTTAGTGGTGCTCCCTCTCCCAAACCCCTTAGTGGTCCTCCCTCTCCCAAAACCCTTAGTAGACCTTCCCCTACTCCCTACACCCCCTTAGTGGTAATCTCCCCCCACCCCCTCAGTGGTCATTATCCTCCCCCCCCCCTTAGTGGTCCTTACCCTCCTCCCCTCTCCTTAGTGGTCCTCCCTCCTTACCCTCCTTTGGTGGTCCTTCCCCCCCTTAGTGGTCCTCCCTCTCCCAAATCCCTAGTGGACCTCCCCTCCTCCTCCCTCGGTGGTCCTTACCTCCCCACCCCCGTTCCCCCTGTGTTCCTTCACCCCCTCCCCTAGTGGTCCTTACTCCCCCCTCCCCTTGTGGTCCTTACTCCCCCCTCCCCTCCCCTAGTGATCCTTACCTTCCCCTCCCCTAGTGGTCCTTACTTCCCCCTCCCCTCGTGGTCCTTACTCCCCCCTCCCCTAGTGGTCCTTACCTTCCCCTCCCCTAGTGGTCCTTACTCCCCCCTCCCCTAGTGGTCCTTACTCCCCCCTCCCCTAGTGGTCCTTCCTCCCCCATCGCCTAGTGGTCCTTACCCTCCCCTCCCCTAGTGGTCCTTACCACCCCCACTAGTGGTCCTTATCCCCCCTCCTCCCCTAGTGGTCCTTATACACCCTCTCTCCCCCCCTAGTGGTCCTTATCCCCCCTCCCACCCCTAGTGGTCCTTACCCCCCCTCCCCTAGTGGTCCTTATACCCCCCTCTTCCCCCTAGTGGTCCTTTCCGCCCCTCCCTCCCACCCCTAGTGGTCCTTATCCCCCCCCCTCCCCTAGTGGTCCTTACCCTCCCCTCCTGCCTATGTAGCGTGGCCGGGCGGCGCGGAACGTGGGACAGGAACCTCTGTTTCCTGTACCCGGCCGCTGGCGGACTGAAGGGAAGTGCTCACTGAGTGAGCACTTCCTGTCATTCCGCCGGCGGCCGGGTACAGGAAACAGAGGTTCCTGTCCCGCGTTCCGCGCCGCCCGGCCACACTACATAGAGAGACCGGCAGGAGGGAGCACTCTGTGCTTCCCTCCTGACGGTCACTCAAACCCGGCCGCCCTCCATGCAGCAGTGCTGCGCCGCCTGAGGCTTGTAAAAGCGCTCAGGCGGTGCAGCATGAGGAGCGACACCGGGCACAGGGATCCGGCGCCCCCTGCTAAGTTGCGCCCTAAGCGGCTGCCTAGGTCGCCTTACAGGTAGCGCCGGCCCTGGCTACGAGACAGAATAAGCTGTAAGACCCTCTATTGTTTATTGCTTAAACTATCATTTAAAAAAATTGGTGCTAGTTTTTTCACGTACCTCTATGTTCAAATGTCTAAATTGCATTGGGGGATTGCCTTTGGGGTACCTCACAATCACCTGCTGTAAACGTAAGCACCGCAAAAATAAAGAATATAAAAAAAAAAAAAAAAATGAAATTGACAAAGAGGAACATTTTTTAGAGATCCACACCCATATCAACACACTTGCACAGACACCTTACCCCGCAAGAGCGAAAAAAATAAGTTTACATTTAGAGGGTGAAGAAGTTGGAGAAGAGCACAAGAAAGAGAGGCTAGAAAGGCAATAGCTGTATTAAAATGAAAGGGTGCATGGCATTTTTAACCTATCTCAAAAAGCTTTAACTTCTACACAAATATCCTGTCCAAAGGTCTGAAATTTGCCCGCACCCATTCATTTAAACCTTTTCAGGCTTTTTTACATGTAAATAAATTTGTACGCAAGGCCACTTTAAAAAAAAAATTATTTAGAAAACTCTGCCAACTATTACATCTATTTTACCTACACCACAACAAGAATTAACACCAATCTTAAAGAACAATCAAAGTTTTATCCATCCCATTTTGAATTAGCCCCTCTAAAAATGTTTGAAAAACTTGTACTTCACGATCTTGACAAAATTAACAATAAGAAATATGATACTCAAAATTTAACCTAACAAGAAAAGGCAGCCCTGAAAAAATTACAAGAAGACAAAGATATTATTATCAAACCAGCCGACAAAGGTGGAGGTTTTATTATCCTTTCTAAAACTATGTAGATAGATGAAGCACTTAAACAATTAAATGATATAGAAGTCTATGAAAATGTTTCTCTCTTTTTTTTAAAAAAAGGACCAGACTCTAACATTTTAAATAAACCTGAATTACATTTTTTTAAATGTAACATATTCCCAAATCCCTGTTATTTATTTTTTGCTAAAAAATACATAATACTGAGACAACACCTTTGAGGGGGTATTAGGGATTAATTCTCTGTTAAGCAACCTATCCAAATATATTGATACCCTGTTACAACCTGCAGCCAAACTTATGAAATACTACCTAAGAGATTCTATGTAACTTCTTAGATTTTTAAACCTCTTTAGATTAGAAAAACGTAGTCTGAGAGGGGATATGATAACATTATACAAATATATTCGGGCCAATACAAACCATTGTGTGGAAATCTATTCACAAACCAGACTTTACATAGGACACGAGGTCATGAGTTTAGACTGGAAGAAAGAAGATTTCGTCTAAGGCAAAGTAAAGGTTTTTTTACTGTAAGGATGTGGAATTCTCTGCCTGAAGAAGTGGTTTTATCAGAGTCCATACAGATGTTCAAACAGCTACTAGATGCATACATGCAAAAACTGAATATTCAAGGATATAATTTTTCAATGTAGGGCAATAACTGCTTGATCCAAGGATAAATCTGACTGCCATTCTGGGGTCAAGAAGGATTTTTGTTTCCTAGCTTGTTGCAATATTGGAAGTGCTTCAGACTGGGTCTTTTTGCCTTCTTTTGGATCAACAGCAAAAAACAAATGTGAGGAAGGCTGAACTTGATGGAAGCAAGTCTCTTTTCAGCTATGTAACTATGTAACTTTGTATGGCAACTTAATTTTATTCTAGTTAGATGTGAGTACAATCCTTGTACACTATCATACCCCAAAGTATAGGCTGTGAAGCAATTAGAGAAATTTTAAGAACAGAAGAGAGAATTCGAAAACCTTCATTGATTTTTATCATTAAAGGTATTCATATTATTTTTAAAATTTTTTTGTTTTTTAGACTCTTTTATGAAAAAAAAGAAAAAAGTCAGATTTCCCCCCAGCTATGCTAACCTTTTTTTGGCAGACTGTCCACAGCAATTTGGGGTGAGCTTGCATTACAGGCGAACCTGGATACTTATTTTATATATGTTATATCCTAAGCCCCTTGCCCCTCTTCCTCAGCCCCTGTACCTCTCCTCAGCCCCTGTCCCCTTTCTCAGCCCTGTCCCCCTCCCTCAGCCCCTGTCTTTCCTCCTTAGCCCTGCCCCCTTACTCAGCCTCTGTCCCCCTCCTCAGCCCTGCCCCGCTCCTAAGCCCCTGTCCCCTACCTCAGCGGCTGTCCCCCTTCTCAGCTCCTGTCCCCCTTCCTCAGCCCTTGTCCCCCCTTCCTCAGCCACAAATACACAAAATGTGCTGAGGGTAGAGACCCACAGAAAGGGGCTGGGGGGGGAGGGGAGAAAGAGATATGCAAAAAGAATGGGGAGGGAGACACACAAAGGGGCAAAAGAAAGATGCACAAGGGGGGTTATAAGAGAAACACAAGAGGGTGTAAGACATAGTAAATGGGGAATAAAATACACTAAAGAGAGTAAGAAAATCAAAAGGGGGTTACAAGACACACAGGTAAAGATGCTTTTTTTTTTTTTTAAGGGGGGCGGAAAAATGCATATTTGCCTGTGTAGCCAAAAATCCTTACACCGGCCCTGTGCCTATCCCTCGCATGCTTAAACTTTAGCTGGAAGGCTATTCCATGCATCCACTACCCTCTCAGTAAAGTAATACTCCCTGATATTACTTTTAAACCTTTGCCCCTCTAATTTAAGACTATGTCCTCTTGTGGTAGTTTTTATTCTGTTAAATAACTGTCCTCTTTTACTGTGTTGATTGCCTTAATGTATTTAAATGTTTGTATCAAATCCCCCGTCTTGTCTTTCCTCCAAGCTATACATGTTAAGATCCTTTAACCTTTCCTTTTCATTTTTATCTTGTAATCCATGAACCAGTTTAGTAGCCCTTCTCTGCACTTTCTCCAAAGTATCAATATCCTTCTGAAGATACGGTCTCCAGTACTGCGTACAATACTCCAAGTGAGGTCTCACCAGTGTTCTGTACAATGGCATGAGCACTTCCCTCTTTCTACTGCTAATACCTCTCCCTATACAACCAAGCATTCTGCTAGCAAAATGGAAAATGTAGTGAATGACCAAATGTACATTCGAACACTATTCGTTCCTTTAGTTAATAGCATGCATGAAATGCAGCCAATGCTAGTGCAGAAAATACAATGCTGAGTGTGTTTTCTGAACTTCTGATCTTGTGACCTAATCACAGTCTAATCATCATCCCTGCTCCCATATCCCTGCTCCCTTACTTATCAAAGCTTTTGGAAAGACTTGTCTTTACCCGTGTGTCTCACTTCCTTAATTCCAACTCTCTCCTTGACCCTCTTCAGTCTGGCTTCCGCCCTCTCCACTCTACTGAGACCGCTCTTATCAAAGTGACTAATGACCTAATCTCTGCTAAATCCAAAGGTCACTACTCCATATTAATTCTCCTTGACCTCTCTGCTGCCTTTGACACAGTTGATCATGCTCTCCTCCTTCAAACTCTTCAATCACTCGGTCTCTGTGACTCTGTCCTCTCTTGGTTTTCCTCCTATTTCTCCCAACGCTCATTTAGTGTCTCCTTTTCCAAGGATACCTCCTCCCCTCGCCCTGTCTCGGTTGGAGTTCCCCAAGGCTCTGTCCTTGGTCCCCTTCTATTTTCTCTTTATACTGCCTCTCTGGGAAAACTTATTGCCTCTTTTGGATTCAACTACCACCTGTACGCTGATGACACTCAGATATACCTCTCCTCACCGGACCTCTCCCCGGCCGTCCTGCAACGTGTCACTGCTTGCCTCTCTTCCATCTCTGACTGGATGTCGTCACGCTTTCTCAAACTTAACCTCTCTAAAACTGAACTCCTTGTCTTTCCTCCTCCTAATACTGATCCTCCTCTCTCACTCTCCCTTCAAGTCAGTGATATCCACATAAGTCCATCCCTACAAGCGCGCTGTCTTGGCGTCATACTTGACTCTGGTCTCACCTTTGAGTCTCACATCCAGTTTGTTGCCAAGTCCTGTAGGTTCCAAATCAAAAACATAGCCCGCATCCGCCCCTTTCTTACGCAAGATGCTACCAAGGAGTTTGTCCATGCTCTAGTAATTTCCTGCATGAATTACTGTAACTCTCTCCTGATTGGTCTCCCCAAAAGCCGTACTGCCCCGCTACAGTCTGTAATGAATGCTGCAGCTAGACTGATTTTCCTATCCAGTCGGTCCTCTCACACCTCGCCCCTCTGCCAGTCCTTACATTGGCTCCCTGTATCCTATCGGAGTCAATTCAAAGTGCTAACCCATACATTTAAAGCACTGAACAATTCCAGCCCCTCTTATATCTCTTCACTGATCCAGAGGTATGCCCCTCCTCGTACCCTCCGCTCTGCCCGCGACCACCTCCTGACCGCTGCTCGCACCCGCACGGCCAACTCGCGCTTGCAGGACCTCTCACGGGCTGCTCCTCTCCTTTGGAATAACTTGCCTACTGCCATCAGACTCTCCCCTAGTCTTCAATCATTTAAGAAGGGCCTTAAAACCCATCTCTTCAGGAAAGCGTATGGCCTCCCAGAGTAATCTCTCCCTTACATACCTGTCTCTTGCTCTCTCCTATGGGATAGTGCTTTGCTCTCTTCTCCAGCTCTGCTTCACTCCTACCTGATATTTCCTATCCTAATGTTTCTAATACCCCACCTCCTATAGACTGTAAGCTCATTTGAGCAGGGTTCTCTTCAACCTATTGTTCCTGTAAGTTTTCTTGTAATTGTCTTATTTATTGTTACATCCCCCCTCTCAAAATATTGTAAAGCGCTACGGAATCTGTTGGCGCTATATAAATGGCAATAATAATAATAATAATAATCATGTAGGGCAATTTTTTTTATCGAATTTTTAATCAGCCAGTCAATGTCAAGTAAAATTAGACCAATCTAAAACTTGTACATAAAACTGCCTGACAAGTTCTCATTTCCTGTTGCTGCTGGAACACTGGACATGAGACAGTGTGAGATGCATGTTGGTTGTTGGATTGCAGTCTTACATGGTGTTATTTACAAAAGTGTGAATTCAGGGTGAATTCAAAGTGAATTTAAAATTTAAGGTCAGGGTAGCTGAACTAAAATCATAGCTGACTTAAAGGGAAACTCCAGTGCCAGGAAAACAATCAGTTTCCACCTCCCAATCCACGGTTGCTGAAGGGGTGAAAACCCCTTCAGTGACTTACCAGAGGCAGCGACATGTCCCATGTTGCTGCTTCTTCCTCCGCCGCCGCTCCTCCTCTGCATTACGTCGGCCGGTGATCCCGCCCACCGGGATGCGCATTAGAGCTCCCCATAGGAAAGCATTGAAAATGCTTTTCAATGCTTTCTTATGGGGAATTGAGCGACACTGGAGGTCCTCACACAGCGTGAGGACGTTCAGCGACGCTCTAGCACAGGTTTTCTGTGCTATAATCCAGGAAGAGCCCTCTAGTGGCTGTCTAGTAGACAGCCACTAGAGGTGGAGTGAACCCTGCAAGGTAATTATTGCAGTTTATAAAAAACTGCAATAATTACACTTGCAGGGTTAAGAGTAATGGGAGTTGGCACCCAGACCACTCCAATGGGCAGAAGTGGTCTGGGTGCATGGAGTGTCCCTTTAACCCCTTAAGGACACATGACATGTGTGACATGTCATGATTCCCTTTTATTCCAGAAGTTTGGTCCTTAAGGGGTTAAACAATTTTCCCAATTTGGCTATTTTCATCTTAAATTTAGGGCAGAACCTGGAATTGTGGGAGGAATTACCCAGCCTATTACCATTCAAGTTGCCCCTCTTCTGTGCCATTAGCATCCCATTTGTAGTTGATTTGCAACTTCTGGTTCTGGCCCCCAATACCAGCCATGCCTTCTGACACATTATCTATAAACTTACTGTTCGTAAGTCTAGCCTCATTCGGCCACTACAAGTACAGGTTGCACTGCTGCAGCCTTGTTTTTGTGTGCAATCACATTCAAAAGGTTCAGATGCTAAATTCGGCCCGTCCTCGGCTTTTCAGCATTACATTCGGCCTGCTTTAGGCTACATCGAACAGTAAGTAAATTATCATTCGGCTCTTATACAGCCCTCATACTATATTTCAAGCATTTGGCCCTCATTTGGCTGTTCCTAAATGAATGTATTTGCAGTGCTTCAGGCCTTCATTTGACCATATTTGACCCAGTCAAGTCATGGAGACTGTGGGCAGAAGTGCTGCGGTTTGTCCCCGTTCCAGCTAGGAAGCGGTCCTTGGCAGAGGTACCGAGCCGGGTACAGGGAGCTCCACTACAATGTGAGTGGCAAGTTATTGGAGGAAGTGAATAAGTGACCAGTTTGTTTACTAATGTATATATATGTAGACAAGGAACGGAAGACTGCAGTCATGGTGGATGTGGCAATAACCAGTGACTATACATGTAGAGAAGGAACATGAGAAGGCGGAGAAATACAACTACTGAAAGAAGAACTAGAAAGGATGTGGGAAGTGAAGGCAGTAGTAGTCCCCGCCAACCCCCCAACATGTTAACTACAAAGAAACAAATAATTCAAGTGCTCTCTCTGGGTGGCCTCAATTCACATATTCCCGAAAGTAGACTGGCCGCTACCTCTTTTCTCCTGGAATTATTTTGGCCAGCAGCCATGTGTGCGGTCGATAAAAACTTTACCCCGGTGGCGATTCAGCTATACAACATGGATCTGAGCACTATTTGGACAACTTCAGTAGTCAGATCTGGGCTATTCTGGGATATATTTTTTGTGGGGGTTCCTATCTGTCTTTATGTATTTTGGGGTGTTTTATGTTGTTATGTATTGTACCTCAAATTAGTTTAAGCAAAAGCAAATTCACTTATCTCCCAGACAAAAAGACGCCTGGGCTGGTTTACTGTTGTATTGAATGGAGACCTCATGCACAACAAACAACGTCAGAAGCGTCTTACCTGGGCTAAAGAAAAACAGACCTGGTCTGTTGCTCAGTGGTCCAAAGTCCTCTTTTCTGATGAGAGCAACTTTTGCATCTCATTTGGAAACCAAGGACCGCCTGTAGCGGAACCAGCCCTGCCACTTGTGCCTGGAGAGGACTGCTTGCCAGCCTCTTGCCCTGTGATTATGGTCCCTGGGAGGTTTGGCCCTTGAAATAACTGATTTGGTCATGTTGTATTGTATTATGCTGCTACTGGCCCTTTAAGAACCATCTGGAGGACATACTGTGGAGTTACTGGGTGGTCACCATTTCATGTATCAGAAGCACATGATGAGAACAATGGATGGCGGCCATTTTAACTCACAGACACTGTTGTGATTTTTCTACATGGTGCCTTCTCGCTGGTATTTAGTGCACAAAGACATCGTGCAGTAGTTTTAAACTATACAACAGAGGACACATTATACAGTAATTATTTTTTATATAATCTGTATATGTTCTGCGGAATCTGCATTCAACTGTATCTTCCAAACTACTGAACAGATCTGGCTGAATTTGGGATATGTGGTTCACCCAGATCCCTCGGTTCTGAGGATATACTATTTGGGGTCCCTGCGATATGTTTTAATAAACTGTATTCCTCTGCCTGTGATAATGAGATTACCCATTGTGTTCAGTAATCATATCACAGGCAGAAGGGAGGATTTTGTGTGGGAGTGTCTGTGTGTATTGTACGGATTGATTGGTTGTTCTATAAAACCCTGTGGGCTGTACTATGTTTGTGGATTGGGAATAAAAGAGGCTGTATGTGCCAGTACAGTCAGATTCTGCTTAACCCTCAAAACGAAGTGTCGTCTCGTAATTGGGGGAATTGGATTGTATGCTGACTGCCAGGAGTGTAACCCTTTCGTATGGTTTTCCTGTTCAGATATTTCCAGGGTTCATGTTTTTTCAGTTCGGGAGATTGGTGCTTACAGTAGCTGTCGTGTATCTGGAAAGGGGAATATCGCCTAAACGGTTTTTAACCTCTGGTGAGCAAAACGGGCGTTACACTGCCCACACTACCAAAAGGACCAAAGCCTGGTTCAATGACCGTGGGATTACTGTGCTTGATTGGCCAGAAAACTCGCCTGACATGAACCCCATAGAGGATCTATGCGGCATTGCCAAGAGAAAGATGAGAGACACAAGACCAAACAAATGCAGATGAGCTGAAGGCCGCTATTGAAGTATCCTGGTCTTCCATAACACCTCAGCAGTGCCACAGGCTGATAGCTTCCATGCCACGCCGCATTGAGGCAGTAGTTGCTGCAAAAGGGGCCCAAACCAAGTGTCATGTTCCTGAGCAGGATAGACAGGAGACGATTACCAGGGTTATTGGTTAAAACTTTATTTGTCTCTTTAGACATAACAATTTACTTGAAAGAAATAATTAAGGCAATATGCCACAAAAAGATACTTTGAGAGTTAAAACAGAATAAAGGCAATATGCCACAAACAGGATACTTTGAGAGTAAATGAATAAAGTCTTTTATATATAAGTAGGTTTGACGTTATTTCCAAGTAGATTAGTAGTTTGTGGAATGTCACACTGCAGCTAGGTTCAAGATGATACAGGGTTTAAATTGTTAAAGCTGCTAAGTACTTTCAGTATAATATAGTACAGATTGCTTACAGGATTATGCAGAGTTTCAGCAGTTGAGACAGGTAAGTAGATTCCAGTATAATGTAATACAGGTTGCTTACAGGATCTTGCAGATTTGCAGTAGTTGAAGATAAGAGTTTCAGGAGGATAACGGCGACGGGACACACGGAGTCTCAATAGAGGATACAGGATGTTTTCAGGTGCCAGAATACAGGATGTTTTATGTCAGAACACTGACTTCAATGTAAAGGCCATCTGAAGAGTTGGGTGTGGCCTTTTATAGCAGACTTGGAAAATCATATGAAGAAGGTGAGACAAACTGAGGATTGACTAGTGGCTAGGGAGGCCACTAGAGGCGAGAAACAGGAATTGCAGCAATAAAATAAAACAATTTCTTGGTTGTCAGGATAGGATCCATATGCATGCTTATATTTTTCAGAGGTCCGATATTGTTCTATGTACATAACTACATAGTTACATAGCTGAAAATAGACTTGCGTTTATCAAGTTCAGCCTTTCTCACATATGTTTTTGCTGTTGATCCAAAAGAAGGCAAAAACCCAGTCTGAAGCGCTTCAAATTTTGCAACAAACTAGGAAAAAATTCCTTCTTGACCCCAAAATAGCAGTCAGATGTCTCCTTGGATCAATCAGCTATTACCCCACTAATTAGAAATTATATCCCTGTATGTTATGTTTTTGCAAGTGTAAACATTTGTATAGACAAAACCACCTCTTCAGGCAAAGAATTCCATATCCTTATTGCTCTTACTGTAAAAAAAAACCTTTTCTTTGCCTTAGATGAAATCTCCTTTCTTCCAGCCTAAATGAGTGACTCCATGTCCTATGTATAGCCCTGTTTATGAATAGATTTCCAGATAATGGTTTGTATTGGCCCCGAATATATTTGTATAACGTTATCATATCCCCTCTCAGGTGCCGTTTTTCCAAACTAAAGAGATTTAAATGTTTTAACCTTTCTTCATAACTAAAATGCTCCATTCCTTTTATCAATTTTGTAGCTTGTCTCTGGACTTTTTCTACTGCCATGATATCTTTCTTTAGAACAGGTGCCCAAAATTGCACAGCATATTCAAGGTGTGGTCTTAACAGCGATTTATAAAGAGGCTAAATTATATTTTCATCTCGAGAATTTATGCCCCTATTTATACATGACAAAACCTTACTGGCCTTAGCAACGGCAGATTGACTGCATATTGCTGCCTAATTTGTTGTCTATAACAATTCTCAAATCCTTCTCGTGTGTGGTTATCCCTAGTTCACTACAATTTAGGGTGTAAATTGCTTGTGCATTCTTAACCCCGAAGTGCATAACTTTGCATTTCTCTACGTTAAATTTCATCTGCCATTTTAGTGCCTAGTCCCCCAATCTATCCAAATCCCTCTGCAGCAAGGCAATATCCTGCTCACATTTTATTACTTTACAAAGTTTTGTGTCATCTGCAAACACTGATACATGACTTTCAATGCCCATTTCAAGATCATTTATAAATATGTTAAATAGAAGCGGTCCCAAAACAGAACCCTGAGGGACACCACTTACCACTTTTGTCCAGCTTGAAAATTTACCATTAATGACAACTCGTTGTACTCTATTCTTAAGCCAATGTTCTACCCAAGAACAAGAATATTCATCTAGACCAATTTCTTTTAGTTTGAAGACTAACCGTATCAAATGCCTTGGCAAAATTCAAGTAGATCACATCCACTGCAACACCCTGATCTATACTTCTACTTACTTCTTCGTAGAATGCAATTAGGTTAGTTTGACATGACTTCTGTTTTAAAAAACCATGCTGATTATTGCTAATAACACATGTGGCGAAACCGGCTTCGCCACTGTGAACTGGAGAGGCCTGGCTGCTGGCCTCCTGCCCGCTGACTATGGCCCCTGGACGTGTTGCACTTTAGAAACTATATTTGGGCATGTAATAATTTGTATTGCTGCTGCTGGCCCTTTAAAAGCAGCGATGGACATATTGGAACTTTTGGGACTACTGTACCTTTAAGACTGTGGAGCGTAGTACAGTAATCCTGCCTTTAATACTTTCATGTCATGTATGTATTTTTGTATGCAGTTAACCTGGGTTATATATATGTACAGCATTCATCTGATTGTTCGGTAGAATCACTCCATTCATTGTATGGAGGAAACTACCGAACAACCAGACCACCCAGGACTAAGTGTGCCTCCAATTACCGTTTGCAACAATGTTGCAAACAGGTAATTGGCAATCCATGTAATGTATTATGTGTCCTCTGGGTGGCCGCCATTCGGGAAACAACCACGTGGCGGCGGCCATCTTTAACTGCCGAACAGCGGTGTTTTGCCGTCGAGTGTCTGGAACTGAAATCGGACACTCGACTAGGCAAACACCGCTGAGACCTCCAGACTTCCAGGATTTCGTGGGGAAACTACCGAACGGCCCGCCGTTCGGTAGAAAGAAACGTACGAACTAGGGGATTCATACGAATCCCCCTTAGTCTCTATAACACAGGCAATTCGTCTGTTTGCGTTCCCTTGTTTGTGACCGACCGCAGGGCCAAAATGCATGGAACTGTTTTCGGATACTTTACCCATGCGGTCGGTCAATACTTTAAAGTCCCATAACTCCCGAACCGTTTATCCGAATGGGCTGATTTTAACATATGTTGTCCCTCCAGACTAGGGCTATCTGGAGATATTGGATTTGTGGATGTACCCCAAGTATTTAGGGTACATCCAAAACTTGGGTAAAAATGTGTCCCTGTTAATTATGTTAAGTGCTAATCTAAGGGGAGGAAATGTGTGGGAGGTACATCCATGTGATTGGTTAAATTCATCCTCCCCCTGGGAGTGTCCTGTATGTGTGAGTTGGAAATAAAAGCCAGACTGGGTGTCCCAGTCTAGAGTTCTTGCTTAACCCTCAAAGCGATGTGTCGTCTCGGTCTTTGGGGGAATGGGATTGTATGCTGACTGCCAAGAGTGTAAGCCGATGTCTGCTTTTCCTGTTCGGCTGCTTCCAGGGTTAGTGTGTCTGCTGTTCGAGAGTTGGTGAATTCGTGCAGTTTGGGAGTTCGGGAAGTTGGTGCTTATGGTAGCTGCTGGTGTATCTAAAAGGGATTATCGCCTAAACGGATTTTTCCCCTTTTATGCTGAAACGGTCCGTTACAATTGGTGGCAAGCGGTGGGATCGTTCCTACAACCAGAGGGACAGCTACAGACAACACTATTTCTGGATTACAAATTGAGGGCAACGCTAGTATCCGTACAGCGACCCTATCTACAAAGGAACTCAGAAAATGGAGAAGAAGCTTCAGGATGTAATGTCCAGTTACGTAGGCCTGTGGGCTGGAGTAGTCCCAGAGGAGGACATGATGAGGTACAGAGATATGGCCAGAGCCAGATTGTGGGACGAAGCCCTAGAAGAAGTACAGTATTCACGAGGGGATCGGCGCCGCAGCAGAAGGCAGCGAATTCTGGCTAGAATGGCAGAGCGGATGCCCCTCCTGAGAAAACAGACCACAGAAAAGTGGGTGACTAGACTCGAGATTCTAGTATACGCAGAACTGACGCTCGACAACGCGTACCAGGCGCTACAGTGGTACGCGGCTCAGTGTGTCCCCAGGATGGCAGAGTATGAGTTCCCAGAAGGCGGAGAATACACTGGCCCCGGTCTATTTTGGGATAATAGTGGTGACGAGGACTTTGGGGAAGATACCGACTATCGTTTTTGGGACCTGTACGGCATCCGAGAGAACATGCTGGGTCTCTTTGGCGCTATGGACCTCGAGGCAGACCTACGATATTTGGTCACCAGGGAATGGAACCTGGAGGGGAATTACCTGCGACTCATCAATGAGGCCTGGGAAGAGACAACCGGTCCTCCCGCCCAACAGCAACCAGCAGTACCCGAGGTAGCAGAGTTCCTAGACTGGTCCTGTGAGCAACCCCAGGGAGAGGAAGGTGTCGTCCTTCCTCCCCAGCGGCAGTGTGTACCCCAGGGAGATGAAGGTGTCGTCCTTCCTCCCCAGCGGCAGGCTGAGTTACAGGGGGCAGAGGTTGTTGTTCCTGCCCCCCAGCAGCAAAGTGATATGCCAAGAAGGCAGTGTGAAGTGAAGGGAGAGGAGAGCAGCGTCCTCCCTCCCCAGCGGCAGTGTGTGCCCCAGGGAGCAGAAGGTGCAGTCCTTCCTCCCCAGCGGCAGTGTGTGTCTCCGGGAGCTGATGGTGTCGTCCATCCTCCCCAGCGGCAGGCTGAGTTACAGGGGGCAGAGGTTGTTGTTCCGGCCCCCCAGCAACAAAGTGAGGTGCCAGGAAGGCAGTGTGAAGTGAAGGGAGAGGAGAGCAGCGTCCTCCCTCCCCAGCGGCAGTGTGTACCCCAGGGAGATGAAGGTGTCGTCCTTCCTCCCCAGCGGCAGTGTGTACCCCAGGGAGCAGAAGGTGCCATCCTTTCTCCCCAGCGGCAGTTTGCCATCCAGAGAGAGGGACTTGTTACACCCTCTCTCCCACGGCAACCTAACCCACCAAGGGGAGATGTTAAGCCCCACAACTGTGCAGATGGGACCGTAGTCTCTGCACTTACAGCACAAGGGATAGGGACGGTCGGTCCTGTTCCCCAGCCTCAGTGTGATGGATCCAAAGGGGAGACAGTCGGTCTCCCCCTCCAGCAGTCGTGCTGTGCACCTAAAGGGGAGACAGCCAGTCTCCAGCAACCAGGCGCCCACCAGACTACTCCCGTGGTAGTGCTGGCAACAGGACAGAGTACCGCTGGTCTCTGCCCCCTCAGCAACCCACCAAGGCAGCCTACCCGTCTCCCACCCAGCAGTGGTGAAACCCCAGAACTTGGACAAAATCCTTCCTCACCCAGATGTAGTAACCGGTTAGTGTGGGTGGGCTGCTCTGTTATTTCTGTTTTGTGGGTGGGTTGCTGGACTAACCAGGGCACTGACCGGCAGAAAGTCAGGTACCCTGTTAGTCTAATTGGCAAAGGGGAGAAATGTGGCGAAACCGGCTTCGCCACTGTGAACTGGAGAGGCCTGGCTGCTGGCCTCCTGCCCGCTGACTATGGCCCCTGGACGTGTTGCACTTTAGAAACTATATTTGGGCATGTAATAATTTGTATTGCTGCTGCTGGCCCTTTAAAAGCAGCGATGGACATATTGGAACTTTTGGGACTACTGTACCTTTAAGACTGTGGAGCGTAGTACAGTAATCCTGCCTTTAATACTTTCATGTCATGTATGTATTTTTGTATGCAGTTAACCTGGGTTATATATATGTACAGCATTCATCTGATTGTTCGGTAGAATCACTCCATTCATTGTATGGAGGAAACTACCGAACAACCAGACCACCCAGGACTAAGTGTGCCTCCAATTACCGTTTGCAACAATGTTGCAAACAGGTAATTGGCAATCCATGTAATGTATTATGTGTCCTCTGGGTGGCCGCCATTCGGGAAACAACCACGTGGCGGCGGCCATCTTTAACTGCCGAACAGCTGTGTTTTGCCGTCGAGTGTCTGGAACTGAAATCGGACACTCGACTAGGCAAACACCGCTGAGACCTCCAGACTTCCAGGATTTCGTGGGGAAACTACCGAACGGCCCGCCGTTCGGTAGAAAGAAACGTACGAACTAGGGGATTCATACGAATCCCCCTTAGTCTCTATAACACAGGCAATTCGTCTGTTTGCGTTCCCTTGTTTGTGACCGACCGCAGGGCCAAAATGCATGGAACTGTTTTCGGATACTTTACCCATGCGGTCGGTCAATACTTTAAAGTCCCATAACTCCCGAACCGTTTATCCGAATGGGCTGATTTTAACATATGTTGTCCCTCCAGACTAGGGCTATCTGGAGATATTGGATTTGTGGATGTACCCCAAGTATTTAGGGTACATCCAAAACTTGGGTAAAAATGTGTCCCTGTTAATTATGTTAAGTGCTAATCTAAGGGGAGGAAATGTGTGGGAGGTACATCCATGTGATTGGTTAAATTCATCCTCCCCCTGGGAGTGTCCTGTATGTGTGAGTTGGAAATAAAAGCCAGACTGGGTGTCCCAGTCTAGAGTTCTTGCTTAACCCTCAAAGCGATGTGTCGTCTCGGTCTTTGGGGGAATGGGATTGTATGCTGACTGCCAAGAGTGTAAGCCGATGTCTGCTTTTCTTGTTCAGCTGTTCCAGTGTTCGTGTGGTTCCAGTCGGGAGAATGGTGTTTGCAGTAGCTGCCTGTGCATCTGGAAAGGGGATTATCGCCTAAACTGGGTTTTATCCTCTTGTAAGTGAAACGGTCCGTTACAACACAGTTCTTCCCAATGAATTCCTGAATATTATCCCTTAATAGCCATTCAAATAATTTCCCAGTCACAGAAGTTAAGCTCACAGGTCTATAATTTCCAGGCAAGGATTTTGAACCCTTTTTAAATATAGGAACAACATCTGCCTTCCTCCAATCCTCCGGTACAATACCCGAAACAAAATAATCTTGAAAAATTAAATACAGAGGTTCACTTATTTCCCCACTTAGCTCTTTAAGTACTCGTGGGTGGATACCGTCAGGCCTCGGAGCTTTATTTACATTAATTTTCTTTAAGAGCTGTAGCACCTTGTCTCAAGTTATCCAATCACAAGTTATCTGCAAGTTTGATGCAGCAATAATTTGCTTATCTCTTGCCATAGGACCCTCATTAATATATTGTCAGGGTACCTGTAGCCTCTACCTCCGAAAGAGGTAGAGACTTAGTAGTTTGCTCCTCCAGCAGGTCGGCTTCCTCCATCCCTCGCGGCTCCCCTAGACACTCTCACGCCGGCCGCGAGGGATCCGTCTCATTTTATGACGTCACGCACGCTGCCCGACGTCATGACGTCAGTCCGGACCGATCTGTCACTCAAGTGACTGGAAGCCACTCAGGACTCGTCGGAGGCGGGTATACTCACTGTAACCAGGGTATTTAAACCTGTTTCTCCCATTCACTCATTGCCCTGTCGTGGTTCTAGCCTGTCTAGTCACACAGTGCTCTGGCGATTTCAGTTATTCCTTTGGTTCCAACCCGGCTAGTTTGACTTACTCTGTTTCCCTCTGGTATCCTTGACCCGGCTTGTTCCTCGCTCACCTGCCCTCTCGTCCCCTCGACCTCGGCTTGTTTCTGACCATTCTCTTTACTCTCCGTACGTTAGTCCGGCCATTCTAAGGTCCGGTATACGTACCCTGTCCTGTTTGTACTTTGCGTGTTGGATCCCTGTCCCGATCCTGACATTACGACAGGGCCAATGGATCCTGCAGGTACAAACAGTCAGGTTGGTCCCTCTGATTCCAGGTTTGACGCCATGGAACACAGAATGGACCAGATGGCACTAGCACTACAGGCGCTATTATCTCGTGCCAATAACCCACCTGAGGAGATCCGTACTACTTCCATCTCTCCTGTAAGTTCTGGTCTAGAGGTAGCCACTGTAGGTGGCTCTTCCCGTATTACCCCACCTGTACGTTATGGTGGTTCTCCGGAGAAGTGTCGTGGTTTTTTGAACCAGATTAGTATCCACTTCGAACTACAACCTCGCTCCTATCCCACAGATAGGGCGAAAGTTGGATTTATTATCACCCTACTCATTGAGAAAGCTCTGAGATGGGCCAACCCACTATGGGAGAATGATAACCCTTTGGTATATAATTATAATGCCTTTGTAGCTGCATTTAGAAGAACTTTTGACCCTCCTGGTAGGAAGGTTAATGCAGCCAGATTACTGTTGCGCCTGAGACAGGAGAACCGAACACTTGTGGATTATGCACTAGAGTTCAGGTCTCTGGCGGCAGAAGTCAAGTGGAATGAGCAGGCTTATATAGATGTATTTTTGAACGGGCTATCAGATATTATCCTTGATTAGGTTGCTACTAGGGAGCTTCCTGAGAATTTAGAGGACTTAATTTCGTTCATTTCTCGTATTGATGAGCGTTTAAGAGAGAGACAGAACACTAGAGAGAGGAACTTCAGACCTGCCTTTAAATTAGCCCCTACATTTCAAAGTCCTGATTCCAATACCTCACTGTATCCTGAACCTATGCAGATAGGCAATACTCACCTCTCTGAAGAGGAGAGGCAGTACAGGAGAAGGGAGGGTTTATGTATGTATTGTGGAGCCAGAGGTCATTTGCGTCTGAATTGTCCTACTCAAACGGGAAACGCCCGCACCTAAGTTTCTCTAGAGGACAGGCCTTGGGTGTTTCTATTTTGTCCTCTACGCAGAATTATAAAGATCACAGGCTTCTGCTACCAATTTCTTTAACGTGGGAGAAGGGAATGCTAAAGACTATGGCCTTGATAGATTCCGGAGCTGCTGAGAATTTTATCGACCAAGTCTTTGCTACTAAACACACTATCCCATCCCAGTTAAGGGATACACCCTTGGCCGTTGAGACCATAGATGGTAGACCTTTACTTGAGCCTGTTATCTCTCGTGAGACTATACCCATTAACTTAACTATTGGTATCTTACACGAGGAGAACTTATCACTTATGCTCATTTCATCTCCTTCTGTTCCCATAGTCCTGGGCTACCCATGGTTAAAGAGACATAACCCTATTATCGATTGGGAATTAGGGGAGATAATCTCATGGGGCCAGGGTTGTCAGGAGAGGTGTTTACGCAGGGTGTCTCCATTGGCTATGATTAACACACCAGATAGTTCTACCCAGTCTACAGGGAGACAGATACCTCCTCTGTACATAGACTTAAAAGCAGTGTTCGATAAGAAGAACGCTGATACACTACCCCCACACAGGACCTTTGATTGTAAAATGTATCTTTTGCCCGGCACCATGCCCCCCAGGGGTAATGTATATCCTCTATCCATTAAAGAGAATTCTGTTTTAGAGGAGTATATTCAGGAGAATTTAGACAAGGGATTCATTAGGAGATCCTCTTCTCCCGCCGGGGCTGGATTTTTTTTTGTTAAAAAGAAGGATGGCTCACTCAGACCATGTATTGATTACCGAGGTTTGAATAAAATAACCATTAGGAATGCCTATCCGATCCCCTTGATTACCGAGCTCTTTGATCGGCTAAAAGGTTCTAAGATTTTCACCAAGTTGGACCTCAGAGGGGCATATAACTTGGTGAGAATTCAACAAGGTCACGAGTGGAAGACTGCGTTTAATACCCGCTACGGGCATTATGAGTACACGGTCATGCCTTTTGGCCTTTGTAACGCACCGGCAGTATTCCAGGATCTGATTAACGAAGTTCTTAGGGAATTTCAACAGGATTGTGTTATTGTATACCTGGATGACATTCTCATACACTCTAGAGAGATTGAGACCCACCATAGACAAGTCAGAAGGGTATTACACAAACTTCTACAACACGGCTTATACTGCAAATTGGAGAAATGCAGCTTTGACCAGACCCAGATAGATTTTCTTGGATACGTGATTTCTGGGGAAGGCTTTAAGATGGATCCTGACAAACTCGAGTCTATTCTAGATTGGCCATTGCCTAAGGGACTCAAGGCTATCCAGAGGTTTATTGGGTTCTCCAATTATTATAGGCGCTTCATTAAGGGTTACTCTTCTATTATTGCACCTATTACCAATATGACCAAACAAGGGGCTGATACTAAGACTTGGTCTACTGAAGCTCTCGTTGTCACGACAGTGACCCCTTCACGCAGAGTGCAACCTAACTATAGAATGTATACCGGACCTTAGAATGGCCGGGCTCACGTTAGAGTAGTCAAATGGGATAGCCAGAGGTCAAGGGATAACAGAAGACGGAATAACGATTAACAAGCCAAAGTACAGGGAACCAGAGAGTAGAATAGTCAAATAGAGTAGCCAAAAGTCAAATACCAGGAGAGAATACCAATATTACATAAAGAGCACTATGGGAACCAGCAAGAACCACACTAGGGCGTCTTACTGCTGTCAAGACAGCCCTTTTATAGTGTGGTGTGTTTTGCTTTAAAACCACGCCCCCAAAAGGTCCGGGTGCGTGGTTGCGTCATGATCTTGTCGGCTTCCAGACGACGGCAGTGGCGCGCATGCGCCGAACTTAGAAATTCCGCTCTGAGTGAGCGGCCGGCGTCAGAGGTGCCGTGCCGCTCAGTGAAGGAGGATGCTGTACTGCGTGGGTCCGAGGATGACAGGTAAGGTATCGTGACAGTACCCCCCCCACAAGGACCGCCCCCAGGGCGGTTAGAACGCCTCCTTTCAAATAAACGAATCAGGCGGGGGGCGTGCACATCAGAAGCGTCCACCCACGAACGATCCTCAGGACCATAACCCTTCCAGTCTAAAAGGTATTGAAGTTTACCCCTAGAAAAACGAGAATCCAAAATAGACCTCACCTCATATTCGTTTTGTCCCTCCACAACTTCAGGAAGAGGAGGAGGGGTATTACGAGTAAACCGATTACAAATTAATGGTTTGAGAAGTGAGACATGGAACGAATTCGGTATTTTCATATTAGAGGGCAAACGAAGACTGTAACAAACAGGGTTGATACCAGTGGCGTACACATGACCTATGGGGCCCCGGTGCGAAAATTGATCCGTGGGCCCCCCCCTCTGCGCAGGCCGGGGCCGCAACACATGGCGGCGGGCACCTGGTCGCAGAGGTTGCAGGGCTGTGACCGCAGTATGTACACCAGTGCATGCAGATGCACACACACTTAAAGGACCACTACAGACACCCAGATCACATGAGCTCAATGAAGTGGTCTGGGTATCAGGTCCCTCTAGTTTTAACCCTGCAGCTGAAAGCATAGCAGTTTCAGAGAAACTGCTATGTTTCACTGAGGGTTAATCCAGCCTCTATTGGCTGTCTCACTGACAGCCGCTAGAGGAGCTTCCGCGATTCTAAGACACTGAACGTCCATAGGAAAGCATTGAGTAATGCTTTCGTATGGGCGGTTTGAATGCGCGTACGGCTCTTGCCATGCATGCGCATTCGGAGCTGAGCGGCGGAGGGATCCCCAGCGCCAAGGGAGTCCGGCGCTGGAGAAAGGTAAGTGCTGAAGACATACACACTAGCTAACAGACACACACATTTACTGACAGACACACTCAGCGACAGACATACATACACACTCACTTACAAAACATACACTCTCACTGACAAACACACACTCACTAACAGACATCAAACAGACTCACTAACAAAAACACACTCAGTAACAGACACACACAGTAACACACTCACTGACACTCACTAGCAGACACACACTCAACAGACACAGTAACACTAACACACACAGTAACACTAACACACACAGTAAAACTAACACACACACAGTAACACTAACACACACAGTAACACTAACACACACAGTAACACTCACAATAACACTAACACACACAGTAACACTAACACACACAGTGACACTAACACACACAGTAACACTAACACACACAGTAACACTAACACACACAGTAACACACACACACAGTAACACACACACTAACACACACTAACACTCACAGTAACACTCACAGTAACACTCACAGTAACACTCACAGTAACACTCACAGTAACACTAACACACACACACTAACACATTTTTTTTATTTCATTTGTTTTTGTTTGGAGGGGAATAGGATGTAATAAATCTATCCTAGGATAAAATTCAGCCTCCAAAAACTCCACGCACAAGAGAATAGTGAGATTTACAGATAACTAAGCATTGATTAGGAGGTCACTAAGATAATCACTGGCAGGCACATGGGAGAGAGATTCTAGTATCAGGGCAGGCAGCAGACAAAAGTGAGATACTAGTAACAGGGCAGGCGCAAGGCAAATGGAAGTGAGATACTAGTAAAAGGGCAAACAGCAGACAAAAGAAAGTAAGATACTAGTAACAGGGCAGGCAGAAGACAAATGGAAGTGGGATACTAGTAACAGGGCAGGCGCAAGATAAATGGAAGTGAGATACTAGTAACAGGACAGGCGCAAGATAAATGGAAGTGAGATACTAGTAACAGGACAGGTGGCAGGTAAATGGAAGTGAGATACTAGTAACAGGGCAGGCGCAAGATAAATGGAAGTGAGATACTAGTAAAAGGGCAAACAGCAGACAAAAGAAAGTAAGATACTAGTGACAGGGCAGGCAGAAGACAAATGGAAGTGAGATACTAGTAACAGGGCAGGCGCAAGATAAATGGAAGTGAGATACTAGTAACAGGGCAGGCGCAAGATAAATGGAAGTGAGATACTAGTAACAGGACAGGCGCAAGATAAATGGAAGTGAGATACTAGTAACAGGACAGGTGGCAGATAAATGGAAGTGAGATACTAGTAACAGGACAGGTGTCAGATAAATAGAAGTGAGATACTAGTAACAGGACAGGCACAAGATAAATGGAAGTGAGATACTAGTAACAGGGCAGGCGCAAGATAAATGGAAGTGAGATACTAGTAACAGGACAGGTGTCAGATAAATAGAAGTGAGATACTAGTAACAGGGCAGGCGCAAGATAAATGGAAGTGAGATACTAGTAACAGGGCAGGCGCAAGATAAATGGAAGTGAGATACTAGTAACAGGGCAGGCGCAAGATAAATGGAAGTGAGATACTAGTAACAGGACAGGCGCAAGATAAATGGAAGTGAGATACTAGTAACAGGACAGGTGGCAGATAAATGGAAGTGAGATACTAGTAACAGGACAGGCGCAAGATAAATGGAAGTGAGATACTAGTAACAGGACAGGTGGCAGATAAATGGAAGTGAGATACTAGTAACAGGACAGGTGGCAGATAAATAGAAGTGAGATACTAGTAACAGGACAGGCACAAGATAAATAGAAGTGAGATACTAGTAACAGGGCAAGCGCAAGATAAATGGAAGTGAGATACTAGTAACAGGACAGGCGCAAGATTTTTTATTTTATTTTATTTAATCCCCCCAGCCTCCTTACCTTTTGGAGTGCTGAGGGGATTCCCTGGGGTCCAGTGGTGCTGCTGGGCTCCTGGGCGGGCGGGCGGCCGGTCACTGGGCGGGCGGCCGGTCACTGGGCGGGCGGGCGGGCAGGCAGGCTGGCCAGTGCGCGAGGGAGCACTCTCCCCTGAGTGCTTCCTCTTCAGCTCCCTCGCGCGCCGCATACTGATACCGGAGCCGGAAGATGACGTCATCTTCCAGCTCCGGTATCAGTGCGGTGCGCGAGGGAGCTGAAGAGGAAGCACTCAGGGGAGAGTGCTCCCTCGCGCACCGGCCAGCCTGACTGCCCGTCGGGTGTAAGCAGGGCCAGCCTCGGGGGGCCCGGAGGTGGCCGGCTCCTGGGCCCCCCAGGAGAAGAGGCTGGCCCAGTGCGTACATACCAGGTCACAGGGGCGGCCGGGCCCCCTGGTGGGCCGGGCCCGGTCGCAGCCGCGACCCCTGCGACCCTGGTATGTACGCCACTGGTTGATACGCTTGAGAACCTGAAATGGACCAATGAATCTGGGAGCGAATTTCATAGATGGGACCTTAAGTCTAATGTTACGGGTACTTAACCACACTTTATCCCCGATCATGAACGTGGGAGCAGGTTTCCGATGCCTATCCGCATTGGCTTTGTACACACTAGCCCTTTGAGTCAATATTTGTTTAACCCCTAACCAAGTCTCCCTCATGTTCCTAACGGTGTCATCTACACTTGGCACTCCGGTAGAATGAATGGAACTCGGTAAAGTTGTAGGATTAAACCCATAATTTATAAAAAAACGGGCTGTGTAAAGTGGATTCATGGACATGATGATTGTGAGCAAATTCTGCCCATGGTAACAAGTCCGCCCAGTCATCTTGATGAACCGAAGTGAAACAACGGATGTATTGTTCCAGGCATTGGTTCATCCTTTCTGTAACCCCATTAGATTGGGGATGATAAGAAGAGGAAAGGTTAAGGTTGATACCTAACTGTCCACAAAATGATTTCCAGAAACGAGAAATAAATTGAGGCCCTCTATCAGAGACAATATCATGGGGTACCCCATGTAAACGGACCACTTCTCTTATAAATATATACGCCAGTTCAGATGATGTAGGTAATTTATAAAGAGGAACCAAATGAGACATCTTGGAGAATCTGTCAATTATCGTTAATACGACAGTGTAGTTCTTAGAAGGGGGTAGGTCTACTACGAAATCCATAGCAATACTTGACCATGGAGTCTCTGGAATAGGTAAGGGCATGAGGAGTCCTATAGGACGACCCTTAGGCGATTTTGTAGTGAAACAAATATTACAAGCAAGGACAAACTCACGCACATCCTTCTTGTAGGAAGGCCACCAGAACCGTTCCGCCAGCAATGATGTGGTTTTATGTATCCCTTGATGCCCTGCCATTTTGGAGTCATGCATGAGGGATAATACTCTATTCCGATAGGTTAATGGCACATATAGTTTTCCTTGTGGAACAGTCAAGGTAGTACGATCTTGGAATGTAGAGATCTCCTCTATTAATCCCGATGAGACTTTTGCATAGACAGTTGCTACAATACGATTATGAGGGATTAAAGAGGACATAACTTCATTGGAGGAAGTAACAGGTTCATATTGGCGGGATAGAGCATCAGCCTTAGTATTTTTTGACCCTGGCCTGTATGTAACAACATAATTGAAACGATTGAGGTATAAAGACCAACGTACTTGTCTGTCAGACATTTTCTTGGCTTCACTGAAGTAAGAGAGGTTTTTATGATCTGTAAAAATGGTAACAGGGATGGGTGACCCTTCAAGCAAGTATCGCCATTCTTTAAGGGCAGAAATAATTGCCAACAACTCTCTCTCCCCTATATCGTATCTCTTCTCAGTTTCCGTTAATTTTTTAGAAAAAAACCCACAAGGATGCAATGGTTGATCATCCGAAGGCCTTTGAGATAGTATTGCTCCTATCCCTGACTCGGATGCATCTACTTCCAGTATGAAAGGACGAGAAGGATCAGGGTGTCTTAATACTGGTGCTGAGGAAAAGGCTTCTTTCAATAAATCAAAAGCTCTTTTAGCTTCAGTACACCATTCCCTGTGATTTCTTCCCTTCTTAGTCATAGCAGTAATAGGGGCTGTTATTGAAGAGAATCCTTTTATGAATTTTCTATAGTAATTGGCAAACCCCAAGAAGCGTTGGATTGCTTTAAGTCCAACTGGTAAGGGCCATTGCTGAATGGCTTCTAACTTTTTCGGCTCCATTTGGAAACCCGTACTAGAAATGATATATCCCAGGAAATGCACTTCTTCCTTGTGGAACAAACATTTCTCCAATTTACAATAGAGACCATTCTCTAATAACCTTGAAAGAACCAATCTGACATGTTCATAGTGTTCGTTCATGTTTTTAGAGTAAATCAGGATATCATCCAAATATACGATTACAAACATTTGTAAAAAGTCTCGCAACACATCATTAATGAAGTCCTGAAAGACTGCTGGGGCGTTGCATAAGCCGAAGGGCATAACTCGATACTCATAATGACCATAACGAGTATTAAAAGCAGTCTTCCATTCATGCCCTTCTTTTATTCTGATTAAATTATATGCTCCCCGCAAATCTAGTTTAGAAAAGACAGTAGCTCCTTTTAACCTGTCAAATAGTTCAGTCACTAAGGGAATAGGATAAGCATTACGGATAGTAATCTTATTCAAACCTCTGTAATCAATACAGGGTCTTAAATCCCCTTCTTTCTTAGATACAAAGAAAAACCCAGCACCCGCGGGCGATGAAGATTTAGTGATAAACCCTTTCTTTAAATTCTCGGCAATGTACTCCTCTAATACTTTATTCTCGGCCATCGACAGGGGATAAACCGTACCTCGTGGAGGCATAGTACCAGGCAACAATTCAATAGGACAATCATAGGGACGATGGGGAGGTAATTTTTCTGCCTCTTTAGGTTCAAAGACATCTTTAAGATCAATATATTGGTTGGGTATTTGGGTGGTCAATGGTTCCATAGTAGGTATATTGATTAAGCCTACTGGTTTAATCGGAGTAATGCATTTACTGTGACAAGAATGTCCCCACTTAATGATCTCCTTCTTTTCCCAGTCAATCGACGGATTATGCTGGACTAACCAAGGAAACCCAAGTATTACAGGAAAAATAGGAGATGTTATCTGTTGCAGAATGATAACCTCCCTATGAAGAAGACCTGTAGATAATACTAGAGGAATGGTCTCCTGGGTAATAAGAGGTATCGATAATGGTCTACCATCTATGGCCTCAACGGCCAAGGGTGCCGATCTTTTTTGGAATGGAAGGGTATTTTTCTGCCCGAATGAGAGATCTACAAAATTCTCAGCAGCCCCAGAATCAATTAAAGCAAGGGTGGATATTTTCTTTCCCTCCCATTCTAAAGTAATAGGTAGAAGAAGCCGGAGATCTTTTTTATCATTGAAGGAGGACATACACATAACACCCAAGGCCTGTCCCCCTTGTGAACTTAGGTGCGAGAGTTTTCCGGCCGGTTAGGACAATTCACTCGTGTATGTCCCTTCCTGCCACAATACAAACATAAACCTTCCCTCCTACGGTATTGTCTCTCTGTCTCAGACAATCTTGTAGCCCCTAATTGCATGGGTTCTGGAGGGGTTTCGGACGAGGGATAGGTTAGAGCAAGACGTTCCGGTACTCTCCTAGGTCTCTCTCTGGTATTCTGCCTATACCTAAGACGTTCATCAATATGAGCTAAATATGTTATTAGCTCCTCTAGAGTATCTGGTAAATCTCTTGTGGCCACTTCATCTAGGATTCTATCAGACACTCCATTCAGGAACACATCTACGAATGCTTGTTCGTTCCATCTGACTTCTGCAGCTAAAGTACGGAATTCCAAGGCATAATCTACTAGAGAACGGGTATTTTGTCTTAGACGCAATAAGGATTTGGCAGCGTTAGTCTTTCTGCCTGGGGTATCAAAAGTTCTCCTGAAAGCTGCAACAAAGTTAGTGTAATTAAAGACTATGGGGTTGTCATTCTCCCACAAGGGATTAGCCCAGGTTAAAGCCTTATCTACTAACAGGGTGATAATATACCCAATCTTAGCTCTATCGGTAGGGTAAGCTCTAGGATGGAGTTCAAAATATATGCTTATCTGATTTAGGAACCCCCTGCATCCGTTAGGATCACCCCCATACCTGAGAGGTGCTGTAGCCTGATTGGAAGTGCCTGTAGGTAGCACTTCCATGGGATGTTCTTGGGGTCTCAGACTAGGAGTCTGCTCCTCCGGCTGGAGATAAGCAGTGCGGTTGATTAATGTCTGTACGGCGAGGGCGATCTGGTCCATACGATGGTCCAGCTCCTCAAACCTATTGTCCGCACCAAGCCCAAGAGGGTTAACACCTGCAGGGTCCATGGCCCTAGTGTAATGTCACGACAGTGACCCCTTCACGCAGAGTGCAACCTAACTATAGAACGTATACCGGACCTTAGAATGGCCGGGCTCACGTTAGAGTAGTCAAATGGGATAGCCAGAGGTCAAGGGATAACAGAAGATGGAATAACGATTAACAAGCCAAAGTACAGGGAACCAGAGAGTAGAATAGTCAAATAGAGTAGCCAAAAGTCAAATACCAGGAGAGAATACCAATATTACATAAAGAGCACTATGGGAACCAGCAAGAACCACACTAGGGCGTCTTACTGCTGTCAAGACAGCCCTTTTATAGTGTGGTGTGTTTTGCTTTAAAACCACGCCCCCAAAAGGTCCGGGTGCGTGGTTGCGTCATGATCTTGTCGGCTTCCAGCCGACGGCAGTGGCGCGCATGCGCCGAACTTAGAAATTCCACTCTGAGTGAGCGGCTGGCGTCAGAGGTGCCGTGCCGCTCAGTGAAGGAGGATGCTGTACTGCGTGGGTCCGAGGATGACAGGTAAGGTATCGTGACACTCGTTGCTTTCAAAAATCTCAAAGAACTTTTTGCTTCTGCTCCAATATTAGTCCATCCTGATACGTCCTTGCCGTTCTTACTTGAGGTCGATGCCTCTGAGACAGGAGTAGGTGCCGTTCTCTCACAAAGGTTGGGGGTGGATAAACCGTTACATCCTTGTGGTTTTTTTTCCAAGAAACTTTCTGGGCCTGAAAGCAGGTATGACATCGGAGACAGGGAATTGTTAGCAGTCATTAAAGCCTTGAAAGAGTGGAGACATCTATTGGAGGGCACCTTACATCCGGTTACTATTTTGACGGACCACAAGAACTTGTCCTATATTGGGGAGGCTAAGCGTTTGTCCTCTAGGCAAGCTCGTTGGTCCTTATTCCTGACTCATTTCAATTATGTGCTTACTTACAGACCTGGCTCTAAGAACTCTAAGGCCGATGCTTTGTCTCGACAATATGAACCTTTCACTGTATCTGAACCGATTCTTTCTTCTATAGTTCCTAAATGCAAGATTGTTGCTAATACGAATCTCAGGATTCATTCCCCGTTACTGGCCGAGATCATTAAGCTGCAACATCTAGCACCTAAACAGACTCCTGAGGGTCGACATTTCGTTCCTCCTACTCTTCAACTGGAGCTGTTGCAATGTTTCCATAACAGCAAGATGGCGGGACATCCTGGTATCCGCAAGACGTATGCTTTGATTTCTAAAGACTTCTGGTGGCCTGCTTTACGTAAAGATACTAAAGATTTCATCGCTGCGTGTGAAGTGTGTACTAAGACCAAACAACCTCATACGCTCCCAAGTGGATTCCTGCATCCCTTAGAGGTACCAGAGAAACCATGGTCTTGTTTGGCCATGGACTTTATTGTCGATCTACCTATCTCTAAAAAACAGACTGTTATCCTCACCGTGGTTGACAGATTCACCAAGATGGCCCACTTCATTCCCTTGCCTAAACTTCCATCCTCCCCAGAGTTGGCAGAGATATTCGCGAGGGAGATTTTTCGCTTACATGGGATACCTTCCCAAATCGTATCTGACAGAGGGTCCCAATTTGTTTCCCGTTTTTGGAGATCCTTTTGTTCTCAACTAGGTATTAAATTAAATTTCTCTTCTGCCTATCATCCCCAGTCTAACGGAGCTGCTGAACGTACTAACCAAAAGATTGAGCAATATCTACGTTGTTTTGTTTCCGAACACCAGGACGATTGGGTCGGTTTGATACCTTGGGCGGAGTTTGCGCACAACAATCGCGTTTGTGACTCTACTCATTCAAGCCCCTTCTTCATGAACTATGGCTTTCATCCATCTATTCTTCCCTCGGTTTCTCCTTCCCAAGGTGTACCGTCGGTTGATGTACATGTTGCCAATTTGAGGAAGTTGTGGGATCAGACTCGACAAATTCTTCTACACAATTCTATGCTGGTTAAGAAACACGCCGATAAACGTAGAAGGGCGGCTCCGATTTTCGTTCCAGGCGATAGAGTATGGTTAAGCACTAGGAATATTCGGCTTAAAGTTCCTTCCATGAAATTCGCTCCTCGATATATTGGTCCTTACAGGATCTTGACTCGAATTAACCCAGTGGCTTATCGTCTAGCTCTCCCAGCTGCCTTACGCATCCCTAACTCCTTTCACGTTTCATTGTTGAAACCCCTAGTCTGTAACAGATTCTCCTCCACGATCGCCCCTCCTCGCTCTGTTCAGGTGGAGGGTCAGGAGGAGTATGAGGTTAACTCCATCATTGATTCTCGTATCTCTCGGGGGAGAGTACAATATTGGTCGACTGGAAGGGATATGGTCCTGAGGAGAGAAGTTGGGTACCACAAGAGGATGTTCATGCTCCTCGCCTTCGCAGGGCGTTTCACTCACGCTTTCCGTCTCGTCCCGGTTCCTTCCGCCCGGTGGGCGTATCTGAGAGGGGGGGTACTGTCAGTGTACCTGAAGCCTCTACCTCCGAAAGAGGTAGAGACTTAGTAGTTTACTCCTCCAGCAGGTCGGCTTCCTCCATCCCTCGCGGCTCCCCTAGACACTCTCACGCCGGCCGCGAGGGATCCGTCTCATTTTATGATGTCACGCACGCTGCCCGACGTCATGACGTCAGTCCGGACCGATCTGTCACTCAAGTGACTGGAAGCCACTCAGGACTCGTCGGAGGCGGGTATACTCACTGTAACCAGGGTATTTAAACCTGTTTCTCCCATTCACTCATTGCCCTGTCGTGGTTCTAGCCTGTCTAGTCACACAGTGCTCTGGCGATTTCAGTTATTCCTTTGGTTCCGACCCGGCTAGTTTGACTTACTATGTTTCCCTCTGGTATCCTTGACCCGGCTTGTTCCTCGCTCACCTGCCCTCTCGTCCCCTCGACCTCGGCTTGTTTCTGACCATTCTCTTTACTCTCCGTACGTTAGTCCGGCCATTCTAAGGTCCGGTATACGTACCCTGTCCTGTTTGTACTTTGCGTGTTGGATCCCTGTCCCGATCCTGACATATATACTGAAGAAAAATAGTTATTTAAAATTTCTGCCTTTTCCTGGTCTTTATTGACTAACAGACCCATGTCTGTTTTCAGTGTACCTACACTTTCATTTTTTGTTTTTTAGAATTGATGTACTTGAAAAAAAATTTGGGGTTGGTTTTGCATTCTTTGGCTATCAATTTCTCATTTTCTAGTTTAGCCACTTTAATTGCCTTTTTGCAAGTATTATTGGCTTACTTATATCTTATATAGTAGGGATCGACCGATTATCGGTTTTACCGATATAATCGGCCGATATTCTGTATTTTCGGCAATATCGGTATCGCCAATATAGATACCGATATTGCCGATAATACCTCCCAGGACCGCCAGGCTCATTACAAACCCGGCGGTCCTGGGGGGGCGGGCAGCAAGCACTTACTCACCTCCCTGCAGCTCCTCCAGCTCCCCAGTGCAACTCTCGCGAGACCCGCCGCTGGCCGCGAGAGTTGCACTGGGGAGCTGGAGGAGCTGCAGGGAGGTGAGTAAGTGCTTGCTGCCCGCCCCCCCACAGCTCAGCCCATGCCACTGGACCACCAGGGACTGCCACAGCCCCCCTCCCTGACCAGGCAACAAGCAGGGAGGGGGGACAACACAAAATAATAATAATAATGAAATATAAAAATAAAAAATAATGTAATAAAAAAATACACGCACACACACTCCATTATATACACATACACTACACAAACACACTGTGTATATAATGCAGTGTGTGTATATAATGCAGTGTGTATATAATTCAGTGTGTTTGTATAGTGTGTGTATATAAAGCAGTGTGTTTGTATAGTGTGTGTATATAAAGCAGTTTGTTTGTGTAGTGTTTGTTTGTATAGTGTGTGTATATAATGCAGTGTGTTTGTATAGTGTGTTTATATAATGCACACTGCACAAACACACTGCATTATATACACACACTACACAAACACACTGCATTATATACACACTGCATTATATAAACACACTATACAAACACACTGCATTATATACACACACTATACAAACACACACACTCCATTATATACACATACACTACACAAACACACTGTGTATATAATGCAGTGTGTTTGTGTAGTGTGTTTATATAATGCAGTGTGTGTTTGTGTAGTGTGTTTATATAATGCAGTGTGTGTAGTGTGTGTATATAATGCAGTGTGTATATAATGCAGTGTGTTTGTGTAGTGTGTTTATATAATGCACACTACACAAACATGCTGCATTATATACACACACTATACAAACACACTCTGCATTATATACACACACTACATTCACTATACACACACTACACAAACACACACACACTCTGCATTCATTATATACACACACTACACAAACACACACACTTTGCATTTAGTATATACAGCATTCACTTCACGCACACTACCCACACACTCTGCTTTCACTATATACAAACTAGACAAATACACACTGCATCCACTACACACACTAGACAAATACACACTGCATCCACTACACAAACACACTGCATCCACAACACACACACACTGCATCCACAACACACACACATTGCATCCACAACACACACACACTGCATCCACAACACACACACTACACAAACACACACAGCTCCCCTGTCTAAACACACTGCATCCACTACACGTGGCATGTATATTTTGTGAATTTACCTTTAGAAATAGTATATTTTGTGCATTTACCTTTAGAATATCGGCAAATTATAACGGCTATCGGCCTGAAAGTTCACAGAATATCGGCATCGGTATCGGCTCTAAAAAATCAATATCGGTCGATCCCTATTATATAGGATCTGATTTGTCCGATATAAATGCTTTAAATGCCCTTTTCTTGTTTTTTATCTCTTGTTTTACTTCTCTACTAAGCCACATTGGTTTTAATTTGTTTCTTTTATATTTATTACCCAATGGTACATACTGTGAAATGTACCTTTCTAATATTTGTTTGAATAGTTTCCATTTTTCCTCAGTGTTTTTATCACTGAGGAGTTTATGCCCTAATCTTATTAAAATGTACTTTTTAAAAATTACAAGTTTTAATATACCCCACGTGCTTTTGCTTTTTTGAGTTTATTTTTTGAATGTTGGTTAAAAGATCAACATTGTTTGTTATAACGAGATCCAGACAAGCATCCTTTCTAGTTGGTGCTGGTACCAGTTGTGACATAAAGGTGTCATTTAACACATTCAAAAACTCCCAATCCCAATTTATGTCCGGGTAATTCAAATCTCCAATAATTACCGTGTTACCCCGATTTGCAGCTTTCCCAATTTGCTCTAACAGCAGTTCTTCCTCATTAATATTTACATTTGGTGGTTTATAACATATCCCAACCAATAATTTATTTCCCTTTGTTTGCCCCAAGCAGATATCTACCCATAAAACTTCCACATTTTTCCTCGTCACACTCCACATGCCTAAGATTTGTACACTCCTTGTTTTATTGATTGCATGTAATATTCTTATTTACTGAGATTGTGGATTTGGGGTTTTCATGAGCTGTAAGCCATAATCATTGCACTTATGAGAAATCATGGCTTGAACTATCTTGCTTTGCATGTAATGCGTCTATCTCATATATTAGTTTTTTTTTTAGTATCACCTGTAAACAGGTAACTTGGTGCGATATAAATAATAACATAATAATAAGCCAGTCTAGACTGATGTTTGGGTAGGCGATAGAGGGAGCGCTATATTCAATGGAGCCTTGTAGGAGTTTGGGAGATTTTGAGGTGAACGTACCACTCATTACAGATACATTGCTCTTGTTCTAAATTACATGTTAGTTGTATTACGTGTTAGTTGTATTGTCACTTATGTTATTAGTATGTCACTTAAAATTTATCAAAGAAACCTGCCCTTGGCCACATTCCCACATGCCCACATTTCTAACCCCTAAAATGAAAACTTTTCTCTTGTCTATTTGAAATATTAGGAGGTATGATATATTTACAGAGTACAGAATTACCTTTTATGCATATCCTTGTCAAGTTTTTGAAAAAAATACAGAGTTTGGGGTATAACCTGTCTGTCAGGATCGCTCCCTGCTTACCTCCTTCTCCCAGTGTTTCCTCCTACACTGCACGCTTGCACACAGCATGCTTTTATGTGCGACTGAATTCGGACCCAAATTCAGAATTTGCTGGACCAAATACGGCACACAAATAAGACGTTAGGGATCAACATGGAGAGGTCAAGTATTCACCACGAATTATACGTTATTCCAAGTTTACCTGGCCCAAATGGGAGTTAAGACCTGACTTCTCCCACTCCTTGTTGCCCTGTTGTGGTTCTTGTTAGCCCAATAGTGCGTCTCTGCTGTACTCATTTCTGGTAATTATTCCTATTCTGGTTTATCGTATTTCCTGTCCTCTGCAATCCTTTGACCTTGGCTCGTGTATTATTTATCCTGATTTCTGTATACCTTTGACCTCGGCTATTCTCACGGACTCTTTTTCATTAGCCTGGCCATTCTACGGACCGGAATATGTAAAGTCTATTTATTGTGATTTGGTCTGTGTGTTTTGGTTCCACCCGATCCTGAAATTACAACAGGGCCATAATGGAACCTACAGACGTATCACAACAAATAGCTATTTGTGGTGCAAGAATGGATGGAATTGATTATCGTATGGAACAATTTGCCCAGGCCTTGCAGACCATATTAGTATGTACTGCTCATCTCCAGCCAGACGTACAAGATACTACAGTTACCTCAACTGAAGCCGTGTCAGGACAGTATCCTCATACTGCTCACATGATACCACCACAATGTTACAGTGGGGATCCAATGTTATGCATGCATTTGGTAATGAATTGATGCTCTTATCCCACAGATAGATATACAATAGCGTTTCTAATTAATCATCTGTCTGATAGGATTAGCCCAGGCCAAGGTTCTATAAGGGAGTTGAGCTCCTGTACTGGTTAAACCTAGGCTGAGTTTCCCTCAGCTTTTAGGAGAACTTTTGATATGCCGGTCGTGTTAGTTCTGCAGGAAAATCCCTGATGAAGATTAAACAGAAATGACAATCTGTGTCTGACTATGCTATAGAGTTAAGGACCTTGGCTTCAGAGGGGGTGTGGAACAATAATTCATTGGTAACTGCATTTCAGGAGGGTTTAACTGATTTAATCTTGAATGAAATAGCTGCCGATTTAACTACCGATTTTAATGATCTTATAGATTTCTGTATTTTGATAGATAATTGCATAAGGGAGCGACCTTCCCATAGGAAAAGGAGGAGATGGTTGTATACTCATCAAGTCCCAAATGTACCATCCACTGAACTTCTTGCTCTACCACCACCACATGAACCCATGCAATTAGGTACTACCCAGGTTAACTGAGAAGAAAAGAGGGCTTATGCCTCTATTGTGGACAAAAAAGGTATTATAGAAAGGAGTGTCCTAGTCGTCCGGTGTAATGACATTGTCCCCTTCCACATTAAAAATATGACTAATTATGCCAGTTATATTACATGTCAAAACAACATCTATATCTACCACTGCCTTCATAGATTCTGAGGCCACAGATAATTTAACGAATAAGACTTTTGCTGATACTACTACTTTGCCACTAATCCAAAAGGTAACACCCTTGGTTGTTGAGGCCATAGATGGTTGACCATTAAACAAACCACTTGTTACTTATGAGACTCAGGTTATGCTTATGTGTGTTGGAGCTTTACATAAAGAAAACATAACATTTCAGATCCTGTTTTTTCCTTCTTGTCCTATAGTATTGGGTTTTACCTGATAGGTAAAATATACCACTGCTATCAGGGATGTCGTAACAGCAGTATAGACCCCAGGGCAATGCAGTGCACCAGGGTCCTGCTGTGATGGAACACCTGGCACCCCGACCGGGTACCTCCGTCAATCGCTGCTTCCTAGTACTTGCGAGCACCATAAGCACTGTACTGGAACACCATAACCACCGTAAACCCCACGAACCACCGCATCTTAGTTTGGGTCTCGCTATCCTCCACCCACCCTGGACCCAAGACCAGGATCCAGCTTCCAGTGGGTAGACCTCTCTAGCAGGGACAGCTCTTATAGTGTGGTGGAATCTCGGTAAAAACAAATTTAGTAGGCCGAGATTACCACATGGCATGTGTACGTGCATATACTGGTGTATCGGTCGGTTGGTTGCACGTGGCAAAGATACGATCAGTAGTGTACGGAGCTTGTGCGAGAATACCGGATGTAGTATTCCCCTCCTCCATTGTGCTGGGCAAGCCATGCGGTCAAACAGGAAGTTAGTTCTTATTCGATTGCTTGGGTAAGAGAATGTGTGGGTGGAGCTACTTATGGGAGGAGTTACATGCTTATATAAGGAGCCTACACTATTGTCCAGGGCTCAGAACTTGTATTTGTATTTTGGTGACATTAGTCCCTCTGAGTCCCGATCGGTGAACCGAATAAAGAATCTCTTCCTTCCTGAAGAAACCTGTGTCCATCTCTCTGTGCTTGGCTTCCGTCAGTTTCTCCGGTATCATTTGGTGCATTGGCCGGGAAGCTCATCGTTCAACGGTAGCTGAGAAGCAGAGGCGTGAGACGGTCTATCTTTGCCCACGTTCTCTACGGCTGCACCCCTGAACTTCTGCGCGGACCTCCCTTCGTCTCGGCGCCACTGGTTTGTTGTCCATGAGATCATCGGCCTCTACGTAGTAAGTGCTGGGGTGTCCCCGTCGATGAGTGTGAACTCAGGTTCAGGAACGAGGAGGTAAGACGACCGCTGTTTTAGATGGCGGACCCACTAGGGGTATTGGATACCGATTGTGCGGTAGGCCCATAAGGGGTTATTTGGAATCTGCCCCCTCCAGTGGAGGGAAGGAGCGAAGGCGCACCGCTCAATTAAACGCCCTTTAGTAAGCCCGTTTAATTTTGGTTTGGAGTCAGGCGGGGTTCTGGTGTAAATAGCCCTAGCCGGACACCGGTGTCTTGTCTAGACTAGCGTTCTAAGGTGTATATTTTGTTCGCTAGGTCGGAGGGACCGGGAGACTAAGTGGCGCCTGTGTAAATTCGGTTCGCTAGATCTCAACCTATCTTGGCTAAGTGGGAAGGCGTGTAAATTTGGAACCCACTAGACTATTGATAGAGTAGATAGACTAAGAGGGTACTGTTGTAAATTCCGCCCCCTAGTTCGCTATATGTGGTGCTTGGGCAGTGTGGCTAACCAAAACGTATGTAGATAGTTTTAGGTAGTCCATCAAGGTACTGGCCAATAGATTAGTTGGGAATTGTAAATGTGTTAAAGATTGTTGTAGTAGCGTGTATATCTTGCTAGATAGCGTGAGCTCTGCCGTCTAGCGAGAGTGTGAATAGTGTGTAATTGTATTATAGCGCACGGTACCATAACCATGTAGAATTACTGACACTGTAAATAAGTACTAATAATTGTCGTCTATGTTGCATGTTTAACACCATAACCACTACTAATTGTACTGTGACTTTAAATTGTACTTTAACCCATGCTAACCGTACTGTAACTACTGTTTGTAAAGACGATGTTACTGGGGTATAGACGGGTAATTCAAATATAGGAAATTATAGCGTGGGTGACCGTATAGTTTCGCCAAAGGGCACAGTATTAGTTACTTAGTGACTGGTGTAACAGCTGTGTGTGTACGGGAATTCCCTGAGTGTTTTGTTGTGTGCGTTTCACTTAGTAACTGTACCACGTGGTGCTGTTGCCGAGGGAATGGGTGTGACCGTTGGTAGAGTGTTTGTATAGTTTCTGTTGGAAACGACGCTCCATTGTTAAGTATGGGCGCGTCAGATTCGACGATTTTGGATCCCTTAGGATGTATGATAAAGAATTTTAAAAAGGGATATAAAGCATGTGATTTTGGGGTAAAGATGTCTCCAGCACGCCTGTTTACTTTGTGTAGTAGGGAATGGCCTACTTTGGTTGCCGCATGGCCGCCACGTGGCAGTTTGGATCCTAATCTGGTACAGCGTGTACACGTGGCTGTATCAGGTAGGCCTGAACTTTACGGCCAGTTTCCCTATATTGATTGTTGGAGGCAGGCCGTAAAGGACTCGCCAAAATGGATCCGAGTATGCCACGAGGAACAATGTCGCCTCATGGTGGCCAGGACTCGCTTGTCCACTAAGGCCGTAATTACGCCCATTTTGGACACGCCCCCTGAGTCTGAGATCCCTATCCCACAGGAAGAGAAAGAGGAGGTGCTGCTGGAAACGCTCCTCCCCTAGCCCCATTGTCCCCACCTACTTCCTCCTCTAGCTCAGAGCCCAGCCCCTTTGTTTCAAACCCTCCCCTTCCGATACCTGCTTCCGTTAACTCCACATACCCAGATTTGGCGCCATATCTAGCTTCCGGTCAGGCTCCCCCTAGCCCGGCCCGGAATATTTTACTCACCAACCTTCCCCATAGTAAAGCTTCCCCATCCCCTTGTCTTACTACCCCTCGACCAGAACCCCTAACTGACGCATCCCTACGAAGCCCCATATTAACCCGACAACTGACCGGTACTCTCCAACCCCGACATTATCAAATGCCACTTTGATTGACTCCTGGCCCGACACACATTAACGATGACGGCCAGATACAATATGCTGATCCAGTCTACGTCTATGTCCCTTTCACGACCACCGATCTCTTTAATTGGAAGACCCATAACTCCTCTTACACCGAAAAGCCTCAAGCCATGACGGATCTGTTTACTTCAATAGTCCAGACACACAATCCCACTTGGGCTGATTGCCAGCAATTATTAATGACATTGTTTAATAACGAGGAAAGGACTAGGATAAATCAAGCGGCAATTAAAGCGCTGGAAGAAGAGGCCCGTACACAAAATCAGGCCAACCCAGCAGCATGGGCCACAGCACATTATCCAAATGCCGATCCAAATTGGAATGTCAATGGCGCAGACTTGGTTCATTTAAAAGCTTACAGGGACGCTATTATTGCTGGCATGAAAGCTGGAGGAAAGAAGGCGATTAACATGTCTAAGACGGCAGAAATGTGATGAATCGTCCAGTGTCTTTTATGACCGATTATTGGAGGCATACCGCTTGTATACCCCCTTTAATCCGGAGGCCCCTGAGAATTCCCGGATGGTTAACTCTGCCTTTGTCAGCCAAGCCTACGGAGATATAAAGCGCAAGCTACAAAAGTTAGAAGGGTTCGTAGGGATGTCCATAACCCAACTAATGGAGGTCGCGAATAAGGTGTATATGAACAGGGAAACAGAGACGAAGAAAGAGGAAGAGCGCAAGATGCGTAGAAAGGCAGATATGCTAGCGGTAGCGATTGCAGGCGTAGATAGAAGGGAGAAAGAGGTGTATAGGGGAGCAGATAAAGGCGATAGTAAGTGGAATAGGGAACCCCTGAGTAGGAATCAGTGCGCGTACTGTAGGGAAGAAGGGCATTGGAGAAGTGAGTGTCCACAAAGGGAACAGTATGAGAGAGACAGACCTAGGGCAGGATATGGTAATTATAGAGGCAGAGCGAGAGGTAGAGGAGGTCCAGGAGGGAATAATGGTAGCAATAGAGGAAGTGTTAGAGAAGACAGGTATTATCCAGCAGCGCAGAGATCCCGCGATAGAGAAGATAGAGACTGTGTAGGATTGGCTGACACGGTCATGGAGGACTATTGATACCGACCGGGCTCTATCCCCCTTGGCTGAGCGGAGCCTATGGTCGATGTATCAATAGGGGGAAAAAGGAGTGCGTTCATGATCGATACTGCTGCTGAACATTCGGTGGTGACTGACCTAGTTGCTCCTCCATCTGGAAGAACCATCACCATAATAGGAGCAACTGGAAGGAGTGCTGCTAAACCAGTTCTTAAAAGTCAACTCTGTACATTGAGAGGCCACGTAGTAAAACATCAATTCCTTTTTATGCCTGAATGTCCAGTCCAACTGCTAGGACGTGATTTGTTGTCAAAACTACAAGCGCAGATAACGTTTCTACCAAATGGAACAACATCTTTAAAGTTCAAGGGACCTTCAGGTATAATGACAATATCTGTACCAAAGGAAGAAGAGTGGCGACTTTATACAGCGTTGACTAGCCAAAACCCTAAGAGTGATGAATCCTTGTTTAATATACCAGGAGTGTGGGCAGAGAACAACCCACCAGGACTTGCTCGCAATATCCCACCAATTCGAATCGAACTGAAACTTGGGGTCTATCCAGTGAGCTTAAGGCAATATCATATCCCACAAAAGGCCGAGAAGAATATACAATCATATTTGGATAAGTTCATAAGGTATGGTATCCTAAAATTCTGTACTTCCCCCTGGAACACCCCATTGCTGCCTGTTCAAAAGCCCGGTAAAGATGAGTATCGCCCTGTGCAGGACTTGAGAGCAGTCAATGATGCGGTCGTAAGTATACACCAAGTTGTGCCCAATCCATATAACCTGCTTGCTTTAATTCCGGGCGGGGCTACCTATTTCACTGTCTTAGATCTCAAAGATGCCTTCTTTTGCCTTCGAATTGCTGCGGAAAGCCAGTGTATCTTCGCATTCCAATGGGAAAATGCTGTTTCGGGCTCGAAAAGCCAGATGACTTGGACAAGACTGCCCCAAGGGTTTAAAAATTCACCTACCCTATTTGGATCAGCTTTAAGTCAAGACTTACTGGATTTCAAGTCCATCCCAGGAGAGTGTGTACTATTGCAATATGTAGATGATTTGTTGATAGCAGCAGTTACTAGAGAAATATGTCAGCAAGCAACACATGATCTACTACACATTCTCTGGAAGGCAGAATACAAGGTGTCCAGGAAGAAAGCTCAGTTGTGTCAACCAACTGTCAAGTATCTGGGATTCCATATCTCTGAAGGTCAAAGAATAATGGGGCCAGAGAGAAAAAAAGCTGTATGCCAAATTCCAATACCCAAGAATAGAAGACAAGTGCGGGAATTCTTGGGGGCAGCAGGCTTCTGTAGGATATGGATTCCCAGTTATGCGATATTGGCGAAACCTCTTTATGCAGCTATAAAAGGTACAGAACACGATCCCTTCCTGTGGACACCTGAACAGCAAAAGGCATTTGAAGATGTAAAGAAGGCTTTGATGAGTGCCCCAGCATTAGGTCTACCTGATCATACACGTCCATTCTACTTATATGTACACGAGCAAAGAAGAATGGCTGTGGGAGTATTGACACAGTACTTGGGATCATGGCAAAGACCTATTGCATATATGTCAAAACAACTGGATGCAGTGGCCAGTGGTCTTCCACCTTGTCTAAGAGCCGTAGCTGCCGCCGCCCTGCTGGTAGCTGAAGCCGATAAACTCACTCTGGGTCAAGAACTCTATGTGCGAGTCCCGCACGCAGTACAGACGTTGCTAGACTATAAAGGCAATCATTGGTTTAGTAACAGCCGCATGACTAAGTATCAGGCTATGTTGTGTGAAAACCCAAGAGTGCATTTAGAGACTGTTAACACCTTAAATCCAGCTACCCTTTTGCCACAACCTACTGAAAGTCAACATGATTGCCTGGAGGTGATGGATGAAGTATTTTCAAGTAGACCAGATCTTCGTGACTTTCCCATCCAGAACCCTGATGTCCATTACTATACGGACGGCAGTAGTTATGTGAAAGAAGGGATTCGCTATGCAGGATATGCAGTAACAACCATAGACAAGGTGATAGAAGCACGGCCATTGTCAAAAGGAACATCGGCACAGAAGGCAGAACTAATTGCACTAACACGACCGTTACAATTGGCTGAAGGTTTAAGAGTGAACATCTACACGGACTCCAAGTATGCGTTTTTAACCACTCATGCCCACGGAGCTTTGTATAAAGAAAGAGGACTATTGAATTCAGAGGGTAAAGAAATTAAGTACGCAGCTGAAATATTACAACTACTGGAAGCCGTGTGGGAACCAAAAGAAGTTGGTATTATACATTGTCGGGCGCATCTGAAAGGAGATGGTGATGTAACCAATGGAAATCGGATGGCAGATAATGCAGCTAAGCGTGCCGCTGAATCGGGAAGACAGGAATATGTGGAACATATAGCTGCACTTATACCGACTCCACTGTCTCAATGGACTCCAGTTTATACAGCTCAAGAAGAAGAGTGGTTAAAGACTGAAGCTGGGAAGTACCTGGAGAACAAATGGTATCAGTTAGAAGATGGAAGAATAGTTATTCCAGCATCACTAGCTGTAGAAATTGTCCAGAACTATCACAACGGGACACATTCTGGAAGAGATAGTATGGAAGAATCTCTCAGAAAACATTTCTACATACCAAGATTGTCCAATTTGACTCAAGCCATTGTACGAAGATGTGTAATATGTGCTAAGAACAACGCAAGGCAAGGACCAGTGAAACCACCTGGAGTCCAGTATATTGGGGGACTCCCTATGTCCGATCTTCAAATAGACTATACAGTAATGCCTAAATCCGGTGGACATCGCTACCTACTAGTAGTTGTGTGTACCTATTCAGGCTGGGTAGAAGCATGTCCTACTCGTACAGAGAAAGCAGGAGAAGTTGTACGATTCCTGTTGCGAGAAATAATACCCCGATATGGACTACCATGCTCTATAGGATCGGATAATGGTCCAGCCTTTGTTCATCAGTGCCTACAACAACTGACTCATATGCTTGGTATTAAGTGGAAGCTTCATACGGCATATAGACCTCAGAGCTCTGGTAAAGTAGAAAGAATGAATAGAACTATTAAGAACCAGTTGGCAAAGATGTGTCAAGAGACTCAGCTTAAGTGAAATGTTCTTTTGCCTATAGCTCTGTTACGTATTTGTAGTACACCTACCAGAAGGATGGGTCTCTCACCTTTTGAAATCATGTATGGGCGTCCACCTCCCGTACTTGGTAACTTAAGGGGGGATTTGAGTCAGTTGGGAGAAGGAATTACCCCGCAGCAGGTTGTAGAGTTGGGTAAAACTATGGAGGAGGTACAGAAATGGGTACAAGATAGATTACCTGTGAATATTTATCCCCCTGTTCATAGCTATCATCCAGGAGATCAAGTGTGGATTAAAGAGTGGAATAGTATACCGTTAGGGCCTAAGTGGGGGGGTCCTTATGTTGTTCTTTTGTCTACCCCTACAGCAATAAAGGTGGCTGAAGTGACTCCATGGATTCATCACTCCAGGGTTAAACCAGCAGCAGTAGATTCTTGGCAAGCTACTCCAGATCCAGAGAATCCCTGCAAGATCCGGTTAAAGCGCACGACTCAGTCGGAGTGACAAGGAGATATTGGGATTACAATTGTATTTAAAGAGATCAGTAAATTAGTGTTTTGACGGCCATAATAAAGCCTGACCACTTACCCACGTGTCATAGCCAGGGTGTCTCGAAGGGACCTCTGTGAAGGGTAGAGCAGAACTCCATTCCTTGCAGCCCTTACATCCTGGAAGCTGAGGTGCCATCGCACGGACGAAGACTGAGGATGAAGACGTCGAAAGAAGTGTTTTTGATAATGTGTATTTTTGTGTTTTTAAATATTCAGGAAGGTAGAGGTACCGACACACTTAGCTGTGAGGTTTGCATTAAGACTACTATAACAGGTAATCATATTTCCCAGACCCTAATTTGGCATTCACAATATGAGTGTAAAGGATATGTGTCTAGGTGTAGATACTTAGGTATAGAATATAGTGTATGCCATTTAGGAGTAGGAGACCCTAAGTGCTTCAATACGGAGTATCAACCCCGTACGATTTGGTTGACCCTCCGGAATGGAGATCCACAGGGGACCCTAATAAATAAAACAGTATTAGAAACCGTACATTCTTCGGGTGTTCTGCTATTTGATGCATGTAAGGCGATATCAAGTGGTAGAAAGCCGTGGAATGTATGTGGGGATCTTAAATGGGAGAGAACGTATGGGTCTAACGATAAGTATATTTGTCCCAGTAGTAAAAATAAGTACGTAAGTACAAAATGCCCAGATAGGGATTATAATTATTGCCCATATTGGTCTTGTGTGGGGTGGGCAACTTGGGGACAGACACTAGATAAGGATATGATTGTTACTAAGTTGCCTACCAAACCGTATTGTAAGTCTATGGAGTGTAACCCAGTCCATATACTTATTAATAATCCTGAACAATTTTTAGATAGGTTTGGTAACTTATTTGGGTTCCAGATATATGGGACGGGTTTGGATCCTGGGACAATATTATTTATAGGGATAGAGACCGATACCGTAGCATCCCAAACTCATCAGGTTTTCCATTCTTTTTATGAAGAGATGAGTGTAGAAAATAAGATCCCCATAATGCTAAAAACCTGTTTATAGATTTAGCTGAAAGTATTGCTGGTAGTCTTAATGTGACCAACTGCTATGTATGTGGAGGTACTAACATGGGAGACCAATGGCCCTGGGAAGCAAAGGAGGTAATGTCCGGTTCTGAGACAATTGAACAAATAATATCTTCTCAAGCCGATTATCAAATGAGTGTTAGAGGTAAATCTGAGTGGCGATTAAAGACCTCCATCATAGGTTATGTTTGCATAGCAAGAAAAGGAATAATGTTTAACACATCTGTAGGAGAACTAACTTGTCTAGGGCAAAAAGCTTATGATGATACTACAAAGAATACAACCTGGTGGTCGGCTTCAAATGTCTCAGAACCACCTAACCCGTTTGCAAGTTATGCCAATTTAAAGGACGTGTGGTTTGATCTATCACATCTAGTTGGAAAGCCCCAGCAAATTTGTACTGGATCTGTGGTAAGAAGGCCTATTCGAAGTTACCACAGGACTGGGAAGGGGCATGTGTGTTAGGTATGCTCAAACCATCCTTCTTCTTGTTGCCTATTGAAACAGGAGAGACTTTGGGAGTTAAAGTATATGATGTGAATCATAGGAAGAAAAGGGGACCCCTAGAGATAGGTACCTGGGAAGATAATGAATGGCCTCCCCAGCGTATCATAGATTATTATGGGCCAGCCACTTGGGCAGAAGATGGTACTTTCGGATATAGAACCCCAATATATATGCTCAACCGCATTATAAGGTTACAGGCAGTGGTTGAGATAATTACCAATGAGACATCACAAGCGCTCAATCTCCTAGCGAAGCATAATACTAGGATGAGGACAGCCGTTTACCAAAATAGATTAGCTTTGGATTATCTATTGGCAGTAGAGGGAGGTGTATGTGGGAAGTTTAACCTAAGCAATTGCTGTCTTCAAATAGATGATGAGGGGCAAGCAATAGCTGAGCTTACTAGCCATATGGTTAAACTAGCGCATGTGCCTACTCAGGTATGGAAAGGGTATAATCCAAGTAGTTGGTTTGGTAATTGGTATGAGCAGTTTGGAGGACTTAAGGCATTGGTAGGCGGAGTCATGCTAATCTTAATGCTGTGTCTTCTCCTACCATGTCTTGTTCCTTTGGTAGTTAGGTCTGTGCAGGGCATTATAGAAAATATAGCAGAGAGAAAGGCTGCTGCACAGATAATGGCCATAAATAGATATGAGGCTCTAAATCAGGAAGAACTAGTGCAGGAAGAAGAATGTTGAGGGATTCACGTCATTAGTCGCAAAGTCTGGTCTGGTTCATGGCAACCTGAGGTATATGCAAACTAAGGTTAAGTGATGCCTCCGTAATTGTAAAAATATCAGAGGCATCAAAGGGGGGAATGTGGTGGAATCTCGGTAAAAATAAATTTAGTAGGCCGAGATTACCACGTGGCATGTGTACGTGCATATACTGGTGTATTGGTCGGTTGGTTGCACGTGGCAAAGATACGATCAGTAGTGTACGGAGCATGTGCGAGAATACCGGATGTAGTATTCCCCTCCTCCATTGTGCTGGGCAAGCCATGCGGTCAAACAGGAAGTTAGTTCTTATTCGATTGATTGGTAAGAGAATGTGTGGGTGGAGCTACTTATGGGAGGAGTTACATGCTTATATAAGGAGCCTACACTATTGTCCGGGGCTCAGAACTTGTTGTATTTTGGTGACATTAGTCCCTCTGAGTCCCGATCGGTGAACCGAATAAAGAATCTCTTCCTTCCTGAAGAAACCTGTGTCCATCTCTCTGTGCTTGGCTTCCGTCAGTTTCTCCGGTATCAATAGGAGCTAGTGATTATACTCAGAGTATTGTTATATAGCAATCCCCAGAGTGAATGTAGTTCTCCAATCCCCCACAACTGGCCTTATATGCCCTTATATGCAAGGGGCACTCCCACCTGGACCTTGTGGGGAACTGCAGCACCAAGTCACAAACCAATAACAACAATGGTTAAATGCACTCCCATATACAAACACACAATCCCTCCCATCTGCCTGGGAGATAATTGGATCAGGAACTGTACTAATCTAATAAAATTATCTCCAAGCACAGAAAAAACATACATTTTTACAAACACCTTAAAAGTCCCTTAAAACACACAAAATCCCCACAAAAGTTACATCCCTTGATAGCCCTGATCTTAGTGACAAACATATCCCAAAATCACCCAGATCAGTTCAGGGGTTCAGGAATTTCCTGAAAGTCTTATTTTGACCAACCGTGCACATGGTCCTATGCCCAAAACAGTTCCAGGGAATCAGGGCTAACGGTCTCTCTGTCTTGAGTACAAAAGTACATACCTCACATGAACAGAGCCTTTTAAAGTGCATTGGGCAAGATATATTGCAGGGCCCATAGTCCTGAAGCTAGTCCTGAAGCAGGCCCCTGCAAGAACCTGTGACGAGGTTCAGTCCCCCCCCCCTCCCCCCCACCCCGCCTAAACAACCACTCACAGGATTAAAAATGTAAATTATCAATATAATTAAGCAGACTCTTTACATTACTGCGGTCCACGTGAGGGAGTAAAGCAGGAAGAGCTTGGAGGACAGTGCTCCCTTGCCTTCACTGCTCATAACGCATTGTAGTAATCTCTATGTCTTCTACAAAAAATCTATCTGTTGGTTCTAAATAAATTTTTCAGTTTTTAGGATTTTTATCACTGCTTCACAGCTAATTTTGAGAGGAATAATTGAATACAAGGACTGTACATCACAAGTGACTAGTATGTAGCCGGTGTCTCCGTAAAAAAATACTTAAAGGCCTGACAAAGAGTCTTTGAGGTAGGATTTCACATTTTTGACAGAAGGTTGCAGCAGAATGTCTTAATGTTTGTATAGGTTAGACAAAAAAGAGCCAATGTCAGACGGCCTGGGGGAGATTCCTCATTTTTGTGTATTTTGGGTAAGAACTAGATAACTGGGATCTCAACTACGGATCATTTGTGGAATACCTAGAGAGAGGTTTAAATTCAAATATATTAAAGGGACACTATAGTCACCAGATCAACTACAGCGTATTGAATTTGTTTTGGGCATTACCTTCAAGCTTTTTGCTGTAAACACTGTCTTTTCAGAGAATATGCAGTGTTTACATTACAGCCTAGTGATAACTTCACTGGCCACTCCTCAGATAGCTCTTACAGATCCTTCCTGGGTCATGGCTGCCTAAAATGCATCCAAAATTCAATGTCGAGGGGGGGCGTGTCCGGCAGCCGAAGAAGATCCTGAGCTCCTCGTGGCGCCCGCAATAATAAACCGCACATCGGCGAAACCGGCTCTCACACACACCGCAGATGGGCCGCACAAAACGACAGGCAGACCCTGCCAGCACCCCAAGACCCTCAGGACATGGGGGAGACCACACAATCCGGTCATACCTCCAAGCTCCGCCCCGTGCACAGTTGCCGCAACGGGAGATGGAGGCTGCAAGCCAGTCCAATGAATCACCCCCATCCACACCTGCCAGACTCTCTCAGAACCCCAGCAGAGGCAGCAGGATGGTGAGTGGAGAGAAATCCTACCTAATCTACTTACCAAGTCAGACTTTGACGCCCTCTCAGACCGACTGGGCCGCGTGGTCCGCGAGGAAGTGGCCCAACTACGCATAGACATGGCAAACATGGAGGCCCGAATGGCGGTGACGGAAACTGAGACCAGGGCACTGAGGACGGACGTGGAGCAGACAAACACGGCAGTGGTGAGCCAGGAGGCAGATATAGCCTACCTTACCACATGGGTCGACAACCTAGACAACCGTGGCCGCAGAATGAACCTGCGGGTCCGCGGAGTAAGGGAGGGAGGCCTCTCGGAGAACATACCAGACCTCCTTAGGCAAATTTTCACCCAAGTCCTGGGCGGCCAACAAATACCCAGAATAGGCCTGGTCCGAGCACATAGGGCCCTGAGACCGATACCAGCACCAGAAGAACAACCCAGAGACATAATATGCTGCCTAGACAATCACCACCTCAAAGAAGAAATACTACGCCGCATGGGCACTGTCTGCATGTCAGGCCAGGCCATTTCCATTTACCAAGATTTGTCCAGATATACCCTACAAGCCAGAAGAGCCCTACGCCCAGTGACATCAGCCTTACAACAGGCGGGCATCCAGTACCGCTGGGGCTATCCGTTCTCACTTTCTGCAAGACACGGACAAGACCAACTGTTCGTAAGAAAGCCAGGAGACGTCCCGGGATTCCTACGCAGCCTGGGCCTCCCGCCACAACAGGTACCAGACTGGTTGGCGAGATCGTTCCTCCAACAACCACCAGGACCACAACAACCACGCAGACCCAACGCTGGCCCGCAAAGACCCCAGCAACAGCAACAACGTGACAAGCACCAGGGCCCAGTGAGGAGGGAGCAGTAACCAAGCACCAAGCAGCGCAGCCGGGGCACGGGATGGGGGACTTTAAGCACTACCGCACAGCGCATCGGAACCGTGAGTACTGACAGTGGGGATTAGCCCACCCATACCAACTAGAATTGGGGTGGGGGAAGGTGAGCTACGGGGCACAGGGGACACCAGCCATATCAGCCGCACACCACGGGGGACTCCACGCAAGGATAACCCCAGGGAAATGCCTAAACCGCCAACTAAGGCGAATGGGGGGCAGACAAGACACTTTGGGGAGGGGGACGGGCGGGACCACCACGGTGGGCAACGTGGGGGGCAAACGGACGCATAAACGGATACGATAGCACCCATGCAGAACTGCCACCGGAGGTGCAATTCGGACAGGAAATTCAGTCCCCACGCAAACTCCTGCTTCAACACTTAATCAGAAAGAGGTGGGGGAAAGGGTGAAATATATGGGATGACACCTGAGGAGGAGGGGGGAGGGGGGTACCATACCCGCAACACCGGGAAGAGAGTGAGACAGGTTATGGGAAAGGAACTAAGGAAACGCAGTAAAGGCCGGCAGGTGGGACACACTCAAGACAGATAGGCGAGGGAGGGAGGGGGGGAAGAGAGGTGGGGGGGGTGAGAGGGGGGGGAAGAGAGGAGGGAGGGGGAGGGCCGGCGCAGGGAGCAAACAACAATATATGTTAAGGGGGGGTGGGAAAAAGGGGGGAGGGGAGGGGAGGGGGAGAGACAAACAAAAAAAACCAAAAAAAACAGGAAGTTAACATAAGTACCCTCAGCCCCCTAGAAGAAGGTACACGAGTCAGGCAAAGCGGATGGGATCCCATGTCGAGGCAAGAGGGGGTCAGGTCAGCCACCCAACCCATACAATCGGGGCCGCAAGACATACACAAACGGGAGAAGGGCAACAAGAAATTGAATATGTACTATATGTAACTATTATGTGTCATTGCAATATGATATACTGCACAAAATGTTTTATCCCTGACAAAACTGAGATAAGTCAGAGCACCTGTCTCGCATAGACGTACGATATAGCAGAGCACGACACACGTCTAGGGAGACAAACATGACGATACGCAAAGCTCAGAGGCCCAGACTAAACACAGCCACAGCTATAACAGAGGAAAAGTCAATACCGGGCGGCACAACACGGGGATACCAGACCACCCACACGCCGAATGGCAGCCAGCGCCAAGACATGGACAAAGATTTAATGAAGCCCCCACACCGCATGACGCCCCACCCCATAGCCCCTAAAGGACACGCACAAGCATTGAATGCCAAATAGCGACATACCCCCACTCCACGATGATGATTAGCCCAGCCCAGACTGATCTTCAGCTAAACAGTGCACAAGACCCACCCCACATGGCACAACAGGCCCACAGCAACACAACTTCAACTCAGAGCAGATGTAGGAATGCGGCAGGGAAAACACATATAATGCCTAGCACATCACGCACTCACGGACAAAAGCCCAATACACAATGAGAGACTAAACGGACGCTACAGCTACAAAGCCACTTAGGAGACGAAGGACCACAGACTACCAATAGTACAACTTACTATTTACGCCACGCGGAGGGAAAGTCCACCAAGGACGAGATACCCGACACCCCCACAGGTATAGGACACAGAAGCCCCTGATACAAAGGGGACGTACAACTCCCGGGAACAACCCGAGCCCACCAATTGGTTGGGCTGACAGGTCGATCCACCGGGATGATTGTCCATTCACCAAGAGTGCACAGTTACTCTACAAAACGCACAGACCCAAGCAACACTAGCCCCTGACAAGGCCTGACACGGGACAGCACCACGCTATACAAGCTCACGACCCACAGCCTTACCCACCGCCCTCCTTGTTCCTACCCGACTATCCACCCCCTGCGGCTGCCCAGACGATGCCGGCTCCGGGCCCCAGCGGGTTCACCCGGGAAGACCTGAGCATAGTCTCCTACAACATACATGGCCTCAACATCAGAGAAAAACGCACAAGACTCCTGAGGGACCTGAAACACTACAGGGCATCGGTGGCGTTTATCCAAGAAACGCACTTCCAAGAAGGACCGCAACTTCCGAACAGGGTACTTCAGTAACAACCCAGATAAACGCACACAAGGCGTGTGCATTCTTTTTTCAAGCAGAATCCCATACACAGAACTAGCCACCCTCAGGTGCAAACAAGGCAGGTATATTTTCACTAAAGGCACAATTGCAGATCAACTCTACACATTCGCCAACGTATATGCCCCGAACACAAAACAACACCACTTCCTTCGGGACGCCCTAAGCACCTTGATGAAATTCTCGGAAGGTACCCTGATCATCGGGGGGGATCTGAACCTGGCACTACACCCGGACCAGGACTCCACGTCTCCGCACGAAGCGACACCACACAACAGACACGCCAACACTCTCTGCCTTCTACACCTCCACCAATTAGCGGATTGCTGGCGAGCACTACACCCAACAACCAGGGATTACACCTTCTATTCACAAACACACTCGACGTACACGAGATTGGATTACTTCCTGATGTCCCACTACAATCTAAACCTGCTTCAAAACGCGGTGATCCTGCCGATGACTTGGTCGGATCACAACCCGATACTAATATGGCTGAAATCGCCGTTGTACAGACCCAGGCAGATGTCATGGAGACTAAACGAATCTATCCTTTCAGACGTGGTGGAGACGGACAAGATAGGCAACACTATAGGGGCATGGGCGTCCGCAGGAATTTTTCCAGGGGGGGCCATAATTGTAATGACATCTATGCTTGGTCCCTTTTTGACAGTGTCATGAAGGGGAGGAGCATAGTGATTATCACATAAAGCCAGGGTGAATAGCGTTTTCACAACTATGGTGTCAGGAATACATGTTTGTATTCCTGACACTATAGTGTTCCTATAGCAAATTAAAGGAACATTCTGGTCACCATAACAACTTCATCTAAATGAAAATGCTATGATGCCAGGAAGCCCCTGGGTGCTCTTTTCTTTAAGGGGTTAAACCGCTCTCAAATGGTTTGACCCCATAGGCTTCCTCCAGCTCCAGGTCGCTGGAGTGTCAGGAAGTGCAGATTGACGTCAGGCATGGGTGCCGCTGATTGGCAAGAGTTGACAGTTGACGCTCTAAGCCAATCGCTAGTTCCCGGTTCATAATTATTTTTAACTTTTTTATGAATGGGGAGCTACTGATTGGCTTAGAGTGCCAGCTGACCGCTCTAGCCAATCAGCAACACCCCTACCCAGTGGCACTCTGTGCTTCCTGACACTCAGTAAATAAAAGTGAACACATTAACACTGATATTTTTTTTTACCTAGGGAGATGAGAAGGTCCAGAGTTTCCTGCCAGGCCCAGGTACCAAAGCCTTATGATGTGGTGTCCAGAATAAAGTAGAGGGTTCACTTCATTTGTCCTTCCTGCTCCAATCTCCTTTTCTTCTCCTTCATTTGACAGTCTTCTTTTTCTTCTGACACTGTCTTCTATATTTGGCTCCTTCTGCTCCTTTACCTTTCTGCTCCTTTCTGCTTATTTTGTGCCCTTCTGCTCCTTTCTCATTCTGATTCCTTTCTGCTCCTTGCAGACCCTTTCTGCTCCTTCTCCTACTTTAGCTTTGTGCTCCTTGCTGTCCCTTTCTGCTCCTTCTTCAACTTTACCTTTGTGCTCCTTCTGATTCTTTCTGCTCCTTTACCTTTGTGCTCCTTCTGTCCCTTTCTGCTCCTTGCAGACCCTTCCTGCCCCTGTTCCTTGCATACCCTTCCTGCTCCTTGCTGCCCCTGCTCCTTGCAGACCGTTCCTGCTCCTTGCTGCCCCTGCTCCTTGCTGACTCTTCATTTATCCCCTCCTCCCCCATGCCCCACTTGCCTAATCTATAGGCTGCCCCCCCATGCCTCACTTGCCTAATCTATAGGCTGCCCCCCCATGCCTCACTTGCCTAATCTTTAGGCTGCCCCCCCAAGCCTCACTTGCCTAATCTTTAGGCTGCCCCCCCATGCCTCACTTGCCTAATCTTTAGGCTGCCCGCCCCCCCATGCCTTACTTGCCTAATCTATAGGCTGCCCCCATGCCTCACTCCCCTAATCTATGGGCTGCCCCCCCATGCCTCACTCCCCTAATCTATAGGCTGCCCCCCCATGCCTCACTCCCCTTATCTATAGGCTGCCCCCCATGCCTCACTCCCCTAATATATAGGCTGCCCCCCATGCCTTCCTCCCCTAATATATAGGCTGCCCCCCCATGCCTTGCTCCCCTAATATATAGGCTGCCCCCCATGCCTTACTCCCCTAATATATAGGCTGCCCCCACATGCCTAACCCCTCTAATATATAGGCTGCCCCCACATGCCTAACCCCTCTAATATATAGGCTGCCCCCCATGCCTTACTCCCTTAATATATAGGCTGCCCCCCATGCCTTACTCCCCTAATATATAGGCTGCCCCCCCATGCCTCACTCCCCTAATATATAGGCTGCCCCCATCCCTCACTGTCCTAATATATAGGCTGCCCCCCATGCCTTACTCCCCTAATATATAGGCTGCCCCCCATGCCTTACTCCCCTAATATGTAGGCTGCCCCCCCATGCCTTACTCCCCTAATATATAGGCTGCTCCCCATGCCTTACTCCCCTAATATATAGGCTGCTCCCCATGCCTTACTCCCCTAATCTATAGGCTGCCCCATCCCTCACTCCCCTAATATATAGGCTGCCACCCCCCATCCCTCACTCCCCTAATATATAGGCTGCCCCCCCATCCCTCACTCCCCTAATATATAGGCTGCCCCCCCCATCCCTCACTCCCCTAATATATAGGCTGCCCCCCCATCCCTCACTCCCCTAATATATAGGCTGCCCCCCCATTCCTCACTCCCCTAATATATAGGCTGCCCCCCCATCCCTCACTCCCCTAATAAATAGGCTGCCCCCCCCATCCCTCACTCCCCTAATATATAGGCTGCCCCCCCATCCCTCACTCCCCTAATATATAGGCTGCCCCCCCCATCCCTCACTCCCCTAATATATAGGCTGCCCCCCCATCCCTCACTCCCCTAATATATAGGCTGCCCCCCCATCCCTCACTCCCCTAATATATAGGCTGCCCCCCCATCCCTCACTCCCCTAATAAATAGGCTGCCCCCCCCATCCCTCACTCCCCTAATATATAGGCTGCCCCCCCATGCCATACTCCCCTAATATATAGGCTATTTTAAACCCCCCCACCCAGGGCCGGACTGGGATAAAAATTCGGCCCGGGCATTTTTTTATCACAGCGGCCCACTAAGAAGGGGCGGTGCAGAGAGGGTGTGTTTTGTCGTCACTAACGACAAACACGCCCCCTTCTCAAAGTGCAGGCCAGGGCAGACCATGTGCAGAGCTCTGCTAGAGAGCTCTAGCATGAGAAAAAAGCCCTGTATTTGTTCTGCACAGTGCAAGCAAATTTAATAACATGCTTGCACTGTGTTTCCTTGCAACTTGTCTCTGGTGTCTCTATAAATGGATACCAGGAGACAAAAATGCCAGGAAAGAGTACCGTACTGTGTTTGGAGCCTGCTTGTGGGATTGTGTGTGTGTGTGTATAGAGTGAGCTGATTGTGGTGTGGTATTGTGTAATAAGGTCGGTTTTAGTCGTGTTGTGTTTGTGGTGTAATGTAATGCATATGTGGCTAGGGTCTGTAAAGAATGTGTGTATAGGGGATGTAGCAAGTGTGTGCATACAGGCTATAGTGTGTGTGTGTATATGTGATGTAGTGTTTGTAGAGAGTGTGTGTTTAGGGGTGTAGTATGTGTTTGCTTTCAAGGAATCTAGTGTGTGTATAGGGTATCCAGAGTGTGTATGTCAGGAATGTAGTGTGTGTGTGCGTGTGTATATATATATATATATATATATATATATATATTTGGAAGTATTGTGTATGTGTGTGGTGCAGTGTGTTGGGGAGGTTCGGTGTGTATGTGAGGGGTGCAGTATGTGTGTATGATGGATGCTGTGTGTGATGTGTGTGAGGGTGCTGTGTATGAGGGTGCTGTGTATGATGTGTTTTGTGATAGTGCTGAGTGTGATGTGTGTGAGTCCTGAGTGTGATGTGTGTGAGAGTGCTGAGTGTGATAGTGCTGTGGATGATGTGTGTGAGTGCTGAGGGTGATGTGTGTGAGGGTGCTGTGTGTGAGAGTGCCGAGTGTGATAGTGCTGTGGATGATGTGTGAGAGTGCTGTGTGTGATGTGTGTGAGAGTGCTGTGTATGATGTGTTTTGTGATAGTGCTGAGTGTGATGTGTGTGTGAGTCCTAAATGTGATGTGTGTGAGAGTGCTGTGTGTGAGAGTGCCGAGTGTGATAGTGCTGTGGATGATGTGCGTGAGTGCTGAGTGTGATGTGTGTGAGAGTGCTGTGTATGATGTGTTTTGTGATAGTGCTGAGTGTGATGTGTGTGTGAGTCCTAAATGTGATGTGTGTGAGAGTGCCGAGTGTGATAGTGCTGTGGATGATGTGTATGAGTGCTGAGTGTGATGTGTGTGAGAGTTCTGTGTGTGATGGGTGTGAGAGTGCTGTGTGTGAAAGTGCTGTGATGGGTGTGAGAGTGCTGTGTGTGATGGGAGTGAGAGTGCTGTGTGTGAAAGTGCTGTGATGGGTGTGAGACTGCTGTGTGTGATGGGAGTGAGAGTGATGGGTGTGAGAGTGCTGTGTGTGAAAGTGCTGTGATGGGTGTAAGAGTGCTGTGTGTGATGGGAGTGAGAGTGATGTGTGTGATGGGAGTGAGAGTGCTGTGTGTGAGAGTGCTGTGTGTGAAAGTGCTGTGATGGGTGTGAGAGTGCTGTGTGTGATGGGAGTGAGAGTGCTGTGTGTGAGAGTGCTGTGTGTGAAAGTGCTGTGATGGGTGTGAGAGTGCTGTGTGTGATGGGAGTGAGAGTGCTGTGTGTGATGGGAGTGAGAGTGCTGTGTGTGATGGGAGTGAGAGTGTGTGATAGTGATGTGTGTGCTGTGTGTGAATGTTAGAAGGGATTGAGTGTTGGGGGGGTAAAATAAAATAAAAGAGTATGCATTATGTCCCCCCCTCCCTTCTTACCTTTAGCCTGGGAGGGGGGGACCGGCATGCTGGTGAGTGGGAGGGGGGGACCGGCACTCCGACACCATCCCTGGTGGTCCAGTGGTGAGTGAACTCTAGCCTGAGGGCTAGAGTTCACTCTCGCGAGATCCGGTTGTTGCCATGGCAACGCGCCGGATCTCGCGAGAGGAACCCGGCGGAGCAGCAAGATAGAGCTCCGCCGGGTCCTCTCCCTCCCCAGCCGCATGTCTCTCCAAGGGGGCCGGTGAGGAGATCTCTGATCTCCTCACCGGCCCTTCATTGAAAACAGCGGGGCCGGCGCTCGGATAGTGCCGGCCCTGCATAGACCGGCAGGGGAGATCCTGGGACCTTCCCCTGCCGGCCTCGGCCCATGGCCACCGCGGCCCACCGGGCATTTGCCCGGTGTGCCCGATGGCCAGTCTGGGCCTGCCCCCACCCCATCCCTCACTTACCTGATCTGTAGGCTGTCTCTGCCTGCATGTGTTGCTCCCCTGCGGTTACACTCAGCAGAGAGAAGCAGAGATAGATGCAGCTTCCTGTCCCTGTCTCTCTCTATACACAGCGCCACCTACTGGCCGGCGCAGGTATTGCAGTACATTTTAAATCTCACACGAAAAATAACAAGCTGAAAAATCCAGGGGGGGGGGCAAGTGCCCCCCCTTGCCTCCCCCTGCGGACGCCCATGTATAGGGGACTACTTCCACAACAACGAGACGGGGGATGTGACGCCGATGACGTGCTGGGAAGCGCATAAAACGGTGGGCAGAGGCCAGATCATTGCCATATGCGCAACCCGCAAGAAGGCGGCAGTGCAGGAGACGCTTGAACTCGGCAAAGACATAGCGGCCCTGGAGGCACCCTCGACGCACAGACGTAGAGAGACCTAACGGCCAAACGAACACAACTCACAACACACCTCAACCGGGGCGTGGTTTCGGCTCCGTCTAAGATGGCCGCTCCATCATGCACCCGACATTGTTACCACAAATTGAATTTGACAGAGCCCATAGGGCCCTGCGCCCTAGAAATGCGGAAGATGGCCCGAGAGACCTCATCTGCTGCCTGAGCTCCTTCCCGGTGAAGAACAACATTATGGTTAAAGCCCGGGAAAGGCCCTCCTGGCCCTTTCGGGGAGCTCAGGTGTCGCTCTACAATGACCTATCCCCTATCACCTTAGACGCCAGGCGAGCCCTCCGCCCTGTGACAGCGACATTACGGGACCATAATGTGGTCTATAAATGGGGCTTTCCCTTCGCTCTGATGGCACGGCACCAGAATCGATGGATTACCCTGAGATGGCCGGAGGAAGTGCCGAGATTCCTAGGGGAACTGGGCCTCCCATTACAGACTGTCCCTAACTGGATCCTAAGCAGGCTGGGCCCACCCCCGAGACCACGGAGAGAACCACGTCAACGGGCCGCAGGTGCCCCCGCTGCCTCTCAGCCCGGACGGTATGGGAGGCCGACATCTCCGGAGGAGTAGTTGCTTCTCTCTCCATCCTCTGCAGGTGATCACATGGAGCTCCACACCACATCATCCCTGGCGGTTCCAGCTCATTCCACGAGAGACTACTGACACCGAAACAGGTACCCCTCCTTTTGATTGGGTTCAGAGTCCCCATGTTTGCCTTAACCATTTCGTGAGGAACAAGATGCGCCTACAGTGAATTTTAAGGTACTTTGGGACATATTATTGAAGGTTGGGGTGGGGGATGCCGGGGTGGACGGGCTCCTGGATGGGTATGCCATGATTATGAATACAACACTCCGCTCACATGACGAGACATTTGAACTCCAGATCGGTGATATTGCCCACTATGGAGTGGGTTAGCGGACCCTTGGGTGGGGGGCTGTGGGGGGAGGGACGGGCTTAAGATGCAGCTTTCCACTCCGCACCACTTTCCTTACTAACACATTGGGACTCACCGTTAATGGGATTCTAGGAAAGTGTTGGACCTGCTCTTGGGATGGGGGCCGAGGGGAGTCCTGTGGGGATGCGGGAGGGGACCATGGGAGGGGGTCTGGTGGTACTCATTTCTATCATGTGTCTTAACTTGATGCCGTGTACTGTCTTACATATTATGTTACATGCAATTGACCGTTATGACTGTTTGTTTGTTACTGTAGGTGCACCTATGGCCACCAGTACATCCGTCCACCTGGCATATGTGACTTACACTCTTAACGATCGTACTCACGGACGCACACCATAACAGGCCCACTCTCCCCCCCCCACTCCCCCCCCCCTTTTTCCCCTTCCCCCCTCTCCCCCTGGAGACATGACATCCCACACTATGATGACTAGAACAGACGGTGCGCAATCCTGCAGGGGGTGGACCTGGGGAGGCTATTATGGAGGGACGCCCCGGGACGAGTAGGGATACCATGACAACGGGTTCCCATATACGTTGACGCTTAAGGGGATTTGATGTATGTCACCTGACCATCTTCATTGCTTCACACGCCTGACTCATGGGTTGAAGAGGGACGCCCAAAACATGCCGTGAGGGAGTGACACAAAGGTACCCTGTGGGGGGAGAGACACCTGGGGGATACTGAGTTCCTTTAGAAACAGCTAAACTGTATAAGACTGTTAGCGCATCCTTCGCTTTTCCAACGCCTGATGCTTATGTATCTTCTTACTGCTGACGCCCTATAACGGGGATAGTCCTGCCCTGGTGGCATAGCACTGGGGGGCGGTTAGGGGGGGGGAGCCTATGATCCCTCCGTGAGTTATCATTTGGGTGGAGCTCGAGACACGCTTCTACACTCATACACTCGTGCTACACGTGGCGCGGCCGCATAGGGGGTACTTCGGATTCCTGGGCTGGTACCGGAAAGAAGATCCGCTAGTGTCGGTTGCTGCACGAGAACCCCCCCCCCCCCAGTCTGGAGGGGGGGCATAGAGTTGGACCTAGTCCAAACTCTGAGAGGGTATCGACGACAGGGATACACACCTCCTTTTAACTACCATAGAGTTAACCAGATCCACACCCGGGACGCCGACTCCTGGCTCACTATTCTACCTGTCACACTTGCCTTCTACTTACCGCTCTGCACCACCTATCTTTACTCCTCCTCCCTTTCTCCCCATTCGAGCATCGTACTAACTGAACTACTGACTGAAAGCCTTCCTTAGAGCTTTTCCATGCTCTAATCACCGATAGCCCCGGTAACCATGGCTTACCGCTCCACGCCCTTGAAAATTGTCACACAGAACTGCAGGGGACTTAACATACCAGAACGCAGAACACACCTCCTGAGAGAACTGAGGAAAAAACATGTGTCGATAGCCCTGCTACAGGAGACTCACTTCAAGGAGGGGACGCAGCCTAGGCTACAGAATCGACACTACCCCAGTAACTATTTTAGCAACCACCCCACGTCGCACAAAACAGGAGTAGCCATTCTCCTAGCAACAGATCTCGGATTTGAAGGACTGGATCGGATGCAAGACTCGTCGGGAAGGTACCTCTTCCTTAAAGGTGTCATTGCTGGTAAGATTTACACAATAGCTTCCATCTATGTGCCCAACAAGAGGCAAGCTCCCTTCCTCCGTAACACTCTTCAGCAGCTGGAAGATTTTTCGGACGGTATCTTAATTGTAGGAGGTGATTTTAACACTCCACTGGATCCAATATTAGACTCCTCGACGGGACACAGCTGCATATCCCAGCGTACTATTAAATCTATCCGACAGTCGATGGAGGATTTGAGGTTAGTGGACTGCTGGAGGGCACTACACCCTTCGGTGAAGGATTTCACCTACTATTCGGCACTCCACAACCGCTATTCTCGTATATCTCTTTATCGCTCGGGAGGGCCTCACACACCTACAGGGAGCTGATATTACCCCGGCTACTTGGTCGGACCACGGTTCTGAAGAAATGGAGCTGACCTCCCCCCTATTCAAACCGGCAGTTTGGAACTGGAGATTGAACGAAGCCTTGTTATTAGATCCGCACATCAAGGAGCAGACACGTCAGGAATTGGAGCAATACTTCCTGGAAAACGACACCCCGGATATCTCCCCGATCTCTCTATGGGAAGCCCATAAGAGCGTGATTCGCGGCACTCTTATCCGCCTTGCCTCTCAGAAGCGGAAAGCGTTTATGCAAGAACTAACTGAATTGCACAAGGCAATCACAACGCTAGAACGCAGCCACAAGAGATCCCAACTAAACGCAGTATACGGCGACCTAATGGAACATAGGAGGAAACTGAGAGCACTCCTATTGAAAAGACATCTAAGAACAGTGCAACGTAATAAAGGCTTTTATTATGCCCATGCTAATAAAGGCGGCAGGTATCTTGCGAGACTACTGAAGGGTTCTGTTCCTCACAGGCAAATCCGCCAGCTCCGCCTGTCCACAGGGGAGATCTCCCCCTTTCCCGAAAAGATCGCGGAGGAATTCAGGACTTTCTACGAGAAACTCTACAACCTATACCCGCCCACCATAGGCGCCGAGGCTGAACGGAACCGCTCGACGATCCATGACTACTTCTCTGAAGCGGCCCTGAACATCATGGACCGGGACTCGGCGGAAATGCTGGATGCAACAATCAGTATGGAGGAAATAGCAACTGCCCTCAAATCGTCCAAAACCAGCAAAGCACCTGGCCCAGATGGCTTCTCCGTGGGATATTATAAAACCTTTTCGGGACTACTCCTATCACGGCTCACTGATGCCCTCAACGCAATTGGTGAGGGGGGAACGTTGGGCAGGGAATCGGTGGCGGCTACCATCACTGTACTTCTTAAGCCGGGGAAGGACCCCCTACAGTGTGGCAGTTACCGCCCGATCTCGCTACTAAATGTAGACTCCAAACTGTTTACCAAGGTTTTGGCGACCCGCCTGAAACATCTTCTGCCTGATTTAATACATGCAGACCAGACGGGGTTTATTCCAGGTAGGGAGGCCAGAGACAGCACACTGAGGCTCTTCGCTATCCAACATCATGCTAGGAAAAGAGGGACCCGATTGATGCTCCTATCGACGGATGCGGAAAAGGCATTTGATCGGGTCAATTGGACGTACATGATGGAGACGCTGAAGTGGCAAGGCTGCGGAGAGAGGCTTCTAACGTGGATTACTGCCCTATACACGGACCCCAGAGCGACAGTACGAATGAATGGAGCCACAACCGCAGACTTCCCAATTCGCAATGGCACCAGGCAAGGATGCCCGCTCTCGCCACTGCTGTTCACGCTCCAACTAGAACCTCTCCTGCAGGCGATCAGGCAAAACCCGAACATCATGGGTTATGCATGGCAGGGGGTACAGCATAAGGTAGCTGCTTACGCAGACGATCTCCTCTTTTTTGTCCACAACCCTCGAGTCACTCTGCCCTGCCTCCTCCGGTAGAGCTTATTTTGGGAGACATACCGGACTGGAATGCGGAAATGGCCTTACTACACATCTCCACTCAGCCCATTTCCGCATACAAGAAATCGATCTTACGACACTTACTTAATGCCGCCAAGGCGAACATCCCAGCCCATTGGAAGACGACCACGGTACCGACTAAACACGAATGGATACGCAGGGTGGAAGAGATCCAGGGGACAGAGGAAGCCCATGCTACCATCACAGGCAGAGGAACCAAGCATGCAGAAATGTGGGCTCCGTGGTTCTTATACATTGGCCGATACCGACAGGAAACGGACGCTCGAGGGAGTGCTACTCAGATTACGATGCCCCCCCCTTAATTCCCTCCTCTCTCTTTCTGTTATGGGTCGTTAGGAGATCGGCTCGCCCGGGTTCGGCACTGGTAGAACCATATACAGAGCAGGTAGTAGACGACGTACGAATTATGACAGACGGCGACACCAACCGATAGTAATTCTCGGACTGGGACCTGATGTGGAACTCTGGACCCTGTTTACTAGCCCTGTTTCCAGGGATGTGTACCACCATGACTGTTACACAAAAAGGACATAATGTACTCCTTGACGCCCCGATTGACAGGTGCTTCTTCTAGGCACACATAACACAGTAACTCACCGCCGACAGGACGCAAATATTGAAGTGCTCCTATGGCACAGGGTAAAACTGATGATATAGGGGCTGAAAAACCTAATGTACAACTCTCGAGCTCCGCTGCGGGTGATGGACACGGGGGATGGGTAGGTTCCCGCTACTGATACGGCTCTTACGAAGGGGGCACTCACTAGTGGGGGCTGCGGGTGGAGGAATGGGGTTCGAGGGGTGAAGAGGAATGGGCGGATAATCTCAGCAGAAAAGGATACTTAAGCACCATAATACTGATAGCCGCCCGCTTAATATACACCCTAGACACTGAAGAAGCTTTAATTCCGATACACGGGTATACACACCCGACCCGACCCAACGAACCCCCCAACCATGCACCGATAGCATTCTACTTTTCCTGCTCCAAGTCGGCAGTCACACAAAGCGAGAGTAATTGGCCCTCCCCCTTATGACATGATACTGAACGATTCACCCTGTGTTCCCACAGCGGTGACTATATATATGTTAAGCTAGCCATGCGTAAAACACATGGGTTACAAATACAAGCAATGTCTGACACCTGAGTGACAGTACGTCGAAAATATGCACACGTACATATAATCTCTGCTCTGATATGGGGCTGGATATATATTATCTTATATTATTGCTTAAAACATGTGTAATTTCATTGACTATTGTGAACGAAACAAGTGCTACGACTTGCTATGCATACTCACTTCAACAACCTAGTAACCGGATCCTTGAACCGGATCCTTGAATTGTGTTCTATTGATCTGTGAACCTTATTGTTTATATTGCTACCCTTTGGAAATAACGCGTTCTTTTCTGGCCTGCGAGCCGACTTGAAACTACTGTTACACTTCAATAAACAGATTTACAAAAAAAAAAAAAACACACCTCAACCGAGCAATCCAACGCTCATACCAACACTACAGACACATGATACACGAACATGGAGATAAATGCGGGAGATTGCTGGCGAGCCTTCTGAAACAACGTAAAACCCAACTATACATCCCCAAAATAAAAGACGCGCAGCAACGGCTTAAACACCTCCCAGACCAGATTGCGACGGAATTTCACACCTACTACCAGGGTCTATACCACCTCCGGCGAGATGAACCGGGAGACCCGCAACCTCACAAACTTCGGGCCATACGCAGTTACCTGGACTCGGCTCATATGCGAGAAATTCAAGAGGCCGACCTAGAAGCACTCGAAGCCCCCATCGCGCCAGAAGAACTGGCACTCGCAATTAAGAAGGCAAAAACAGGCAGGGCTCCCCCTTCAATACTACAAAGTATTTGCACAAGACATCGTTCCGAAACTACTGCAAGCCCTGAACTCCATTCAAGAAGGGGCCACGCCGACAGCCCAGTTCACCTCGGCGAACATCACCCTACTCCCAAAGGAGGGAAAAGACCCGACACTGTGCCCAAACTATCGCCCGATATCGGTGCTAAACACGGACATCAAACTCCTTGCCAGCGTCCTGGCATCACGACTAGCGCCCTTACTACCAGCCACGATCCACCCGGACCAAACGGAATCCATCCCAGGCAGGGAGGTGAGGGACAATACAATATGGGCCCTGAACATCATAGCGCACGTCAGAACCCAATGGCACGGAACTCTTCTCCTGTCTACAGACGCTGAGAAGGCGTTCGACAGGGTGGACTGGGATATGTTAATAGAAACCCTCCATACCATAGGCATAGGGACGAAATATGGTGTTTGGGTGAGGGCACTATACACCTGCCCGACGGCACGACTCAGGATCAACGGCGCACTGACGGACCCGTTTCGGATCCACAACGGGACCAGACAAGGCTGCCCACTTTCACCGTTACTATTCGCGCTGACGCTGGAGCCATTCATAAACAGGATCAGATGCAATGCAGACATCCAGGGGCTCAAGATAGGGAACACACACCACAAAACACTAGCGTACGCGGATGACATGCTATTTGTGGTCACCAACCCACAGACCTCTCTACCAGCGATACAGAAAGAATTTGAGGACTACGGGCGGGTGTCAAACTTAAAAATGAATTACTCAAAGTCGGAGATACTGAACTTAACCATCAAACACGCGGATAGACTGACTCTTCAGAGGCAACACCCATACCGCTGGTGTGACCACCGCATGCGATACCTAGGGGTTTGGCTCACCCCCAACCCGGCAGACCTGTACACGCAAAACTACCTTCCCATATTGAAAAAAGCGACGGAGGAACTACATAGATGGAGCGCCTTATAAATCTCGTGGCTGGGGAGGATAAATGCGGTCAAGATGACACTACTGCCCAAGCTGCTGTTTGTGTTCCAAGCAGTACCGATACATGCCCCACAAACATTCTTCAGGGCACTGGAGGCAGAGGTCCGCTCGTTTGTCTGGAAAGGCAAGTCCCCACGCATAGCACACACCCAGTTAATCCTACCTAAGCTTCGAGGAGGCCTGGCACTCCCTGACTTTGAGAAATACTATCACGCAACGCACCTGACGAGAGTCGCCAGCTGGACAATAGCCAGCGGCACAAAGCCATGGACCCAACTGGAATCGGACACCATTAATTGTGACCTCCGAACACTACCCTGGATACCCGCGGCAGCATACAGACGCAAACGCACCACCAACCCCTTCGTGGCAGCGACCAAGAGGATCTGGCACAGGCAGGGCCACAAACAATACCTGATGACAGACCCGGGCCCGCTGCTGCCACTAAGGGGCAACCCGGACTTCCCAGCGGGAGACCTTGGCCCCACACCGAGCCCAGCAGGACGCCCAGCAATCCCTCACATGGTGGACGTCCTCGTGCACCCATTTAATATTCAGCAGTTAACAGACCTCTTCCCGGACAGACCACTCACGTTCTCACACACACTGGCCAGAGCACAACTCTCCCAATACGCCAGATCGATCCCACAAAAGCCATCCCTGATGAGGGAACTGACACAATTCGAACGCCTCTGCACGCAAGACGTGGAAACACCCAGAGCCATCTCACAGATATACACTATACTGATCACCAGTAGATACCTACTGGCACCGCCCTGCATAAGGAACTGGGAAGAAGACCTCGACGAGGCCATGTCAGAAGCAGACTGGGACAAATGCCTCACCCTGATACAAAAAACGCCAAGCTCAGCACGCCTACAGGAAAACTCCTACAAGATACTTACCAGATGGTATCTGACACCAACGGCACTACACATCAGGAACCCAGACATACCAGACACCTGCTGGAGATGCGGGGAGGAAGCGGGCACATTCCTTCATGTCTGGTGGTCATGCACACAGGTACAGCCATTCTGAGACACGGTTAGAGGCATCATACACGAAGTAACAGACGAGATGCTCCAGAGATCCCCGGCAGCCTTTTTCCTCCATCACACCAGCATGGCCACACAGTTATATGGCAGATCCATAATACCGCAGTTGCTGAATGCAGCCAAAGCGATCATCCCTATCTATTGGAAGCAGGCAAGCATACCTCTGATATCAAGATGGGTGGAGGAGGTGGATAACACCAGGAAATACGAAGATATAAAGGCAAACACCCCGAAACTCAGAGACAGATACACCAAACGCTGGTTCCACTGGTTGAGAATAACCACATCAAACGACTTCCAACGACACCTGGCCCCGCAATAGCCAGACGGGTCAAGAGGAGGGAGAGGGTGACCGGGGGACCAGACGGGGAGCGGAGAGATGTGGCGAAGGGGGGCAGCAGCAGGGGATGGAGAAACGCATAACCCCCCCCCACCCAAACCACACTACCTACCCCCCCCCATACCGACACCAGACCAGACCCGCTAACGCACCACACAAGACGGACACGGAAGCAAATCTAGACTGACAGATCTAAACAGGACACCCCCGCTCAACACGGCGGACGAGAGACACCGTACGAATGACACAACCCTACATAATGCCACAAGGACCCCTACCCGACGTAAGTACACAAACTACCGAGACACAGAGAGGGACACTAATGTAAGCCACCCAGGGGAGGAAAAAGCACACAGGGAACAGAAACCTAACGATACACACACACATACACTCAACTAAGGCCCGTCGAACCTAACAAAGAGAGATACCAAAATACGGGAACGGGCACCACTCACCGAACACCAATAGGCACAAGACCTCGGCTTAGCCAAATAGGAAACAGCACACGGGAACCGAATCAGCCACACAGATAGACGCACCACACTAGATTGCCACCCAGGACCGAAGCAGCCACCCTTAGCGGCGGAGATACCAATTCGGCTAGAGCACGCAGCGACAACCAGATACCCAAACAAGCTATAACGAAGCAGAACCTAGAGTCCCGCAGCGCCCAGAGCACACAAACTACTGAGACACTCATAGCCGTAGGTAGGGCAACAAAGCCAGACACACACACAAACTACACCTATTACAAGACCAAACGAGATTAGGGAATAGCCAAACACGACCACAACACGACAAGAGACACAAGGCAGTGGATACTCAGCAGCACGGGTAACATACCAAAACACGTTCTGGAGCAACACAATACACGATAAAAAGTTTGATACATGCCCCTCAGAAGAGAAGACACTGGGTAGAAAAACTCTACCAAAGATCACCAGAGTAGACACGAGCACTAACAGGGTCAAGTGCGAACAACTGACCAAGCATAAGCAAACTGTTTTACACCAGCATGAACCAGCTGGCCACTGTGTAGGCGACGTAATGCATACTGACATATGCACTGAATATATGCGCCCCTGCGTGGGCAACCCATGCTTACTCATACACGAAGAAGCCACACGCACATATGCTACGGCAACAATAAGAATACAAAAAACTAAAACACACAGCCGTAAAACTAATCTGAGTGCATAGACCAGTTGACAATATGAACCAATATGATATGTCATGTTATACAGGCTAAGACTAATTCGCTTCTGTGTAAGCGACAAACTGTTTACACCTTTACTCACCAATGCTTATGCCCCTGCGTGGGCAAATATTTGCTTTACTATGACTCAGTTCGATATATGTGTTTATATTGTGACAACAATAAAAATATTAAAAACAAAATTCAATGTCTCCTCCTTCTGCATGCAGACACTGAACTTTCCTCATAGAGATTCATTGATTCAATTCATCTCTATGAGGAGATGCTGATTGGCCAGGGCTGTGTTTGAATTGTGCTGGCTCGCACCTGATCTGCCTCCTTGTCAGTCTCAGCCAATCCTACGGGCAGGGCTGGATTAACGTAGGGGCTGATGGAGCTGCAGCTCCAGGCCGAGGCCCAGGCCCAGGCCCATGGAATAGGCCCATTTAAAAAAAAAAAAAAAAAGTACTTTTTTTTTTTTTTTACGCACTACTCTAAGTTTGCCACCTGACTGGTAATTTAAGGCATAGCCGGTATTTGAGGCTGCCTGGCCGTGGTGGTATTGCAGTAATGCCGGCAATACAAATGCAAATATTTTTTTCAGTATAAACGGAGATTACTCTGCAATACCAGCACAGGCCAGTAAGGGTCACTGTGTATGGAGAGAGGCAGGGATAGGAAGTTAAGGCATATCCCTCCCTGCCTCTCTCTACTCACTGATACGCAGGGGAGCAGCTACACAGCACAGAGAGTTCAGCCAGCAGCTCCCAGCCTGCAGAGACAGACTACAGCTCAGGGAAGTGAGGGATGAGAGGAAGGTAGCAGGGAGACATGAGAACACTGAGACACTAGGGGACACATGGGGACACTGGGGGGCACTGGGAGACGTGGGCACACTGAGACACTTGGGGGCACTGGGAAACATGGGGACACTGAGACACTAGGGGACACTGTGAGACATGGCGACACAGACACATGGGGACACTGTGAGACATAGGTAGACACATTGGGACACGGAGACACTAGGGTCACAGTGTCTCCATGTCTCCCAGTGTCCCCATGTCTCCCAGCCAGTGTCCCTAGTGTCTCAGTGTCCCCTAGTCTCCCAGTGTCCCCATGTCTCCCAGTGTCCTCAAATGTCTGTGTCCCCATGCCTTCCAGCCAGTGTCTCATTGTCCCCATGTCTCCCAGTGTCCCTATGTCTCCCAGCCAGTGTCCCTAGTGTCTCAGTGTCCCCATGTCTCCCAGTGTCTGTGTCCCTAGTGTCCCCATGTCTCCCAGTGTCCCCAAATGGCTGTGTCCCCATGTCTCCCAGTGTCCCCATGTCTATGTCCACAAGTGCCCCATGTCTCCCAGTGTCCCCAAGTGTCCATGTCTCCCAGTGTCCCCATATCTCCCAATGTCTGTGTTCCCATGTCTCTCAGTGTCCCTAGTGTCTTAATTTCCCCACATGTATGTGTCCCCATGTCACCCAGTGTATGTGTCCCCATGTCTCTGTGTCCCTAGTGTATGTGATCCCATTTCTCCCAGTGTCCCCAAATGTCTCAATGTCCCGATGTCTCCCAATGTCTCCATGTCTCCCAGTGTCTGTATCCACAAGTGCCCCCATGTCTCCCAGTGTGAGAACTGGGAGAAATGGGGACACAGACACTGGGAGACTAGGGGACTGGCCTTCCAATTCTTTGGACACACGTACCTCCTTTTTGGGCATGTTTGCCCATTTTGGCACTTCTGGTTACGCATCAGTGGCCCACTCTTTTACCCCGCCCATTGACTTCCTGCTTCACAGGACACTGCTTTTAGGGGGTATGGATTTACTTGAAAGATGAAAGCATAAGTTAGATATAGAGATTAGCATAGAGTATGTGTTTTCTGATAGCTGCATCCTTTGAGTTTCCCTCCAACACCAACTCCATCAGATACATGACGCTTGAGAGGTACGACTGTTTTAGTGTTTTTGGTTGATAAGATTCTGTAATTAGGCCCCATCATAATTGTCAGCACCAGGCCCACTGGGCTCTTAATATGGTCCTGCCTATGGGGAAGCATTGTGATTGGATCAGGCTACCACTTCTGCTGATATCAGAGGTCAGAGGAAGTTCACAGGCAGAGACAGCAGCTTTAGACTTGAATACAAGTAAGATTTTACTATCTTTAGAGATGTAAAGGGTGCCAAGGGTGCTAGATAGTGGTTTTAACACTATAGGGTCAGGAATACATGTTTGTGTTCCTGACCCTATGGTGCTCCTTTAAGGACGGAGGCAAATGTACAAGTTCTGATCAAAACAAATTGTAAACAAAAACTGGAATTTGCGCTATATGTCTGTTCAACCGTAATTCACCTTGTTCATAATAAGTGCACCCACAATTATTATATGTATCATTTTGTTCAAGAAAAACTGGGATTTCATGTCACATCTACTATTCATATATATAACAATTTATTATGAATACATTCTAAAAAAGTGTGAGAAACTAAGATGTTGTTTTTAATTTGTTTTAGTTTTTTTTTTATTCTTTATTTTATTTGTGCATGAAAAATCACATAAGGCACACAATGCCACAACAGCTAGAGCATGCAGGGTGTCATACATAGATTTACATTGGTTAGTCATTTGTAAAAACATAGCACAGTTTTATGGATTATTATCGCGTGACAAAGAGTTATATCTGATAATATTGTTAATGACAGCATTAAACTAGGTTATCCAGGAAGAAAACACTATAGACACAGTTCTATGTCAGGGTAGGTTAATCTGCAGGTTATGCATGCGAGAAAGGCTACATGTAGCTTGACCAGAGATAGATGTTATCAAGAACCTTGTTGTACAGTCACCGACCGGTAACACCTCCCCAACACGACTCACCCATACCTCCTGAAACGCCTTAATCACACTAATCTTACCTTATGTAACCAAGATGCCGAACAGCCTCCCACACTTACCACAGCTCGTTCACTGTTTGCTGTTCGATAGTGTAACATACAAAGGAATATACCTACGTTCCCCCCCTGGTTTGATGATCCGTTTGTGAAAACAGTTAACTGCACTTGAACTACCATTTGTGACTACTTGTTCCCTATTATATCTTCTAAGAGGTGCCCTGTACCTCGTGTATATCTGCTTATTGACATGCTTGATGTACAACCGCATTAACCTATCTTGTTGCTGTTGTTCTGTATAATTGCATTTTACAACACCTGTACAACGTGCTCCCTCCTGTCACTCCCTCACTGTCACTCCCTCACTGTAGCGTGGCCGAGCCCTGTATGATCCGCCGGTACAGGGAGCATTTGTCTCCTGTACCCGGACGGGCTAACAGGAAGTGAACACTGAGTGTTCACTTCCTGTTAGTCCGGCCGGGTACAGGAAACAAAAGCTCCCTGTACCCGAGGACAGTACAGAGCTCGGCCACGCTACAACATAGGTAGGGGAGGGTAGGGGGAATAAAGGGAGGGGGGGAAATAAATGGAGAGGGAGGGGGGGGGGGAGAAATAAATGGAGAGGGAGGGAGGGGGAGAAATAAATGGAGGGGGGGAAATAAATGGAGAGGGAGGGAAGGGGGGCAGGAGAAATAAATGGAGAGGGAGGGAGGGGGGGGAATAAATGGAGGGGGGGAAATAAATGGAGATGGAGGAAGGGGGGCAGGAGAAATAAATGGAGAGGGAGGGAGGGGGGGAGAAATAAATGGAGGGGGGGAAATAAATGGAGAGGGAGGGAGGGGGGCAGGAGAAATAAATGGAGAGGGAGGTGGGGAAATAAATGGAGAGGGAGAGGGGGAGGAGAAATACATGGAGAGAGAGGGGGGAGGAGAAATAAATGGAGAGGGAGGGGGGAGAAATAAATGGACAGGGAGGGGGGGAATAAATGGACAGGGAGAATAAATGGACAGGGAGGGGGGAATAAATGGACAGGGGGGGAATAAATGGACAGGGAGGGGGATAAATGGACAGGGGGGGATAAGTGGACAGGGAGGGGGGATAAATGGACAGGGAGGGTGGGGGAATAAATGGACAGTCAGGGTGGGGGGAATAAATTGAAAGGGGGGAAATAAATTGACAAGGTGGGGGGGAAGTAATTGACAGGGAGTGGAATTGACGGGGTTAGGAGGGGGAATGAGAGTGGGGAGGGGAGAAGAGAGTAAAAAGGGAGGGGGAGAAGAGAGGGACACGCAGGGGAGAAGAGAGTGACAAGGGAGGGGGGAGAAGAGAGGGACAGGGGGGGGGGAGAAGAGAGGGACAAGGGGGGGAGAAGAGAGGGACAAGGGGGGAGAGAAGAGAGTGATGAGGGGGGGGGGGAGAAGAGAGTGACGAGAGGGGGAGAAGAGAGTGACAAGGGAGGAGGGAGAGATTGACATTACACACACAGACACACACACAAGCAATTCAACCCTTACATACAATGCATCCCTTACACACACAGAAACACACAATGCATTCCTTACACACACTCAATGCACCCCTTACACACACTCAATGCACCCCTTACAGACGCACACACTGCATCCCGTACATACACAGAAACACACATTCCAGCCCTTACACATACAAACACAGATTCACACAATGCATTCCTTACACACATATCAGGACATCCCCTACTCCTGTGAACAAACTATTTGGTGGAACATGAAGGTGGACCCTGGGGCCCAGACCATGAGCTGTGTAAAGGGCCTTTAAAAAAATGGAGCTGCTTTCCGTTCTCCCAGAACACAAACAGCCTCCAGAGAGCCTGTTCTACACCAGACGAGTGGAGCCAGACTGCAGCTAGAGCCCATCACCATCCTCATCTGATTGTAAGTAGGCAATCTAGTATATTATTCGTGGCACTAATCTCTAATTTACCTCACATTAAAGGGACACTTTAGTCCCCAGAACCACTGCAGCTTAATGTAGTGGTTCTGGTGTCTATAGCCTGTCCCTGCAGGCCTTTTAATGTAAACACGGCGGCACTGCAGCACTTGCGTTAGTTAACATGGGGCATTGTGATGTCATATGGGGGGGGGGGCGGCAAACTTTACTTTTGCCTAGGGCGGCAAAAATCCTTGAGTAGGCCTCAATTGCCTGATCGGTGAGGGTAGCTTGTGGTGCCGTTTGTGGGGTATCATTCTATGCTGCTGAATGTCCCCTTTCGATTGGTGGCCGTTGTGACCCGATTAGTCGATTTGTGGAGCGTGAAAGTAGCTTTTAAGTGCTCTTGTTGCAGGAGCTCTCGTGGTTCACGTCTTCCCTGCACTGCGGTCAGGCCCCGCCCCAATTTGTTTTAGTTTTGCGTGGCATTTTAACTGTGAATGTCATAATACTGTTATAATACACATATTTGTATTCAGCGATGTCTCACGAGTACAACAGTACCCCCATGAACAGATTTTATGGTGTTTTGGAAAGTTAAAGGGTCAAATATAGCACGTTCAATTTATCAGTTTACACACAATCAAATTTGCCAGATTAGTAATGTTGCCTATGAGACTGTATCCTGCCCAGGAATGCAAATTACCCCAATTTGCAAAGGTAGAGAGCCCAGGGTATTCAATGTGGGGTATGTCCAGTCTTTTTTAGCAGTCACACACACTGTACAAAGTTAGCGTTCATATTTGGTTTTATGTGAAAAATGCAAATAATTATTTTTTTAGGAATAACTTAAGAGATTTTTCTGACCAAAAACAGTTTTTTGCTATTTAGAGTTTCCATTAAACTGAAGGTACAATTTTCTAATTTATTATTGCAATTTATTATTCCATTCGTTCATAAATTCCTCATCCTCTTGATCTGTGGTGAGTACTTTAAGGAGTCTTAAACCTCTTGGGGATATCCTTTCATCAAATATATTTTTTTCATAGGGGCAATTTCCCATTTTAGTTTAATTTATTTTGTTAATACTTTCTCCAATTGGGTAAATAGCTCTTGTTGACTCAAATTGTCAGGTCTTATAAATATAGGATGTGGATTCCATATTTGTAGTCAATAAATAATGTATATGTAATTCATTTCAATGTGATTAACACTTGTCTCTTTTTAGCTGTCCCTGCACATGTTGTTTCTTTTCTCAATGTGGGGTTCTGATTATCCTGGCAATTACAGTAGCCTAGTAATCTAGGTTGAAAGAGACTCCAGTCAACCTTCCAACCTGCCTTCCATTGCTTGTATGCTGTTGATCCAAAAGAAGGCAAAACCTTCCACAATTTAAAGTGATGACCCCAAAAAAGGGGAAACACATCCTTATTGAGTCTTGTAACAGGAACAGGGGGGCTGATCCAAGGCTTTAGAACCAGAGCTGAACCTGCTATAGATTTTGTCCCTTTCCCTTGTCCTCAATGGCTCTGTGAGGCAGGCTCCAGGAGAAGTTCTTTTGCCAGCTCATTTCTTCTTCCAGAAATCTCAGCCAGTCATTTGAGAGAGTGTTGTATAGCTCTTTTGCATATTTCCCATACACCAGAGAAAACTTGCTGAAGGGAAGAGCAATATATATTTTATTGAAGCATCTGCTTATATAGGGAAACAAAAGGTTTGGCCGAAATATAATAACCAATAATATTAAAAAGTCTTGCAATAGCAACCAATAACATGTTAAACTAAATTACAACAATCCTAGATTTCAGAGTGTCTGAGCAGCACTAAATAAATCAAGTGTCAGGCTATACTGATTAAATTAGAATTACATACAAAACAATTCCACAACCACAACACAAAACAGTTTTTAGTACAACATTCCCAGTATTGCCCCAGTATTGCCTCAGTATTGCCTTTACATGTCCACTTGGTCTGTTAGGGACCACAGTCTATGGGTAAGAGACTAGTCCATAAGCCTCTCTGCAAGATTCTGTTACAATTCCATACTTGTAATCAGATTCACGGATCTGAATGTTATTGTTTTATTTCATATTCTATTTAAAAATTAATAATAAAACTCAACAGAGTATGAGGATGTCTTTGTGCAATAGTGAATGAATGGTCTCTATGTCCCTATATGGTCCCTATGCCACTTTATATATAGCAAATAACCTCCGTTACACAGTCACAGGATCAGAGGTCACAAGATACACATGATAAGTGTTGCCTGGCAACACCACTAAACAAGGTAAAGTATAAACCAAAATTAAATTGAACAAATGTATTTGCAGCTAATATTTTCTCCACATTAATTTTGGTTTGTTTGCACTATATCTCACTTTTTTGTGGTATTGTCTGGCAACTTGGTATCACATGACTTCCGATCATGTGACTATGTAACTTATGTAATTAGCTATACATAGAGTGGTGTAGGTGTGTTTCATTTACATGGCTATGGTTATCTAGCTAAAATGTACTTCTCATGCCTGTGTGCATGAATTAAAATTATACCGCACATCTCTGTGAGACCTTCCATTCACTATTCTACTACACTGATCAGCCACAACATTAAAACCACCAACAGGTGAAGTGAATAACATTGATTATATCGTGACAGTGCCACCTGTCAAGGGATGGGATATATAAGGCAGTAGGTGAACAGTCAACAATTTTATGTGTTGGAGGCAGGAAAACTGGGCAAGTGAAAAGATCTGAGTGACTTTCACAAGGGCCAAGGGTGAAAAGATCTGAGTGACTTTCACAAGGGCCAACTGGGTAAGAGCATATCAAAAATGGCAAGTCTTGTGGAGTATTCCCAGTATGCAGTGGTTAGTACTAACAAAAGTGGTGCAAGAAAGGACAACTGGTGAACCAGAGTCAGGGTCATGGCACCTAAGGCTCATTGATGTACGTGGGGAGTGAAGGCTAGCCTGAGTGGTCCTATCACACAGAAGAGCTATTGTAGCTCAAGCTGCTGAAAAACTATTCTGCTGAGAAACCTGGAGTCCTGGCATTCATGCGGATGTTAGTTTGACATGTACCACCTACCTAGATATGGTTGCAGACCACCTACACTATTTTATGGCAGTAATGTTCCCTGATGGCAGTGGCCTCTTTCAGTGGGATAATGTCAGGACATGGACACATTCAGAGGAAACATGAGGGGGACCTACAGGATATTAAGTAGATGATTTAAATGTTGTGGCTGATCCGTGTTTAATGGAGGGATAGTTGTTCTTGGATGGAATAGTGGTCTGTGATGGTGGTGATCCTCTTATTATTATTGGGCCATGTGTGGTGGCACTATATTATTGAACCTTTTTGCAACATCGTTATTATTCTTGGGGTAACGCAGACTTGGAGAGTAATTTCGGGCCTAACTGCAATTCGGACAAATTCTTTCCGATCAGGTGATCATTTGTAATTTCAATTTTTGAGTCACCATATACCAGAATCTCCAGGGGAACAGACTTGCAAAAGCCCGGGCATGTTCAGTTCTTGATTCAGAGTTCCTGGCACAATAAAAAAGAGGGATTGAATGGAGTAGAGGCCTGGGGCAACGTAGATTCCTATGATGGACAAGAGGTCTACCTAATCATGTGGACTGAATATTCTGTCCAATAAAGGGATAGAAAAAATAATGAAATAGTTACATAGACTGTAAAGAGACATGTGTCCATCAAGTTAAGCCTTTCTCATATATGCTTTTACTGTTGATCCAAAAGAAGGAAAAAACACAGTTTGAAGCACTTACAATTTTACAACAAACTAGGGGGAAAAAATCCTTCTTGACCCCAGAATGGCATTCAGATTTATCCTTGGATCAAGAAGCTAATACCCCACAAATGGAAAATTATATCCCTGAATATTATGTTTTTGTAAATATGCATCCAGTTGCTGTTTACACATCTGTACAGACTCTGATAAAACCACCTCATCAGGAAAGCCACAGTCTTATTGTTCTTACTGTACAACCACCTTTCCTTTGTCTTAGACTAAATATCTTTTCCTCCAGTATAAACATGACCTTGTGTTTTATGTATAGTCCTGTTTATGAATAGATTTCCAGACAATAGTTTGTATTGGCCCTGAATATATTTATCTAATGCTATTATATGCCATTTTTCTAAACTAAACAGGTTTAAATCTGTTGACCTTTCTTCCTAACCCAAATGTTCCATTTCTTTAAAAAAAATTGTGTCAATCAATTTTTTTTTATTTTTATTCTTTATTATGATTTTTTTAATGTGCAAGAGAGTTACAAAAAAGCCTGAAGTGCTACAACAGCACACATTGGTGTATTCACAATGGTTATATCTTGGCTCGGAGAAACTGCACATTTTTGGTATTAATATGCAAGTGTAGCAAAATTACATCAAATGATAGAAATACAGTAACAATAGATATGTCGTGCTGGGCCGACCGACTTCGGTATAAGCTGGTCTATGAGAGGTCGTCATTATATGTGGTATGCTCACTATGCGATAAGTACAAAACTGTAATAATCATGCATAATCGTAGAGGTACCTGCTGTTTTCCATAACTTGGTTACTTTGGTACATTAGAAACTTAGGTTCTAGTATGTAGGCATGCGAGGGAGCCTACCTATCGGTTAGTGTATAAAATACAACATAAAGGAAATTAAATTAAAGAAAGGTAGGCTAAGAGCGTTACTCTGAGCCGTAAAGTTAGCTTGCCTTAGACTTGCAGCCTGCGTGTTTTTACGCCTCTAATGACAGTGTGCCACTGTATTGCTAAGTTGGTCTGAGGCGGGGGGGAGGAGGATGGAAACTTAAATCTGATATCAGCCAGTCAATTAGTCAGACAACTATTTCGCTACCCCTAACATAGTAATTAAAACGTTAACTTTGTGGGAACATTAAGAGCAATTGTAGAGCTTGGGATTTCCCCGGTTGCATGATCAGTTCTGTTCCCCTAAGGAGTCAGGTAGTGACCCCAGCATATGAGTCTGGCGTGGACTGCCGTGGAACGAAAGGGGTGATCATCGCTGGGTCCCATGATCTGGATGGGTGTGATGACGCTGTCTGTCCTTGCTGGTTAGGGAAGTCCGTTGGGAGACCTAGAGTCTGCAATAAAGTAGTGGATTCCTGGGAGTTGTGTATAGTATGCTTAGTGTGGAAGAAACGCTACTGGTATCGGATGTTGTGCTTTTGCAGGAGTTAGGTAAGTGGTCTGAAACATCTCTGCCAGACCAAAAAGTTGTCGTAAAAGGTGAGTTACATATTTTCAAAGAGGTAAGGTGAGCTACCCCTAAGCAGCCTTGTCTGACCCACACCTGAAGTAGGCCATGAGATCTCTTGGAGCAGTGGTTGGTGCTCTGGGTGGTTTAGGGACCCGGAAGAGCCCGTCTAGTATTAAAGATTTGACCCGCTATGGCAGCAGCAAGGTTTCCAGTAAGCGCCTCATAAAGTGCGGCAATTCCGCCTCTGGTACGTCTTCTGAGACTCCTTGCACTTTTAAGTTATTCCGGCGTCGTAAGTTTAATTTTGCTGTTTCAGTTCCTGCACCATTTGTTGGAGCGACTCGATCTGTTAAATGTGTATGTGTTTGATGTGCCCTCCAGTTTTCCGATGTGGCCTGTTAGGCCCCTCAGGTTGTGCAGAGTGCAGCTACGTCGGCCTGGTAACCGGGGAAGAGTCCATTCCAGTTTGGCTCCGCTGTGGCTTCGCCGTGCTTAGGTGTGGGACAGGTAGGCTTTTATCCTCTGCCACCAAAAGAAAGGTCATCTGAGAAGTCAGAACAACCTCCAGTGAAATAGGCCATCTAAGGCCAATGCTTCTCATAGAACATAGAGGGGCGTGAGGGAGGGGGTACCAGAGGGCACTGTAATGTTAGGAATACAATCTGTATTCCTAACACTATAGATTCCCTTTAATTATACAGCATAATATATAGGTATTATTGTGGGTGCAGGTTTATTAGAGCATGGCTTGCAGGGCTTATAGATATAGGATCAAGTGATATTATGAATTCAGTCAGATTTAGTGCCACAATGGGTTTAAGGTTGCATTTAGGGTATTGTATAAGGCAGGATTTAAGAGGGGCTTAAGTAAATATATGCAAGAGGGTCCGTAAACGTTATTCCTAGGGTGCAAAGTGGGCCGAGGCAAATACTTGTGAGCAGAGCACGTGTTTATCCTCATTGTTCCTTATTTATTTTTTTGTATGGGCACTTTTGCTTTAGTTTGGGCTAGTATTTTGTGTCTTTTTTCTGTATCTCTGTAATCCCTTGATAGTACTAGAGAACAAATGTGTATTTTTCTTACTTTATTATTTTTTTAAGTGAAGTCTAGACGTCAATTTTTTGAGTTCACATCCTAATATAATGAATTGTGCCCACCTATGACAGTGATTGAAAATTCCTCCAGTCACAAATTACTGCTTATTACACTTGCTAATAATATGTTCTCTACAAATTTAGTCTAGCTTGTTTTATACACCAAAATATATTTAAACGCCATGAATATGTATATGAATTCACAGGTGCAAATTAATGGCTAGAATTTGCTTGTCAATTAAGGATTAGTGAAGCAAGACATTGGTAAGATTCTATGTTATTGAAATCTACAGCTCATTCCACTATTCTACATCTACAATATGGACACTAATGTAACCTGAGGAGAAAATATTTACCGTGGCAGGAAGCCACCCAGGTTCATGTTGTCCTGGTTACAGGACCACTTCATCAGCTCAGTTAACAGATGGTCAGTGAGGAACAGGCAGCATATGTTCCAATAAGTACTGACATCAGCACAGATGGAGAGTGGGTAGTGGGAGGGCCCTGAAACATAACCTAACATTTCCCTTTTCCTTTGATGTTTCATTGTTGCAGTTTACACTGGGAAGATTTGCAAAGGTTTGAATAGTACTACTGAACTGTTAACTTTTTATTGTAAGAGTTAGAGATTCTTTTTTCATTGCTATTACTTGCCTTTCAGTGTTCCCTCTCACTCTTTTAGAATCTATTGCTAGTTTGGTGAAATGGCTTAGCTGTACTCAAATGCAGAAGTATGGAGAAAAATCTGAAATATCTATTTGACAGCCATTGACACTGTGGTTAGTGCTAAGTGGATATTCTGCTAAAGGGCTGCAAATGTAAGGCCAGAATAGCTGACTAGAAAGCATGCTAACCCAGAGAATGTGTTCTATGTAGCTTAACTTTAAAGGACAACTGTTTTTTCAAAATTATTTTAATATAATTATTTTATCAAGCTTTCAAAGTAAATAGATTTTCATTTATAAGTATATGTATATATATATATATAATGAGAAAAACTTATCCCTAGCTTTAGTATATGACAGGATCCTTCGTTTTTCAAACATTGTCTGTGTTATATGACAGAAGGATCCTATCACATATTAAAGGTTGTTTTCTCTTTTTTTTTTTACATATATTTAATTTAAAAAAAAAAAATCTATTTATTTTCAAAACTTAAACTGAAAGGATTATTATTTAAAACTAGTTTTGAGGTGACAATTGTAATTTGAAATTGAAATTAGATTTTAGTTAATAACACTGAGAGTCCTTATTTCCCTTTTGGGTTAAACTGTAAGCCAGGTTATTGACCTTTTATGTATTTGTTTTATATGTAAATATTTTATTATTAAGATAGCACTAATATAACTATTTGAGTGATGTCTTTTTGGTTTTTGCGCTCTTTTATTCTTAAATTTTTCTCTTTAATAGGTGACAAAATGGCCTCTTTCACAATCCTGCTCTTGTTTTTATTTGAAAATGGTTTCTGACCTTTGGCCTGTATTGCTGGTTTGTTTTCAACATGAACACAATTTAAAAAAAAAAAATGTTTTGTCAGTAATGCCATAAAATCATTAATTTAACTATGGCTTAAATATTGTGACTGTTGTTAATCAAACTAGCTTGATAATGACATGTCAAGTCTTTGAGGCCAACAACAAATAAAATGGTGGTTTTGAAAGCTTTGCAATTACATCACAGCTTGAAGATTATGGACAGCCAATCCAAATCCTGGTATCATGTAAATCTTGGGAGTTGTGAATGACACTATTTGTTAATGAAACATTATCTCTTCTTAACCCCTTAAGGCAGGGCCGGACTGGGAAAAAAATTCGGCCCGGGCATTTTTTTTACCACAGCGGCCCACTAAGAAGGGGGTGGGGCAGAGAGGGTGTGTTTTGTCATCACTAATGACAAACACGCCCCCTCTCAAAGTGAGCATGTTGGTTCAATGCTCTTCCAGGGCAGACCACGCGCAGAGCTCTGCTGAAGAGCTCTAGCATGAGAAAAAAGCCCTGTATTTGTTCTGCACAGTGCAAGCAAATTTAATAACATGCTTGCACTGTGTTTCCTTGCAACGTGTCTCTGGTGTCTCTATAAATGGATACCAGGAGACAAAAATGCCAGGAAAGAGTATTGTGCATGTGTTTGGAGCCTGCTTGTGGTATTGTGTGTGTGCAGAGTGAGCTGATTGTGGTGTGGTATTGTGTTATAAGGTCGGTTTTAAGCGTGTTGTGTTTTTGGTGTAATGTAATGCATATGTGGCTAGGGGCTGTAGAGAAAGTGTATAGGGGATGTAGCAAGAGTGTGCATGCAGGCTATAGTGTGTGTGTGTATAAGTGATGTAGTGTTTGTAGAGAGTGTGTTTAGGAGTGTAGTATGTGTTTGCTTACAAGGAATCTAGTGTGTGTGTATATATATATATATATATATATAAATATGTTTGGAAGTATTGTGTATGTGTGTGATGCAGTGTTGCGGGGGGGTTCTGTGTGTATGTGAGGGGTGCAGTATGTGTGTGTGAGGTGTGATGTGTGTGAGGGTGCTGTGTGTTTGGGTGCTGTGTGTGATTGATTTGTGTGAGGGTGCTGTGTGATGTGTGTGTGGGTGCTGTGTGTGTGGGTGCTGTGGGTGATTTGTGTGTGTGGGTGCTGTGGATTATGTGTGTGTGAGAGTGCTGTGTGTGATGTGTGTGTGAGAGTGCTGTGGATGATGTGTGTGTGAGAGTGCTGTGGATGATGTGTGTGAGTGCTGAGTGTGATGTGTGTGAGTGCTGAGTGTAATGTGTGTGAGAGTGCTGAGTGTAATGTGTGTGAGTGTGATGTGTGTGAGAGTGCTGAGTGTGATGTGTGTGAGAGTGCAGATGTGAGAGTGCTGTGGATGATGTGTGTGAGAGTGCTGGGAATGATGTGTGTGAGAGTGCTGAGTGTGAGAGTGCTGTGGGTGATGTGTGTGAGTGCTGAGTGTGATGTGTGTGAGAGTGCAGATGTGAGAGGGCTGTGGATGATGTGTGTGAGAGTGCTGGGAATGATGTGTGTGAGAGTGCTGAGTGTGAGAGTGCTGTGGATGATGTGTGTGAGAGTGCTGGGAATGATGTGTGTGAGAGTGCTGAGTGTGAGAGTGCTGTGGGTGATGTGTGTGAGTGCTGAGTGTGATGTGTGTGAGTGCTGAGTGTGATGTGTGTGAGTGCTGAGTGTAATGTGTGTGAGAGTGCTGAGTGTAATGTGTGTGAGTGTGATGTGTGTGAGAGTGCTGAGTGTGATGTGTGAGAGTGCAGATGTGAGAGTGCTGTGGATGATGTGTGTGAGAGTGCTGGGAATGATGTGTGTGAGAGTGCTGAGTGTGAGAGTGCTGTGGGTGATGTGTGTGAGTGCTGAGTGTGATGTGTGTGAGAGTGCAGATGTGAGAGTGCTGTGGATGATGTGTGTGAGAGTGCTGGGAATGATGTGTGTTAGAGTGCTGAGTGTGAGAGTGCTGTGGATGATGTGTGTGAGAGTGCTGGGAATGATGTGTGTGAGAGTGCTGAGTGTGAGAGTGCTGTGGGTGATGTGTGTGAGTGCTGAGTGTGATGTGTGTGAGAGTGCAGATGTGAGAGTGCTGTGGATGATGTGTGTGAGAGTGCTGGGAATGATGTGTGTTAGAGTGCTGAGTGTGAGAGTGCTGTGGGTGATGTGTGTGAGTGCTGAGTGTGATGTGTGTGTGAGTGCTGAGTGTGATGTGTGTGAGAGTGCTGAGTGTGATGTGTGTGTGAGTGCTGAGTGTGATGTGTGTGTGAGTGCTGAGTGTGATGTGTGTGAGTGCTGAGTGTAATGTGTGTGAGAGTGCCGAGTGTAATGTGTGTGAGTGTGATGTGTGTGAGAGTGCTGAGTGTGATGTGTGTGAGAGTGCAGATGTGAGAGTGCTGTGGATGATGTGTGTGAGTGCTGAGTGTGATGTGTGTGAGAGTGCTGGGAATGATGTGTGTGAGAGTGCTGAGTGTGATATGTGTGTGAGTGCTGAGTGTGATGTGTGTGTGAGTGCTGAGTGTGATGTGTGTGAGAGTGCTCTGTATACATGTTAGAAGGGATTGTGTGTGTGTGTGGGGTAAATAAAAAAAAATAAAAACATAAGTAAGCATTATGTCCCCCCCCTCCCTTCTTACCTTTTAGCCTGGGAGGGGGGGACCGGCACGCTGGTGAGTGGGAGGGGGGGACCGGCACGCTGGTGAGTGGGAGGGGGGGACCGGCATGGTGCACCTTCCCTGGTGGTCCAGTGGTGAGTGAACTCTAGCCTGCGGGCTAGAGTTCACTCTCGCGAGATCCGGTCGTTGCTATGGCAACGCGCCGGATCTCGCGAGAGGAACCCGGCGGAGCTGCAAGATAGAGCTCCGCCGGGTTCCTCTGCTGGCTCCCTCCCTCTCTCTCCCCGCCGGCGGCTGCCTTTGACAGCATGTGGGCCGGTGAGGGAGATCTTTGATCTCCCCACCGGCCCTCCATGGAATACAGCGGGGCCGGCTCTAGGATAGTGCCGGCCCTGCAAAGACCGGCAGGGGAGATCCTGGGACCTCCCCTGCCGGCCTCGGCCCACGGCCACCGCGGCCCACCGGGCATTTGCCCCGGTGTGCCCGATGGCCAGTCCGGGCCTGCCTTAAGGACAGAAGCTATTGTACAAGTTCTGATCAAAACAAAACCTGCACTTATATAGGCCTTATTACTTAATAACAGGAAGAGAAAGGGATGGGGAAGTGGCGACAGTAGGGAAGACAGACCTGAGGTAATTTGTGTAGCTGTTATTAAGACTGCAAATAGGATCTTAAATCCCCTTTACAATACCTCACCCCTAAAAAGGCGCATCGACTATTCTGGTATTATGTTTATAAATATAACTTCGATTAGTTATATTAGGTTTAGGGCTTTGTGCCTTTTTTTTTTTTTTTTTCTTCTTCTCTTCTTCTCCCCTTTCTCCTCTTATTCATATAATGGAAGGACCCTACAAGTATATGGGTTAAAATACGGAATTATTAGGTTAATGCTACTTTAATAACTATACATTATCAACATTGCAATTATGAGCGTAAAGTGTCTATAGCATTCTTTACTCGATCAAACACTTTGATACTATGTTTAAAAAATATACTAATCTGTTTATTTTTTTCTACTTATATGAGACCGACATTATTAATTTTAGTATACTATAACCTTAAACACGCTAAACCCTATTAGAGGACATTTTACAATCTAAAAATACTGCTTTATTAAAGGGCACAAATTTATAAGTCATACCTTATTATAACATAAGAATGTTGTAAGAATATGGGCTGAGGCTAAATATTAATAAGTTAATAAATTATCGCCAACCTAATAAATATATCTGTATACCTGTTAATAGATACTAGAATTTATAAAGATAAATCAATATGGCTCTGATATATGTTAATATAGGACACTAGAGGAATGTAATAAGGTAGCAAGCCGAGGTGACACCTAAATATTTTGCTGCGCTGATAATAGGGCTGATGGAAAAGTAGGAAGCTATGTTGACTTTATACTACTAATGTTGATCAATACTAATCTACTAGGTAATACGTTAATATTTTAAATGAAGAGGTATAGGCTTAAATTTTCAAGCTAAAGAACAGAGGAAGCGGATAGACTTAAAAATGAAACATAAGCTTAAAGCAAGGATTTGGTAAGCTTAAAGCCTATTACTAAGTACTAGTGATATGGTATAAGAATTATTTCTGCATTATACTATTTAGTGGCCGGTCTTATATATAGCAGCGCAGTATCTGTTAGTGAGTGTCGGTGTATTTGTTTGGGAGCAAACTTTAGAATTGAATATTTGTATTTTTAATTTTTTTTTTATTTATTTATTTTTTTTAATTTTAATCTTAATCTTAATCTTATTAATTTTTTTTTTTTTTTTCCATTTTATTTTATTTATTTTATTTTATTTGTTTAACTTTTTTTTTTTTTGATACTCTACTATTTAAGAGTCTATTTTTATTTATAAAGTTCTATAAATACTACTTACGGAGACATATAATCTAAATTTTGGGACAGCTAAGCACAGAAGAGCTCAGCGTAGCTGCCACCATAGCTCTTACCGTTCGCATTACCCCCCACCCAAGAAGTGTCATTTGGATACTCTGACACTTATTCAAGTATTACCTTACTGTTTAGACTTAGTTTATCCATAAGTCATATTCAGGTTGTACTGTATAGTGTGCTGTGCGGCCCGGCACAGCGCTGTACAGACCAACATCTGAATTGTCTCTTTCCCTCTCCTTATCTATTTTGTGCTTTTGGCTTTTTCCTCTCTTTTCCTTGGGTTTTTTATTATTTTTTTTATTTTTTTTCCTCTCCCTCTTTCTCCGGACCTTTCATTCCATAGGTTCTCACTATAACCTACGGGTTTAAGAGGAAAGGGAAAGGAAAGGGAAAAGAAGGGAAGGAAGGAAAAAGGGAAAATGAAAATTTATTCTCACAATGTTAGAGGACTTAACGTACCTCACAAAAGATTTATGATCCTTAAAGAAATCCGGAAATCACAAGCCGACATAATTTGTTTACAAGAGACTCACTTTAAACACAATTCCAAACCAATATTAAATCTGAAGAAGTTTCCATTTCAATACCATGCAACATCCCTTAAGAAAACTAAAGGGGTATCAATTTTATTCAGTTATCGATTAACCTTTGAACAGATAGCAACATATACAGATCCAGAAGGCCGATTTCTTATTGTAGTATGTACAATAAATAATACCACATACACTATAGTGAATGCATACTTCCCTAATGTGAACCAAAACAAATTTATGCACTCACTCATGAATAAAATAACTGAATTCCAAACTGGTATTATGATTACCATGGGAGATTTCAACCACGTTTTAGACCCAAACATGGATTCAACAGCAAATCATTCAAAGAAAAGAAAGTCATCTTTACATAAGGAATGTAATACTCTTAACAAAACCTTATCAGGCTATGGACTTTATGATATCTGGAGAACGTTTCACCCTAATACTAGAGAATACACGCATTACTCCTTAGTTCATAACACCTATTCACGTATAGATGGTTTTTATATGCACAGCTCGCATTTAACACAAGTTGAGTCCTGTGAGATTGGGGTATCGACAGAATCAGATCACAATCCAGTTATACTTAGCTTAATGGATCAATACAATTACACAAACAGAAGCCCATGGAGGCTAAATGACCAGTTATTAAACGACCCTATATTTTTGGATAAAATTCAACAAGAAATATGCCAATATTTCGATACAAACAACTCTGGAGATATAAACCCCACAACATTATGGTTGGCGCATAAATCAGTAATAAGAGGTTTATTCATCAGCAGAGCTTCATACCTTAAAAAGTCTAACCAAACAACTAGGCTGAACCTCCTAAAGAATCTTCAGGATCTCCATAAACAGAATCAGGCAAGACCATCCGTGTTTTTGCAAGACAGTATACAACAAATACAAAACGATATTAATGAAATTCACCAACGACATACCAACATTGCTTTGAAAAAACTTAAGGCGACATCATACTCTACGGGTAATAAAGCTACCAGAGTACTGGCACAGAGACTTCGCGATAAACAAACTCAATCTAGAATTCCATTTATACTCTCTAAGACAGGGCAAAAAATTATTCAACCAAAATTGATTTGTGAGGAATTTGCAGCTTTTTATGGGCTATTATATAATCTAAAAGACCAAAAAAATCTTCCAAAACCAACTTCTAGAGGAATAGGTCAATATTTGGATAAATTAAATCTATCTACCCTAAAGGATTCACAAATGGCACAGCTTACAGCGCCTATTACAAAGGAAGAAGTAATTCAACAAATAAAGAGAATGGCAAAAGGGAAAGCACCGGGACCTGATGGCTTTTCCGACCTGTATTATACCCTGTTTAAGGAATCCCTGGCCGACCCACTGACCCATTTTTTTAATGAAGGTACTAAGGCAGGAAAATTCCCTACAGAATTTTTAGCGGCACAAATAATTACCATCCCGAAATTAGGGAAACCCTCTACGGCTTGCCAAAATTTTAGACCAATTTCACTATTGAATATAGACGCTAAAACATATGCAAAAATATATGCGGAAAGACTAAGGTTTATTTTACCTACTTTAATTCATACAGACCAAGTGGGATTTGTGTCAGGCAGACAGGGGTCAGATAATACACGGAAGGTATTAGACATCTATCATTTTGTAAAATCATCTAAGCAGGAAAGCGTGGTATTATCTTTAGATGCTGAAAAAGCTTTTGACCGTTTGAATTGGACTTTTTTATGTGAAACCTTGAACGCATATAAATTCCCTCCTGCCTTTCTTTCAATCATTAAAGCTCTTTATAGTAATCCTACAGCGACAGTACTGACCTCAGGATTCTGTTCAAAACCGTTCAATATTACTAATGGAACACGCCAGGGTTGTCCTTTATCGCCGATGCTTTATGTTCTTGCTTTAGAACCTTTACTCACAGCAATACGGCAAAACAAAGATATACAGGGAGTCCAAATAGGGCGGAGCGAATATAAACTTAACGCTTACGCAGATGACATCTTGTTAACAATCACTCAGCCACATATTTCTTTACCAAACCTAAAGAAAGAACTACTTTTATATAGTCAAAACTCGTACTATAAGCTCAATACAAGCAAATCGCAAGCAATGTGCCTTAATATCCCTAATTCTCAGGAAAATAGACTTAAACTAGACTATCACTATGACTGGAGGGAAGATTACTTACTGTATTTGGGAATTAGATTTACAAAAAAAGAAAAAGACCTATTTTCAGCTAATTATAAAAAATTATTTAAAGATACGGAAAGTCAATTGAAAGCTTGGGGAAACGTATTACTATCATGGATAGGTAAAATATCAGCAATTAAGATGCAAATCTTACCAAAAATACTCTACCTATTCAGATCTTTACAGATTAAGGTTCCACAAACATTTATTACATCTCTACAAGCGATATTGCTACGTTTTAGCTGGGGAGGGAAGCATCCCCGAGTACCAAAAGGTTTAATAATGAGACAAGTGAAACACGGGGGCATGGGGTTTCCGAACCTGAAAATGTATTACTACGCTGCAATTTTAACCAATATAGCTTCTATTAACCCACAAAGATATACTCCGCAATGGGTGGCAATAGAAGAACATTGCTGTGGAAGCCAGGATCTTTATTCTTTAATATGGCTCCCCCCACAAAAACGGAAAGTAACTCCTGACATATTACACTCGACAAGACTCCTATTTAAAATCTGGGATAGTAACAGAGGAAGCATATGTTCAGGACACCCATGGCCATTGGCAACCCCCATAAAAAGTGTATATAGTTGTAATGAAACATTTCCTTATTTACAATGGCATAGAAAGGGAATTACACATATCTCTAAACTCTACACGATAGAGGGGTTAAAATCTTTTTCGGCTCTCCAATCGGAATTTACACTTCTTCCACAATCTAAATTCGCATACTGGCAGATTAAAGCTCTTTTGTCTAACAATAATTTATATGTAGGACACCGAACAACTCGAAAGATAGTTACGGAATTTGAAGAGATGTGTATGGCACTTACTCCACCTAGGAAAGTAATATCGCTCTGTTATAACATTCTAACAAATCCAAGAGAAACAGCAAGGCCCAAATTTATGTTAGATTGGCAAACTGATATCCAAGGAATTATATCAGAAGATGAATGGAACAACATTTTTACGGCACATTTGGGAATGTCCTCATGTACAGGACACTTAGAAATATCACGGAAAATCCTATATAGATGGTATATGGTACCTACTCGCATTCATGCAATTTATCCTGACGTACAAGACACATGTTGGAGATGCCACTCTTATAAGGGAACTATGCTTCACATATGGTGGACATGCGAAAGAGTTAACAGCCTATGGAGAGAGGTCGAAACAATGATCCAAGAGGTGACATCATATAAGTTAGATCACACACCGAAAACACTACTTCTTAAAGCCTTTCCGGACCATATCCCTAAATTTATGCGTAAACTAATTTTTTTATTACTATCCATAGTGTCAATTCTTATAGCTAGAAACTGGAAGACTACAAACTTACCCACAACAGACGAAATCAAAGCATTAATGTCCCTGACTACAGACTATGAGCTCACCATGTGGAACCAGACTAAAATTGGGAAACTAAGCTTAAAAGTAGCTAGCTGTTGGAAAACTTATAGACAAAGATAATAACGGAATAAGTTTATCAGACATATGGGGTATATATTTAGAATTAGATGTGAGAATTAAACCTATTTTTTTTTTATTTTTTTTTTATTATTAGTTAGTACCAGAACATAACTCAGAATATAACCCAGCAGAAACTAATGAAATTTAATAATAACCATTAAAATTCTGTCCCAGTCCCTTACGGAGTGGCCACCCGGAATGAAAGGGAGTTGAAACATATTATATACGTTGAGAGCTGATGAGGGGTTAACTGAGCCTTCATTACATCCCCAGGTTGAGCTTTAACATAATTCAAGACATATATAATTAGGACACATAATTTATTTTGATAATATTAAGCAACAAATACAAGTTTCTACTGGCAGACCAGCCTAAATATATGAACGTCTCGGAGAGTCCCTTTTCCCCCTTTCCCTTTTTTTTTTTTTTTTTCTCTCTCTCTCTCTTTTTCTTCAGTAGTTGTTAATATATCCTGAGAGGAATTTCAGAGTGGACATACCGGTATCCACTAGGGTAACTATAATGAATGTGGACAGGATTTATATATATTATATATATTATTTAAAGGCAATACGATTAATGAATAATATAGTCTAATAAGTGTATGACTAAAAGGATTTAACGCCACTGATTGTACCCCAATCCCTTTTTTTTTTCTGTACCCCCTTGTTTTTTTGTTTTTTTTTCCCTGGAAACTTTTTGAAAAATAAAGTAAAATACAAATTGCAAAAAAAACAAAACCTGAAATTTCCTTTGGAATTGGGGGACTGCCTGACAACCCAAGCAGTCCTCCTGCAGGCAGCTCCATAGCCTGTAAGAGCGCAACTGTAAGAGTGATCACATGGCCCTGTCAGTGGCGGATCCAGAGCCTGATCTCGGGAGGGGCACTTGTAGATTATGTAAAGAAATAATCCAGGCACAATAACCACTACAGCTCAGTGTAGTAGTTATGGTGCCAGTAGTGCCAGGATCCCATCCCAGAGTAAGTAGTCAAACCGTTTAAGAACAGTTCGACAACTTACCTGGGGTCTGCTGGGATATAGGGCATAGGAGCAGTGGTATGTGTTAGGTTTGAAGTGTGTGTGCGAGTGCGTGAGGGTGGCAGTGTATGTCAGGGCTGCAGTGTGTGTTAGGGGGCAGCGTATGTTTGTTTGAGTGGTGCAGTGTGTATGTGAGGGTGGCAGTGTGTGTGAGGGTGGCAGTGTGTGTGAGAGTTGCAGTGTGTGTGTTTGGGGCAGTGTGTGTATGGGTGTGCAGTGTGTGTATGGGGGCAGTGTGAGTAGTGTGTGTATGGGGGGCAGTGTTTGTGGAGCAGTATGTGTAGTGTGTGTATGGGGGCAGTGTTTGTGGGGCAGTGTGTGTAGTGTGTATGTGTAGAGGGGCAGTGTTTGGGGGGCAGTGTGTGTATGGGGGGCAGTGTGTATATGAGGGGCTGTGTGTGTAGTGTGTGTATGGGGGGCAGTGTGTGTATGGGTGTGGCCACTCAAGTCACTACATTGTTCTATGCCTCCGCACTAGCTTTAAAGCCCATTAAAATTCAGACGGCATAGAACGCTGTAACGGCGTTAAGGGGTTAATGTGCTTATAAATCTTAGCCATAATGATTATGATTTAAGCTCAATAGTCAAGTGTATATGGCTCTGTTTTTCTGAATAAAAGATGCAGAAAGTGTGGATTGTGATAGCATCAACATTGTTAAATGATGCACAAATAAAAAAAAGTAAATAAAATCACTGTTTAGTACATATATCCCAAATAAAAACATGCATGCATTTAATTATGCATTTTTTTCAGTAAAAAAAATACTGGCCATGCTAATTTGCATAATTAATTATATATGCATGACATCACAAGAACCTGAGATCACAGGGAGTGACACAACTGATCTCAGCCAGTCAGCAAGGGCTCTACCAGGCGGCACGCCGCTCTAACTGTAAGTGAAAATTCTGAAGCCAGATGAAGTTGGCCGAATACCTTTAGGCCCTGTGGTAGTTTGGTAGTTTAAGCATGCGTGGGATAGGCATAAGGCTATCCTAACTATAAGATAAGGCCAGGGACTAATGAAAGTATTTCGAAAATTGGGCAGACTAGATGGGCCGAATGGTTCTTATGTGCCGTAACATTCTATGTTTTCTATGTTTCTTCAGTTGCTGCAGCACCTTGTCTAAAGTCATCCAATCACACTTTCTCTGATAATTTTGTACAGCAATCATTTGCATACCTCTTGTCATAGGTTCCTGTTTAATATATACTTAGGAAAAATAGTAATTTCAAATATCTGCCTTTTGCTGTATACATTAACTAGCACACCCATCTATGATTTTCTGTGCCTACACTTACATTTTTTGATTTTTCAGCATTTATCCACTAATTTTCTAGTTTAGCCCATCTAATCACATTTATGCATGCCATTTTGGCTTCCTTATATCCTTATATCTTATATAATATACTTCTGATTGTTTGATTTAAATGCCCTTTTCTCATTTTGGGGGGTTTACTTTTCCACTAAGCCACATTGGTTTCAGTTTGTTTATTTTATATTTATTACCCAATCGTGTATACTGAGAAGTGTAAATTACATTCCTGTATAAATATTTTGTTACTCAATTTATTCTCTGTGGGGTTTTTTTCACCAAAGAGTTTATGCCAGAGAATGAGTTGTAAAGCTGCCATTATTTTATTGAGATAAGCCTTTTTAAAATAATGTTTTAGTATATCCAATACGCGCTTTCTTTTTTTTAAATTTATTTCACAGCATATTGTGTTGACTAATAACCAAGTACTACCTTGCTTGAATGTTTGACAAAAGACCAACCAGATGAACCAGATTCAGTCAAGCATCCTGTATCCTACAGGAGTCAATTCAAAGTGCTAACCCATACATTCAAAGCACTGAACAATTCCAGCCCCTCTTATATCTCTTCACTGATCCATAGGTATGCCCCTCCTCGTACCCTCCGCTCTGCCCGTGACCACCTCCTGACTGCTGCTCGCACCCGTACGGCCAACTCACGCTTGCAGGACCTCTCGCGGGCGGCTCCTCTCCTATGGAATAGCTTGCCTACTGCCATCAGACTCTCCCCTAGTCTTCAATCATTTAAGAAGGGCCTTAAAACCCATCTCTTCAGGAAAGCTTATGGCCTCCCAGAGTAATCTCTACCTTACATACCTGTCTCTTGCTCTCTCCTATGGGACAGTGCTTTGCTCTGCTCTGCTTCACTCCTACTTGATATTTCCTGTCCTAATGTTTCTAATACCCCACCTCCTATAGTCTGTAAGCTCATTTGAGCAGGGTCCTCTTCAACCTATTGTACCTGTAAGTTTTCTTGTAATTGTCCTATTTATTGTTACATGCCCCCCCCCCCCCCTCAAAATATTGTAAAAAATAATAATATCGCTACGGAATCTGTTGGCGCTATATAAATGGCAATAATAATAAATAATAATAATAATAATAATACCAACTCGTGGATTTTTCTATGGAGCCTGTATAGCACCATCTGTAGGTAGTAACAGCAATTTGCAGTACCTGAATAGCAAGGCTGTTAAATTTAAATATTCAGGTCGATTTGCATATTGCTAATTCTGCAGGCAGGAAGGATATTTTGTGTTGGTTATTGACTTCCCCACCAGGCCCGGACTGGCCATCGGGCACACCGGGCAAATGCCCGGTGGGCCGCGGTGGCCAGGGGCCGAGGCCGGCAGGGAGATCACAGGATCTCCCTGCCGGTCTTTGCAGGGCCAGCACTATCCGAGCGCCGGCCCTGCAGTAGTCCACGGCGGTCCGATGGGGAGATCTCCCTCACCGGCCCACATACAGTATCCTGCGGCCGGCGGGGGAGAGAGTGAGGGAGCCAGGAGAGGAACCGGCGGAGCTCCTACTTACAGCTCCGCCGGCTTCCTCTCGCGAGATTCGGAGCGTTGCCATGGCAACGCTCCGGGTCTCGCGGGAGTGAACTCTAGCCTCACAGGCTAGAGTTCACTCACCACGAGGACCACCAGGGATGGATGCTAGCAGCAGGATTCCCCCCTCCCAGGCATAAGGTAAGCAGGGAGGGGGGAATATAATCAGCCACATCATTTCAGCCTCACTTGCTCTCACACGCTCCCTGCACACTTGGCACTCACATCACAATATAATCATATAAAATGTTAAAATCAGAAAAATATATTTTGCTGCTTTTCTAATCATCATGTGACATGCAAAAAAAAATATCTCAAAGACCACAGGAAAATCCAGAAATAATAAAATCCAGAAATCAAAAGATAAAAAACAAGACTGCTAAATTGCACATCGATTTTAAATCCTGCACCCTAATAAGTGTTATAAAAATGCCATGGAGGTACTGGTACCTAGATGGACAGCAGAGATCATTCAAATGATCTACCTCAATAGGTAGAATTTCTCCTGGGACAACTTAGCAAAAAGCTAATTCCTGATACTCTGTAGACAACTTGCAAAGACTCCAATGTTTGATAGCATAATGTGTCATTCAAGTAGTTCATACACATTGCTATGCTCAATTCAGCAAGACTGTATTGCCTCCCTTGTCTGAAGGATTTCCTCTGCTTTCTCAGTTGCTAAACTGCTTCCATCCTGAATATAGATTAATATCCAGCCACTGGTGTTGATTGGATGGACCGTTCGTCATTCGGTCGGACACTTCTATTATCTTGGGGGAGAGTAGTCTACAGTGATCCTTTAAGTGACAGACATAATTCCATTTTTAAAAATGGGTATAGTCACTCATGCAGTGTAAGGAAAAAATAAAAACAAAAATTTGTCATGTGCTGGAAAGGTCGGATAACCAATCATAACTTACACACTGCACCCCTGAAACTCACAGCACCTTCACACATACACACACTGCACCCCCTGACACTGACAGCACCCACACACACACACTGCACCCCTGACACTCACAGCACCCTCACACATACACACACTGCATCCCTGACACTGACAGCACCCACACACACACACTGCACCCCTGACACTGACAGCACCCACACACACACACTGCACCCCTGACACTCACAGCACCCTCACACATACACACACTGCAACCCTGACACTGACAGCACCCGCACACACTCACAGCACCCTCACTCAAACACACACTGCAACCCTGACACTGACAGCACCCACCCACACACACTGCACCCCTGACACTCACAGCACCCTCACTCACACACACACTGCAACCCTGACACTGACAGGACCCACACACACACTGTACCCCTGACACTCACAGCACCCTTACACATACACACACTGCAACCCTGACACTGACAGCACCCACTCACACACACTGCACCCCTGACACTCACAACACACACACACTGCACCCCTGACACTCACAGCACACACACACAGACACTGCACCCCTGACACTCCCAGCACACACACACACACTGCACCCCTGACACTCACAGCACACACACTGCACCCTCACTCACACACACTTCACCCCTGACACTCACAGCACCCTCACACACACACACTGCACCCCTGACACTCACAGCACCCTCACACACACACACTGCACCCCTGACACTCACAGCTTCCTCACACGCACACACTGCACCCTCACACACAGCTTCCTCACACGCACATAGCACCCTCACGCAAACACAGCACCCACTCACACACATAGCACACTCACGCAAACACAGAACCCACTCACACACATAGCACCCTCACGCAAATACAGCACCCACTCACACACAGCACACACATACTGCACCCATCACACAAACAGCACCCTTACCCACATAGCACCCTCACGCAAACCGCACCCATCACTCACACACACTACACCCCTTACACACACACACACTGCACAATATGCTTTCCTAGCATTTTTGTCTCCTGGTATCCCAACTATGGAGACACCAGAGACAAATTTCAAGCAAACACAGTGCAAGCATGTTATTAAATTTGCTTGCGCTGTGCAGAACAAATACATGGTCTTTTTCTCATGCCAGAGCTCTTCAGCAGAGCTCTGCGCATGGTTTACCCTGGAAGAGCATTGAACCAACATGCTCACTGTCGGGTTCCCGCGGGCGGCTGCGAGGGGAGGCTGCGCTCCGCTCGCAGTACTCACCCTCCAGCCGTCTGCGGTCCCCTCCTCCTCCTGGGCTCGGCGAGCGGCATCCTTCCAGTGTCGGATGCCGCCCGCGTCTTCCTCCACGTCCCCCAGCGGCAGCATGCATGACGCTGCACGCTGGGAGACCGCCCAGGATATTACACGCCGGGGTCAGTCACCTGACCCGCCGTTAAAGACACAGTGCCTCAATCACAGTGGGAGGTTTAGATATCTCCCACGTGTGATTGTTAATTCTGATTGGAAATTATCCAATCCGCATTAACCTTATGGTTTAAATACTTACCTTTCCTGTTCCTCCCTGCCCTGTTGTGGTCTTTGCTTGCTAGTATTGCTACTGAATCTTTTGCTTCTGGTTACGTACTCTCTGGCTTGTTTATCTGACTTTGTGACTTTCTCCTACCCTTTGACCTCAGCTTGTTTCTCGTTATTCTGTCTTCTGGTTCCCCTTACTCGGCTTGTCTCCTGACTATTCTGTGTGTGCTTAGCCCGGCCACTCTAAGGTCCGGTACTGCACCTTTTCTGTGTGTGTGTGTGTGTGTGTGTGTTAGCGTGTTGGGTTCCCTGAATCGTGACACTCACTTTGTGATGGGGCGTGCTTGTCATTGGTGATGACAAAACACACCCTATCTGGCCCCGCCCCCTTTTTAGTGGGCCGCTTTAATTAAAAAATGCCCGGGCCGAATTTTCTTCCCAGTCCGGCCCTGTTCCCCACCCCTTTGTTTTAAATAGGTTTTTATTTAGTTAGTTTCGTTATAACCTGCAAATGAGAAGGGAGTGGATTTTTGCGTCATCACCTACGCAGAGGCTCAGCCCAACATATTCTGATGGAATTGCATGTGCCTTCGCAGAGGCCAAGTATAGCTTTATAATATATTATCAACATCAGTTCGTCACATGTATTCAGGTTCTGATCAGCGTATATGTATTATAAGCTATCCGGTGTGACTATCCTATATTATTCATTACTCGGGGTACAGGCATCCGGTACAGTGCCGCGTGAGTCGTTTGGTCACAGTCGGTGCTGCATCTGCTGTGTATAGACTTGTTAATGTTGTATAGCTTGGGCTGTTTATGTGTCTAAATGGGGGCCCGGTTTGTGTTTTCGAGCCCTTGCTGTTGTTTGTTCATGTGCAGGTGCCTGTGTTGGTGAGGCGTTTGTGTAGTTGCTCATTGCATTGTGAGTGGCTCTGCTGTTCTGAATTGGGGCATGCCGGGTGTGGATATCCCTTTCTTGGCTGTGTTGGATTACTTGTGTGAATGTGGTCGAAAGGTTATGTGTCCCTGTAGGCTGTGTGTATCGTGTTGTATGTCCATCGTCTGGTGGAATCGCGGGTGCTGTGGTCCGAGTCGTTGGTTCCCCACCCCTTTGTAGATATGTTATTGTGTTATTATAATTCCCTGTATGTTTTCTGACATGTTTTGATTTTTTTAATTTTAATATGTTTGGCACTGCAATCTAAATGTAATGATCATATGTGCTAGTCCAAAGAAAAATAAAGCTTTGCATGTCAGTTCCTTTTGGAATTTGTGTACTGTGTGGATTTTTAGGGATCCCAGTGACAGTCTTCAGAAGTGTTTGCTGGCTGCAGGATCTCTCTAGCCTTGGGATAAATCAAGAGAGCTAGGCCTGAGAGCCACGAGTGCCTTTGTAAATGCAATAGCAAGCACTATAGTGCAAACAGTATTAAAGTGACAACAATTAAAATATATAAAACTAGAAAAGGTACAATTTCTGGGGAAATTGTGAAGTGTTCTTGCCTCCACCAGTAGTCTACAACTGGAGTGGGCGGAGTAACTGTTATTATTTATTTATATAGCACATTTAATTGCAATGTTGTTGCCCAAAGTGCTTCACAGTTACATTAAAACATACAGTTATAAAAACATTAGCAGGTGTAAAAGGCTTTGTCTATGACATCACTTGCTGCTGCAGCCTTGCACAGGTCAGAGTATTTTTGCGGTTGCCATCTTCAAACGGTCGTATTTTAAAAACTATAAATCCTACAGTGAAGAGCTTTATATTGTGAGAATCACAAGACCCAGACCTACATTTTGATGTATAGTATGTCTCTGAGATATTAACAATGAAGGCACAGTCGCAGTTTAGAAATTGCCCTTCAAATGTGAGCTTTGCAGAGTGGAGTTTCAATGAATGTCAATGGACTGCGTGAGTTGCAAACAAATGGTCATATTGTGAAAACTATAAGGAATACGACTTAGCTGTGGACATTTTTAGTGGCAGCAGGGATAGCTGAACGTTTTGATATAAGATTTGTGTAGGTGGGCCTGAAAATGAGGGAGTGGTGGCAGTTTAGAAATCATGTCCTGATTTTTCAGCTTTTGCCAGCTCCCACTCTAGCTTTGCCATTCATTCCTATGGGACAAATTTTGCCACAAGAACGACGATATTCCGTGAACCATTCGGCGAAATGTTCTACAAAGTAATAGCAATCCGATCGGGAACAATCTGCACGTTTTGGTAAATTTTCGGCTATGTAGTGTAAAAACTGTGGGAGGAGTTAGGGTGGCAAATTTGGCTATAATAAGAATAATAATAACTAGAAAAGCTACAATTTCTGGGGAAATTGTGTGAAGTGTTCTTGCCTCCATCAGTAGTCTACAACTAGAGTGGGCGGAGTAACTGTTAGTATTTATTTATATAGCACATTTAATTGCAATGTTGTTGCCCAAAGTGCTTCACAGTTACATTAAAACATACAGTTATAAAAAAATTAGCAGGTGTAAAAGGCTTTGTCTATGACATCACTTGCTGCTGCAGCCTTGCACAGGTCAGAGTATTTTGGCGGTTGCCATCTTCAAACGGTCGTATTTTAAAAACTATAATTCCTACAGTGAAGAGCTTTATATTGTGAGAATCACAAGACCCAGACCTACATTTTGATGTATAGTATGTCTCTGAGATATTAACAATGAAGGCACAGTCGCAGTTTAGAAATTGCCCTTCAAATGTGAGCTTTGCAGAGTGGAGTTTCAATGAATGTCAATGGAAGGCGTGAGTTGCAAACAAATGGTCATATTGTGAAAACTATAAGGACTATGGCTTAGCCGTGGACATTTCTAGTGGCAGCAGGGATAGCTGAACGTGTTGATATAAGATTTGTGTAGGTGGGCCTGAAAATGAGGGAGTGGTGGCAGTTTAGAAATCATGTCCTGATTTTTCAGCTTTTGCCAGCTCCCACTCTAGCTTTGCCATTCATTCCTATGGGACAAATTTCGCCACAAGAACGACGATATTCCGTGAACCATTCGGCGAAACGTTCCACAAAGTAATAGCAATCCGATCGGGAACAATCTGCACGTTTTGGTATATTTTTGTCTATGTAGTGTAAAAACTGTGGGAGGAGTTAGGGTGGCAAATTTGGCTATAATAAGAATAATAAGAACTAGAGTGGGCGCAGTAACTGTTAGTATTTATTTATATAGCACATTTAATTGCAATGTTGTTGCCCAAAGTGCTTCACAGTTACATTAAAACATACAGTTATAAAAAATTAGCAGGTGTAAAAGGCTTTGTCTATGACATCACTTGCTGCTGCAGCCTTGCACAGATCAGAGTATTTTGGCGGTTGCCATCTTCAAACGGTCGTATTTTAAAAACTATAAATCCTACAGTGAAGAGCTTTATATTGTGAGAATCACAAGACCCAGACCTACATTTTGATGTATAGTATGTCTCTGAGATATTAACAATGAAGGCACAGTCGCAGTTTCGAAATTGCCCTTCAAATGTGAGCTTTGCAGAGTGGAGTTTCAATGAATGTCAATGGACTGCGTGAGTTGCAAACAAATGGTCATATTGTGAAAACTATCAGGACTATGGCTTAGCCGTGGACATTTCTAGTGGCAGCAGGGATAGCTGAACGTTTTGATATAAGATTTGTGTAGGTGGGCCTGAAAATGAGGGAGTGGTGGCAGTTTAGAAATCATGTCCTGATTTTTCAGCTTTTGCCAGCTCCCACTCTAGCTTTGCCATTCATTCCTATGGGACAAATTTCGCCACAAGAACGACGATATTCCGTGAACCATTCGGCGAAACGTTCCACAAAGTAATAGCAATCCGATCGGGAACAATCTGCACGTTTTGGTATATTTTTGTCTATGTAGTGTAAAAACTGTGGGAGGAGTTAGGGTGGCAAATTTGGCTATAATAAGAATAATAAGAATAATAATAATAATATATATGTGAGATAACATTAAGTGGTCTTGCTATGCAAGAACACTTAATAACTAGAAAAGCTACAATTTCTGGGGAAATTGTGAAGTGTTCTTGCCTCCACCAGTAGTATACAACTGGAGTGGGCGGAGTAACTGTTATTATTTATTTATATAGCACATTTAATTGCAACGTTGTTGCACAGTTACATTAAAACATACAGTTATAAAAACATTAGCAGGTGCAAATGGCCCTGTCTATGACATCACTTGCTGCTGCAGCCTTGCACAGGTCAGAGTATTTTTACGGTTGCCATCTTCAAACGGTCGTATTTTAAAAACTATAAATCCTACAGTGAAGAGCTTTATATTGTGAGAATCACAAGACCCAGACCTACATTTTGATGTATAGTATGTCTCTGAGATATTAACAATGAAGGCACAGTCGCAGTTTAGAAATTGCCCTTCAAATGTGAGCTTTGCAGAGTGGAGTTTCAATGAATGTCAATGGACTGCGTGAGTTGCAAACAAATGGTCATATTGTGAAAACTATAAGGAATACGACTTAGCTGTGGACATTTTTAGTGGCAGCAGGGATAGCTGAACGTTTTGATATAAGATTTGTGTAGGTGGGCCTGAAAATGAGGGAGTGGTGGCAGTTTAGAAATCATGTCCTGATTTTTCAGCTTTTGCCAGCTCCCACTCTAGCTTTGCCATTCATTCCTATGGGACAAATTTTGCCACAAGAACGACGATATTCCGTGAACCATTCGGCGAAATGTTCTACAAAGTAATAGCAATCCGATCGGGAACAATCTGCACGTTTTGGTAAATTTTCGGCTATGTAGTGTAAAAACTGTGGGAGGAGTTAGGGTGGCAAATTTGGCTATAATAAGAATAATAATAACTAGAAAAGCTACAATTTCTGGGGAAATTGTGTGAAGTGTTCTTGCCTCCATCAGTAGTCTACAACTAGAGTGGGCGGAGTAACTGTTAGTATTTATTTATATAGCACATTTAATTGCAATGTTGTTGCCCAAAGTGCTTCACAGTTACATTAAAACATACAGTTATAAAAAAATTAGCAGGTGTAAAAGGCTTTGTCTATGACATCACTTGCTGCTGCAGCCTTGCACAGGTCAGAGTATTTTGGCGGTTGCCATCTTCAAACGGTCGTATTTTAAAAACTATAATTCCTACAGTGAAGAGCTTTATATTGTGAGAATCACAAGACCCAGACCTACATTTTGATGTATAGTATGTCTCTGAGATATTAACAATGAAGGCACAGTCGCAGTTTAGAAATTGCCCTTCAAATGTGAGCTTTGCAGAGTGGAGTTTCAATGAATGTCAATGGAAGGCGTGAGTTGCAAACAAATGGTCATATTGTGAAAACTATAAGGACTATGGCTTAGCCGTGGACATTTCTAGTGGCAGCAGGGATAGCTGAACGTGTTGATATAAGATTTGTGTAGGTGGGCCTGAAAATGAGGGAGTGGTGGCAGTTTAGAAATCATGTCCTGATTTTTCAGCTTTTGCCAGCTCCCACTCTAGCTTTGCCATTCATTCCTATGGGACAAATTTCGCCACAAGAACGACGATATTCCGTGAACCATTCGGCGAAACGTTCCACAAAGTAATAGCAATCCGATCGGGAACAATCTGCACGTTTTGGTATATTTTTGTCTATGTAGTGTAAAAACTGTGGGAGGAGTTAGGGTGGCAAATTTGGCTATAATAAGAATAATAAGAACTAGAGTGGGCGCAGTAACTGTTAGTATTTATTTATATAGCACATTTAATTGCAATGTTGTTGCCCAAAGTGCTTCACAGTTACATTAAAACATACAGTTATAAAAAATTAGCAGGTGTAAAAGGCTTTGTCTATGACATCACTTGCTGCTGCAGCCTTGCACAGATCAGAGTATTTTGGCGGTTGCCATCTTCAAACGGTCGTATTTTAAAAACTATAAATCCTACAGTGAAGAGCTTTATATTGTGAGAATCACAAGACCCAGACCTACATTTTGATGTATAGTATGTCTCTGAGATATTAACAATGAAGGCACAGTCGCAGTTTCGAAATTGCCCTTCAAATGTGAGCTTTGCAGAGTGGAGTTTCAATGAATGTCAATGGACTGCGTGAGTTGCAAACAAATGGTCATATTGTGAAAACTATCAGGACTATGGCTTAGCCGTGGACATTTCTAGTGGCAGCAGGGATAGCTGAACGTTTTGATATAAGATTTGTGTAGGTGGGCCTGAAAATGAGGGAGTGGTGGCAGTTTAGAAATCATGTCCTGATTTTTCAGCTTTTGCCAGCTCCCACTCTAGCTTTGCCATTCATTCCTATGGGACAAATTTCGCCACAAGAACGACGATATTCCGTGAACCATTCGGCGAAACGTTCCACAAAGTAATAGCAATCCGATCGGGAACAATCTGCACGTTTTGGTATATTTTTGTCTATGTAGTGTAAAAACTGTGGGAGGAGTTAGGGTGGCAAATTTGGCTATAATAAGAATAATAAGAATAATAATAATAATATATATGTGAGATAACATTAAGTGGTCTTGCTATGCAAGAACACTTAATAACTAGAAAAGCTACAATTTCTGGGGAAATTGTGAAGTGTTCTTGCCTCCACCAGTAGTATACAACTGGAGTGGGCGGAGTAACTGTTATTATTTATTTATATAGCACATTTAATTGCAACGTTGTTGCACAGTTACATTAAAACATACAGTTATAAAAACATTAGCAGGTGCAAATGGCCCTGTCTATGACATCACTTGCTGCTGCAGCCTTGCACAGGTCAGAGTATTTTTACGGTTGCCATCTTCAAACGGTCGTATTTTAAAAACTATAAATCCTACAGTGAAGAGCTTTATATTGTGAGAATCACAAGACCCAGACCTACATTTTGATGTATAGTATGTCTCTGAGATATTAACAAGGAAGGCACAGTCGCAGTTTAGAAATTACCCTTCAAATGTGAGCTTTGCAGAGTGGCGTTTCAATGAATGTCAATGGATTGCGTGAGTTGCAAACAAATGGTCATATTGCAAAAACAATCAGGACTATGGCTTAGCCGTGGACATTTTTAGTGGCAGCAGGGATAGCTGAACGTTTTGATATAAGATTTGTGTAGGTGGGCTTGAAAATGAGGGAGTAGTGGCAGTTTAGAAATCATGTCCTGATTTTTCAGTTTTTGCCAGCTACCACTCTAGCTTTGCCATTCATTCCTATGGGACAAATTTCGCCACAAGAACGACGATATTCCGAGAACCATTCAGCGAAACGTTCCACAAAGTAATAGCAACGCGATCGGGAACAATCTGCACGTTTTGGTAAATTTTTGTCTATGTAGTGTAAAAACTGTGGGAGGAGTTAGGGTGGCAAATTTGGCTATAATAAGAATAATAATAACTAGAAAAGCTACAATTTCTGGGGAAATTGTGTGGTGTTCTTGCCTCCATCAGTAGTCTACAACTAGAGTGGGCGGAGTAACTGTTAGTATTTATTTATATAGCACATTTAATTGCAATGTTGTTGCCCTAAGTGCTTCACAGTTACATTAAAACATACAGTTATAAAAAATTAGCAGGTGTAAAACGCTTTGTCTATGACATCACTTGCTGCTGCAGCCTTGCACAGGTCAGAGTATTTTGGCGGTTGCCATCTTCAAACGGTCGTATTTTAAAAACTATAAATCCTACAGTGAAGAGCTTTATATTGTGAGAATCACAAGACCCAGACCTACATTTTGTTGTATAGTATGTCTCTGAGATATTAACAATGAAGGCACAGTCGCAGTTTAGAAATTGCCCTTCAAATGTGAGCTTTGCAGAGTGGAGTTTCAATGAATGTCAATGGAAGGCGTGAGTTGCAAACAAATGGTCATATTGTGAAAACTATCAGGACTATGGCTTAGCCGTGGACATTTCTAGTGGCAGCAGGGATAGCTGAACGTTTTGATATAAGATTTGTGTAGGTGGGCCTGAAAATGAGGGAGTGGTGGCAGTTTAGAAATCATGTCCTGATTTTTCAGCTTTTGCCAGCTCCCACTCTAGCTTTGCCATTCATTCCTATGGGACAAATTTCGCCACAAGAACGACGATATTCCGTGAACCATTCGGCGAAACGTTCCACAAAGTAATAGCAATCCGATCGGGAACAATCTGCACGTTTTGGTATATTTTTGTCTATGTAGTGTAAAAACTGTGGGAGGAGTTAGGGTGGCAAATTTGGCTATAATAAGAATAATAAGAATAATAATAATAATATATATGTGAGATAACATTAAGTGGTCTTGCTATGCAAGAACACTTAATAACTAGAAAAGCTACAATTTCTGGGGAAATTGTGAAGTGTTCTTGCCTCCACCAGTAGTATACAACTGGAGTGGGCGGAGTAACTGTTATTATTTATTTATATAGCACATTTAATTGCAACGTTGTTGCACAGTTACATTAAAACATACAGTTATAAAAACATTAGCAGGTGCAAATGGCCCTGTCTATGACATCACTTGCTGCTGCAGCCTTGCACAGGTCAGAGTATTTTTACGGTTGCCATCTTCAAACGGTCGTATTTTAAAAACTATAAATCCTACAGTGAAGAGCTTTATATTGTGAGAATCACAAGACCCAGACCTACATTTTGATGTATAGTATGTCTCTGAGATATTAACAAGGAAGGCACAGTCGCAGTTTAGAAATTACCCTTCAAATGTGAGCTTTGCAGAGTGGCGTTTCAATGAATGTCAATGGACTGCGTGAGTTGCAAACAAATGGTCATATTGCAAAAACAATCAGGACTATGGCTTAGCCGTGGACATTTCTAGTGGCAGCAGGGATAGCTGAACGTTTTGATATAAGATTTGTGTAGGTGGGCCTGAAAATGAGGGAGTGGTGGCAGTTTAGAAATCATGTCCTGATTTTTCAGCTTTTGCCAGCTCCCACTCTAGCTTTGCCATTCATTCCTATGGGACAAATTTCGCCACAAGAACGACGATATTCCGTGAACCATTCGGCGAAACGTTCCACAAAGTAATAGCAATCCGATCGGGAACAATCTGCACGTTTTGGTATATTTTTGTCTATGTAGTGTAAAAACTGTGGGAGGAGTTAGGGTGGCAAATTTGGCTATAATAAGAATAATAAGAACTAGAAAAGCTACAATTTCTGGGGAAATTGTGTGAAGTGTTCTTGCCTCCACCAGTAGTATACAACTGGAGTGGGCGGAGTAACTGTTATTTATTTATATAGCACATTTAATTGCAACGTTGTTGCACAGTTACATTAAAACATACAGTTATAAAAACATTAGCAGGTGCAAATGGCCCTGTCTATGACATCACTTGCTGCTGCAGCCTTGCACAGGTCAGAGTATTTTTGCGGTTGCCATGTTCAAACGGTCGTATTTTAAAAACTATAAATCCTACAGTGAAGAGCTTTATATTGTGAGAATCACAAGACCCAGACCTACATTTTGATGTATAGTATGTCTCTGAGATATTAACAAGGAAGGCACAGTCGCAGTTTAGAAATTGCCCTTCAAATGTGAGCTTTGCAGAGTGGCGTTTCAATGAATGTCAATGGAAGGCGTGAGTTGCAAACAAATGGTCATATTGTGAAAACTATCAGGACTATGGCTTAGCCGTGGACATTTCTAGTGGCAGCAGGGATAGCTGAACGTTTTGATATAAGATTTGTGTAGGTGGGCCTGAAAATGAGGGAGTGGTGGCAGTTTAGAAATCATGTCCTGATTTTTCAGCTTTTGACAGCTCCCACTCTAGCTTTGCCATTCATTCCTATGGGACAAATTTCGCCAGAAGAACGACGATATTCCGTGAACCATTCGGCGAAACGTTCCACAAAGTAATAGCAATCCGATCGGGAACAATCTGCACGTTTTGGTATATTTTTGTCTATGTAGTGTAAAAACTGTGGGAGGAGTTAGGGTGGCAAATTTGGCTATAATAAGAATAATAAGAATAATAATAATAATATATATGTGAGATAACATTAAGTGGTCTTGCTATGCAAGAACACTTAATAATAATAATAATATATATGTGAGATAACATTAAGTGGTCTTGCTATGCAAGAACACTTAATAACTAGAAAAGCTACAATTTCTGGGGAAATTGTGAAGTGTTCTTGCCTCCACCAGTAGTATACAACTGGAGTGGGCGGAGTAACTGTTATTATTTATTTATATAGCACATTTAATTGCAACGTTGTTGCACAGTTACATTAAAACATACAGTTATAAAAACATTAGCAGGTGCAAATGGCCCTGTCTATGACATCACTTGCTGCTGCAGCCTTGCACAGGTCAGAGTATTTTTACGGTTGCCATCTTCAAACGGTCGTATTTTAAAAACTATAAATCCTACAGTGAAGAGCTTTATATTGTGAGAATCACAAGACCCAGACCTACATTTTGATGTATAGTATGTCTCTGAGATATTAACAAGGAAGGCACAGTCGCAGTTTAGAAATTACCCTTCAAATGTGAGCTTTGCAGAGTGGCGTTTCAATGAATGTCAATGGACTGCGTGAGTTGCAAACAAATGGTCATATTGCAAAAACAATCAGGACTATGGCTTAGCCGTGGACATTTTTAGTGGCAGCAGGGATAGCTGAACGTTTTGATATAAGATTTGTGTAGGTGGGCTTGAAAATGAGGGAGTAGTGGCAGTTTAGAAATCATGTCCTGATTTTTCAGTTTTTGCCAGCTACCACTCTAGCTTTGCCATTCATTCCTATGGGACAAATTTCGCCACAAGAACGACGATATTCCGAGAACCATTCAGCGAAACGTTCCACAAAGTAATAGCAACGCGATCGGGAACAATCTGCACGTTTTGGTAAATTTTTGTCTATGTAGTGTAAAAACTGTGGGAGGAGTTAGGGTGGCAAATTTGGCTATAATAAGAATAATAATAACTAGAAAAGCTACAATTTCTGGGGAAATTGTGTGGTGTTCTTGCCTCCATCAGTAGTCTACAACTAGAGTGGGCGGAGTAACTGTTAGTATTTATTTATATAGCACATTTAATTGCAATGTTGTTGCCCAAAGTGCTTCACAGTTACATTAAAACATACAGTTATAAAAAATTAGCAGGTGTAAAACGCTTTGTCTATGACATCACTTGCTGCTGCAGCCTTGCACAGGTCAGAGTATTTTGGCGGTTGCCATCTTCAAACGGTCGTATTTTAAAAACTATAAATCCTACAGTGAAGAGCTTTATATTGTGAGAATCACAAGACCCAGACCTACATTTTGTTGTATAGTATGTCTCTGAGATATTAACAATGAAGGCACAGTCGCAGTTTAGAAATTGCCCTTCAAATGTGAGCTTTGCAGAGTGGAGTTTCAATGAATGTCAATGGAAGGCGTGAGTTGCAAACAAATGGTCATATTGTGACAACTATCAGGACTATGGCTTAGCCGTGGACATTTCTAGTGGCAGCAGGGATAGCTGAACGTTTTGATATAAGATTTGTGTAGGTGGGCCTGAAAATGAGGGAGTGGTGGCAGTTTAGAAATCATGTCCTGATTTTTCAGCTTTTGCCAGCTCCCACTCTAGCTTTGCCATTTATTCCTATGGGACAAATTTCGCCACAAGAACGACGATATTCCGTGAACCATTCGGCGAAACGTTCCACAAAGTAATAGCAATCCGATCGGGAACAATCTGCACGTTTTGGTATATTTTTGTCTATGTAGTGTAAAAACTGTGGGAGGAGTTAGGGTGGCAAATTTGGCTATAATAAGAATAATAAGAATAATAATAATAATATATATGTGAGATAACATTAAGTGGTCTTGCTATGCAAGAACACTTAACTAGAAAAGCTACAATTTCTGGGGAAATTGTGTGAAGTGTTCTTGCCTCCACCAGTAGTCTACAACTGGAGTGGGCGGAGAAACTGTTATTATTTATATAGCACATTTAATTGCAACGTTGTTGCCCAAAGTGCTTCACAGTTACATTAAAACATAAATAAGATGTTGCCACGTTGAGTTTTTCTTTCTCTTTTTATCACATGCTCTCCTTTTAAAAAAAAATGTGCAGTACCTCCTATGCCATGATATTGTTTTCAACTGTTACTGTTATGAAGCTTGATATGGCTGTCGTGGCTACTCAAGTATGATGTAATGCTTGCACAACCAAAATAAAGAATTAAAAAAAAAACAAAACATACAGTTAAACACACCATTAGCAGGTGCAAAAGGCTTTGTCTATGACATCACTTGCTGCTGCAGCCTTGCACACGTCAGAGTATTTTGGCGGTTGCCATCTTCAAACGGTCATATTTTAAAAACTATAAATCCTACAGCGAAGTGCTTCACATTCTGAGAATCACAAGACCCAGACCTACATTTTGATGTATAGTATGTCTCTGAGATATTAACAATGAAGGCACAGTCGCAGTTTAGAAATTGCCCTTCAAATGTGAGCTTTGCAGAGTGGAGTTTCAATGAATGTCAATGGAAGGCGTGAGTTGCAAACAAATGGTCATATTGTGAAAACTATCAGGACTATGGCTTAGCCGTGGACATTTCTAGTGGCAGCAGGGATAGCTGAACGTTTTGATATAAGATTTGTGTAGGTGGGCTTGAAAATGAGGGAGTGGTGGCAGTTTAGAAATCATGTCCTGATTTTTCAGCTTTTGCCAGCTCCCACTCTAGCTTTGCCATTCATTCCTATGGGACAAATTTCGCCACAAGAACGACGATATTCTGAGAACCATTCGCCGAAACGTTCCCCAAAGTAATAGCAATCCGATCGGGAACAATCTGCACGTTTTGGTATATTTTTGTCTATGTAGTGTAAAAACTGTGGGAGGAGTTAGGGTGGCAAATTTGGCTATAATAAGAATAAGAATAATATATATGTGAGATAACATTAAGTGGTCTTGCTATGCAAGAACACTTAACTATATAATATATGCAATTTCAGGTTTTCAAAGTGATCCCTTTGTAGTGAGCAGGCAAAACACGTTTCTTTTATTTCTTATGGGATTCATATTCAACTGTAGGTTATAACAGAATTGCACAATCATAAAACAAAACATGGCAACAAAGAAAATAATTAAATGGCCCATTTCAAATGTCTGCATACCCTTAGTTCTTAATAGTGTATTGCCCACTTTAGTATCAATGACAGCGTGCAGTCTTTTGTAATAATGGTCATTGAGGCCCCTAATTCTAGCAGGTGGTATAGCTGCCCATTCATCTTGGCAAAATGCCTCCAGGTCATGCAAAGTCTTTGGACATCTTGTATGAAGCGCATATTTGAGATCTCCCCAGAGTGGCCTAATGATATTAAGGCAGGAGACTGTGATGGCCACTCCAGAACCTTCACCTTTTTCTGCTGTAACCATAGGAGGATCAACTGACCTTGTGCTTAAAATCATTGTCATGCTGGAAAGTCCCAGAGTCTGACAGTATTTTCTCATTTTCTCAACATGCTGCATTCATCCTGCCATCAATTTTCACAAGATGCCTTGTGCCTTTAGAGCTCACCCCCCCTCCCCCCCCCCCCCCCCCAAAACATCAGTGACCCACCACCATGATTCACACTGGGGATGGTATTCTTTTCACTATAAGCCTTATTGACCCCTCTCCAAATATAGCATCCTGTATTTCTCCTAAGGTTACCTGTGGGTTTTTCTTTGTATCCTGAACAATTCTTCTGGCAGCTGTTGCTAAAATCTTTTTTGGTCTATCTGACCTTGTCTTGGTATCAAGAATTCCCTGAATTCCCACTTATTAATAAGTGATTGAACAGTAATGACTGCCATTGGTATGAAGAGATCCAAGAATGTTCCACTTTTTTTTTATGTTTTTAATTCCTTTTTTTTTTGCGGGTAAGCATAAACATCTCATTGCATCACATGAAGATAGGTTATCCATCATAGGCTATACATTTCAACAAAAGTCCTCAACACATCATTGTCTACACCAGTGGCGTACACACAACCCATGGGGCCCCGGTGCGAAAACTGATCCGGGGCCCCCTCTCCCCCCGCGCGAGCGCTTACTCTGCGCAGGCTGGGGCCGCAACACATGGGGCGGGCTCCTGGTCGCAGGGCTGCGACCCGTGCGACCGCGGTATGTATGCCAGTGCATGCATAAACACATACACTTAAAGGACCACTACAGACACCCAGATCACATCAGCTCAATGAAGTGGTCTGGGTGCCTGGTCTCTCTAGTTTTAACCCTGCAGCTGAAAACATAGCAGTTTCAGAGAAACTGCTATGTTTCACTGAGGGTTAATCCAGCCTCTAGTGGCTGTCTCATTGACAGCCGCTAGAGGATTTTCTGCGATTCTCACTGTGAAAATCACAGTGAGAAGACGCTGAACGTCCATAGGAAAGCATTGAGTAATGCTTTCCTATGGGCGGTTTGAATGCGCGCGTGGCTCTTGCCACGCATGTGCATTCGGAGCTGAGAGGCGGATGGGGACGGAGAGATCCCCAGCGTTAAGGGAGTCCGGCGCTGGAGAAAGGTAAGTGCTTAAGACACACACTCTCATGAACAGACGCACACATTTACTGACAGACACATACTCAGTGACAGACGCACACAAACATACTCAGTAACAGACACACACACTAACACACACACACACTCACTAACACTAACACACACACTCACTAACACTAGCACACACACTCACTAACACTAACACACTCACTAACACTAACACACTCACTAACACACTCACTAACACTAACACACTCACTAACACTAACACACTCACTAACACTAACACACTCACTAACACTAACACACTCACTAACACACACACACTCACTAACACACACACTCACTAACACTAACACACTCTAACACACACACTCACTAACACACACACTCACTAACACACACACTCACTAACACACACACTCACTAACACACTCACTCACTAACACACTCACTAACACACTCACTAACACTAACACACACTCACTAACACACTCACTAACACTAACACACACACTAACACTAACACACTCACTAACACACTCACTAACACACACACACTCACTAACACTAACACACACACTAACACTAACACACTCACTAACACTAACACACTAACACACACTCACTAACACTAACACACACACTCACTAACACACACACTCACTAACACACACACTCACTAACACACACTCACTAACACACACTCACTAACACTAACAAACACTCACTAACACTAACACACTCACTAACACTAACACACTTACTAACACACACACTCACTAGCACTAACACACTCACTAGCACTAACACACTCACTAGCACTAACACACTCACTAACACTAACACACTCACTAACACTAACACACTCCCTAACACTAACACACTCACTAACACACACACTCACTAACACACACACTCACTAACACTAACACACACACACTCACTAACACACACACACACACACTCACTACCACTAACACACTCACTAACACACACACACTCACTAACACTAACACACTCACTAACACTAACACTCACTAACACTAACACTCACTAACACTAACACACTCAAACTTTTTTTTTTTTTTTTAATCCCCCCAGCCTCCTTACCTGTGGGAGAGCTGGGGGGGATTCCCTGGGGTCCAGTGGTGTTGCTGGCCAGGCTGTCACCCGGCTGGCTGGCGGGCGCGCAAGGGAGCACTGTCCCCTGGGTGCTCCCTCTTCAGCTCCCTCGCGCGCCGCGTACTGATGCCGGAGCCGGAAGATGACGTCATCTTCCGGCTCCGGTTTCAGTGCGGTGCGCGAGGGAGCTGAAGAGGGAGCACCCAGGGGACAGTGCTCCCTCGCGCGCCTGCCAGCCAGCCAGCCGGGTGACAGCAGGGCCAGCCTCGGGGGGCCCGGAGGTGGCCGGCTCCTAGGCCCCCCAGCAGAAGAGGCTGGCCCAGTGACCTACATACCTGGGTCGCAGGGCGGCCGGGCCCCCTGGTGGGCCGGGCCCGGTCGCAGCCGCGACCCCTGCGACCCTGGTATGTACGCCACTGGTCTACACCTAATTTTTTATATTTTTCAAGCTCAGATTCCTCAAAACTATGGACTGGAGTTTGCTAGCTAATAGCGTTCGCGCCCCCATTATTAACTGATACTTAAGGCGCATGGAGGTGAAATATAAAGTGTGGTATAAGGTTTGGTAATAGCCTAGTATTCCTGTGGCGTTCAACCTGGAAATTGTAGTGCCGACTAGGCCGGCTGGGATATGTGCAGTATAGAGCTCGTGCATTGGCGGAGAAGAGGGGCACATAGACATAAATGGGGAGGGGAGGTAAAACTGTGCATGGTGACTGGCTGTCTGATTATGGAGCCAGAGGAGAAGTAGTGGTCATTGCTAAAGACAAATCAAGCAAAACATTTAAGGCAAACTGGAACATTCGTGAAATAAAACAGAAACAAGCAGAACATGAGTGGTATCTCAGGCAGCAGTGATTGCTGGTTCATGTGGGCAAGTCGGGTGGTCTTGATCTTGCGCATCTTGGCACAAAGGGATTAATGTTTGCGACAGTCCATGTTGGATGAGTGTCTGCTGGAACAAAAAAGAATCCAAACAACTTTGTGATAATAAGTGGCTTCATATGATCACTATCCCTCAATGAAATAGTCATATTTTCAAAATCAATGCAAACATTTTACAATTTCTGCCAGGATATACAAACTTTTGAGCCTAACTGTAGATGTGATTTTTTTTTTTTTTTTTTTTTTGCGCAGAAGTAGTCTTTGCAGATTCCTGGAGAGATGTAAAAATAAAACATTTTCTAAATAGAATATTCACGTTTATAATTAGGAATTCATATATAGTTAATTAATACGTGGGCTTATATTGTTAATACAAGGATAAGTCACATCTTCTTAACCCCTTAAGGACCAAACTTCTGGAATAAAAGGGAATCATGACATGTCATGTGTCCTTAAGGGGTTAAGGGATCACTATACAGGGAGTGCAGAATTATTAGGCAAGTTGTATTTTTTAGGATTAATTATATTATTGAACAACAACCATGTTCTCAATGAACCCAAAAAACTCATTAATATCAAAGCTGAATATTTTTGGAAGTAGTTTTTAGTTTGTTTTTAGTTTTAGCTATTTAGGGGGATATCTGTGTGTGCAGGTGACTATTACTGTGCATAATTATTAGGCAACTTAACAAAAAACAAATATATACCCATTTCAATTATTTATTTTTACCAGTGAAACCAATATAACATCTCAACATTCACAAATATACATTTCTGACATTCAAAAACAAAACAAAAACAAATCAGTGACCAATATAGCCACCTTTCTTTGCAAGGACACTCAAAAGCCTGCCATCCATGGATTCTGTCAGTGTTTTGATCTGTTCACTATCAACATTGCGTGCAGAAGCAACCACAGCCTCCCAGACACTGTTCAGAGAGGTGTACTGTTTTCCCTCCTTGTAAATCTCACATTTTATGATGGACCACAGGTTCTCAATTGGGTTCAGATCAGGTGAACAAGGAGGCCATGTCATTAGATTTTCTTCTTTTATACCCTTTCTTGCCAGCCACGCTGTGGAGTACTTGGACGCGTGTGTTGGAGCATTGTCCTGCATGAAAATCATGTTTTTCTTGAAGGATGCAGACTTCTTCCTGTACCACTGCTTGAAGAAGGTGTCTTCCAGAAACTGGCAGTAGGACTGGGAGTTGAGCTTGACTCCATCCTCAACCCGAAAAGGCCCCACAAGCTCATCTTTGATGATACCAGCCCAAACCAGTACTCCACCTCCACCTTGCTGGCGTCTGAGTCGGACTGGAGCTCTCTGCCCTTTACCAATCCAGCCATGGGCCCATCCATCTGGCCCATCAAGACTCACTCTCATTTCATCAGTCCATAAAACCTTAGAAAAATCAGTCTTGAGATATTTCTTGGCCCAGTCTTGACGTTTCAGCTTGTGTGTCTTGTTCAGTGGTGGTCGTCTTTCAGCCTTTCTTACCTTGGCCATGTCTCTGAGTATTGCACACCATGTGCTTTTGGGCACTCCAGTGATGTTGCAGCTCTGAAATATGGCCAAACTGGTGGCAAGTGGCATCTTGGCAGCTGCACGCTTGACTTTTCTCAGTTCATGGGCAGTTATTTTGCGCCTTGGTTTTTCCACACGCTTCTTGCGACCCTGTTGACTATTTTGAATGAAACGCTTGATTGTTCGATGATCACGCTTCAGAAGCTTTGCAATTTTAAGAGTGCTGCATCCCCCTGCAAGATATCTCACTATTTTTTTACTTTTCTGAGCCTGTCAAGTCCTTCTTTTGACCCATTTTGCCAAAGGAAAGGAAGTTGCCTAATAATTATGCACACCTGATATAGGGTGTTGATGTCATTAGACCACACCCCTTCTCATTACAGAGATGCACATCACCTAATATGCTTAATTGGTAGTAGGCTTTCGAGCCTATACAGCTTGGAGTAAGACAACATGCATAAAGAGGATGATGTGGTCAAAATACTCATTTGCCTAATAATTCTGCACTCCCTGTAGTGCCAGGCTCTATAGGGTCTTTAGATCCCCCCCACCCTCAGGGTCCCACTCCTGCCGGGCTGAAGGGGGAGGAAGGGGTTAATCACTTAGCTTTCTCCAGCGCCGGGGTCCCTCGGCGCTGGGGGAATCTCCTCCTTCTTCCGACGTCCCTCTTCACAATGCTTTCCTATGGATGGCAGCGTCTTCTCACTGTGATTAACCCTAGTGTAAACATAGCAGTTTCTCTGAAACTGCTATGTTTACAGCTGCAGGTTTAAAACTAGCTGGACCTGGCACCCAGACCACTTCATTGAGCTGAAGTGGTTTGGGTGCCTATAGTGGTCCCTTAAGTAAAGAAGAATATTTTTTACTCTCTTGTGCAACAGGAAATTGCTTGAAATTTTATTTTGCTCCACTCCCCTGCCCCCACTTTCTTTTGGTTCAGCATCGGAAACCGAGATGTGTTAAAAGCATATCAGAACGCTACTACAGCATTAGGATCTGTGTTATATGGAATTTCTTTATTTAAAAGAAAAAAAGATCTAGGGCTTATTATTTTATTTTTTTAATTTCCACTTTTTCTATTGTATGTATTATTATTATTATTGTTATTATTATAATTATCATCGACATTTATATAGCGCCAACAGATTCCGTAGCGCTTGTGTACCAAACATGTTGTAAAAATATTGAAGTTCCAATAGAAACAATGTATAAGATTTTCGAATGCAGCGGCACTGTCATGCCGAATTCCGTTTTTTTTTTAACCCCCCTCCCGCCTCAACTACATCCAATCGACCCCCTAGTCATCCCCAAATGCCCCTATGCCCCCCACATTACCTATTTTTTATTCTTTATTTTCTGCCCCGATCTATATTCAGGGCGCCGCCATCTTTGTGTGGGTAGGTGAAGTCCCTGTGGGACACGTCATCTGCCCACACTAGATAGCCCTGAGATTCCCGCACATGCCCAGTGAAACATCTGGACATGCGAACGGGAATTTCACCTATTCATTCATTCATCAGACAGACGAATGAATGAATAGAAAAAATCAGACGAACAAACTAACACTGTGTATCAGTGTTCGTTTGTTTGTTCGGTTTATTACAAGGAGGGAGCTACCGACGTGCAGCTCCCTCCTTGCAATATGTAAAGACAGAAGCGGCAGGGAGCAGTGCTCCCCACCACTTCATAAGCCCCCCAGGTCCCCTCCTCACTCTATGGGGGTCAATATGACCCCCATAATAGCACAAGGGAGATTAAAATCTCCCCAATGCCCCTACTCGCTATATCGCGAGTAGGGGCATGTCCACTAAACAGTGACTGGGCGGCGGGTGGGGGCCATAATAGTAATAAGGGGGGGGGGGAACCTACTGTCCTCCACCCCCCGGCCCCCACCCCTGGGCGGCGGGTGGGGGCCATAATAGTAATAGGGGGGGGACCTACTGCCCCCCCCCCCCGGCCCCCACCCCTGGGCGGCAGGTGGGGGCCATAATAGTAATAAGGGGGGGACCTACTGTCCCCCCCCCGGCCCCCACCCCTGGGCGGCGGGTGGGGGCCATAATAGTAATAAGGGGTGGGGACCTACTGTCCTCCACCCCCCGGCCCCCACCCCTGGGCGGCGGGTGGGGGCCATAATAGTAATAGGGGGGGGGGGGACCTACTGTCCTCCCCCCCCGGCCCCCACCCCTGGGCGGCGGGTGGGGGCCATAATAGTAATAAGGGGGGGGGACCTACTGTCCTCCAGCCCCCGGCCCCCACCCCTGGGCGGCGGGTGGGGGCCCTAATGGAAAAAGGGGGGGGGGGGGACCTACTGTCCTCCCCCCCGGCCCCCACCCCTGGGCGGCGGGTGGGGGCCATAACGATAATGGGGGGGACCTACTGTCCTCCCCCCGCCCCCACCCCTGGGCGGCGGGTGGGGGCACTAAGTAAATTCCCCCCCATCAAGGTGACTAGGGGTGCCCAAGCCCCTAGTCACCCACCCCCCACGCAAATAAAAAATGCCCCTACCTACCCCCCTCACCCTAAAAAATAGTGAGGGGGGAATAAAATTGCTAACCTGTAAAGTAAAATTAAACTTACCATTCGACGTCTTCTTTTTTCTAAAATCTTCATTTTTCAGCCCCAAAAAAGGCGAAATAAAAAACCATCATAGCCGTCGAACTAAAAATAAAATAAAAAACCCGAGCGCAAAAAAAAAACCAGACGAAAAAGAAAAAACCCGAGCGCACAAAAAAATAATCCATCTTCACCCATGGAGGGCTCCGCGCAGACTGAGCTCCGCAGGGCGGGGCAAGGCTTATAAAGCCTTGCCCCGCCCTGCAATTAGCCTAAGAACACTCTGATTGGTGGGTTTAAGCCAATCAGAGTGCTCTTTGTCATTTTACAAGCGTGGGAAAGTTCTTTGGAATTTTCCCACGCTTGTAAAATGACACAGAGCACTGTGATTGGATGGCTTGAAATCCATCCAATCACAGTGCTCTGTGTCATTTTACAAGCGTGGGAAAGTTCCAAAGAACTTTCCCACGCTTGTAAAATGACACAGAGCACTGTGATTGGATGGCTTGAAATCCATCCAATCACAGTGCTCTGTGTCATTTTACAAGCGTGGGAAAATTCCAAAGAACTTTCCCACGCTTGTAAAATGACACAGAGCACTGTGATTGGATGGATTTCAAGCCATCCAATCACAGTGCTCTGTGTCATTTTACAAGCGTGGGAAAATTCCAAAGAACTTTCCAACGCTTGTAAAATGACACAGAGCACTGTGATTGGATGGATTTCAAGCCATCCAATCACAGTGCTCTGTGTCATTTTACAAGCGTGGGAAAATTCCAAAGAACTTTCCCACGCTTGTAAAATGACAAAGAGCACTCTGATTGGCTTAAACCCACCAATCAGAGTGTTCTTAGGCTAATTGCAGGGCGGGGCAAGGCTTTATAAGCCTTGCCCCGCCCTGCGGAGCTCAGTCTGCGCGGAGCCCTCCATGGGTGAAGATGGATTATTTTTTTGTGCGCTCGGGTTTTTTCTTTTTCGTCTGGTTTTTTTTTTTGCGCTCGGGTTTTTTATTTTATTTTTAGTTCGACGGCTATGATGGTTTTTTATTTCGCCTTTTTTGGGGCTGAAAAATGAAGATTTTAGAAAAAAGAAGACGTCGAATGGTAAGTTTAATTTTACTTTACAGGTTAGCAATTTTATTCCCCCCTCACTATTTTTTAGGGTGAGGGGGGTAGGTAGGGGCATTTTTAATTTGGGTGGGGGGTGGGTGACTAGGGGCTTGGGCACCCCTAGTCACCTTGATGGGGGGGGGGGGGGGGAAATTTACTTAGTGCCCCCACCCGCCGCCCAGGGGTGGGGGCGGGGGGGGGGCAGTAGGTCTCCCCCCCCTTATTACTATGATGGCCCCCACCCGCCGCCCAGGGGTGGGGGCCGGGGGGGGGAGGACAGTAGTTCCCCCCCCCTTTATTACTATTATGGCCCCCACCCGCCGGCCAGGGGTGGGGGCCGGGGGGGAGGACAGTAGGTCCCCCCCCCTACTACTATTATGGCCCCCACCCGCCGCCCAGGGGTGGGGGCCGGGGGGGGGGACAGTAGGTCCCCCCCCTCATTATCTTTATGGCCCCCACCCACCGCTCAGGGGTGGGGGCCGGGGGGGGGACAATAGGTCTCCCTCCCTTATTTTACTTTACGGCCCCCACCCGTCATTTAGGGGTGGGGGGCAATATTTTTTTTATTTTTTTTCTACAGTGAGCAGCCACAGGCTGCTCACTGCTTACTAGACATGCCCCTACTCGCGGTATAGCGAGTAGGGGCATATTATTTACTAATACCAAGTCATTTTTACTTGGTGTTAGTAAATTTGGCTGAAAGACCAATTTAGGTCTTTCAGCCTTTTAGTAGATAGCTCCCTGATACCGTGGGAATTAGGGAGTTATCTACTAAGCGGCTGCAAGATGCAGCCACAGCAATGAATAGGATCGGAGTTTCATTCATTTGAATGAAATTCCGATCCGAACAAAGTACCGAATTGCATCCTAACACCAATGGAGAAACAGTGCTCATTCTGTTAGGATGCAATTCGGCAGTTTTGCCGGCGTTCTGTCTAAGTGACAGGACTTTCGGCAATACTGACAGGAAGCATTGTGGGAACAGGGAGGAAAGCTAGGGATCATGGGAAAATTGCTCTGACCAGCGGAAATGAAGCACACTTTGCTCCTCCGCTGGTCAGAGCTGGTCAAGCGGAGGAATCCTCCATAAGACAGAGTCCCTACTTTGTCTTATGATTTTAAAGAAAACTAAAGAAGAATGGAAGAAAAGAATAACAGATCCCGAGAGAGGGGGAGAAGAGGAAGAGATTGAGGAAAGGTAAGTTCGGCATGACAGTGCCGCTTTAATGTAAAAGTGAACATTTCTGGATTCAGTACATAGCAAAATGTTATAAATAGTCTAGCATCCTATATGCACAAAATGGCTAACTAGCATGACACTCAAAGGGTTTAGGCAATGTTTACAGTCAGGCTAAATGTCTCACTAATGATCTCATCAAGAGTGCAATTGAGTCTTACCTTTTCCAAATGACATCTCTGTTGAGTAAACAAGGTGATATCCTATTCTTTTCATGATGTTGAGCAGATTACAGTGCATTCCTCGACAAAATCTTCCTCTTTTAATTCTGCAATAGCTGCACATGTTACACATTGTTACTTAAAAACGAATCCTTTTACGACAGATGACACATCACTGGTGCATTTAGTACTATCATCATGGATCAATTCTTGACATTACCAGTAGTTTTGATATTCAAAGCTAGCACCAAATACACCTTTCTGCAGGTTACTCACATCTATGAACTGTTAAACATTTAACCACATAAGAAGAGGGGGGAAGGGGGTAACAAACAAAAAATATTTAGTCTTCTGCCTTGTCACCTATTCAATCAGAAAATCCTCTAAATCAGTTACGCTTCAAGTTTAGCCAAAAATTTTAATTTCAGCCCTAGTGAATGATCCCCGAAATTATGTGATATAAAGTAATTTTAAAGTGCTATTTTTTTAATCTTATGTAAATAAAGTTTCTTCTATGTGCAAACAGTATTAAAGTGACCACAATTAAAATATATAAAACTATATAATATATGCAATTTCAGGTTTTCAATGTGATCCCTTTGACCTGTTTATTTATTTTTTTCTTCTGTACTTCTCCACCAATTAACTGGAAACGGCAAATAAGTAATTAATGAAACACCATAGGGTCAGGAATACAAACGTGTATTCCTAACCCTATGGTGTTAAAACCACAATTTAGGTGGTCGACCCCCTTTAAAAAGCAGTAAAATTCACTATTATACCAACCTGCACAGGTCTGCCTCCTGGGCTGAGATTATCAGTATTGGCGATCTCAACCAATACAATGCTTTCCTATGGGAAAACATTGGATTGGCTGAGAATGTAAATTCTGATGATCTCAGCCAAGGAGGCGAGGCGGGGACAGAGCCTAACACCGCCCTGGCCAATCAGCATCTCTTGAGAGAGTTGAATTGAATCAATGCATTTCTGTGGGGAAATTTTAGCGTCTCCAGCGTGAAGACACTGAACGTCAGTGTTTTAAATTGTGCAGCATTGGCCCAGGAAGCACCTCTAGTGGCAGTTTCAGCTTGAAAAGGCAGTGTTTACAGCAAAAAGTCTGCAGGGACATAGTACACTCACCAGAACAACTACATGAAGCTGTTGTTGTTCTGGTGACTATAGTGTCCCTTTAAAATGCTAGGAATTATTTTGGTTTTACTAGTTTTTGATTACTATCTAAATTACCAGAATACACATCTTATATATAGTTATTTTCATGTTTATAATTCAAAGGTAACAATGTCAGGGATTTTAGTGTCTATAAAACTGACTGTAAGAAAGAATAGTTGTTGTTTTTTACTTGGTTATATCCAGAGAATGATGGGTTGTAGACATAGGCGTGCGCACGGGGTGTGCCGGGTGTGCCTGGGCACACCCTAATCCCCGTGGCCCGCACTATGTGCCTCCCTCCGTGGGCCGGTGAGGGAGATCAAAGATCTCCCTCACCGACCCACAGGCAGTGAGGGAAGCAGGAGAGGACCTGAGGAGCTCTTGCCAGCAGCTCCGCCGGGTTCCTCTCGCAAGGTCGGAGCGTTGCCGCGACCACTGGACCACCAGGGATGGCAGCAGCACGGTCTCCCCTCCCTACAAAAAGTAAGAAGGTAGGGGGGCTATTAAATACACACAAACAGCACCCACACAGCGCACACACACACATACATCACCCTTACACACACAGCACCCTCACACACACACACTAACAGCACCCTTACACACACACACACACACACACACACACACACACACACACAGCAGTATATATGTGTGTGTGTGTGTATATATATGTATATATACGCGGCGTGTGTGTTTGTGCTTTAGGGTGCACACCCTTATAAAATAGGCTGCCCACGCCTATGGTTGTAGATAAAGCTAAACACTTACTTAACTCCATTATCTTGTTGGAGGATGTACTTTCTGTAAAACTAGAGGATAAAGAGGGAGTGGGAAGCTAGGTGTAACCGACGCTAGGTAGGTTTTAATGCTTTTATACAGGTAAGTAGAAGAAAGGTCCCAACAGTTTGATAAAATTAACAGAAAACATTTCATATAGGGATGGTGGTGGGTATAATGGGGGAGTAAGACACATGGAGTGGCTGGGGGGCTGAATGAGAGTATAAGACAAATGGAGAGGCTGGGGGAGCGCAATGCATGAATAGGACAAATGGAGGGGTTTGTGGAGCACAATGAGGAAATAAGACACATGGAGGGGCTGGTCAGCAGAATGTAGTAATAACACACACATGGGGAATAAGACAAATGGAGCGGCTAGAAAGGGGGAATAAAAAACATGGATGGACTGGGGGTAGAATGGGGGAATAAGACACATGGAGGGGCTGTGGGCAATAAGTGAATATACTCTCAATGTGTACAAAAGTTGGAATATGTCATCTATTGTGTCATCTATTGTGGTGGTGGCGGTGGGAGTAATAGCTAGCTGTCATAGTTATCAAACAAAATCACTATATGAGATGATGTAGTGTTTTACTTACTGACAATGTATGCAGTAATGCTAGATGCAATCCATAAAATGAGGCGGAGGATGGCTTAGAAGAGGAAGACAGTCCTAGCATACATGTAGACGAGTAACAGTCAGTAACATAATATTAAGTGAGTTTGGTCATCATATGTAGTAACTTTACTGTACATATAAGAAGTACACTACAACAAAATATATTGGTCTGGAAAATAAATGCCAACTCTAAGACTGGATCTGGTCTGCCAGATCACCAAAGAGAAAAGGCTTAAGAAGCCGGGGATAATACTTTACTCTTAGCCACTGTGTTACACAGAGCAATCACAGGAGCAGGTAATTTAAGTTTAGTGGATCAGATAACAGTAAGGTCTGATCCAACATGGCTGCTCAGCCTTAATAAAATAAAATAAAAAAAGTGAAATTTTCTCCCCAAAAAATCACAATACATAATTTAATAAGAGCATTACATTTCAATAGCTGTAATAAACTTAAGAAAAAAAAGAATTTGACAGTTGCCATTTAAGCATCACAAGAGCAACCACTGCACAGAACTCCTGAGAGCATTAGGATTTTCTGAACTTGAGTTGCGTTCCATGTCATTAAAAAATGTATACAGGGGTGGGGCCTGACCACAGAGAGGAGCGTAAGCAAACCTCAACAGCTCCTGCTGCAGGCAACGATTAAAGTGAACTTTCATTGCCCAAACAACAATTTATTGAAGCGAGACAGTCACCAAACCAAAAGCGACAACCAGCAGCACGAATTGATACCACGTACGAGCCTGTTTGGAGCAACATTTGCCCGATAGGAGTCTGAGGCCTACAAGCATGGCGAGTGCAGGGGAGACGGCCGCTCCTCTGCCGCCACGACCGACTGAGCTTCTGTGCCAGGGTCCACGTTCCCCCCCCCCATGGACCGGTCTACCCCCAAAACGTGAGCACTCACCCACAACTTGAATCAGGTCGCAAGGCTGCCTGGCAGGAGACCCAAGGCCTCACTAAGATGGCTGACGGCACCGCCGCCCACACAACACAAGCACCCACTGACTGGGCCGCAGCCTTCCAGACGAGGTTCGACAACATATGCAGGCAATTCTGGGACCGTCTGGAGGATCGACACCAGCCGCCAAGTCCGGGCCATCACTCCTTCGGTGGGAAGGTAGTCGGGGAATTGCCAGCGACATCTGTGGCCACATGTGCCGTACTTGCCAGCCCTTCAGGAGCAGTTAATAGTCCCCTTCACGTCTTCTTTCGTCGTAATGGGCTTGGATGTAAATTGGTCCTCACGACTCTTTTACTGGCGGGCTCCTTTTCGGCTGCCTTTGCCAGTTCAGGAGGGCAGTCTGGGCCCAGCACGGGGAACTCCCGTCTCAGCATGTGTCGCCTCCATGAGGCCGGATTACCCCACCGGCCGAGCCATCAACGTCCTTTGCCTGGGTAAGTTGCTTTTGTTTTTCTTTAAGTCGTCTGTGGCCCGGCATGCAGGATCGGCATGTATTATGACCGACTCATGGTCACTCGAGTCTGGTCTTGCGGCTGCGGGTAGGCCTTGAAAGTCCTTTACGGTGCTCACAGCCTTCTTTCAGGGTCTAATTGGCCTCTTTTTAAAGCTGGTGTTATCCTTAACTTTATTTCAGCAGGTAACCCGGTCTTTGTGCCTTTTGTGGGCGTTTCAGAGCCAGTTTAGTTTGTTTGGGCCGGGAGCCATGTTAGTCTGCTGCCATGCGGCTTGGCTGCCCGCCCCCCTATATGACTGTTTTGCCGCTCGAATACCTGAAGCATTGACAGTTAGATTAGCCTATCTCAGAACAGTTAACGGTATAGAATTATCCAGACTAGTCATGCTGCCAGATCATACGCAACATTAAGTTGCATCGCAGTTACTCTTATAATGCCCACTACATTATGCATACTGATGTTATTGCTTGTCACTCTGGTGACTTCCAATTAGATGTGTGTACCTAGCTTGTTTATCCTCTTACAAATACAAAAAAATGTGCCAATAATTCAATGTCATCTATGTGTATATACCTTACTTTAATGGGCTTGTACTATGCTGTTGTGGCATCGTCAGCTTTTATGTTATCTCGTGCACAAATAAAATAAAGAATTAAAAAAAAATGTATACAGCATTAACAAGATTTTAAAGAATTTAAGTAATCTGTGTCAGACTACAATAATAAGCTAGCATGTGTCAGAGTCAAACATGATTTTAATATGGCTGCTACATCATGCATTTCTCTTGAGAAAAGTGGTCTCTCATGTGAACCTCATAAGAAGATGTAATTGTGCCTGCTTTATACACCTATGCAAAAGATGTCCTACAACAGCCACATATGCATACTTCTCAAGAATGGGAGGTATAGATCCATAACTGTGTGTGAGCAGCTTAGAAGATGACGATGACCAGGCGTGAGCCCACCTTAAAGGAGCATATCAGTGTCCCCTGTAAGTGTTTTTTAAAAAAAATATTTATTGATTGATTTTTCATCAGTTATAGGGGATACAGAATAAAGAAAGGGGAATGGGTGCAGTTCAATGAAAAACAATTGTTTTGGTATCCAAATAAAAGGCCAAAACACACAGTTGTTCAACTTAAAATCAGCATACTGTGAGCGAAAAAGTGGAATAGTGCTTGATGGCAGATATATCAGGCCTGATTTGTTAAACAGCAGCCAGATAATCTTTAGTTAAATGCCCCAGGGAGAGAGGTTAAAGTTTGCAATATACATTGCTGATGCTCTACAAAACACGGTATGGGTCCCTGGGGCGGAGCATTTGGAGAGCAGGGTGGGCCAATGCTCCAACAGCACTAGTTGCTGTGTACTGACCAGAATCTTGATTAAGCTTCAGAATTAACTAATTGGCACTCACCTGTAGCTGGTCAATTAGCAGACAGGCCTTTAAAAGAAGAGATTAGCCTACTGCAGGGTGAGGGAGAAAAAGCCAGCTAGGAGAGCTGAAGGAGAGAGGAGCAACAATTGTGTTTATTGCAAATCCATTTTGTTTTGTTTTTGGAAAATTGGTAAGTGGGAAAGCCACCCAATTACAGATAGTGATTTCTGTCTAGTAAGAGCAAGGAATTTTTGTTTGTTTATTATTATTTAAAGCACCTGTTTTTCTTATCAAATAAAAAAAGGAAAACTGAGCTGAATGTGTCCTGGACTTTGTATACCCTAGAAGGCTGTGGTTACTGCAAGATCAGTGACAACATCCTACCTGTAAAAGAGGGGGTTTGTTACATATGGTGGAGAATGCGGGCAGCCACGTAAGCCTGAGGGTAAAAGTCATTTAAAGCTCAACATGGAGGATGTTATCAAGGCTCTGATCCAATCTACCTCTGTGCAACAGGAGGCTAACAGGAGAGCTGCAGAAAACAGTGCAGCCCTGCAGCAACTGGTGCTGGCCCAGGCAGAGTGTGCTAAAGTCCTGGCAAAAACACAGATGGAGTGCTTGGTGAAACAGATTGCTGTGACACAAGCAGAGATGTTTAAAGTAGCCCGTGAGGAGCAGCAAAAAGTCACCCAGGGACTACAACAGGAAATCCAAGCTATCTCTGCAAAGCTGAATGGAGACCCTGATGGAAGATACCAGGGGCCAAAGGTAATTCGGGCGAGCCACTACCTTCAGAAAATGACTGCATCAGATGATGTTGAGGCGTACCTTTTGGCATTTGAACGCACTGCTGAGAGGGAGGGATGGCCGGCTGATGAGTGGGCAAGCATACTTGCACCGTTCCTACGTGGAGAGCCGCAGAAGGCATATTATGATCTAGAACCAGCGAATGCAAGTAACTACGGCAAACTGAAAGCTGAAATCTTGGCACGACTGGGTGTAACCTCTGCAGTACGTGCCCAAAGGTTCCACTCATGGTCATATTCTTCTGACAAAGCCGCGCGTTCCCAAATGTTTGACCTCATACACCTCGCACGGAAATGGCTACAACCTGAAATCCATACAGCTAGCCACATTGTGGAAACATTAGTAATGGACCGGTTTTTGCATGGTTTACCAGCTGCCCTGCGTCGCTGGGTCAGCCAAAGTGATCCCCATACAGCTGATCAACTGATTGCCTTGGTGGAAAGATATGTGGCTGCAGGAGAACTGCTACGTCCTACTTCACAGGAAAACCCCCGCAATCCTAAGCCCCAAGGTTCTGCAAGACCTGGTAAGACTGTTCAAGGTTTAAGGGGAGCTGAAGAGCTGCAGCTCTATAAACAAAACACCAGGGGGGCATCCAGGTCTAATAGGCCTGAGAGAGGAACTAATTGGTGGTCAGATTTTACTGTCAAATGTTTCAAGTGCCAAGAGGATGATCATATGGCCAAAGACTGTCCATTGAAAGATGAACCTATGGAATGCAATATGGGCAAAGATGAGGGAGCACGTTAATTTTTGGTCAACTGTTATGGTACTGTTAACAATGACTATGATAATAACCCTCATGAATGCTGTGTAACTGTGAATGGGAAAATGTCTAAAGCATTACTTGATTCAGATAGTATTGTTACGTTGGTAGCAGAGTCTATAATACCTTGTGTAAAACCTGATCATGTACAGAAAATAGGCATTATCTGTGTTCATGGTGATAAAAAGGAATACCCCACTGAGGAAGTAAATATTGGAACCCAGTATGGGGATTTAAAGTACCGAGTGGGTAGAGTACCTAGATTAGCCCATGAGGTAGTGATCGGTAGAGACTTTCCACATTTTCTAGAATTATGGGCAGCTGTACAAAAGATAGACCAAAGTTTATCAGAAATTAGTCAATCTGCCGAGGATAATGTGTTCCCTTTTTCCGATATTGACTTGGGTTTTGACCACTGTGACAGAAAAAGAAGAAAATACTGCCCTAAACCAGTATTAATAGGAGATAACTCAGCTCAAACTAGTGAGGAGACTACTAATACTGCAGACAATTGATATTGGGATCAGTCCGGGTAATTTTAAAAGTGCTCAGTGGGAAGATCCCACTTTAGTGACAGCTAGAAATGATATTAAAGTTGTAAATGGGGTTGCTAATCAGCCAGGAGAAGCACTGCCGTTTCCCTATTTTGAAGTACAAAATGACCTAATTTACCGTGTAGAAAAAAAGGATTCAGATATCATTAAGCAGCTGTTGGTTCCCCAGACTTACCAAAACATAGTACTAAAGTTAGCTCACAGCCACATATTAGGGGGACACTTGGGAGTTGAAAAAACTAGAGAGAGAGTCCTTAGAAGGTTTTACTGGCCTGGAGTGTTTGCTGCTATTACAAACTATTGCTCCTGATGTCCTGAGTGCCAGTACAGGGCTCCTTTCAAGTCTTTTCGTAGCCCACTTGTACCCTTACCCATAATTGATGTACCTTTTGAAAGGATCACTATGGACTTAGTGGGGCCACTGGCAGGGCCAGATTAAGAGCCCAGTGGGCCTGGTGCTGACAATTATGATGGGCCTAATTACAGAATCATATCGACCAAAACCAGTAAAACACTCCCAAGCGTCATGTATCTGATGGAGATGGTGCTGGAGAGAAAGAAAAAAAGCAGCTATAAGAAAACACATACTCTATGCTAATCTCTCACTAATTTATGTTTTCATCTTTCAAGTAAATCTATATCCCCTAACAACAGTGTCCAGTCAAGCAGGAAGTCAATGGGCAGGCTAAAAGGGTGTGCCACTGGTGAGAATCACGTAACCTGCCAAAAGGGGAGAACATGCCCAAAAAGAGGACATGTCTGCCCAAAGAATTAGAAGGCCAGCCTGGCATGAATGCATGTCAGGCTGCCTGCCAATCATGCAGCTGGCCAACTAAGGGCATAGCACCCTGAGCTTGGCATAAATGCATCTAATGATGCGCTCGCTCAACGCTTTCTAAGGACTGTCTCCTAGCACTCGCTGGTCCACTTGTCTCCTTACCTTCTTACTAGCAGGCAGAAGCTCCTGGTATATAGTCTGGGACAGAGAAAAGGTGTATGTAGTGAGTGTAGAAGAAAGGGAACATGCTGTAACTCCGCATGCTGTTTGCCTCAGAAAAAAGCAGTCTGCTGACATCATTAGAAGTGGTGGCCTGATCCAATCACAGTGCTTCCCCATAGGATTGGTTGAGACTGACAAAGAGTCATGTCAGAGCCAGCATGATTCAAACACAGCCCTGGCCAATCAGCATATCCTTAGAGAGATGAATTGAATTAATGAATCTCCATGAGGAAAGTTCAGTGTCTGCATGCAGAGGGAGGAGACACTGAATGTTTGGATGCATTTTAGGCAGCCATGACCCAGGAAGGATCTCTAACAGCCATCTGAGGAGTGGCCAGTGAAGTTATCACTAGGCTGTAATGTAAACACTGCATTTTCTCTGAAAAGACCGTGTTTACAGCAAAAAGCCTGAAGGTAATGATTCTACTCACCAGAAAAAATTCAATAAGCTGCAGTTGTTCTGGTGACTATAGTGTCCATTCAACTATATTCATTGTCAGCCAGTCCACACAAGTTTTATTTCCATACATACAGTTTCCATACTTAAGTAAGAGTATGTGAAAAGTAGTTAGGGTTGCCACCTCTCTTGGAAAAACATACCGGATTTACTAATTTGCATAATTAAATATGTATGGATGACATCACATTATGTAAATCACAAGGAGTGACATAAGAGAAAATGTAAAATCACCAAAAAACTACTTAGTTTGATTCTGCTGTATAGATGGATACTATACACTGGGAGACTAGGGGTCATTGGGAGACTAGGGGTCATTGGGAGACTAGGGCTCACTGGGAGACTAGGGCTCACTGGGAGACTAGGGACACTGTGTCCCCATGTGTCTGTGTCATAATGTCTCCCAATGTCCTTTAGTGTCTCAGTGTCTGCCATAATGTCTCCCAGTGTCCCTTAGTGTCTCAGTGTATGTCTCCTTGCAGCCTTTCCCCCCATTCCTTACTTCGCTGAGCTGTAGGCTGTCTCTGCAGGGTGGGTGTTGCTGTCTGGACTCTCTGTAGCTGCACCCCTGCAGATCAGTGAGTTAAGATAGGCACAGAGGGATATGCTGGAACTTCCTATCCCTGCCGGTCTCCACATACAGTGACCCCTACTGGCCAGTGCTGGTAATGCATAGTAATCTCTTGTTTATACTGAGAAAAATACCAGCATTTGTATTGCCAGTATCACTGCAATATTGGCACCAGCCAGGCAGCCTCAAATACTGGCTGTTCCAATAAAATAAAAGAAAGGTGGAATCCCTAAGAGTAGTGTGTGTGTGTGAGTGTGAAAAAAAAAAATGTAAAAAAAAAAAAAAAATCTTTTTTTTTTTTTTTTTTTTTTTAAATCAATGGGCCTATTCCATGGGCCTGGGCCTGGAGCTGCAGCTCCATCAGCCCCTATGTTAATCCGGCCCTGGCCACTGGTAAAGTCCGCTAGGGGACACCAGTACACTGCGTGCAGAATTATTAGGCAAATTAGTATTTTGACCACATCATCCTCTTTATGCATGTTGTCTTACTCCAAGCTGTATAGGCTCGAAAGCCTACTACCAATTAAGCATATTAGGTGATGTGCATCTCTGTAATGAGAAGGGGTGTGGTCTAATGACATCAACACCCTATATCAGGTGTGCATAATTATTAGGCAACCTCCTTTCCTTTGGCAAAATGGGTCAAAAGAAGGACTTGACAGGCTCAGAAAAGTCAAAAATAGTGAGATAACTTGCAGAGGGATGCAGCACTCTTAAAATTGCAAAGCTTCTGAAGCGTGATCATCGAACAATCAAGCGTTTCATTCAAAATAGTCAACAGGGTCGCAAGAAGCGTGTGGAAAAACCAAGGCGCAAAATAACTGCCCATGAACTGAGAAAAGTCAAGCGTGCAGCTGCCAAGATGCCACTTGCCACCAGTTTGGCCATATTTCAGAGCTGCAACATCACTGGAGTGCCCAAAAGCACAAGGTGTGCAATACTCAGAGACATGGCCAAGGTAAGAAAGGCTGAAAGACGACCACCACTGAACAAGACACACAAGCTGAAACGTCAAGACTGGGCCAAGAAATATCTCAAGACTGATTTTTCTAAGGTTTTATGGACTGATGAAATGAGAGTGAGTCTTGATGGGCCAGATGGATGGATTGGTAAAGGGCAGAGAGCTCCAGTCCGACTCAGACGCCAGCAAGGTGGAGGTGGAGTACTGGTTTGGGCTGGTATCATCAAAGATGAGCTTGTGGGGCCTTTTCGGGTTGAGGATGGAGTCAAGCTCAACTCCCAGTCCTACTGCCAGTTTCTGGAAGACACCTTCTTCAAGCAGTGGTACAGGAAGAAGTCTGCATCCTTCAAGAAAAACATGATTTTCATGCAGGGCAATGCTCCATCACACGCGTCCAAGTACTCCACAGCGTGGCTGGCAAGAAAGGGTATAAAAGAAGAAAATCTAATGACATGGCCTCCTTGTTCACCTGATCTGAACCCCATTGAGAACCTGTGGTCCATCATCAAATGTGAGATTTACAAGCAGGGAAAACAGTACACCTCTCTGAACAGTGTCTGGGAGGCTGTGGTTGCTGCTGCACGCAATGTTGATGGTGAACAGATCAAAACACTGACAGAATCCATGGATGGCAGGCTTTTGAGTGTCCTTGCAAAGAAAGGTGGCTATATTGGTCACTGATTTGTTTTTATGTTTTTGAATGTCAGAAATGTATATTTGTGAATGTTGAGATGTTATATTGGTTTCACTGGTAAAAATAAATAATTGAAATGGGTATATATTTGTTTTTTGTTAAGTTGCCTAATAATTATGCACAGTAATAGTCACCTGCACACACAGATATCCCCCTAAAATAGCTATAACTAAAAACAAACTAAAAACTACTTCCAAAAATATTCAGCTTTGATATTAATGAGTTTTTTGGGTTCATTGAGAACATGGTTGTTGTTCAATAATAAAATTAATCCTCAAAAATACAACTTGCCTAATAATTCTGCACTCCCTGTATATATTAGTCATCTTGGACTATGCAACTCGCTAGGCCATTCCCTTGCGTAATACTTCTGCAAAGTTAATATCTAAGGAACTTATGTTGATGTTCAGTAGGGTGGGTATCCCTAAAGAAATCCTGACGGACCAGGGGACCCCGTTCATGTCCAGAGTCACAAAAGAGATGTGCAGGCTCTTGCAGGTTAAACATCTTAAGACCTCAGTATATCACCCACAGACTGATGGTTTAGTAGAGAGGTTCAACAAAACCCTGAAGAGTATGCTACATAAGGTAATTGATGCAGATGGAAAAAATTTGGATATTTTTTTTTCAAAATTCTTTATTTTCAATTTTTCAACTGTTAATGTGGGGTACAGAATGAAAAGAGGGGAGGGGTACAAGTACAATTCACATATTTGAGTGAGTAAGGATTTGGCTTGTCTGAGCCGGAGAGAAAGAGGCCGGGATAACCATGGCTCGTGAATAAGATGTCCTTTAACGATGGTCTCTTTAGCTGACGTTGTCTGATGGTCTTGAGGGTGTCATGGGGGTGAGCTGTCGCTCAGTGATTGTGTCTTTAGGTTAGTACCCTATGTGTCTGGGGGGGTAACAGTGGTGGGTAGGGTAGTTGGGAGATGGGGGGGTTGCGTGTCCGCTCGTGTATCTCTGTGGTCTCCATGAGACCGGCCTCTCGCGGTCTGGTGCGGGGTTGGTCGCTGTGGTTGGGCCATGAGCTGTCAGAGTCAGTGATCTGTGGTGGCCGTTTCGGGACAAGAGCCCTTCCAGGGCGGTGGGGGCCTTGTGGTGAAAGTTATGGGGAGAGGGGCGTGGGGGTGTTGGCCCTCTGAAGGTTTCGGGTAGTGAGGGGTCGGTGTCTTGGGGGGGGCGTGGTACCCTCGTTTCCATTGGAGAATCTTCAGTTGTGTGAGGCAGGGGTTGAAGTGTCAGTTTAGGTTGGGAATAACATTGGTGGGTCGATTGTCAGTGGTCTGGCGAAGTTGCCTGGGGGGTCGGTGGGGGGTGAGGGGGTTAGGGGAGGTCGAAGAAGTGGTATCTTGGAGGGGTCGTAGTGGAGTAGGACGGCTGATGTCTGTAGGAGTTGGGAAAGTTTAGGGGTGGGTCAGCCTGTATATGATCCAGGGGTCCCATATTTTGTTGTGGTGGTGGGTTGTGTCGTGAAGTAGGGCCGAGAGATTGTCCATTTCCCTGGCTTCCTCTATTTTCTTAATAGCTGTGTCCATGGTGGGAATGTTTTTGTTGCCCCATTGTTCGGCAATTGTACGCCGCGCGGCCAAGGCGATTTTAGCGAGTAGTTTGATTTGTGCCCTAAATAGGGGGGGATGGGGTTTGGATAGTAACCAGAACTACGGATCAAGAGGGATCTCAGTATGAAGGAGAGCTGATGCTAGGTCTGCGATTTTCGTCCAGAGTTGTGCGATGTGTGGGCAGTGCCACCAGGCATGAATGTAGGTGCCCTGTGACCCACAGCCCTTCCAGCAATCGTCCGTGGTCGAGCATTTCATTTGCTTCATCCGTAGGGGCGTCAGGTACCATCGGAGGAGCGTTTTGTAGGCCTGTTCTCTATGGTTAACGCATATGGTTAGGGATGCAGTTGCTTCCCATATTGCCGACCAGTCTGACGGGTCATTGGGGGGGCCGATGTCCCTTTCCCACGCTTTGGTGTATGCGAGTGCTTCTGACGGGGAGGAGGAGTTTAGTTGGAGGTAGATGAAGGAGATTTGGCCTTTGCGTATCGGGGTGTGTAAGCAGTCTCTTTCGAATTGGGTCAGGGTAGCGGTGGCCGTGGCGGAGTGAAGGGGGTGTTGTAGGAAGCTGCGGATCTGGAGGTATCTAAAGTGGTCAAAGGTGTTCAGTGGTGTGTGCCTGGGCAGATCTGGGAATTGGAGCAGCTGGTTGGATCGAAAGAAGTGGTAGAAGCGGTAGAGTTTGTTGTCTTCGAAATGTGCGAAGTCTCTGGGATTCATGCCGGGAGGGAATTGTTTGTTCCGGAGGATTGGGGTTAGGGGTGAGGGGGAGTTGACAAGTCGGGTATGTGGTACGGTCTTGTCCCATACCTGGAAAGAGGTGTTAAGGGCTGGGGGCGTTTGTGGAGTGGCGGGTCTGGAATGTTTGGGAACCCAGAGGAGCAGTGAGGGGTGGTCCCCACCCAACAGATCGTGTTCGAGGTCCACCCATAATTTAAGTCCTGGGGGGGCGTGTAGGTGTTGTATTTATGTCAAGTGGGCCGCCTGGAAATAGTGTAGGAAGTTGGGGAGCCCCAGTCCGCCTGTTTTCGTGGTTTTGTACATCGTGGATCTTTTTATTCTGGGTTTTTTGTTAGACCAAATGAAATTGTCGATTTTCGTCTGAAGTGCTTTGAAGTCCTTTCGGGAGATAGGGACGGGTAGGGTCTGAAATAGGTACAGGAATCTGGGGAGTAGATTCATTTTAACGGAGGCTATCCTCCCCAACCATGAGATAGGCATGGTGTTCCAGGTCTGGAGGTCCGTATAGGCTTGTTGGATTAAGGGGGGGTAGTTTAAATCGTATGTGGAGTCGGGGTTAGCCGGTAGGAGTATGCCGAGGTACCGAATGCTGGTGTCGTTATACCTAAAAGGGTGTGAGCGTCGTAGGTCATTCAGGTCATGTTCTGGGATTCCGATTGGGAGAGATTCCGTTTTGTCTAGGTTTAATTTGTACCCCGAGACTGCAGCGTACTCGTCCAGTAGTGCCAGCAGGGGAGGTATGGATTGTACAGGGTTTGTAAGTGTGAGGAGGATATCGTCGGCATAGGCCGATATTTTGTACTCCTTTTGTCTCACAATGAGACCGGTGATTAATGGGGAATCACGAATTTTTTGCAGGAGGGGTTCAAGGGAGAGGGCGAAGAGGAGCGGGGAGAGAGGGCAGCCCTGTCTGGTACCATTTTTAATCGTAATTGATGTTGGGATGGAGTTGGGTATAAGGAGGGTGGCCCTTGGGTTGTTATAGAGAGAAGACAGGGCCTCTATCAGGCCTCTATTGAGCCTGGTGGCCTGTTCAATCAGTGTGCCCCTAACCACTGCCTTGTGTGCTGCCCACAGGGAGCTGGTTGAGGTGACCGAGTGTGAGTTTTCGGTAAAGTAGTTTTCTATGGTTGCGCGTGTGTCCCTCGTGATGTCAGGGTTTTGCAGTAGAGTGGGGTTTAATCTCCAATTCCAGGGCCTGGACGCTATGGGAATGTCCATTTCAAGGGAGATTTCTGCATGGTCGGACCATGCAATGGTGCCTATTGTTGAGTTTGTGACCTGGGGTAGCAGGGAGGGGGAGATTAGGAACATGTCAATTCTAGAGTATGAGGTGTGGGGATGCGAGTAAAATGAGAAGTCTAGGGTGTTGGGGTGTTGTAGTCTCCATACGTCCTGGAGGTTTGTGTGGAGTGCGACGTTTGAGAGCAATTTGTCCAGTCTCGTTGGGTGGGGGGTGGACCTTTTCGTGTGGAGCGTGGGGCGTTTGCGGTCAAATTCAGGGGCCATAGTCGCATTAAAGTCCCCACCTACAACCAGGTGGTGGGAGCTAAATAGTTTTAAGTGTGCCCTGAGGGTCGACCAGAAGGACGGGTCAGGGGTATTGGGAGCGTAAATGGAAGTGATCGCGTATTTTTGGGTCCCCAGATGTCCCACTATTGTGAGGTATCTGCCTTGGGGGTCCGGGATAGAGCGCGTGAAGTGAATCGGACAGGATTTGTGGATCAGGATGGCCACTCCGTTGTTTTTCCCGTGATGGGAATTAGCTAGGTGGCATGTGGTGTAGTGTTTGTTGCGTAAAGGAAAGGGTCTAGAGTCAACGTAATGTGTTTCTTGGAGGAGGATTAGTTCCGCTCGCGAGCGGGTTGCCCATCTCAAAAGTTGGTGTCTTTTAGCTGGGTTGTTGAGGCCTTTGCAGTTAAGTGATATACACGAGAGTGTCCTAGGCATTTCAGGTGTTATAGGTGTGGTGGGGGTACGGTGGGACGGGGTGGTCCCCGAGAGGAGTGGTAGCTTAGTTGCGAGGGAGGGCTGTGAGGCAAGGGAAGGGTGGGGGTGTAACGTCTTGGGCTGGAGGGTAAGGGTGTGGGGAATCGGGTCTGTAGAGTCCCTGGTCTTATAGAGTACTAGCCAGGTGGTGTTGTTTGGGGGGGTGTTGGTGTTGCCTGAGGGGTGAGGGGTCGTATGTGCTTCGTGCCCTGTCGTGGGCGTTTGTGTAAATCTGGGGGGAGAGGAGGAAGGTTTTCACATTCCCTCTGTCCTCCCCCCCAGCACGCAGTGGTATGGTACACTCACGGTTGTAGGTTTCTCAAGATAGCTGTCCTAGGTAGTGCCGGGAGTGGTTTCTCTGTGGAGTCACAAGTGGGAGATAGAAGTCAGTTGGCGTCCGGGATGGGTGTCTCGATGTGGGGTTGATGGTCTGTGAGGTGTGTCATTGAAGTGGGGTCAGTCCCATGTCGAGTCCATTGTTTTCAGCTTCTGGGGGTGAAGTGCTATTCCGGACTGGAACAAACATAAAAATAAAAGCATTCGAAGGCATAACTGAACAGTAATTAACAACATTGAACAAGTAGGGATTATAGGTTGCATTTACCCGCAGTTGTGTGCATAGACAATAGATATCAAGGTGTAGGGGCGCCAAGTCAGGAGTTACGGCTCTCAGCATTAGTGACTTCTTGTTTGCCCAGTACCTATGTTTGGGCTTAGTCAGTAGGACATGGAGTGTTAGAGCAGGTTAGGAGGGTTATGAGAGCAGACCCCTCTCTAGGGTTGGTTTAAAGTATAATTTCTAAGGTCCTAAGGTGTATCTTAGTGTCTGCTCCCCCCTTCCCAAGAGCTGCTCCCTATTCTGGGGCCTGTCCCGAATGTCTCAAGGTCATCTCTCTGTATCCAGGTAAGACATGAGTTAGGTAGGGATCCGTCAGGAGTGAGGGTGTCCATAGGGAGCTGCCGTGTACCCCAGTGGTCTCACTCCCCCAGATAGAGGCATACCTGGGGATGTAGATTTCACCCTTCCTTTCCCTTATCCGTATAACGTATATGCTCCCCTGTGTAACCTCCTGTTATTGGTTTCTATGGTATTATAAATGTTCTTTTTTTTTTTTAAAGTATTGTTGTTGTTTTTTTGTTTTTTTTTGTTGTTTTTTTAATGTTTTTTTTTTTTTTGTTATTTACTTATTTATTTATTGATTGATTCTCCCCCTTCATTGTCTCCCCCCCACCCTATTTCTTGTTTATTTTTTATAATTTGTATTGCTCTTTTTTTTTTTTTTTCCCTTTTATTATTTATTATTTATTTATTTATTTTTTGTTAGATTTTTGTATTATATGTAAATATTGTTTCCCTTCTATTTTATAGTGCTATGATAGAGGTATGTTGCTAATGGGGGGGTTAGGGTCCGGTCTTGTTACCCAGCCGTCTATCGTGGTCTTGGGCATTGAGAGCTGTGGGGGGTGATCCTCCTATCTTGGCTAGTGGCAGTACGCTCCGGTCCCTTAGTAGGCCTACTTTGGGTGCGTGGAGAGACTATGGGGCAAGAAGTGACAGGGGGTCGGGTCGGGGTACCTGTCGGGGGAGTAATCCAATGGTCCTAACAGGAAAGCGTAAGTATGCCCCCCAGGTGGCTAAGGGATTGTGCCATAATTTCAGGGATCTCGACCCACATACATAACCCCGTGGACCCCCCACCCCAAGTCCCTCCGGTCCCACCCCAAGGTCCCCTGGTATACTTGCTATATCGTGGCATAGTCCGGTGGTAGAGTCCCTTTTCCTGGGCTCGGCAGGTGAGTCATATGGGCCCGGGATGGTGTCTTTGGTTTAGTCGTAGTGGAGAGTTCGGGGGAGCGCTTCCCAGGCCTGACCAGAAGATCAATGATCAGGGCAGGTGGAAGTTTGAGGTCTCGTTCAGCAGAGGGGGAGTTCATCGGGTAGCAGGGCGTCTGGTGTGTCATGCAGGGTTGTGGTGAGTGTCATCTTGGTGCAGGTAATGCTGGGGTCAGGGAAGTGTTGCGGTTACCAATCTTGCGAAGCGTTGCCGGTCTCCGGTTCTCGTGGCTGTGGTCTTTTCTTTTTAGGGGGACGTGGAGAGCGGGGCCTGGTGTCTTGGCGGGCGTCGGTCTCTCGTCGGAAGGCGGAGGTGTTTTGCAACAGTTGGACTCCCAGCGAGTCCGCAAAGGGCCCCATCTCTGCTGGATGCAGGAGTATGTGGGTTTGTTCGTCCTTTCTGACAATCAACTTGAAGGGATGGCCCCACATGTATTTCAGCCCTTGTTGGTGGAGGGCCATAGTGAGGGGTTTGAGGTCTCTCCGCTTCTTCAACGTTAGCGGTGAGAGGTCCTGAAAAAAGGTGAGCATGGTGTCTTTGTATTTGGGCTGTTCGTGTCTTGCCGCCTGGATCAATTTTTCCTTTGCCGTGAAATGGCGGAGGCGGGTGATGACGTCCCTCGGGATAGTTTGGTTAAGGTTGGGCGGTTTCAAGGCCCGGTGAGCCCTGTCTATTTCCAGGTCGATGGGTGTGAGGTCCGGGGCCATCCTTTGAAATATGGCTTTAAGCGTGGGTAGTAGTTGCTCGTGGGAGACCGCCTCGGGTAGGCCGCGGATGCGGATATTATTTCTCTGCGACCTATTATTAAGGTCCTCCATGCCGTCCTCTAGGGCTGAAATTTTGCCATGGAAATATGCGATGTCTTGGGCATGTTCCTGTGTGGTAGACGCTAGTTTAGATATGCGGGTCTCCGCCTGGTCTGTCCTGGAAGCTAGGGTAGTCACTTCAGCTTTGAGGCCCTCAAGCTGTTTGGTGATTTCCGCGGCCACGTGGGTTTTGATGTCGGCGGTGGCCTCGCGGAGCATGCCACGGAGTACCCCGATGGTAAGTGGGGCTGTTGTGTCCGATGAGGGGACGGTATCCTCGGGTTCAGAGTCATCCTCTTCTGTTAGTTGGGAGTTAGTAGGCCTCTGTGAGGTGGTCGGCGTACGGAAGAGTGTTGCTACCGACGGGGTTTGATCCCGTTTTTTCTTCCCACCGCCCATGGTGTCGGAGGTTGGGTAGGATGAGTGGCACCGTTCAATGTTGTTTGTAGATGGTTGTGACTAACAGGGGTGGCGATGTTAGTGGATTAGCGTGCTGTGGGGAGAGAGAGCTCGGGAATCAGGCGTCCATCTTCCTCTGAGGTCAGGCTCCGCCAAAAATTTGGATATTTTAATGCCATATCTACGGTTTTCCATTAGGGAAGTTCCACAAGCCTCCACAGGCTTCTCTCCTTTTGAATTGTTATATGGAAGACATCCCAGGGGAATATTTGATATTGCCAAGGAGACCTGGGAACAGGAGACTACTCCTCACAGGAGTGTAATTGAGCATATAGCTCAAATGCAGGATAGAATGGCCACCATCATGCCTATTGTCAGGGAACACATGCTGGAAGCCCAGCAGGCTCAGAAAAACAGCTATAACCGTAATGCTAGAGTCAGAGTGTTCTAACCTGGAGACAGGGTCTTGGTTCTGGTCCCTACTGTGGAGAACAATTTCCTTGCGACTTGGCATGGACCCTATGAAATAATGGAAAAAGTGAGTGATGTCAATTATAAAGTCAGACAACCAGGAAGAAGAAAGCCTGAACAGTTGTATCATATAAATCTGTTAAAGCCTTGGAAGGACAGGGAGGTCCTGGTTGCTTTAAAACCTTCAGAACCTCATATAGTAGAGCCGGAGGTGAACGTATCTGAGACTCTGTCTGTACATCAAAAGCAAGAGGTCAGAGATTTCATCAGAAGAAATAGGGAAGTTTTTTCGGTAGTTCCAGGAAAGACTAAGGTGATTAAACAAGACATAATAACCGAACCAGGGAAAAGAGTTAATCTCAAACCCTATAGAATTCCTGAGGCCCAGAGGGAGGTTATAAACTTAGAGGATGAGAACCAGGGCTCGAGTCCTGCAGGAACGCGTGGGAACGGCGTTCCTGCACTTTTTCCACAGCAGGAACGCCGTTCCCATTACTAGTCCTGCAGGACCCAGGGCTGGCACAAGCGGCTGCCAGAGCAGGGGGGAGGACAAATCCGAATCCCCTGCCTCTGACTGGGGACTCGGATTTTTAAACTCACCTCTCCCCCTGCAGTCAGTGGAGTCATCCTGCCACTCCTGATGATGTCAGTAGGAGGGGGCGTGACTTTCTCTGCTCTTCTCACAGGACCGCTGGGGAGCAGAGGAAGTCACGCCCCCCCCCTCCTGACATCATCAGGAGAGGCCGGCTTACTCCACTGACTGCAGGCTGCAGGCTCCACATCCTGTCCCAGCCCTCCTGGCCCAAGGTAAGCCTCAGGGAGGGGGGAAGGCACTTTAGTTTTTTTTTTTATCCCTTCCCTCAGTCCCTGTCCCCCTATTTAAGGCCCTGCCCCCCCCTCCTCAGTCCCTGTCCCCCTATTTAAGGCCCTGTCCCCCCTCCTCAGTTCCTGCCCCCTTTCCCCAGTCCCTGTCCCCATCCTCAAGCCCTATCCCCTTAGTCCCTTTCCCCAGTCCCTGTCCCCCTCCTCAAGCCCTATCCCCTTACTCAGTCCCTGTCCCCCTCCTCAGACCTGTCCCTTTCCAGAGTCCCTGTCCCCCTATTTAAGGCCCTGTCCCCCCTCCTCAGTTCCTGCCCCCCTCCTCAGTCCCTGTCCCTCTATTTAAGGCCCTGTCCCCCCTCCTCAGTCCCTGTCCCCCCTCCTCAGTTCCTGCCCCCCTCCTCAGTCCCTGTCCCCCTATTTAAGGCCCTGTCCCCCCTCCTCAGTTCCTGCCCCCCTCCTCACTCCCTGCCCCCCTATTTAAGACCCTGTCCCCCCAACTCAGTCCCTGTCCCCCTATTTAAGGCCCTGTCCCCCTCCTCAGTCCCTGCCCCCCTCCTCAGTCCCTGTCCCCCTATTTAAGGCCCTGTCCCCCCTCCTCAGTTCCTGCCCCCCTCCTCAGTCCCTGTCCCCCTATTTAAGGCCCTGTTCCCCCTCCTCAGTTCCTGCCCCCCTCCTCACTCCCCATCCCCCTATTTAAGGCCCTGTCCCCCCTCCTCAGTTCCTGCCCCCCTCCTCAGTCTCTGTCCCCCTATTTAAGGCCCTGTTCCCCCTCCTCAGTTCCTGCCCCCCTCCTCACTCCCTGTCCCCCTATTTAAGACCCTGTTCCCCCTCCTCAGTCCCTGTCCCCCTATTTAAGGCCCTGCCCCCCTCCTCAGTTCCTGCCCCCCTCCTCAGTCCTTGTCCCCCTATTTAAGGCCCTGTCCCCCCTCCCCAGTCTCTGCCCCCCTCCCCAAGCCCTATCCCCTTACTCAGTCCCTGTCCCCCTCCTCAGTCCCTGTCCCCCTCCTCAGTCCCTGCCCCCATCCTCAGTCCCTGCCCCCATCCTCAGGCCTGTCCCTTTCATGAGTCCCTGTCCCCCTATTTAAGGCCCTGTTCCCCTTCCTCAGTTCCTGCCCCCCTCCTCAGGCCCTGTCCCCCTTCCTCGGACCCTGTCCCCCCTTCCTCAGTCCCTGTCCCCCTTCCTCAGTCCCTGTCCCTTTCCTCAGTCCCTGTCCCTTTCCTCAGTCCCTGTCTCCCTCCTCAGTCCGTCTCCCTCCTCAGTCCCTGTCTCCCTCCTCAGTCCCTGTCTCCCTCCTCAGTCCCTGTCTCCCTCCTCAGTCCCTGTCCCCCTCCTCAGTCCCTGTCCCCCTCCTCAGTCCCTGTCCCCCTCCTCAGTCCCTGTCCCCCTCCTCAGTCCCTGTCCCCCTCCTCAGTCCCTGTCCCCCTCCTCAGTCCCTGTCTCCCTCCTCAGTCCCTGTCCCCCTCCTCAGTTCCTGCCCCCCTCCTAAGTCCCTTTCCCGAGGCCCTGTCCCGTTACTCAGTCCCTGTCTCCCTCCTCAGTCCCTGTCCCTTTCCTCAGTCCCTGCCCCCCTCCTCAAGTCCTGTCCCCTTACTCAGTGCCTGTCTCCCTCCTCAGTCCCTACCCCCTTCCTCAGTCCCTGCCCCCCTCCTCAAGCCCTGTCCCCTTACTCAGTCCCTGCCCCCTCCTCAGTCCCTGCCCCCCTCCTCAGTCCCTGCCCCCCTCCTCAGTCCCTGCCCCCCTCCTCAGTCCCTGCCCCCCTCCTCAGTCCCTGCCCCCTCCTCAAGTCCCTGCCCCCCTCCTCAAGTCCTGTCCCCTTACTCAGTGCCTGTCTCCCTCCTCAGTCCCTGCCCCCTTCCTCAGTCCCTGCTCCCCTCCTCAGTCCCTGCTCCCCTCCTCAGTCCCTGCTCCCCTCCTCAAGCCCTGTCCCCTTACTCATTCCTTGCCCCTCTCCTCAGTCCCTGCCCCCCTCCTCAGTCCCTGCCCCCCTCCTCAAGCCCCAACTCCCTCCTCAGTCCCTGTCCCTTTCCTCAGTCTCTGTCCCCCTCCTCAAGCCCTGTCCCCTTACTCAGTCCCTGTCTCCCTCCTCAGTCCCTGTCTCCCTCCTCAGTCCCTGTCTCCCTCCTCAGTCCCTGTCTCCCTCCTCAGTCCCTGTCTCCCTCCTCAGTCCCTGTCTCCCTCCTCAGTCCCTGTCTCCCTCCTCAGTCCCTGTCTCCCTCCTCAGTCCCTGTCTCCCTACTCAGCCCCTGCTCCCCTCCTCAGCCCCTGCTCCCCTCCTCAGCCCCTGCTCCCCTCCTCAGCCTCTGTCCCCTTCCTCAGCCCTGCCACCTTACTCAGCCCATGGCCCCTTCCTCAACCCATGCCCCCCCTCCTCCTAAGCTCCTGTCCCTTTTCCACAGCACTGTCACCTTACTTAGCCCCTGTCCCCCTCCTTAGCCCCTGTCCCCCTCCTCAGCCCCTGTCCACCTTACTCAGCCCAGTGCTCTTACTCAGCCCCTGCATACGAGCATCAGCCCCTGTCCCTCTTCCTCAGCCCCTGTCCCTCTTCCTCAGCCCCTGTCCCTCTTCCTCAGCCCCTGTCCCTCTTCCTCAGCCCCTGTCCCTCTTCCTCAGCCCCTGCCCCCCTTCCTCAGCCCCTGGCCGCCCTTCCTCAGCCCCTGCCCCCCTTCCTCAGCCCCTGCCCCCCTTCCTCAGCCCCTGCCCCCCTTCCTCAGCCCCTGACCCCCTTCCTCAGCCCCTGACCCCCTTCCTCAGCCCCTGACCCCCTTCCTCAGCCCCTGACCCCCTTCCTCAGCCCCTGACCCCCTCCTCAGCCCCTCAGTTCCTGTCCCTTTCCTCAGCCCCTCAGTTCCTGTCCCTTTCCTCAGCCCCTCAGTTTCTGTCCCTTTCCTCAGTTCCTGTTCCTTTCCTCAGTTCCTGTCCCTTTCCTCAGCCCCTATCCCTTACCTCAGCCCATGTCCCCTTCCTCAGCCCATGCCCCCCCCTATCTCCTGTCCCTCTTCCTCAGCTCCTGTCCCCTCCTCAGCCCCGTGCCCTTACTCAGCCCCTGCATACAAGCGTATCTTTTTTGGGGGTGAGGGGGTGAGGGGGGGAGGGAGCGGGGAGTGGATCTTGGGTGAGTTCCTGCACTTTTTCACCCAGGACTTGACCCCTGATGAGAACATGTTAAAACTTGGAGTCATTGAAGAATCCCAGAGTAACTGGAGTAGTCCTATTGTATTGGTGCCAAAACCTGATGGCACATGGAGGTTCTGTAATGACTACCGCAAGTTAAATGCCATCTCAAAATTTGATGCTTACCCAATGCCCAGAGTTGATGAGTTAATAGACTGGGTAAGGCTCGTTATCTAACAACCTTGGATTTAACAAAGGGTTACTGGCAGGTCCCTCTCACTGAAAGAGCCAAAGAAAAGACAGCCTTTTCAACACCCAGTGGCCTGTTTCAGTACACTGTATTGCCATTTGGGTTACATGGGGCACCTGCCACATTCCAACGAATGATGGACAGAATTCTTAAACCTCATGTTCGTTATGCTGCAGCATACTTGGATGATGTCGTCATCCACAGTGCAGACTGGGAATCCCACCTCCCCAAAGTTCAAGCGGTGCTTGATGCTATCCGCTCAGCGGGCTTAACTGCCAATCCTTCCAAGTGTTTAGAGGAAGCAAAATACTTAGGTTATTCTATTGGGAGGGGTTTGGTTAAACCACAGGAAGCCAAAGTGGAAGCCATACAAAAATGGCCACAGCCCCTTAAAAACAAAAAACAAACAAACAACAAGTAAAGGCATTTTTGGGTTTAATTGGATACTATAGGCGATTCATCCCAGAGTTTGCTACCATTGCTGCACCTCTAACAGACCTTGTTAAAGCAAAGTCCCCAGTTAGTTAAATGGTGCCCTGAGGCAGAAAAGGCTTTTAAGAGTCTGAAGGAAGTTATCTGTAGCCATCCTGTCTTGTTGACCCCAGATTTTTCCAGGGACTTTATAGTTCAGACAGATGCTTCTGATGTGGGCTTGGGGGCTGTTCTTTCACAGGAATACCAGGGTGAAGAACACCCTGTTTTCTTTTTGAGCAGGAAGTTAAACCCACATGAGAAGAACTACTCTATTGTTGAAAAAGAGTGTCTTGCTATTAAGTGGGCATTAGACTCTCTCTTAAATACTACCTGCTAGGCAGAAAGTTCCGATTGATAACGGACCATGCACCTCTGACATGGATGTATCAGAACAAGGAAAATAACTCCAGAGTAACCAGATGTTTTTTGACTTTGCAATCTTTTAATTTCACTGTGGGCTGGTTTACAACAAGGTAATGCTGATGGGCATTTACAACAAGGTAATGCTGATGGGCTTTCCAGGGTGCACTCTCTGATGTCCATGGTCGCCCATACCCATGTGAGCGAAAAAGTGGAATAGTGCTTGATGGCAGATATATCAGGCTTGATTTTTTAAACAGCAGCCAGAGAATCTTTAGTTAAATGCCCCAGGGAGAGTTTGCAATATACATTGCTGATGCTCTACAAAACACGGTATGGGTCCCTGGGGCGGAGCATTTGGAGAGCAGGGTGGGCCAATGCTCCAACAGCACTAGTTGCTGTGTACTGACCAGAATCTTGATTTAGCTTCAGAATTAACTAATTGGCACTCACCTGTAGCTGGTCAATTAGCAGACAGGCCTTTAAAAGAAGAGATTAGCCTGCTGCAGCGTGAGGGAGAAAAAAGCCAGCTAGGAGAGCTGAAGGAGAGAGGAGCAACAATTGTGTTTATTGCAAATCCATTTTGGTTTTTTTTTTGGAAAATTGGTAAGTGGGAAAGCCACCCAATTACAGATAGTGATTTCTGTCTAGTAAGAGCTCAAGTAAGAGCAAGGAATTTTTGTTTGTTTATTATTATTTAAAGCACCTGTTTTTCTTATCAAATAAAAAAAGGAAAACTGAGCTGAATGTGTCCTGGACTTTGTATACATTAGAAGGCTGTGGTTACTGCAAGATCAGTGACAACATCCTACCTGTAAAAGAGGTGGTTTGTTACAATACAGATAATGTGAACCTCTTTAAACTCTATGTTGCATATGTGGTTAGGAACAAAAGGGAGGATTGAGCAGAGCTGGCTTAATTGTTGCTGGTATTGATGCTAGAACTTATCCAGCCCATTTTATAGACAGTTATTTAAGCGGAGCAAGGGATTACAGAAGTAGGGTAGGGGGAGTAGGAATTTGTCGTGGTAAATTCCTCATATATGTTGACTTGGATGTGTAGCCCATTTGTGTGACGGTCCCGAACCCGCAGTGTTGGCTCTGTACTTCCTCATCGAATGGCGTCAAAGTGGAAGTCCGTAGTTGATGGCATTGGTGTGGAAAAGTCATCAGACTAGTTGCGACGTCAGACCGTGATTGAACCTAGTGTGTTTAGAGAGGGTCAGGAGTCTGATGGGAAGGGTTGAGTTTGTGAAGTGGTTGCTGAACAGGAGAACAAAAAAACAAGTCGCAAGAGAGTGCTGAGGACGGACAACAGCTCAATTAGCCTGCCCTTCGGTGGATCCCCGCTCAGTTCTCAAGCTGGTTTTAGCTCATCTTGTGCCATTACAAAGAAAACCAGACCATGCATCTTAGACTGATTCCACCCAAAAGGGCAGAACAGACCCAAAATACAGGCCGTCTCTCTCTGCACGAGAGATACAGCAACCCCAGACGATCGTTTCAGCCTTGTTAGGCATCATCAGTGAGGTATAGCTGATATCCCTCTAGGATATCGTGAGCAAGGGGTCCACGTCTGGATTACCCTTTAAGCTTAAGGAGAACAAAAAACAAGTCGCAAGAGAGTGCTGAGGACGGACAACAACTCAATTCGCCTGCCCTTCGGTGGATCCCCGCTCAGTTCTCAAGCTGGTTTTAGCTCATCTTGTGCCATTACAAAGAAAACCAGACCATGCATCTTAGACTGATTCCACCCAAAAGGGCAGAACAGACCCAAAATACAGGCCGTCTCTCTCTGCACGAGAGATACAGCAACCCCAGACGATCGTTTCAGCCTTGTTAGGCATCATCAGTGAGGTATAGCTGATATCCCTCTAGGATATCGTGAGCAAGGGGTCCACGTCTGGATTACCCTTTAAGCTTAAGGAGAACAAAAAACAAGTCGCAAGAGAGTGCTGAGATGAGCAAAAAACAGCTTGAGAACTGAGCGGGGACCAACCGAAGGGCAGGCAATTTCAGCTGCTGCCCGTTCTCAGTATTCTCTTGCGACCCATTTATTACTCTCCATAAGTTTAATGGGTAATCCAGACGTGGACCCCTTGCTCACGGTGTCTAGAGAGATATCAGCTATGCCTCACTGATGATGCCTAACAAGGCTGAAATGATCGTCTGGGGTTGCTGTGTCTCTCGTGCAGAGGGAACTTGCTGGCATTTCGTATCTGGACTGCCCGTATGGGTGGGACCAGTCTGATATGTTTCAGAGAAGTTCTCTCTGTAATGGCACAAGATGAGCAAAAAACAGCTTGAGAACTGAGCGGGGACCAACCGAAGGGCAGGCTATTTCAGCTGCTGCCCGTTCTCAGTAGTTTCTTGCGACCCATTTATTACTCTCCACAAGTTTAAAGGGATAATCCAGACGTGGACCCCTTGCTCACGGTGCCTAGGGAGACATCAGCTATGCCTCACTGATGATGCCTAACAAGGCTGAAACGATCGCCTGGGGTTGCTGTGTCTCTCGTGCAGAGGGAACTTGCTGGCATTTCGGATCTGGACTGCCCGTATGGGTGGGACCAGTCTGATATGTTTCAGAGAAGTTCTCTCTGTAATGGCACAAGATGAGCAAAAAACAGCTTGAGAACTGAGCGGGGACCAACCGAAGGGCAGGCTATTTCAGCTGCTGCCCGTTCTCAGTAGTCTCTTGCGACCCATTTATTACTCTCCACAAGTTTAAAGGGATAATCCAGACGTGGACCCCTTGCTCACGGTGCCTAGGGAGACATCAGCTATGCCTCACTGATGATGCCTAACAAGGCTGAAACGATCGCCTGGGGTTGCTGTGTCTCTCGTGCAGAGGGAACTTGCTGGCATTTCGGATCTGGACTGCCCGTATGGGTGGGACCAGTCTTATATGTTTCAGAGAAGTTCTCTCTGTAATGGCACAAGATGAGCAAAAAACAGCTTGAGAACTGAGCGGGGACCAACCGAAGGGCAGGCTATTTCAGCTGCTGCCCGTTCTCAGTATTCTCTTGCGACCCATTTATTACTCTCCACAAGTTTAAAGGGATAATCCAGACGTGGACCCCTTGCTCAAGGTGCCTAGGGAGACATCAGCTATGCCTCACTGATGATGCCTAACAAGGCTGAAACGATCGTCTGGGGTTGCTGTGTCTCTCGTGCAGAGGGAACTTGCTGGCATTTCGGATCTGGACTGCCTGTATGGGTGGGACCAGTCTGATATGTTTCAGAGAAGTTCTCTCTGTAATGGCACAAGATGAGCAAAAAACAGCTTGAGAACTGAGCGGGGACCAACCGAAGGGCAGGCTATTTCAGCTGCTGCCCGTTCTCAGTATTCTCTTGCGACCCATTTATTACTGGTTGCTGAACAGGTTCCCTGTGTGTGTGGGCTGTCGTGTTGGATCGTACTACTCTTTCTGTTGTGTGGGGGGTTTAGGGATTGGTGTATAGAGGGGAGGAGTTCTGGGTAGAAGAGAAGGGAGAGAGGAGAGGGAAAGAAAAGACGGGTAGGAGTTGAGGGGAGTAGAGTGGGAAGATAAGGAGGGAAATAGAGGCACTTTAGGTAGAGGGGGTAGTGGTGGGATTAAACCCCAGGGTGAGGACACCCCCCCCCCCCCCCACGAGCTGTGGTTGTGCTCCAGGATCCCAGATTTTATGGAAGTGTTTTGTTGTTTTCGTGGATTATAGCTAATAGCTAATCCATCTCCATGGTCTCGGCTGTCTTGGGAGGCATTACCGGAATGAAAGGTTTGGTGTGGTTGCCCTATTGTTCTGCGATTGTGCGTCTGGCGGCTAGAGCGAGCTTTGCCACCAGATTGTTCTGTGCTCTGGTTAGAGTAGCGTAGGGTTTTGAGAGCAACCAAATTCAGGGGTCCAAGGGTATGTCAGTGTGTAGGATCTTGGAGGCAAGGTCAGAGACCCCAACCCATAGCTGCAAGACCGATGGGCATTCCCATCATAGGTGAATAAATGTGCCCTTGTCTCCACAGTTTTTCCAGCAGGTATCTGTGTCTGAGCGCCCCATTTGAGTTTAGGAGGGAATATATCATAGAGATTAGTCCCTTTTGGATGGGTACTTGCATACAGGCTCTTTCAAATGGTGTGAGTGTAGTGGTTGCTGCGGCTCTGACATGTGGTTTGTTAAGGAAGTTGCGCAGTTGTATATAGCGGAAAGGATCAAAAGTGGTCAGGTCTGGGAATTCTGGGGAGGTCTGGGAATTGCAAGAGTCTTTGATTGTGAAAGTGGTGAAAACTTCTTAGCAGCCCATTATCCTCGAAGTGCGTGAAGTTTTGTGGTGACATGCCTGGGGGGAATTGTTCGTTGCATAAGACTGGAGTAAGCGGAAAGGGAGTATTTACTAGTGGGTATCGTGGGAGCAGTCTATCCCAGAGTTGGAAAGAGGTATTTAGGGATGGGGTCGTTAACGGGTGTCTGGTCTGTCTTTTTGGGGAGCCAGAAGAGTAGTGAGGGGAGATGCCTTCCCATGAGATCATGTTCGAGATCTACCCACAGTTTCATGCCTTCATGCCTGCTGGTGCGTGTAGGTTGAGTGTGGGTGTGGAAAGAAGGTAAAGTCCTGTGTAGTGGGGTGTTGGTCTCCATATATTTTGGAGGCCTGTGTTAGTTACAAAGTTCAAAAGTAATTTGTCAACTCTGGCCGGGGCACCCGCGCCTGTGAATGGTGCCCTGTCTCCTGTCGGTGGGGGAGGACAGGACCGCGTTATAATCGCCAACCAGTAAAAAATGGTGGGAAGAGAACAGTTTCAGGTGTGCTCGCAAAGCTATCCAGAAGAGTTGGTCAGGTGTGTTGGGGGCGTATATGGAGGTAATAATGTATTTATGGTTGCTGACGTGAACTGTTATAGTCAGCAATCTACCTTGGGGGTCTGGGAAAGACTGGGAGAAATAGATAGGACATGACTTATGGACCATTATAGCCACTCCATTATTTTTCCCTGTGATTGAGTTTGCCATATAGCATTCTCTGTAGTTTCGATTACGTAGAGGGAAGGATCTCGAATGGTCGCAATGTGTCTCTTGGAGGAGAATAATTTCAGCTTTGGTTCTGTTCGCCCATCAGAAGAGTTGATGGCGTTTAGCGGGGTTGTTCAGCCCTTTGCAATTAAGGGAAACACAAGAAATGGTCGCTGGCATTGTTGAAGAGAGACTTCAGGGGGTAGGGGTATGATTAGGAGGGCCGGCACTAGTGAATTAGCATCCGCAGAGGGGGGAGGGTCGGGCCCGGGGCGCAAGGGCGCCTGTCGACCCGAACTGATTCAGGGGGAGGTAAAATGGAGAGTAGTAGAGATGGGAGAGAGGAAGAGGGGAGAGAAGGGAAAAGGGGAAGAGTAGGTAGGGGTGTGTGTATGGTGTGGGTAAAAACACCTTGGTCTTACGTGTCGTCTGCCAGGTATTGATGGAGGTCACCTTGGGGGAAGTGTGAGTCTATGGGTGCAGTCTCTAATGGGACCCAATTAGGGTGAGAAGAAGGAGAGAAGAGGAAGGGTTTTCACGTCGCCATCTCTCCCCCTCCCCTGCACTGTTGTGAGCACCGCGCTCGTGGTGTGACACAGAGTTGCAAATCAATATTGTCATATTGTGGTTCCACTTGTGGGATATGGGTTGGGGATAGATGTGAGCAATTCCCTCATGGTCGTATCGGTACAGTTTTGATACAATGTAAGAGGTGTAAGTGTAAGAACATTCACGTAGTAAACTAGTAGAACTGGAAATCATTACATGATTCACTATGAAGCTTGGTCGGAGTGTCATGGTGCCTAGATTACCCCAGCAACAACACTGGTGTCCGTCGGTGTCGCCATGAGCTATAAGTGAGTTATGTCTTATGGGTTAAAGGAGGGTATAGGGAGTCAAGGGCTAATCAGTCCGGTGTATGTCTCAAGGTACTTTTGGTGGAACTCCCCGGTCAGCGGGATTGTTAAGACTCTAGTAGTAATGGGTGTGCACAAACCTATCGTTAGGTGCGTCTCTAGAGACGTAATGAATGATTCAGAACGGAGGTTTAAGCTCTCGGATGATAATGGGACAGGTAGTCAAGGGGAGCATGGTGTTTGGTCCAATGGGCCTAGGAGATCTGGTAAGGATGCAGGTTTGGTACTTATCCTGTGACGTCCTATGTCTTCGGTCGAATGGATGTGTGCTATATAGGAGGCATCTGATATCACAGATGGGCTGTAAGGGTGGGGGGCAGCCTGCCCGGTCTGCTGAGGTGGTGGACAGTCCTAAGTGGTTCACCATTCCCGGTGAACCGGCCTTCTCCAGGACCAGTAGGTGGATGGGAGTGGGGAGACTGCATCTACCTCTAGGTTAAGTGGAGAGGGAGCCGTTGTCAGGGCTGGCATGGGTGACTTCTCTCACAGGGGTGATGGGAGTGTGGCTGCCCCATCCGGGGATCCGAGTGGTGGCTAGTTCGGGTGTGAGAGGGTGCTTAATCTTAGCCTTATGCCTGATTACCTTTCGGTGCTTCCACTAACGTTGTGGAATGAGGCATGGGGGGGGGGGAGCGGAAGGGGCATTGGCTGCGTGGATCTGTCCCATAGGACTTTGCCATGTAACATGTGGGTGAGGGTAAGGGGGGGACCTGCACCTGATTTTATACATCTGCATTTCAGTACAATAAAGCATATAACCTTTAAGCAATCAGAATGACAATCAAGCTGGAAGGCACACAAATGATAGTTTGAGCAGTCGGTTCTCATTGGGGTGAGACATGGGTAGGGGTCCACCTGAGAGAGTCGGGGGAGGTCCGCGTCAGACACCCTGTAGGTATGACTGGGAGGGGAGGGCAGAGTAAGAGCCTTCCCGGGTCGGGGAGCGGGGCACTTGATTTCGGGGGTATGGACCTGTTTTAATGCTGTGGGAAATGGATGGAGGGGGTCAGACACCCACGTAGAATGCTGAGGTAGGGAAAGACGGCCATTGGGAGGAGAGTCTGTGTTACTGCAGGATGGCCCTAGGTCACCGTGGGCCACCAAGGATAGATATGCCCACCGCGTATGGAGAAGGTGTTTCGGGTTATAAGTGAGGGCAGAGGGGAAGGGGAAGTAGTGACAGGGGGTAAGGATGGGAGTATAGGGCTAGGTCAGGGATAGGCAACCTTCGGCTCTCCAGATGTTGTGGACTACATCCCCCATAAGGCTCTTACACACATAATGCTGGCAAAGCATCATGGGAGGTGTAGTCCAAAACATCTGGAGAGCCGAAGGTTTCCTATCCCTGGGCTAGGTCTCTAGGGGTGGGAATATCGGCTGTGTGAGTCCATGATGACCCGGGGGTTGTGTTACCAGTCCTGAAGTCTTCCAGGGCACCGTGAGGAAGTAACGAGGTGGATGATCAGGTGTTGTTCTGCTGCCTCCAGAGAAGGATGACCAATTAGGTGTGGTGAGATCCTGCTGCCGCTCCGTCAGTCTCTTGCTGCATTTTTTTCTTTAGAAGAGGGCGAGGAGAACTAGGTCTGTCTCTATGTTGTGTTTCTACCTTATTCCTGGGTACGGTTTGAATATCCTGCAATTGTATGCCCACAGAGTCCGCAAAAGGCTCCATTTCGGAGACGTTGGTTAAGATATGAGTCTGTCCATCTTTTTTTAACAATGAGCTTAAAGGCGTATCCCCACATGTATTTCAGCCTGTGTTGACAAAGGGCTAATGTGAGGGGCTTGAGGTCTCTCCTCTTCTTAAGCGTGTTTGGGGCTAAGTCCTGGAAGAAAGTCAGGCGGGAGTCTTGATATTGTGGTGGATGATCTGAGTGACAACAGCTCTTCCTTCACGGGGAAGTAGTGAAGGCGAATGATCACGGCTCTATCCATTTCTAGATCTTTGGTGGAGAGCTCTGGAGTCATGGCTTTGAAAATGTCCCTGAGTGTGGGGATAAGTAGCTCAGGCGTGACGGTCTCTGGTAGGCCTTGGACACGAATGTTGTTGCGTCTAGATCTATTGTTGAGGTCCTTCAATAGTGGAAATTCGCTCATTGAAGTATGCAATGTCTTGAGTCTGGGCAGAGGTGGCATTGGCGAGTTTCGAGATCCGGGTCTCCACCTCAGTGGTACGGGAAGTCAAGGCCTCCATGTCTTCTATGAGGCCTGCGATCTGCTTGCCCAGTTCCGTGGCCACGTAATATCTGATGTGGCATCCCTCAACATATTTCAGAGGAATCTGATGGTAAGTGGAGCCGCCGAGTCGGGGCATGAATTCAGTTCCTTCCGATTCTGATCCAGAGTCTTCTGTCCGCTGGGAGTTGGTAGGCCTCTGCGTGTTTCCCGGAGTGCGGAATAGTGAGGCGACCAATGGTGTGTGGTCTTTCCTTTTTTCTCCGCTACCCATCTTCGTGGGTATGTAGTAGGCTCTGGGACGTTTGTGGGGTCGGAATTGACGGATAGGAGACGTGAGAGTCGCTGATGTTAGCGGATTAAGTGATTTGGGGAGAGGGAGCTGTGGATTCAAGCATCCATCTTCCTCAGAGGCTAAGCTCCGCCCCCAGTAAGTGTTTTTAATGCTTGGTAAGTGGGGAAATGCAACTTTCCAAGATTTTTCACATTATGTTTACATATCCCTAAATTAAAAAAAATTACATTTAGAAACTGTTTTAAATACTGCATCTAGTTGCCCCTGTGAGTCATATTCTCTGTTCTTTGCATCTGATCTGACAGTTAACATAGGGTAAGCATGGAGAAAAGAGGAAAGATTAAATAATGTTTCTGTTTATCCTCCTTATTTATAATGTTTGCATGTGCAGTTCCTAGGCTGAACTTGGTTATGATATCAATTTGCTAAATATTCAAAATAAATTAAAAAAGAAAAAAGACCATCACTTGAAAAAAGGTTAAGACAAGTTTAAGATCATTCTCAATATTTTATTCAATGGTGTCATTTACAGAGAAGTGATTTCTCATGACCTACCTTCTTTCTTCTTTAGTCTTCTAAATCCTGGCTGGGGAAGAAGTTGTCACAGCAAGTTTTATTTCCTATTTGCAGGGATCTCAACTGGTCCTGTCCCACCATCCTGATTTTAATTCCCCGGTGCCCCGCATCTAGAGACACTATGAAATTGTCCACGAGCACCACAGTATGAGTGCATTTACACAGACTCGTGCTATACAGTAGGAACTAGGACCATCTAGAGAGCACTACAGTAGCAATCTCTGCATGGTCCTGTAGGTTGAGGGACAGCCGGGATTCTGTTTGTCGGCTTAGCATGCTTGACTCCAGGCTGACACACACCATTCACACACATTTTGTTTGGTACCAGTGACCCACGTTGCATCATTGGTGATGCCCTTTTAAAGGCATGCCCACCCATCCCAATGTTAACACTTCTAGTGTTGGTAGCTATGCATTTGCACAAGGCGCTAAAGACATCTTAGAGATAGCGTGTGTGTCATGAATTTCCTCTGTTTAGCCATACCTTCAAAGGACATAAATCACATAATGACATATATAATTTATGTGAATATCTTGTATGCAAATTTATTTCTGTGGGCCAAATGTATGTGTCTCCAGTTTTTCCTGAAATTTTTTAGGTATATTGTATAATTGTGAGCATGTCATGTGGGTGAAAAACATGTATATGCAAAGTGTGTCAACTATGAATATATGCAGAATACATCTGTGTAGATATCTTTATCAGGACCTCACTCCACTCACCTACCTTGCGCTCCAATGCTGTAACTCTCTCTCTCACTCCATGAGGACACCATGTCAGAGTGTGACCCCAGAGGCAGCGCAGTCGGTTCAATAATCCACACCGACCACTCACTTTCATGCGAGCACAGCACCTCATCTTGCACGAACGCCACTTACCGGATACAGAAGGAAAAACTTCATGAGTACAAACGCCACCTCTGTTCATGCGAACGCTACTCACCTATACTACAAACAGAACTCCGTTCGTACGGATGCCGGCTCCCGAACACAGCAAGAACAGAAGTCTGTTCCTGAGAATGCCACTGCTACCTTCCAAGAAGTTGGGTCCAAAATACATTGGTCCATCAACTGTTGTAATTCAATTGAATTTTCCTCCTCATTATCATTTCCATCCATCCTTCCATGTGTCTCTTATCAAACCTTTTAAGGGAAATACCTTTCCAGATCGGGTCATTCCTCCTCCAGCTCCCGTGATTGTCGCTAAGGAACCCAAATATGAAGTATAGGATATCCTTGACTCCCGCATTCGAAGAAGGAATCTTGAATACCTGATACATTGGAAGGGATATGGTCCAAAAGAGAGATCCTGGGAAGCTGTAGATAACATTAATGCTCCTCGCCTGCTCTGAAGGTTTCCTCTCCGTCACCCTTCTCTCGTCCTGGCCCTGATAGTCTCCGGAGGAGTTTCCCTAGATGGGGAGGTACTATCAGGACCTCGCTCCCACACTCACCTAACTAGCGCTCCCATGCCACGTCTCTCTCTTACTCCACGAGGGCGATGTATCAGAGCACAACCCCCCAGGCAGCGCAGTTGGTTTAATCACCAACACCAACCGCTCACGTTTATGTGAACAGCACCTCTGTTCGCATTAATGCCACTTACCCGATACAGAAGGAAGAACTCCATGCGTAAGAAAGCCACCTCTGTTCATGCGATCGCTACTCACCTATACTGCAGACAGAACTGTTTATACGGACGCAGGCTCCCAAACACAGCAAGACCAGAAGCTGTTCGTGAGAATACAGCTGCTTCCATGCGCGACCACACATAAGGTAGAACTTCAGGAGAATCAAAGGGCGCGCCAACACAGAGCCTTTTAAATGTACAGGAGGTGGAGACCAGGGTGGAACCTCAATTAACAAGACCACCCTATTTAAGTCACACACACCCTTCACTCTTCGCTCAGTTGTACTGTGCTCCTGATTGTGTATAGACCTTCAGAGACTCTCCTGTTGTATCCTGATCCTGTTCTTGATTTTGACCCTTGCCTGGTCATCGCTTCTAAGCCTGTGCCAAATAGGAATATACAAAAGAAGGAAACAACGCTAAAATTAACCAATACTATAAATAGGTAAAGTAGGAGGCAGCAACTTAAAAATAGGGTGCCCTTTAGGCTCTATAGACAAAGGTAATACACAAGACAAGACAGAAGAAGGTTGCGCCAAAGCTGACTATAGTACAGCTAAAATGAACAAAGTCCAAAGTGTAAGTGGTGCCAAAACACTGCCGCCTGTCCTGACATTTGAAATTTGGCTTCTCCGACTATCCTCTTTGTCTGATCCTTTGGTACTGCAAACTTGGTTCATTGCCTTCAGCATCTATCTGCATCTTGGGCTCCATCCACTAAACTGTGTTCCTGACACTCTTGTATGTGCTGAGAATGTATGAATGCAAATTATATTTGCATGTGTCATGTGGATAAAAAGTGTGTATGATGATAAATGTTCATAAATATGCAGCAAAATATATATGACATATGTTGAAAATGTATATATGTGTGTGCAAATGTATATTGAGAATGTATTTGTATCCATACACACTGTCTTGAGCTTGCATCTTGACTAGGGAGAAACTAGAAGTAGGATCCAAGTCAATATCCAAGCTCAAGACAGTGTGTAGCAGTGGATTATTTCCAGTGTGAGATATTTCCCTCTCCAATTAAGTCATCTATACAGGGTTCTTGGAAATGTGAGTTGGAACCGCAGATATGTTTTTTCATTAGACTATTGTTTTATGGGGATACTATTTTGTATTATTTTCAGGTTTAATTTTGTGGAAGATCATTGCATTCAATGCTCTCCTATGGGGATTTTGCTGATGCTGGATGTCCTCATGCATAGCGTGACCAAAAGTTGCCTAAACACCCGAAAGCGGTTTCTCAAACTGTAATGATTACCATTGCAGGGTTAAACTGACAGGAACAGTGCACCCAGATCACTTCAATGAGCAGAAGTGGTCTGGGTGCCTATTGTCCCTTTAACAATTTGGTAAAAGTGCAGAGCATTCAATTGCTCCAGAATTGGACCAGTGTGGCAATCCATAGTTGTCACCACCCCCTGCTCCTCAGCATCTTGATGTTTGCTATACTGCATTTTAATAAAAAAAACAAAAGTGCTCTGTGTTTTAAGGTACTTCTTATAAACTAAAGTGCAATTATTGTTATTAATTATCAGCTACCATACCATAATAGGGACTCCCAACCCTATCACAATATGACCAAAAATAATAAAATGCTATATGGTACAGAGTACACCAATAGTTAAACGTGCGGAGCCCTAAAAAATGTATACACTTACCCCTAAGGGTTTAATACAGCACTGAAGTGTTAGATAAGGAATAACAGAATACATATAGTGTATAACAGTATGGTAAATTGGAATATATATATTCCCAAAGGATACACTCACATGGGGGAGAGCCAATAAGGACAGGCTCAAATCACATTCGCTTGTGTGTCCTAAGGTGAAACAAGACCTCTTCTTTCTTTAGTCGTTATTGAGATGTCCTCATATATACAGGAAGAAACAGGAAGGAACAGAGATCTGGAAGCAAAAATACTCCTAGTGCATTAAACCTTTGATAGAAATGGTTAAATACATGGTATAGTTTGCTTCTCACCTTGTAAAGAGCCCAGACTCGGCTCTAAGTATATAGGTAGATGTGCCTTTAAGGAAGACACAATCCTTCCTTTGGGTATTGCAGCAGGAGATGATCCACTGGACACTATGTCTGTGTAATCAATTTATTGAAATAATGTTTAAAAACCAATTAAAACCATAAAATAAATGGATACAATATAAAAAAAAGTCCTGGTGATCTGTTTATCCTGAAACGCATTTCGCTGTATACAGATGGTTTTCTCAATTGGTAAAGTGCTTGCTGCAGTCTGTGCTTTAAATATACCTGGCTCTATACTGATTTTTTATTGCGCTCGTGACACTACCAATTATAAGGGCAAATTAGGGGGGAGTGTGCTGATCAGCTGATTGTATGTATTCATCTAGCCCATGTCTGTGACGTCGCCACGCTATACTTATGACTGCGCACAGCGTCATGTTTGGGCTTACCCTGCTGGTAGATGTTCTATCAAATTCTTCTACCTGTGAAAATCCCCTACCCTCGTCACTTCCGGTGAGGGGAATCAGCTGGATCCTGTGCTGCACATGCGTGCTAGCACTCCTGCTACGCCTCAACAGCAAGCTAGTTTTACACTTTCATTATAGTTAGTGCATTCACTAAGCTTAGGACATGGGACATTTGGGGTTAATGTTAGGGTTCAAATTAGAGTTAGGATTAGGGACTTGTTTATATTTAGTGATATTTCACATTAGGGGAATATCTATACATTGTGAATTTTCACACTTTATTTTAACCCTTACCCCAAGGGTTAGGGTAAGAATATGGTGTGAGGGAGGTTAAAATAACTGACCTAACCCTAATTTGAACCCTCAGAGCTTTATAACATCACTGGCAATAATTAAACAACGTACATAATGTCATAGCTACAGGTTTATAATTGAGGCCAAACTTGGTCCTACTAATATATAGGCATACCCCACTTTTAAGTACACAACGGGACCAGAGCATGTATGTAAAACGAAAATGTACTTAAAGTGAAGCAATACCTTTTTTCACTTCCCAATGCATGTTCTGCATTGCAATAGTCATTTACAGGCATAACTGACACTGCAGATTTCCAGTGATTTTATTTCCAGTGATTTTTATTAGTGATTCCCAGTGGGCTTTCATTCAGTTAATATTATTATTATTATGTTATTATTTATATAGCGCCAACAAATTTCGCAGCGCTTTACAGTGGGTTGACGAACAGACATGTAGTTGTAACCAGACAAGTTGGACACACAGGAACAGAGGGGTTGAGGGCCCTGCTCAATGAGCTTACATGCTCGAGGGAGTGGGGTAAAGTGACACAAAAGGTAAGGATAGTATTAGACTAATGACAGTTGCAAGTTAAAACAAACAGTAAAAAGAAAAATCTCATTCCAGATTGTACTATTTATCTTTAATGTTTTACTCATCTGACAAACTTAAACTGGGAGGAAAAGTAAAATAAACCTGCCCATTGGGCCATTTTCTGTCAATACAGTGCCAATTTGTATTTGTTAGCAGCTTAGTTGCACAATATGTTTAGGAACACCTCTTCATCACATTAAGCATTTATGGTTTAACTTTGAATCCTCAGAATTGTGGCTAATGCAGCTAAGCTGCTAAATTAGTTATAGAAAATGGCAGGGTAAACCCTTTCACTGGATGGCGCCAATTGCAGAATACGGACAATGTAGGGGCAAAAAAATATATATGTATATATGTTCAGCTAGGAGTAGACATTATAAATTTGAGATGATTAACCTGTGCCATGTCAGAAGGAGTGAAAAGTTCTTGCCCCGAAGACACTGAACTGAGCTGCTCCGGGCGAGAATAGAACCTTCCATTTCCTGTTCACTCGCGGACAGAAGAGGCGCGGGAATGTCTGTACTCACGAGGCACCATTATGTACACTCGCGGGTATGTCTGTATTTGCGAGTGTACTTAAAGTGAGTGTATATAAAGCGGGGTATGCCTGTATAAATATTTAATCCCAGTTATTTAATCTGTTTCTTAACATAATAAAAAAGATCTTCCTGCAGGAAACCGTATGCTTAGGTGGAAAGCAGTATAGTAATAAGTAAGCATATAAGTGCAGAACCTTTTCAAATAATAGCATAAATAACATGTAATTAGCAGTGGTAGAGCATATAGGAAAACTGGTGCATTCAAAAACAATAAAATTACCCAGGAGCATCAATACAGACATGAATTGCATAGGCAATATGTGCCCGTGGTCAAACAGATAATGCAAGCATTACTAACTATGATTAGGCAGATCCAGTGGACCTTTAAAAAAAATCAAAAGTGTAAGTCACTTCAATGAGGATGATGAGTACAGTGCTGGGCTTCACAATTGGGAAAAGTAGAACAACTTTAAAAAATCAAAATTAGATGAGGCCTTTCCTCCGTTAGAGAATTCACTGCATCGTATCAGCACTGGGATGGTATCATCGTGGCAAAGGGCTGTCTGCAGCACCCCTGCCTGAGGTCCTCCCGGGCGCCGAGTGGACTGATTGACCACTACCTGGATTGACACCTCAGATCTATATATCACTATTTATAATAGACCTTTGAAAACCTGTAAAAAAAATTCATGCCATCCAGTGCTATCGAGTTTGCAAGAGTTTGCAAGTATGCCAGCAAAAGGACTTCCCAGGATTTCTGAGTTATGTATTTAATGTCCATACTTAAGTCGCTTAGTCTATATAATAGTCACTATTCCCCACAGCTATTTTCATGTTTTTTCTAAGAGAGTTCCTCAACTTGCCTTGAAAGTTTTCTGAACTAACAGATAATATATGGACATTAGTAAAAGCCATTTTGGTGTAACTTTTACTTGGCATTAAAACTGTGTAATATTGGAGAAAGAAATATTTCTGAAAATGTGTAGCAAATAAAAATTTTAAGGTATACCGAGTGCCAAGTGCAGCTATAAACCACCCAAGTGTGTGGTCACCCTCACATTTAATACATTATTTTTCTTAAAATGTCCACGCTTCATTTGACTTGACTGACAATATTTAATTAATAAATATGAAATTAATTACAATAGTCACAAATTTACAAAGTCCTTAAATATTCAGTGGTATGATTAATAAACAACATTAGAGGAACTCTATAGGCACCAAAAAAAACCTTTATCTTAATTAAGTGGTTCTGGTGTATTGGTCATGCCCCTGCAGTCTCACTGCTCAATTTTATGCCATTTAGTAGTTAAATCACTTTGTTTATGCAGACCTAGTCACATCTTCCCTGCAGAGTTCCTATACACTTTATGTAAAGATAGATCTAATGTTTAGAATTTCTTATCTCCTGGTGTGCCTGACTTCCGGCATCATCGGACGCATGGAGTGAGAGCTCCATTCCGTGAGAGCCTTGAGAAGCGAGTGTTTTGCTAGAGAAGCGTTTTGGCCACTACCTACAGTCTAACGTTTATCTGCTGCCTTTGCTGCTGTTACTGCCTCCAGTGCATAGAAATACGGCGATTTGGGAAGCTTACGAGATATTTAAAAAAAAAAAATAGCTCCCGGTTTGAGACTGTTATAGATTGCTAAAAACTGTTTGGTATGTCTCCAGCTAAACAAACTAAGCTGACAGATACAGCACGGTATAGCAAGAGGGAGCGCCAAAAACAGTCCCAAGAGGATGCCCAAGAAGCCCAGATCAGAGCTCATTCTCCGGAGTCAGGGGATCAGACGGAAAGTCAAACAGACACAGACTCGCCACAAAGTAGTATGGAAGACGGGCAGGTGACTAAAGAATACCTGAAGCAAATACTCCAAGACTTGAGGGTTACCATCCGAGATGACTTCACTAATATCACCTCAACCCTCCATCGAGAATTGGCTGAATTAGGAGATCGTACTGATTGTTTGGAGAAGGGGGCTGAGGAGCTACGCTCTGAGCATTACAAGGTGGTAGATAAACTCCACAAACTTGAGGAGGAGAATGCCAAACTTTGGCATAAAAAGGCAGATCTGGAAGACAGGTCCCGCCGGAATAACATTAGGTTTCATGGTGTAGCAGAGTCTGTAAAAGGTGATAAAATTCAAACTTACATTATGACTATGTGCTTCGTGATCACAAAATGGCTTATCGATGGGGCTTCCCAACAAAGCTGCTGATTTGGAATAACAACAAACTGACCACCATCAATTATCCGAAAGAAGGACTGGACACTTTAAAGGAGTGGGTATAGAGATTACTCAAGAAGCTGAAATTGAAGAGTCCAGAACGGCACTAGCCGTATCCAAGTCTTTCCTTAAGAAGATTCAGCCAGAATGGTTGATGGTTGAGAGGACCCCCGGCAAAAGCAGTCATAACAACTGCAAAGGAAATAATGTTTAAAACATAAGAAAAAACTTTCAGATCCAGCATCGCTGTTATTACCTGCTAACTTCAACCACCTTGAATGTTTAACAAGCTGGATATAAATCAGTTACAGTGAGTCTGTGAAGTATAATAACTGTGGCAATGTCACCCACAACTAATCTTATAACACTCCTGCAGGGGATTTTTACATGACAAGACAGACTTCAGGACTAAAGACCGATAAGACTGGCAGTCTGGTATACTATGCTTAAAGGACCACTATAGTGCCAGGAAAACACTTGTTTTCCTGGCACTATAGTGCCCTGAGGGTGCCCCCACCCTCAGGGTCCCCCTCCCGCCCGGCTCTGGAAAGGGGAAAAGGGGTAAAACTTACCTTTTTGCAGCGCTGGGCGGGGAGCTCTCTGCCTCCGATCCTCCTCCGTTCCGCCCCGTCGGCTGAATGCGCACGTGCGGCAAGAGCTGTGCGCGCATTCAGCCGGTCGCATAGGAAAGCATTTACAATGCTTTCCTAAGGACGCTTGCGTGCTCTCACTGTGATTTTCACAGTGAGAATCACGCAAGCGCCTCTAGCGGCTGTCAGTGAGACAGCCACTAGAGGATTTGGGGGAAGGCTTAACCAATTTATAAACATAAACTGCTAGGTTTATAAAAAAAAATGGGTTAACCCTAGCTGGACCTGGCACCCAGACCACTTCATTAAGCTGAAGTGGTCTGGGTGCCTAGAGTGGTCCTTTAAACAGGTTTTTTTTTGTTTGTTTTTTACATTATGGTATTCTCTTTTCTTTTTTCCACTACTTTCCCACTATTTTTGCTTATAGAAACAGATAATTATGTTGTTATATTTACTTAATTAATAATTAATAGTGGACATAATTTAATGTAAATATTTTTTATTGTTTGGATATCAAAGGAATTATAAACTGATTGATTGAATAGGTAACAAGTAATCGATTAATCGGCTTTCTAATTTTATGATGATTTTAAAGATGATTTAAAGCAGGACTAGCCAGGTTAGCTGGGACATAAATAAAAGTCTCATTTAACTGGTTTATTTTGACCCATCGGTATATTGTAGAATTGATAAGGGACAGACTTTGCACCCGAGGCTATTCTCTAAAGTAGCTTGCTGCCGGGAGCTATGTTGTGATTTAGCAGCAGCATACACACTAGTAAGTTTATAACTTAATTAATTAATTTCCTTTTTTTTTTCTTTGCTGTAATGACACATATGGTTTAGAAATATTAGATATATAACTGGGGCATATATGACTGAAAGTTTATAGCTAATGCGCTCTGCTTTTATATGTTACAACCATGCAAAGATAATAAAGCAATAGCTGCTCCTGACACTTGCACATTTATATCCTTGTAAGTCCACAGCTCTAGTGTATATGTGTAAGTCCTGGATTTCTATGGATCCATGTTTAATTTAGTAATTAAGGACCCAGAGCTTTGCAAATGTAAGATATGAGTTAGATAGCCGACTTTACTGTATATTATAACTAAAAGTTCACAGCTCAGCTAATTAGCTCCTCCACAATATACTGATACAGAATTGATTAGGAACGCCTGGGACTTGTATACTTACAAGCTCTTAATGATTTTAGGCTCTGGTTTATTAATAAATGGCTTAATTATGGATAAGATGTAGGTCTTGAGTTAGTCGGTATTAGTGTATATCAATTCTATAAGTTTATAGACTATCCAGCTTGTTCTTTTATGTTGTAATGATGTAAAGCTGATATGAAGCATTTGGGGCTTATATATTTTTAAAGGGACACTCCAGGCACCCAGACCACTTCTGCTCATTGGAGTGGTCTGGGTGCCAACTCCCACTACCCTTAACCCTGCAAGTGTAATTATTGCAGTTTTTTTTATAGACTGCAATAATTACCTTGCAGGGTTAAGTCCTCCCCTAGTGGCTGTCTACTAGACAGCCACTAGAGGTCACTTCCTGCATCATAGCACAGATTATCTGTGCTAGAGCGTCGCTGGGCGGCCTCACGCTGTGTGAGGACCTCCAGCGTCGCTCTATTCCCCATAGGGAAGCATTGAAATTCATTTCCAATGCTTTCCTATGGGGTGCGCCAATGCGCATGCGCGGCACTGCCACGCATGCGCATTAGGTTTCCTCGGCTGGTGGGCGGGATCAGTCTCGCCCACCGGCCGACGGAGGAAGAAGGTGGAGCGGCGGGGGAGGAGCAGGCAGCGACGTGGGACATGTCGCTGCCTGAGGTAAGTGACTGAAGGGGTTTTCACCCCTTCAGCAACTGGGGATTGGGGGTGGGAGGGAGAGGGACCCTCCAGTGCTAGGAAAACGGATCGTTTTCCTGGCACTGGAGTTTCCCTTTAAGTTCCCACTCACCCTAATATTCTGCACGATGCAAGGTTGCACAGTTGATAAATCAGCAGGTTGTAAGAGAGGCTAAATATTAATAAGCTCAAGGCTTATTTTAGCTGTTTGGTATGTTACAGGGCAGATAAGGCAATATGCTAAACTCGTGGTTACTCTCTGAGCAGCATGCAGCTGGATGGTATGCTCGGATTCATGAGTGGCAAATACAGTAGCAACTTATTGTTATCTAATCTATTTTCTTTTTGCTACAACGTTTTTAAAAGCCAATAAGACAGTTTGTTGCATTTAAAGCTTATACACCGATTAGCCTGCAGTTTAGCTACTTTGATGAAATGTGTTACAATGTTGCAAAGCTGATGGGCTAACATGCTATAGCAAGGGTTTATACTTCAATAAATCTTTAGTTTACCTATGAGCTTTTTATATGTTGAGTTGTAAAACTGACAGGTTAATAATAGGTTGTACCCAGGGTCTATATGTCTATATATATATATATATATATATATATATATATATATGTATATATATATATATATATATGTGCGTGTATATGTGTGTATAATATAAAGGAAAAAAAAAGGGGGGGATATAGTTTACTTATTTTGTTTTTTATCTTACAATGATGCAAAGTTGAAGAAAGCAGCAAGTTATACCAGGGGGTTATATAGCTATATATTTACCCAATTTATTTCTTTGTATTATGTAATATCGCTAAGCAGACAAGATAATATGATGCACCGGGCTCAACTTTTTGAGCAATAAGATGTTGGGAGCTATTCCTATTTTTATCCCCATTTGTATTTTCTCAATTATTTGGAAGTTGCAAGAGGTGATTTAGATAATTGTTAGCGATGTAAATCACTAAAAAGCAGGCGTTAGGATTAATAGACATTAAAAGCGATAAATAACAATGTTAGATTAAATAGATTAAAGGCTCAGGAACGGGACCGTTCCACACAACCCCTCTTAGGGACGCTTATGGGGATGTTTCCCAATGCGACCCCAAAATTATTCTCAAATTTGAGAATTACTGTAAATATTTTTTTTTTCTATTTCTTTTTTTTTTCTTCCCCACTTAAATTTTTTTTTTTGTTCTTTTTAATTCATTTTTTAGTTTTTAATAGATTTCTTATTAGGTCTATGAGGGCAATGAATTTGTGCATTAAAAGGGAGATAAAGGAAGTAAAGAGAGAAAAGGGAAATGGGTGGGGGAAAAGAGGGGAAGGGAAGAAGGAAAAGACAAGAAAGAAAGAAAAAAGAAAGATAAACCTCCTGGTCAAATTAAACATAAAAGAACCTACATTCACAGAGATATGCCTGGCTATTACAAGTTAAAGCTAACAATTATTTTTTTCTTAATATGGCTCAATATTTCAATTGTATGTCTATGAATGTCAACGGGTTAAATAGCCTGTTTAAGAGACGAGCAGCACTACAGGAGATAAATAACTCTAAAGCATCAATAATATGCTTTCAAGAAACACATTTTTGTATAAGGAACCCTCCTACCTTTAAACCCATTAAATACCCACAGATTTACCATGCTTTCTCACCTCATAAATCAAAAGGGGTCTCTATAATGTTCCATCAGGATTGGATATTTAAACAGGATTTAATAAATAGGGACAAGCTAGGGAGGCTACTAGTTGTGGTAGGAAACTTAAATGGAATACAATTAACAGTTGTCTTAATATATGCCCCTAATAAGTCACAAATTTCTTTTTTGAGTAGAGCATTTTCTAAAATCATAACTCTTCGCAAAGTTCATACTATAATATGTGGTGATTTTAACTGCATATTGGATCCAAACATGGACATAAAGAGGAGTAATGGTAAACATCCGTTACACCAGACCACCCTCCTGAGTACAAAATTTTCTAAACTCATTAATTTGTGTGATCTATATGATACATGGCGCAGTCTATACCCAAACGATAAAGATTACACCTTTTTTTCAAATGCACATAGCACTTACTCTCGGATAGACATGTGTCTAGTGGATAAATTAACATTAATGAATGTCTCTGAGATAAAAATAGGGACTAGAGTTTGGTCTGATCATACACCGGTTGTCACCACTTTTAGAACACAATTCGCAGTAAGGAGTAGAAGCACATGGCGTCTTAATGAATCTCTCTTAAATCAAACAAACCTAGTCTCCCAAATAAGCACGGCAATTAGGTATTTTTATAATGACCATCTCTTTGATACTTCAAGCACTGTAATAAAATGGATGACACTTAAGGCAGTCCTGAGAGGGTTATTTATTCAAGCAGGCTCAATACAGAAAAGAAAGATATTGGCAGATAAAGAAAGTCTCTTAAACAAACATAGTGAATTAGATAAAGCAAATAAATTGAACACCACTAAAATAATATCTAAACAGATAGCTAAAATTAAACAAGAAATACAAGAGATGTCCGTAAATATAATAGAGAGACAATTAAGGAAACTAAAACAGACACATTACTTGCAGGGCAATAAGGCTGGCAAATTATTAGCAAGCAAATTCAAGTCCCAATATCTACAGACTAAAATTCCATTCTTGATGGATTCAAACGGCATAAAATTGTACAATCCGCAAGATGTAGTGGAGGAGTTGGGCTCCTTTTACCAAAAATTATATAATTTAAGGCTGGATATAAATACGTACCAGCCTTCAAAACATGAAATATCTACTTTTCTTAACGAGGTTAATTTGCCTAGATTAACTACTCAACAATGTAATGTTCTTTCTGAACAGTTTTCTGAAGATGAAGTAAGAAAGGCGATATATACACTTCCTAAAAATAAAGCTCCGGGCCCAGATGGGTTTTCAAATAATTTCTATGTAATTTTTGAAGCTCAACTTACACCACATCTTGCAAATGTATTTAATTATTTTAAGGTCTTTACCGGAAGAAATGCTTTTGGCCCATATTATTACTTTACCCAAACCAGGTAAAGTGCCCAATGAATGTGTTAATTTAAGACCGATTGCTCTACTAAATACAGACATAAAATATATGCAAAAAGTTTGGCTACACAAATAAAACCTATGTTAGCAGATTTGATTTCACCGGAGCAATCAGGGTTTGTACCGTCAAGAGAACCAGGAGACAATACCCGCCATTTTTAAAATTTAATCACTTGGGCACAAGTCAGCAAACAGAAGGGTTTATTATTAGCCCTCGACGCAGAGAAAGTGTTTGATCGACTAAACTGGTCTTATATGCAGGAAGTATTGCTAAGAATGGGGTTCCCCATAGCTTTTTTGAATAATATAAGGGTTCTTTATTCTAATCATGTGGCCAAAATATATAACTCCGGATTTTTGTCCAGATCATTTCAAATTACAAATGGATCCAGACAAGGATGCCCACTATCCCCACTGATTTTCATTTTGTGTATGGAACCCCTAGTAAGACATATCAAAGCCCAGAAAGGAATTAAGGGTTTAAATACCCCAATAGGGGATTTAAAAATCGCTCTTTTTGCGGACGATGTCCTATTATTTCTATCGGATCCAAAATCATCAATACCTCAATTATTGAGCATGCTTGAAAGTTATGGCCAATTGTCATATTATAAAAATAATTCAAAAACATCGCATGCATTGGTATTAGGGCTCTCAACAGCTACTACACAACGCTTAAAATCACTATACCCATTTGACTGGCGCAAAACATCCATATCCTATTTAGGTATCAAACTTACCATAACACAAACGCAGATAATAAAAGAAAACCATTAATACATAAATTAGACCACCAACTCAAAAAATGGGAAATTAAAGAAATATCCTGGTTGGGTCGTATACAAACAATAAAAATTATGATTTTGCCCCATATTCTATATCTTTTTCGGATATTACCAATTACCATTCCAAATACCATACTTCGGAAGTTCCAGGCACTTATCAATGCGCATATCTGGAAAAGGAAACCCCACGAATCGCACAAGACCAGCTTTGGCCCCCATTTGCGAAAGGTGGTTTAGGTGTTCCAAATGTTAAAACTTATTATAAGGCTACACTACTTGCTCAAGGTCTTTCAATACTTGAAAGGGTTTCCCCTCCGTTATGGATGGCACTAGAAAGTGCACGGTTTTTACAAGGCTCATTATCGCTCGCACTATGGTCTGGGAGTATAGTACCTAATAAGGCAACTGAGTTGTTCCCAACTACAAAAACTCTTCTCCATATATGGAGAGAGTCAATTCTTAAACTTTCAGTAGGACAAGATTTATTATTCGTTGCACCCCTGCAGACTGTTTTTACGCCAGACCTGCAGCTGGAACCTTGGACACAGCTAGGCGTATGCCATATACGGTCATTACTTAATGGCTCAGGTGCTAAATCATTTCCAGAATTGGTAAAAGAGTACTCCCTACCACCCAGAGAAATATTCACATATCTAAGGATTAGGAATATTCTACACACAAACAAAATTAAAGAGATTCAATCACCAGCACCGTTTGCACTAAAATGCACGAGGAAATTGCCTAACAGCAAAGCATTGTCTTTTTGTTATAACACTCTGCTAACACAGGGGGAACCTAAGAAACAGAAATATGCTCTAAAATGGGAAAGTGATTTAGGGGAATCATTCCCGCTAACAACTTGGTTTCAGGCACAAAGGAAAACTAAAGAGGTTTCCTGTAGTCTTAATCACTGGGAAACTTACTGCAAAATTATTATGCAATGGTATGCATAATTAGCCAAATTAGCACATATTTACCCAGGGGCGAGCAACTTATGCTGGCGTTGTTTAAAACACGAGGGGTCTATACTTCATATTTCTTGGCTTTGCCGAGCATTACTAAACTATGGGAGGATATAGAAAAAATTTTTAGGTTAGCATTGAAGGTTACTATTCCATTCAAGAAATGAAATGGGAAAAAGAAAATCCGCCCCTTAAAAAAGTGGGTGGAGTCTATTCCCATTAGTTAACTACCTCCCTTAGAAGTACAGAGTCACATAAATGTGGTAATAAATATTTAATAAGCGTTTAGATTAATATTGGTTGGTAACAAGTTTACCAAGAAAGAAAAATAAATAAATTTTAATATCCAATACACCCTACAAGTGTTTAAAGTGAAAAAATAAATATAAATACAACCACCTATTAAAAACCTGGAAGGTTGCTCATATAATAAGCACCCAGATATTAGTACAAGGAGCCTAGATGGATGAGTATCGAAAGACCTTTGAAAGGATCAAATGAGTAACATCCATATCTCCTAATCGGGGTGAAAGTACTGTCTATTTTGGTTCTAGCAGCACGGAATACTGTGGATACTTGCTATAAACATAACAGATAAGGTATTCTAGTTCTAGCAGCTCAGGCTAGTGTGAATACTTGCTGTAGAGGTAGCGAGTGTCAAAAGAGGGGCATACAGGAAAGTCCAAAGTGACTCATTAAAGGTCTGTGATGTTATCCCTCCGTATAGTGAGCCGTACTCGGAGGCCACAGAGAGAACTTCCCAGCAGGACCTAAAGTTTTCGAAGTAACTTGCCTGTAAATGCCCTGAAACTAACTGACAATTTCCCCGCCAAAGCAGCCTAGCAGTATCCCTCAAGCTTGCATAATGAAACCAGTATAGACAGCGTAGAAGCCCAGGTAAGTAAAATTAGCAAATCAGCCCATCAGCTCGACGCGCGTTTCGGCGTTTCTGACGCCTTTGTCAAGAGCTCTTGACAAAGGCGTCAGAAACGCCGAAACGCGCGTCGAGCTGATGGGCTGATTTGCTAATTTTACTTACCTGGGCTTCTACGCTGTCTATACTGGTTTCATTATGCAAGCTTGAGGGATACTGCTAGGCTGCCTTGAAGCAGCAGTTTATTTGGCGGGGAAATTGTCAGTTAGTTTCAGGGCATTTACAGGCAAGTTACTTCGAAAACTTTAGGTCCTGCTGGGAAGTTCTCTCTGTGGCCTCCGAGTACGGCTCACTATACGGAGGGATAACATCACAGACCTTTAATGAGTCACTTTGGACTTTCCTGTATGCCCCTCTTTTGACACTCGCTACCTCTACAGCAAGTATTCACACTAGCCTGAGCTGCTAGAACTAGAATACCTTATCTGTTATGTTTATAGCAAGTATCCACAGTATTCCGTGCTGCTAGAACCAAAATAGACAGTACTTTCACCCCGATTAGGAGATATGGATGTTACTCATTTGATCCTTTCAAAGGTCTTTCGATACTCATCCATCTAGGCTCCTTGTACTAATATCTGGGTGCTTATTATATGAGCAACCTTCCAGGTTTTTAATAGGTGGTTGTATTTATATTTATTTTTTCACTTTAAACACTTGTAGGGTGTATTGGAAATTAAAATTTATTTATTTTTCTTTCTTGGTAAACTTGTTACCAACCAATATTAATCTAAACGCTTATTAAAGATTTATTACCACATTTATGTGACTCTGTACTTCTAAGGGAGGTAGTTAACTAATGGGAATAGACTCCACCCACTTTTTTAAGGGGCAGATTTTCTTTTTCCCATTTCATTTCTTTTGTTTATATTTTCTACCCGGGGTTAAGCCCCTACTACTCCCTGTAACCTCCTTTGAGGTTTGGAGGTGATCTATTTCACACCCATAACCTCTCTCTCCTTCTTTCTTTACTATTCCATTCAGACCAGAAAGTTTTTTACTCCATATATTTCCTAGACAACTCAAGGAAGAAGCAATATATATGATTATTCATTGCTTAACGGCAACAAAAAATACCATTGCTTATAAATGGAAACAAACACAAACACCAACAATATCAGAGGTCTTGAGCAGATTTGATTCTTTTAGCCTCCATGAAAAAATGGCAAGCCGAGTTAAGGGTAGAGAGGATCTATACAAACGAAGATGGCATCAGTGGTTGGAAATAAGAGATAAGTATGTGCCAATGATGAATATTGCTACATAGCCCTTAAAAAAAAAAAATAAATAAATAAATATGAAAAGGAAAAGAGAAAGGAAAGAAAAATCTTTTTAATCTATTTTTTTTTCTCTCCCCACTTGTAAACAAGACAAGATAATGGTTTGCAATATACGTAAGAGAGATAAATGATACTGCATGTGATGATATTGTTTATAAATCTATATTCAATTGGCAAAAATGTTACGGTCTGTTCCCCCCCACCCCTTGTTTTTCTTTTCTGTATCCTATGTATTTGATTGTTTTTTTTGGGGGGGGTCATATCTTCAATGACCGATGTAATCAATATAAAAATGTAAATAAAAACAAGATAACAAAAAAAAAAAAAATGTCTTATCTCCTGCTCTGTTAACAGACTGCTAGAGCCCGCCGGAGCCACCTGTAAGTGATTAAAGTTGAATATACAGAGCAGTAGCTAAAAACCTCTAAGTTAACAACAGATTAAAAATGAAATCTTTTTTGATAGAGGCTGTGTCAGTCACAGCCATGGGAGGTGTGGCTAGGGTTGCATAAACAGAAACAAAAGTGATTTAACTCCTAAATTGCAAATAATTGAGTGGTGAGATTGTCGGACGGAGCATGATCTATACACTAAAACTGCTTGATTATCCCTTTTAAAAATATAACATTTTCAATATTGAATTTATTAATACAACATTACACCTCATTTTCTAGTTCTACTCAAAGTTTTTGAATATGGAATAAGACAATGGACTGCTATCCCGATGAAATAACACTATTTAGCTTATAAAAATCAACAAGTGACATCCCCTCGAAAAAGTTTAGTCTTCTATTTAGTTCTGATGTGCTGTTCGGATCAACGATAAACTTTCCTTTTCCAGGATTGCAAAGTTCTCTTCTGTGCTGTACAGGTTTCACAGACTATAGTCTTCAGCTTCTTGAACTGAGATATTAGAGATTCCTGCAAGACAACAACAAAAAAATCACATTGAAACAGACTTAAGTGAATCCATTTACTGAAGGAGCAGGTCCCAATGATTTGAACATGCACACCACATTAATCAGGACCTAGGACCTGCCCACAAACAATAGTTAATTGTAGGGACAATGCCTTTCAAAAGCGACACAGGCCCAGAAAATTAATTTGTCAAATTTACAAGTTGAAAAGGGTATATAAATATATGAATAAACGGAGCTAGTGCCTAAACGAGAGAGCTGTACATTGATGGAGCTTTGCAGTTATATTCCTTTATAACAGGCAGATTGAGACCCGTTGGCCCTATTTGCAGCAATCCTGGAGCAACAACAAAAAAGACAAAGAAATACCCGTAGGGCAGAGCGTAGGGCAGCATGGGCATTGTACTACCTTAAGGGATCAACATATAAGGCACGCATGGCCTCAGTCAAGGACCCAAATGATTCTATATATGGGCTATTAGTGTGAAAAAGCTGATGAACTGCTATGTGAACCTTTATGTAGTCACTGGGGTAAGTACAAGGTTTTTAAAGTGAACAACAGCTCACAAATTGTGATGAAGGACTGGAAGTTATTTTCTGAGATTTTTTCAGGCATAGGAATAACTGGTTCTGGGGTTGTACCTGGCAGCAGTAAGAGGTGGTGAAGGAGGTAATGGAGTGGCTACTGCTCTTTGCCATTCAAGCTGAAGAAGGGTAGAATGGACAGCCTGGAGTTCTTGTAACAACTAAACCAAGGCAGCTAAGTGCTGGGTGAGGCAGTGATTGCTTCAACTATTCCTGCAAATTCCATAGGTTATGTATTGACCTGTTCGAAGCTGTTTATGATGGTGGAACTACAATACAAGGAAGAGCACATCCCTACTAATAGAATCCTCAGGTAAAGTCTGGAGGTAGAGGCATGGTGGCAGACAAGGGGCTTTATTAAAGATAATGTATCCGAACCAGTAGAAAACAAAGAAATTCTTGAATCAGGACTGGAGGTGGAGTAGCAGAATCAGAAACAAGCTGAGGTCAATATGCCAAATGGAGCCAACCACTGAGACTGGGCAGGAACAAGACAGCAGAACCGGAGTAAGGAATGCCATAAGTCAGAGAATAAATGTTTCAACATCACCAATGTTAATAATCTAAGCCATTCCAAGCTTTCCCATAGGAAAGCATTTGGGAGGGTAGTCATGTGCAACAAAACGCCACACTGCACCATTTAGGTGGTCTCCTGAGTTCTATTCTTCTATTTTATGGCAACACCTCTAGTGGTTCTCATACTGGCAGCCACTAGAGTCAGGTTAACCCTGCAGAGCGCCATTGAGATAAAGATAGTATTCCTTTAAGTGCTCTGTACAAGAAATCTATATAAGAACTCAAACACACACACAAAAAAAAAAAACTGACTTTATACCTACAGTTACTGTCATCCCTATCAAAAATATTTTCATCATAGCAACAAGGGATCGACTGATTATCGGTCTGGCCGATATTATTGGCCGATATTCGGAATTTTCGGCAATATCGCTATCTGCCTATAAAGATACCGATATTGCAGAGAGTGGGGGCCCGCACCAGTGGCTCTCCTCTGCCAGCACATGCATGGCCGGCGCTCTCCAAGCGCCAGCCCTGCTGTGTGTGCCTTCACCGACCGGAGGAGAGATCAGTGATCTCCCTTCCCGGGCCACAGGCACTCTGCTGGCAGCCACAGCAGAGATGGAGAGAGGACCCGGGGGAGCTCTTACCTGCAGCTCCCCCAGGTTCCCCTCTCGCAAGCATGGAGCGGAAAAAAGGTAAAAAAAGAACTGGAAACAAGGGTTTACTCCTCAAATCTGCAGGTATGAGCTTCTTTGTTACATTTTACTGGTTTATCAATGACCCATGCATTGATATAATAACTGAGCATTGGAAAAACAGCTGCTAATTGAAATGTGAATAGCAGCAGTGGTCACCCGGAAGTGTGAGTTACAACAAGCACTCTGCATTTAGTCTACCCGAAAGTGGCTCCATGTATTGAGTGCTGCTGATGGTTACTGTTGCTTGGGTGAGAGATGCTGTTATTTTCATTGATGGATTTGTACTAAAACGAGTGTTTGTTGGGTCCCCTTGATACTAAATAGGACTGCTGAGCCAATTGGGAGTGAGAGCAATTATGTAATATTTTGGCTGTATCTATAAAGAGGGATTATAAGGCAATAAGTGCAAAAATTGGAGCAATTATCAGGGGCATTTCGTCGATCTCTATTGGGATTGTTTCACTTTGGGGTTATTCACTAAACTGAATTAAAGGGACACTCTATGCACCTCATACACACACACTGCCCCCCATACACACATAGCCCCACACACACATAAACTGCCCGCTATACACACATACTGCACCCCTCACACAAACACTGCCCCTCATACACACACATTGCCTCCCATACACACATACTGCACCCCTTACACAAACAATGCCCCTCATACACACAAACTGCCCCTCATACACACATACTGCACCCCTCACACAAACAATGCCCCTCATACACACATACTGCACCCTAAACACAAACAATGCCCCTCATACAAACAAACTGCACCCGTCACACAAACAATGCCCCTCATACACACACATACTGCTCCCCTCACACAAACTGCACCCCTCACACAAACAATGCCCCTCATACATACATACTGCACCCCTCACACAAACAATGCCCCTCCTACACACAAACTGAACTCATCAAACACACGGCACCCCTTACCCACACATACTGTACCCCTCACCAGGGAGTGTAATGCCCTATTTACCTGTGGCCAGGGAGGGGGAATAAAATGATTTTTATTTTTTTAATGTAATAATTAAATTTAAAAAAAATTCTTTATAAAACTGATAAATAAAATCTACAGATTCCTACCCCACATATTTACACACAAACACAAGCACACACTGCATCAACTACACAAGCACACACTGTACCACTACACAAACACACACACACTGCATTCACTAATCAAATACTCTATACTCTATATTTAATTTTTTCAAAACAGTAAATGTACAGAATATTGGTATCGGTAAGTTAACGGCCTGAAAGTTCACAGATTATCAGTATCGGCTCTAAAAAATCAATATCGGTCGATCCCTAATAGCAACTGTAATGTATACATTCAGTGCATGGTTAAGTTTTAGTGTGTACACTAAACATAATTTAAAGCTTAGAGTATCTATTTCTGCTCGTAATGTTTTCTTATGTAAATTAAAGCGGCACTGTCATGCCGAACTTACCTTTTCCCAATCGCTTCCTCTTCTCTGCCTCTCTCAGGATCTGTTCTCCGTTTCTTCCTATCTAATTTTCTTTAACACATAAGACAAAGTAGAGACTTTTTCTACAAAGTAGGATTTTTCCTACGCTTGACTCGCTCTGACCCACTTCCTGTGGGTCAAAGGAATTTTCCCACAATACTCACCCTTTCCTCCATGATATCGCGATGCCTTCTTTCACTATTCCCGAACGTCCTGTCATTTAGACAGGGTTCTTCTTCTTTTGGCATGTTTCTTTTGTTTTTTTTGCGCACAGGTTTATTTTTATTTTCTAAGTTCAACGGGAATTATGGATTTTTATTTGGCCTTTTTTGGGTCTGAAAACAGAATACTTTAGAAAAAAGAAGACATCTAACGGTAAGTAGGAATTTTTCTATTCTAACAGGAACAATAGGTCCCCCCTTTTGTTACTAAAGGACCCCGCCTGCCACTTACTGTGGGGGCCGGAGGGAGGGAAAAAGACAATAGGTTACTTCCACCTTTTTTTACTTAGGGCCCCCCACCCTCCGATCAGTCTGTCCTCCCCTGTTACTTATTTTAATAGATGCCCCACCATGGGGGGCCTGCGCTATGTGAGAGGCTTTGATAGCAAGCAGGGGCATTTGGGAGATTCTCCCTTATGCTAATATGGGGGTCATATTCACCCTCATAGAATGACAGGGGGCATGGGGGAGTTAGGAAGTGGCGGTGAGCACTGCTCCTATTTTCATTCACATATTACAAGGAGGGAGCCGCAAGCCGGTAGCTCCCTCCTTGTAATAAACTAAACAAACAAACGAAAAGGTCTTCGTTTGTTCGTTTGAAATTTCTATTCATCCATTCGTCTTTCTGACGATTGAATGAATTGACGAAATTCCCGTCCGAATGCCCAAGTGTTCAACTGGTAAGTAGGAATTTTTCTATTCTAACAGGAACAATAGGTCCCCCTTTTGTTACTAAGGGCCCCCGCCCACCGCTTATATGCTGGATTATGCAATTTACTTTCCCTGTGTTCGGTAGATAGGACTACCCCCCATGGCTCATTAAATTCAAAGAAATAACAGAATTAAGTACTCTCTCTGTGTGGCTGCTGTTCATATAACCGAACAACACGTGCTGGAGAAAACGGCGGCCATCTTGTGACACGAAAGCAGGCAGCAGGACTTGGTCGTCGAGTGTCTGGAACTCTAAGTTGGACAATCAACTGCATGAACACCGGTCAAACTTCATGAACGCCTGCTTCGCTCCCCGACAAGCCAGGAGAGCGCTGTTTGGTAGGTTTGTTTACACGAACAAGGCAAAGAATGCATTTTATTAAAGAGGTTATTATTAAAGAGGTATTATTAAAGAGGTAAGTTTAACCCCTTCCTTCCCCCAGAGCCCGGGTGGGGGCACCCTCAGGGCACTCTAGTGCCAGGAAAATGAGTATGTTTTCCTGGCACTAGAGTGGTCCTTTAAAAATGAAAGAAAAAAAGAGGGGTAGAGTTCCTATTTTCCAGTGACTTGATTATTAATATTAAATATAAATAACAAGATCCTGAAGATAGAAATATTATATTGGTGGGGGAATTTAACAACAAGGTCATGACTTTAATTAATGTATATTCCCCAAACAAAGCCCCAGTACATTTTATCTCAAAACTACTAAAAAATAAATAAATAGAAAAAACAAAACAAGGTTCTTTAATTTTAATAGGAGATTTCCATTGTGTACTGAATCCCCAGATTGATAAGAAATCATTATCAAAAGTTGTAAAGAATAGGAATGCTACCTCACAAGCCGTCAGATTACAATCGGTTTTAGATAAATATTCTGATGGACATTTGGCGTATTTTCCATACTACAGAATAGGATTTTACTTATTTTTCTAATGTGCACTGCTCGTATTCTCGAATTGATCTAAATATTAGTAATTCAGGATTAGCATATTGTCAGGGTACCTGGAGTCTCTACCGTTGAGAGAGGTAGAGACTTAGAAGGTTATCCGTCCGGACGCCATGTCTCCTCGGTCTCCCGCGGTTCACTCGGCCTTGCTAACGCCGGCCGCGAAGGAGTCACTTCCTTTTATAACAGAAGGACCGGAGGTAGACGTCATGACGCTAACCCGAAACATCCTGCCACTCAAATCTCGGGAGACGAATCAGGACTCGCCGGAGGCGTGTCTCCTCTCCCTAGCCAGGATACTTAACGGGGGTTCTCTCATTCACTCATTGCCCTGTCGTGGTTCTAGTCCTTCTAGTCACACAGTGCTTTGTGATTCTCTTGTCTTTTGGTTCTGACCCGGCTTTGTTATTTACTCTCCTGCCTTTCTGTATTCCTTGACCCGGCTTGTCTCTCGCTTACCTGTCTTCTGTTATCCTCGACCTCGGCTTGTCTCTGACCATTCTATTGTAGTTCTACGTTAGTCCGGCCATTCTAAGGACCGGTATACGTATCAGCTACTCTTTGTACTCTGCGTGTTGGATCCCTGACCCGATCCTGACATTACGACAGGGCCATGGATCCTGCAGGTACAAATTGTCAGCTTGGTTCTCCTGATCCTAGGTTTGACGCCATGGATCATAGGATGGATCAGATGGCCCTGGCACTACAGGCGCTGCTGTCTCGCCCTATTAATCCACCTGAGGAGAGGCGTAACACTTCTGCTTCTTCTGTGGGTTCAGGGTTAGAGGTAGCTACTGTAGGTGCTTCTTCCCGAGTTACCCCACCTGTACGTTATGCTGGTTCCCCTGAGAAGTGTCGTGGCTTTTTGAACCAGATCAGTATTCACTTCGAGCTACAGCCCCGTTCATACCCTACTGATAGGGCAAAGGTGGGATTTATTATTACCTTACTCATTGAGAGAGCTCTGAGATGGGCGAATCCGTTGTGGGAGAATGATAATCCATTAGTCTATAACTATAATTCCTTTGTAGCTGCTTTTAAAAGAACTTTTGACCCTCCTGGCAGGAAGGCCAATGCAGCCAGATTACTGTTGCGCCTTAGACAAGACAACCAAACCCTTGTGGATTATGCACTAGAGTTCAGGTCTTTGGCGGCAGAGGTAAAATGGAATGAACAGGCCTATATAGACGTATTCTTAAATGGATTATCTGATGTAATACTTGATGAGGTAGCTACTAGAGAACTTCCCGAGAATCTGGAGGACTTAATTTCCTTTGTCTCCCGTATTGACGAACGCCTAAGGGAGAGACAGAATACTCGAGATAGAACCGCTAAATCTTTCTCTAGACTAGTACCATCATTTCAAGTTGCTGAAACCAAAGATCCACAGGTTTCAGAACCTATGCAGTTAGGCCTTACTCGTCTCTCAGAGGAGGAGAGACAGTACAGGAGAAGAGAGGGACTGTGTATGTATTGTGGGTTCAGAGGTCATGTACGTTTGAGCTGTCCCAGCCGTCCGGGAAACGCTCGCACCTAAGTTTCTCTAGAGGACAGACCTTGGGTGTTTCGATTTTGTCCTCTACTCATAACTACAAAGAACATAGACTCCTTTTACCGGTCTCGTTAACTTGGGAGAGGGGAACTTTAGAAACTATGGCATTGATAGACTCCGGCGCTGCTGAGAGTTTTATCGACCAAAAGTTTCTCACTAAACACACTATCCCATCCCAGTTAAGGAAGACACCCTTGGCTGTTGAAGCCATTGATGGTAGACCTTTAGTTGAGCCTGTGATTTCCCGGGAGACCACACCTCTTTACTTAACTATTGGTATTCTACACAAGGAGGAAATATCCCTACTACTCATTTCATCCCCTTCTGTTCCCATAGTCCTGGGATATTCCTGGCTTAAGAAACATAACCCCGTTATAGATTGGAGATCAGGGGAAATAGTTTCTTGGGGCCAGAATTGTCAAGAGAGTTGTTTAAAGAAAGTGTCACCTCTTTGTAGTGTCAACCCAATTAATAACGCTACTGACTCTACCAAAGTACAGATACCGTCCTTGTATCAAGATTTAAAGGCAGTATTTGACAAAAGAAAGGCTGATACCTTACCACCACATAGGCCTTTTGATTGCAAAATTAATTTACTTTCTGGTACCATGCCCCCCAGGGGTCATGTATATCCTTTGTCCACGAATGAGAACTTAGTTCTAGAGGAGTATATTCGTGAAAACCTAGACAAGGGGTTCATTAGAAGATCCTCCTCCCCTGCTGGGGCTGGATTTTTTTTTGTTAAAAAGAAGGATGGCTCTTTAAGACCTTGCATTGACTACCGAGGCCTTAACAAGATAACCATCAGAAATGTTTATCCGATTCCCTTGATCACCGAGCTTTTTGACCGATTAAAAAGTTCTAAAATTTTCACTAAGTTAGACCTTAGAGGTGCTTATAATTTAGTGAGAATCCACGACGGTGACGAGTGGAAAACTGCATTCAATACTCGATATGGGCACTATGAGTATACGGTAATGCCTTTTGGTCTCTGCAATGCTCCGGCAGTATTTCAGGACCTTATTAATGAGGTTCTTAGGGAGTTTCAAGATGACTGTGTAATTGTATACCTTGATGATATTCTTATACATTCCAGGGATATTGAGACTCACCACAGGCAAGTCAGGAGGGTTTTACACAAACTTCTTCAGCATGGCTTATACTGCAAACTAGAGAAATGCAGCTTTGACCAATCCCAAACTACATTTCTTGGTTATGTGATTTCTGGGGAAGGGTTTGAAATGGATCCGGAGAAGCTCCAATCCATACTAGACTGGCCTTTACCTCAGGGTCTCAAGGCTATCCAGAGATTCATTGGTTTCTCTAATTACTACAGACGTTTCATTAAGGGATACTCCTCTATCATTGCTCCCATCACTAACATGACCAAACAAGGGGCTGAGACTAAGAATTGGTCTACTGAAGCTCTTCGGGCTTTTGAGACACTCAAAGAGCTGTTTGCTTCCGCACCAATTTTAGTTCACCCTGATACTACTCTACCTTTCCTACTCGAAGTAGACGCTTCTGAGACAGGTATAGGTGCTGTTCTGTCCCAAAGGTTGGGTGTAGATAAACCACTACATCCTTGTGGATACTTTTCCAAAAAATTGTCCGGTACTGAAAGCAGATATGACATTGGTGACAGGGAACTACTAGCGGTTATAATGGCCTTGAAGGAGTGGAGACATTTATTGGAGGGTACCTTGCATCCTGTTACTATTTTGACGGATCATAAGAACTTATCCTATATTGGGGAGGCTAAACGACTATCATCTAGACAGGTTCGTTGGTCCATATTTCTCACTCACTTCAACTACGTACTCACATATAGGCCAGGTTCTAAGAATTCTAAAGCCGACGCCTTATCTCGCCAATATGAACCTGCTGCCGTATCTGAGCCGGTTTTGTCCTCTATAGTACCTAAGTGTAACATTATCGCTAACACTACTCTCAAAGTTCATTCCCCGCTACTTGATCAGATAAGGAACTTGCAGCATCTGGCACCTAGACTGACTCCGGTTTCCAGACTTTTCGTTCCCCCTGAACTTCAATTGGAGCTCTTACAGTGTCTTCACGAGAGTAAGGTGGCTGGTCATCCGGGTGTCCGCAAGACGTATTCTTTGATCTCCAAGGATTTCTGGTGGCCGTCGTTACGGAAGGATATTAAGGATTTTATCGGGGTTTGTGTGGTCTGTACTAAAACCAAACTACCGCATTCGCTTCCTTGTGGCCTTCTACAACCGCTGGAGATTCCTGACAAACCTTGGTCCTGTGTGGCTATGGACTTTATTGTGGATCTGCCGGTTTCTAAAAAACACACTGTTATCCTCACCGTAGTCGATAGGTTTACCAAGATGGCACATTTCGTACCTTTGCCTAAACTCCCGACTTCTCCTGAATTGGCAGAGGTCTTTGCTAAAGAGATTTTTCGTTTACATGGGATTCCTTCTGAGATCACTTCTGATAGAGGCTCCCAATTTGTTTCACGTTTTTGGAGGTCGTTCTGTTCTCAATTAGGCATCAAATTGAATTTTTCGTCCGCCTATCACCCTCAGTCTAACGGAGCTGCTGAACGAACTAACCAGAAGATTGAGCAATACTTACGTTGTTTTGTTTCCGAACACCAGGACGATTGGGTCGGTTTGATTCCTTGGGCAGAGTTTGCGCACAACAATCTTGTTTGTGACTCCACGCATTCAAGTCCCTTCTTCATGAACTATGGCTTTCATCCATCTATTCTTCCCCCGGTTTCTCCTTCCCAAGGAGTACCGTCGGTTGATGTCCATGTGGCCAACTTGAGGAAGTTGTGGGATCAGACTCGACAGATTCTTCTACACAATTCTGTACTGGTAAAGAAACATGCTGACAAACGTAGAAGGGCGGCTCCGAATTTTGTTCCAGGCGATAGAGTGTGGTTGAGCACTAGGAATATTCGTCTTAAAGTTCCTTCCATGAAGTTCGCTCCTCGTTATATTGGTCCTTACAGGATCTTGACTCGAATTAACCCAGTGGCATATCGTCTAGCTCTTCCAGCTACTTTACGCATCCCGAACTCCTTTCACGTGTCATTGTTGAAACCTCTAATCTGTAACAGATTCTCCTCCACAATCGCCCCTCCGCGCCCTGTTCAGGTGGAGGGTCAGGAGGAGTATGAGGTTAACTCCATTATTGATTCTCGTGTCTCCCGGGGACGAGTACAATATTTAGTTGACTGGAGGGGATATGGTCCTGAGGAGAGGAGTTGGGTACCACAAGAGGATGTTCATGCTCCTCGTCTTCGCAGGGCATTTCACTCCCGCTTTCCATCTCGCCCCGGCTCCTTCCGCCCGGTGGGCGTATCTGAGGGGGGGGGTACTGTCAGGGTACCTGGAGTCTCTACCGTTGAGAGAGGTAGAGACTTAGAAGGTTATCCGTCCGGACGCCATGTCTCCTCGGTCTCCCGCGGTTCACTCGGCCTTGCTAACGCCGGCCGCGAAGGAGTCACTTCCTTTTATAACAGAAGGACCGGAGGTAGACGTCATGACGCTAACCCGAAACATCCTGCCACTCAAATCTCGGGAGACGAATCAGGACTCGCCGGAGGCGTGTCTCCTCTCCCTAGCCAGGATACTTAACGGGGGTTCTCTCATTCACTCATTGCCCTGTCGTGGTTCTAGTCCTTCTAGTCACACAGTGCTTTGTGATTCTCTTGTCTTTTGGTTCTGACCCGGCTTTGTTATTTACTCTCCTGCCTTTCTGTATTCCTTGACCCGGCTTGTCTCTCGCTTACCTGTCTTCTGTTATCCTCGACCTCGGCTTGTCTCTGACCATTCTATTGTAGTTCTACGTTAGTCCGGCCATTCTAAGGACCGGTATACGTATCAGCTACTCTTTGTACTCTGCGTGTTGGATCCCTGACCCGATCCTGACACATATCAAACAAAAAAAATTCTTATTCAAGACATTTTGTGGTCAGACTATAATTCAGTTATACTAGAATTGAATGATAAAAGTAAAAGATTGAAATCAGATTGGAGATTGAATCCCAATCTTCTAAAATGAACACAAAATATAGAATATCTAAAGAAAAGAAAATATTATTTTTCAGAAATTCAACCAGATGAAATGTGACCAACTGTCTTATGGTGTGTCTATAAATCACTTGTCCGAGGACATCTTATAAACCTCGGAGCACAAGCGAAAAAAAATGCAGGATTAAGTTTGACTGATCTCTATATTAAATTATATCAAAATATCAAACTTAATAAGCAATCGATATCGGTTACTTTGTCTAATAAAATACAAGATTTGAAAAAGATAAATATTCCATTAATGAAAAGAACAAATAAGATGATGTAATTGCTAAAAACTTTATGGTATTATAAGGGAAAAAAGCAGATAGAAATACAAATAAAAAAGAAAAAGAAAAGGAGAAACTATATCTAAAATTGTAGATGAAGACAAAGTATATTTAGCACCAAGTGAAATAGGACAGGCCTTTAGTAAATACTATGAGTCACTTTATAATTTGCCAAAAGGGACTACAGAGGAAAACATTAGAAAATATTTTAAAGATAAGGAATTCCCAAATCCATCTAATGAGATATTAGACCATCTAAATAGACCTTTTACAGAAGAAAAGGTATCCTATATGATAAGAAAACAAACAATAGGGAAAGATCCAGGCCTAGATGGGTTTGATAAAACATGTGTATTTGTGAGCGCTCCAATAAACTCAAGTTTAGTTCCAGCAGAAAAGAGATCAAAATCTCAACAATACCTCACTTTTAACAGTATCAATTCACAGTGTCTATTATTATCATCATCTAATGATAAATTGTTACAGGGGAAGTAACAGGAACGAATCGCAGAAGCCACACATAGAGATATGGACACATGTCTTCAGGAAGTAAAAGGCCTTTATTCACATACCGATCGGGTCTCAGATGAACTCCTGTTCCAAACAGATCTGAGAGGCAGAAAGCATGGTGTACAGGACTTTTGTTAACAGCATATCCCCTCCCATACAGTATAACCCCTCCTATATTCCTCAGACCAATCAGCACACAGGATATTCAGGATCTCCTTATATGGCAGACCACATGACTTGTTGAATACAAAGGAATTTTCTATCCACTTCCACACATGCTCAGTATACTGATGACTCATCCAACTGTTTGTAACCAGATACTAATTAGCATATGCCATGTGGAGATTTCGGCCTACAAAATTTTGACCATGCTGGATTCCCATCACAAAATCTGTGTACAAAAAAGCAGTTGTATCAAATAGACAGATTCCAGCATTTTACTCAAAGTTCCAGCTTTCATCTACTGTGATCCGGATTACGGCACCTCGACTGACTCCCTGCCGAAAACCGACCAAGTTCATCATACATCGGGTGGGTGTGGACCGGTGTGCTCCTCTAAAACTGCAAATTTTAGAGTGGCCTTTTATTGTGGACAGCCTAAGGCGCACCTGTGCAATAATCATACTGTCTAATCAGCATCTTGATATGCCACACCTGTGAGGGGAATGGATTATCTCGACAAAGGAGAAGTGCTCACTAACACAGATTTAGACAGACTTGTGAACAATATCTGAGATATATAGGCTTTTTGTGTACATAGAAAAAGTACATAGTCTGGACTCCATTCTGCCATATTCTCATGGCTGTGCAATGATAATAGTCACCCAGTCCCACTAGTAACATGGGTGTGTCTCTTCCAGACATTTGGCTCAAGGTCCACATGAAAGGACCATAGCCCTTGGTTGTGCCTGGGTGTTTTTACTAGTATGGTCAGGCTCATGGTTTCCCTGAGCCGTATTGCACTTCTAACTTTATGTTGTAGGCCACACATGGTAGCTATCGATCCATACTGTGCATATCGGGTATATGTAAGTGTGGTAATGCATCAAACTTTATGTCTGGGCTGTCAAGATCAGTGATTTCCACAGGCTGTCAGTCATGGGTGTAGATCGTACTTTGTAGAGCAGTAGGTCTTGTCATCTGGAGTTATACCCTCTGAGGACATTGCATAACTGACTCACTCTAGTTGTAACGGCCCAAAGAGGTAAGGCAACAAATTAGCAATATAGTGAGGAAATAGTAGAGTAGGAAGTAGTAGGTAGTTCCGTAGAGTGATCCAGAACATGCTCTGGACCTGCATCAGGTTGGACAGAGGGTATCCGGCCTCTCCCAGAGTCGTGGACTTTTTTTCTTCTTTGAGTATGTAAGGCCTGTGTTCAATTAAGTATCTTGCACATTTAAGTAGGCTTGAAGGTATGCAGGCGGAACCAGGGTTCCCATTTTTTAGAGAGAGTCATTCTCTGAGTCTATGTCTATTTAACAATTGTGTTTCATTGGGACATACCGTTGATTTTCAATTCAGGGCTATGAGGGCCCATGCCGCCAACACCACCTGTGAAAGCAGTGCTCTCTCACACTTCGACCATTAGTGAGGAAAATCTAATCACGGACACACTTCGTACTGGGGAGGGAGCACAATACCCATGTCCCTTAGCATTCTTATGACTGTCAGCCACAGTGGTTGAATACGCTCGCATCCCCACCAAATATGGAGCATCAAACCTTTGAGTGTCTGACACCTCCAGCATCTGTCTGAGGCGCCAGGGTATATCTTACTGAGCCTGTCTGGGGTCAAGTACCATCAGTACATTAGTTTCCTATGGGCTTCAATGTGAGAGAAACATGTCATTCTTGTCAAGGCATTCACTAATGTAATCCATTTGTCTGTGCCTATAGTCTTTCCACTTTCTTTCTCCCATTGCGACATGAATGGCAGCAGTTGGGATTCTGAGTGGGCGTGTATAAAGTTGTACCATAGAGATAGAAGTTTGGGCTTAAGAGGAGTGGTCCAGCATGTAGATAATAGCCTGTATTTATCTACCCCATCTGGCCGATCCCCCCCCACCCATAGTTTCTACCTGGTCAAGTATCAAGCTTTTAATTTGCAGATAATGCAAATATGAATCTAGAAGATAGATCATGGGTGAGTTGGAGTTCTGTAAAGGGTGTGTCAGGATACTGTTTGATCCAGCATGCAGAATTGTTTCACACCTAGGACTAAAGGCAACGTCTTACCAGGCCTTAGAATGGCCAGACTTAACGTACCAGAGAATAGTTCAAGATACTTGCCGAGGTCAGGGACACAGAGGGAGAAACAACGATAAGGGAAAAGCCGAAAGTCAAGGATACCAGAATACAGGGAAGTCAAAACGAAGCCAAAGTCAAAAGCCAGAAATAAACGATCAGGAACACTCTCTCGGATAACCTGCTAAGGGAAACAACGACAGGGCAATGAGGAAAAGGAAAAAGGAGTTTAAATAAGCCTCCTTCAGATCCCATTGGCCTACCTGGCCTTTGACCCCAGAACGTGCGTGAGTGTCCTTTGCGTGACATCACACGCACCTTGACGTTGTCAATACCGTGGGTGGACGTGGGGAAACCCCTTTTTTCCTGTTCAATAACTTTCCCGTTAACCTAGGGAGTCTGCTGTCCCGCTGCAGAGGCGTCCACCTAGCCCTCCAATCTCCAAAGGTATAAGTTTATGTGGGCCGCAAAAAAACAAAAGTACATTTTCACACCCTCTAAACCCCCGCCCCCCCTCGTCTACTAAATTTCAACCCCCCCAGCCATACACCTATACACACAGCCAGCCATACATACAGACAGCCATACACCTATACACACAGCCAGCCATACACAGCCATAAACCTATACACACAGACAGCCATACACATACACATACACAGCCATACATACACCTACACAGCCATACATACACCTATACACACAGACAGCCACACACAAACACACACACAGCCATACACACACACTGTGTTGGTTTCTTACCTGGGGTCTAGTGGGGCTGCTGGGCAGGCAGGCAAGGGGGCGGACAGGCAGTGAGGGAGCGCTGAGTGTAAGCTCTCCCTGCTCAGCTCGCTCACACGCCACAGTTTGACATGACTGCTTTAACATGGTAAGCATTATAGGACAGACCTCTATGGAGACTTATCTATTACACAGCAGACTGTACAACACAGGGGTGGCAGAACTGGAGGTTTTAAAATTAGATCCTAGAGTACAGAGTAAACTACAGGGAAAGAGACATTCAAAACAGGAGCAATCACATTACAAAGGTTATCGCTGTGGAACTGCTACAGGTGATGCAAATGCATGGAGATTTAAGGATGCATGAGTAAAATTGGCCACCTATGAAGAGTCTGTAGATGCCATCACAGCAGAAAGAGGTAGTAATCATTTGAGACACACCACAGCAGAGAGAGGTAGTGATCGTTTAAAAGACAGAGCAAAGAATGTCTATAGAGTACAAGTGCATGAGTCTCCTGAGGATTCAGATGAACAATATCCTGTGTGAACAGTGAAATTCAAAAATGTATGACAATCCAACAATGGGATAAATACCAAGCTCTTAATGGTATCCATACTAAACTCTATTCTAAGTTACTATAAAACATAACAGTCTTGTTTGCCCTTCACAAATCCAGTCTGGTCATTATGGATTAAGTTTGGGAGTATGTTGGTCAGTCGGTTCACTAGGAGTTTGGTATACAATTTGACATTGCTATTTACGAGAGATATGGTTTGGAATTTTTGGCAGTGAGTTGCTGGTTTTCCTGGTTTTGGTAATGTAGATATGTAGGCCTCTAGCATATCCCTGGGCCTCTCGCATTTATTGAAACATGTATTCTAGAGATTTGTAAGGTGAGGCAAAAGGGGAGTCATAAAGGTTTGGTAATAGAGGTTTGTGACTCTGTCTGCGCCAGGTGCTCTGTTTACAGGCAATACATGTATTTCATTTGATGTCCTTGGTGGCGAAGGGTTCTCAGTAAGTAAGATCCTCAGGTTGCAGTGTGGGAAGGTTTACAGTTACCAGCAAATTTTGTATAGATTGGGTAGACTGCGATATCGTATTAATGGTGTTTTTGAGGTTATATAACACTGAGTAATAAGAAGCAAACTAGTTCGCTGTGTATTGAGGATTGAGAATTTTGCCATCAGTTGGACAGGTGAGGAAAGCTATTTTAGTATTTTGTGCTCGGGACTTGAGTTGGGAAGCCAGGAAAGCACCTGACTTGTTGCTTTGTGCAAAAAAGTATTGTTTGTATTTACAAAGAATATGGGTTATTGTTTCTAGTTCTAAATCTTTTTGCAGTGCTGTAATTTTAGCTTGTGTTGTAGAGGATGGATTTTGTTTATTTTTAGGTGTTATTGCCATCCATTCTTGTATTAATGAGGTATATTTCTGTAGTCTTTGTTTTTTGACTGTGCTAGCAGCTTTGATAAATGACTCCCTTAGTACCGGTTTGTGTGCTTGCCAAATGCATTAGATATTGGTGTCTGGTGAGAGATTGTTTTGGAAATAAAAGTCTAACTCTGATATGGTGGAAACTGTGTTTGGGTCTTTCAAGAGACTGTTGGTCAGCTTCCAAGTGAGTACTTGGTTATAAAGAAATAATGTTCAAGACATCACGAACATCAACGCATTTTATTAAACATCACATACCCTAAAAACTATGAGGTAGAAGCATTAAAACGAATTACGTAATACTGCTTCTTCCAACTCTACTTTTTTTCAGCCCCATAAAAGGTACAAGGCCATTTGGACTTAAGTGAATAAGCCTGTGTATTACTGAGAGAAGTACTATGGCATTTATCAGGTCCACTGGGGCTATGTCAGATTCTATGCAGCTGTGACAACCTACCACCCCCTCCACTAATACTATTACCAACCTTAAGCAGAGCAAGGTTAATGGTGAGTATAGTGTCAGTAGTCAATAGAGGCAGGCTGGACAGGAACAGTTGGATCCATCATCATCCAGTAAATACAAATATTAAACAATTTTTTTTTTCCTTTTAGTAGCTACTGCCAATGTCACTAAATCTACTTTGATTCACAGCTTTAGAATTTTTACTGATTTGTGATTTTTTTTAAATGTTATTTCTAGTAAGAGATACATTATTTGATTTGTAGTGTGCTTCTATGAAACTGCTTGTGCTTTGTAAATTGCAAGTTTCTTCTAACAATGCACATGTGAACCCTGCCTGAAGTGAGTATGATCTTTAACTCTTTGCAGAAAAAAGTATTCCAAAATGTGGTGGTGGTTGTAACGTTTTTAAATGCCTATTATTGTAGTCATTTCGCCCTGCCTCACTGAGTCTTGTAGTGTGGCTCAGGAGATGCAGTTGATAGAAGGGCACACTGTTTTTTTTGTTAACTCACTGTGATTCCCCCTCCCCCCATTTCTTTCTGAGACAGGTTACTTGATTTGCAATGTGCTGCTGTACCACGGATTATGGTGCAAGATTTCCCCCTCATTTATATACACAGTGCGCGGATGCAGTTTATTGCACATGTGAACCCAACATACTGAGTGTGGCAGCAGTGGTGTTTTAGGTAGGGTACAAGATCATTGTTTGCTGTGCAAGTTTCAAAGCAGTGTGTACTGCAGTGCACTGTGTGCTGTGTAGTCAAACACAAAATAAGTACATACATAAATTATTCCTGCTTTGCATGCTAAAACTTGTATGGTTTATGAATAAAATAAATAAATATTTTGCAGAATGCTCCCTTATCAAATGTATGCACACAGCTCAGCCACTGACAGTACTGAATAACCTGAACTACAAAGCAACCTGCATTAGAAAGAGAGGACACCCAGGGAGGCATAGAGTAAGGGAATTACTACCTGTTTATAGCTTCTCTGACTGTCTGCAGATAGATTGTAAATTAAAAGCAGCTGGCACTGAGACCATGTGCATACGTTTGATAAGAACGTCTTTCTGGCATGAGGGGCATGGATAAGGAGGCAGGCCTATGTTTAGAATTTTGCAGAACATTTATTTCTTTTGTGCAAAAATGAAAAAAAAATTGAGCATGCAAAAAAATACAGCACATCAATGAGGCCAAAACCTATCAAATACATTAACGTTACTGGACTGTCCTTTTTAGTTCTAATCTAATTTTGGCAACTCAGTACTGGCATTGTAAAAATAACTGTTATAGCACAGTCAATACATCAGGCAATATTGTAATTGGTTTTTAAATCAAAGTCAAAGGTACATTTTTCCTGCTTTATGGGCTGTCCAAATAGTTTTCCCGATTTTATTCTGGTACCAAAATTCTGCAGAGCCAATATACAGAATAGACTAAATTCTACTGTCCCTCATGATTCGGAAGAACAACATTTTTTTAACAAGCACAAGTTTTATGTATATACTACCCAAGGTCGGCCTTAGGCCATTAGGCGCCCTGTTCGAAAAATCTTCATAGCGCCCCCCCCCAGCCTCTCAGGTCATACTATTTAAATACGATTTATTAAACTAATAATAATAATTAAAAAAAAAAAAATATATATATATATATATATATATATATATATATATTCATTCTCCCTTTCCTGTTACCTTGCAGTGAGGGGGGAATGTTGATCTCTGGTGTTCCAGTGTTCTGGGAATCTGGTCTGCACCCTTCACCAGGTGCAGACTATCAGTAACTGTCTAGTTAGCTCAGGCATTTACAGTGTCAAGGCTTCCATCCGCAGCAACGCACTGATTGGTCGGAGTTTGGAAGACAGCTACTTATGGTTTGCAGCCAACAGAAGTGCAGGCCAGAGGTATCAGACTGCCTCCCATGCATTACAGAGGAACAGACTAAGTATGTCACATACTCAGGGCCGTCTTTAATATTGACCGGACCCTGGGCAACCATTTGCTTGGGGCCCCTGGACCCTCCCCCTGCCAGACATACTAACACACCGTACTAACACACATACACAGAAACATACACTGACAGACATACTGACACACACATTGACAGACATACTGACAAACATTCACAGAGACATACACTACAGACATACTGACACAGACACATACACTGACAGACATACTGACACACACGCAGACACATATACTGACACATATACACAAAGACATACAATGACAGACATACTGAGACACACAATGACAGACATACGGACATCCACTGACACACTGATATACAGACAGACATACTGACACATACAGTGACAAACATACACTGACAGACATACTGACACAAACACAGACAGACATACTTACACAAACACACATACACTGACAGAAATACTAACACAAACACTGACAAAAACACAGACACAAACACACACTGACAGATATACTGACATAAACACAGACAGACATACTGACACAAACACAGACACAAACACTCCAAGGCTGTGCGTGTGTGGGACTGTATGCCTGCAACTCTGCCCGTAAGCTGAGATCTAGCCATTGAAGCTCTTTTATACAAAGTGCTTCCAGCTGAAGTGGTAGATGTTAACACAGTGAGGGAGTTTAAACATGCATTAGATTGGCATAAGGCTATCCTAGATATAAGATAAGGTCAGGGACTAATGAAAGTATTTACAAAGTTGGGAAGACTAGATGGGTCTAATGGTTCTTATCTGCCGTCACATTCTATGTTTCTATGTTATGCATCACAATGCCTTACAATTGTTGCTTAACATTGTTGTCTAGTCTGTCCTTGTCTATAACCATTCCCAAGTCTTTCCATTTACTTTTCACTACATCAGTAGCATTAGGGAAAAAGGAAGTACTCCCTGTGCAAGATCTGTATTTTCCTTCATCCGCAATTCCAACCAGTGGCAGAATTCACACAGAGAGGGCCCTGGTGCAAGAATATTTAGTTTCCACCATCACAAGGATGGACAAAAGGTAGATGGACAAAAGGTCCTCATCTGTCATACAACTCCCATAATGATTTGCCTGCTGGATCTACTATTTGACCATCTTTGCTGTGTTGTATTTAGCACTGATCAGTTTTTATGTTTATACATAACCATGATTTGTGTTGCAATTATAACTAAAATAGCCTGATTATGGTATTTTTTAGATTGACCATAGCTTTTTTTCTATGAAATCTGTACAAGTTCCACATGGTGTCTTGAAATCTCATTGCCTGTTTAATTCCAAGACACTTATCACAGATGGACATCATGGACTTTTTAGTATTTTTTTTTTTTAAACATTGCAAATCATCGTTTCCAAAAAACAAACAAACATGCACTTTATGATATAAGACTGTGCTTTGAGATGATAACTTCAGCAATGTCTACTTACGTTGCCTTCCATGAGTTCTTTAACAGAACTCCCTTGATGAGATTGCAGGTACTTCTGATGGAAAAGCTTCCCGTCAAATGTATTCCAAGGCATCAAATCCATCATGTTGAAGGGGTAACCACAGGCACTGTTGGCTCCCTGCAATGTAACCAGGCCACGAAGATAGACAAAAGCAAGGTGAACTGCTCTAGAATCAATCATAGGAAGCTGGAAAAAAATTATAATTAACCATTAAAAATAATAGCCTATTTTATTAATAACCTCCCTTTAAGCCACATATGTGTGTGAATAAGTACAACTCAGTGAGTTGAGTCAGGTAGAGCGGTGGCAACATGCTAATAAAATGTCACACAAACATAATTCACTAATGTAAGAGTTGTCTGGAATTAAAAATGACAACAGCGAAATTGGAAAAAATTATCCAAGTCAGCTTTTCTACCAGTACTCTGGTCCCCAATTCTCACTTTAGTGAATATCCATATAAGTGACTTAGTGATAAGTACTGGAAAATATATGTCAATGGGTTTTATAGCACCTGCTGCACAAGTGAAGTACCGTATATACTAGAGTATAAGCCGACCTGAATATAAGTGGAGGCCCCTAATTTCACCCCAAAAAACTGGGAAAACTTATTGACTCGAGTATAAGACTAGGGTGGGAAATGCAGCAGCTACTGGTAAATTTCTAAATAAAATTAGATCCTAAAAAAATTATATTAATTGAATATCTATTTACAGTGTGTGTATATAATGAATGCACTGTGTGTGTGTATGAATGCAGTGTGTGTGTGTGTGTGTGTCTGAGTGCAGCGTGTGTGTCTGAGTGCAGCGTGTGTGTGTGTGTGTGTGTGTTGCAGAGCCTTGGTGGGGAGTGGGCAATTTTATTTTATTTATTTATTTTAATAATTTTTTATTTCATTTAATTATTTTTTATTATTATTTAATTTTTTTTTGTCCCCCCTCCCTGCTTGATACATGGCTCTCACTCCCTGGTGGTCCAGTGGATGGGCACTGTGTAAGAGGGGGGCTGTCAGGGAGCTCTTACTTACCTCTCCTGCAGCTCCTGTCAATTCCCTCCTCCTCCGCGCCGGTCCGTTCAGCACCTCTGTCAGCTCACACTGTAAGTCTCGCGGCCACACTATGACCCCGCGGCTCTCGCGAGATTTACACTGGGAGCTGGCAGAGGTGCTGAACGGACCGGCACGGAGGAGGAGGGAGAGGTAAGTAAACGCTCTGCAGCCCCCACAGCCCCCAGTCTGTATTATGGCAATGTAAATTATACATTACAGTATATAATACAGACAATTGACTCGAGTATAAGCCGAGTTGGGGTTTTTCAGCACAAAAAATGTGCTGAAAAACTCGACTTATACTCGAGTATATACGGTATCCCACTAATAGTGCCTCAAAGACAAACCCACCATCCAGTTGCTGTAATACCTTTCAAAATGACCGTGTATATAAAGAAATAATTGGCCAGGTCCAAATTAAATGTTTATTAATCATAGCGGCAGTTTGCTCCAATTACCTACTGAATTGAGTACGACGAATGGAGTTCTTTGATTTTCCATTTTTCACGTGTTCTCTTTTGACAAACTAGTGATGTGAAATATTTTAGGCTTTTTAAAATGTTGTCTCTGCTCAGTTTGTCGTATGTTGGTCCTGGAGAAAGTCTGTTACATACTTCTGGTACCTACTTCAGTGAAAATTGTTTTGCAGGCTTCCCCTGCTGTCCGTGATTTAGCGGGACAGTCACAAACTTCAGGGCCTGTCCCTCCTCTGGGGACCCCAGGGAACAGTCTCCAAAAATAAATAACGTGAGCGCATCATTTGATGTGCTTTGCTATGTTCACGGTACTAGTACCCTGAAAAGAGCACTAAAACAGTGCTCCTAACTGAGTCTGCTTTCAGCGGGCTGGCCTTAGACGATTGTCAGGCAGTCTGGCATGCATTCATGCCAGACTGACTTGCCAGTAAATTGGGAGGACCCAGCCCTTTACTTGGCAGGTACGCCTCCTTTACCCAACTACCAACAGCATCTCGCTTCTTAGGACACTTGAGTTGGGAGGTATGATTTTGTTCAGATAGACACATTTTAAAACCTTAAACATGGTAATATCGTCCAATTTCTAATTTTGGCAAATGTAATCTAATTAAGATAGTTATATTTCCAGAGTACTGTTTGCACAGTAGATGTTACTGATGAGATCTGATGTGAAATACATTAATGGAGTGGTTTTGGTGAATAGATCATGTCCGTGCAGTCTAACTGCTTAGTTCTCAGCCATTTAGGAGTTAAATCACTGTTTATGCAACCTTATCACACCTTCACTGCATGTGACCTACAAAGTGTCCCTACACATTTCCTGGAAAAGAGAGATCTAATGTTTAAACTTACTTTATTGTGTAGTCTGTTTCATTTTGAATTTCTTATCTACTGCTCTGTTAGTAGCTTGTTAGAGCCTGCAGAAACTACATGTGTGTGATTAAAGTTCAATTTATAGAGCAGGAGATAAAAACTTCTAAAGTGAACACACTGTACTGATTTAAAATGTAACTATTTGTTCATGTTGACCATGTGTGTCACAGCCAGGGGAGGTGTGGATAGGGCTACAGAAACAGATACAAAAGTTATTTAACTCTTAAATGGCACAGAATATATATACACATGCTTGAGAAAGGTCACTGCAACAACCAAAAAGTTTTTTTTATTATTTAAACCATTTTTGGGGTGCCTGGTACCCTTCTATTTCTTCAATGTACTAAATGGAGTTGATGACTGCACCCTTTTTTCTACACAAGTCTAATGATCATATCATGAGGCAAAGGCACAGACACAAAGACATTGACAGTGACACACAAAGAAAGACAAACACTGATAGAAATGTAGAGGCACTGACAGAGAGACTGAACGACACACACAATGGTCAAAACACTGACAAACACACACATGGACAATGAAAAAGACAAAGACAAATACACTGACAGAAGCAAAACATGTGGGGCGGGGGAGTTTCTGCAGCAGCAGCAGCCAAATGACGCATCTGCTCCTTTCACTGTGTCCACATGCCTCCTTTATATTGTGCCATGGGATTTTTGGCACTCATTCAGTATAGTTTGCTACCCAACTGGTGGAGGGGCCCTGAACCTGTTGGAACATTATGTTTCAAGTGACCCCACACATTTTTTGTCACAGGCAAAATTTGTGGGGTACGAGCGATATATGTTTGACAATATTGATCTATACACTAAAACTGCTTCATTAAGCTAAAGTTGTTTTGGTGCTTACAGTGTGGCTTTAAATAACGTAAAACAGCAGGGCTTTATTCAGCCTTTGGGGACTTTAATATTATTATTATTATTATTATGGTATTTATATAGCGCCATCAAATTCCACAGCGCTTTACAATGGGTGGACGAACAGACATGTAGTTGTAACCAGACAAGTTGGACACACAGGAACAGAGGGGTTGAGGGCCCTGCTCAATGAGCTTACATGCTAGAGGGAGTGGGGTAAAATGACACAAAAAGGTAAGGATAGTATTGGACTAGTGACAGTTTAATTGATACGCTTTTATGAAGAAGTGGGTTTTTAATGATTTTTAGGAGTGGAGACTGGGTGAGCATAATATTGTGCATAATCCAAATGCTACTGCATCCATAAAGTGCTGAGTGCTAGCAGATACAATCTTCATACCAATATAGTCCAGGAATTTTGTAATAAAACTTTACTTTATCAAGACTAATATCCAGTGCGTAAGTCATATTTGAAATGGAAAACAAGAAGTTAGAACTTCCACCCCTAGAATCAAACCACTAGAGTTAGAGCTCCTTTCACATAGCCAAACTTAACCCACAATACACTAGTTATACAAAGCAACCAACAAATAATAGCATGCCGCTGGTGGAGGAGTCAAAGGAGCTGTCAAGGTTAATACTCCCCAACACGCAAACCAGAGAACAATAAAGGCAAGCACAGGCAGACGTATTACCGGACCTTAAAGTGGCCGGACTTAACGTAGGAATAAGAGATAAGAATAGTCAAACACGCCAAGGTCAGGGATATAGAGGTACGGGTAAGCGAATAGACAGAGCCAAAAGTTCAGGGAGCCAGAAACGAGAATAACCAAATAACAAGCCGAAGTCAGAAACCAAAGAAAGACAACTACTCAGAACGCACTCTCGGGCTATAATAAACCACGACAGGACAAGGAAGTCATGTCAGAAGGAGGTTAATATAGGGCAAGGTGTATTCTGATAGGCAGGGACAGAAATGAGGGAGGATATAAATAGATAGTAGCAATAGGCTACTATCACTTTAAATGCTAAGGTCACCCATCGGCTACCGCGTGTGCACGTCCTCGGACGCTCTCCCGGATGCGCGACGCCAGCCAGAGATCCGCACCGCCCGGCAGGAGAGGATGGACGGCGGGACCGGGACGGCGCGGGACACAAGGTATGACAGGAGCTCACTGTTACTAGAGAACCTTTACAGTACTTTATAATAGTGACATCTTCATCAATGAGTTGAAACATTAGTTAACTGTTCTTGAGTTATAACTGGTTGTTTTATTAATATGGCAGCATTGTATTATAAGAAACTTTATACTTCAGGGGCAACTCAACAGTGGGATGTTTTTGACATGTGTGGCATTTTTAGTCTATTTTCTATATCAAGAGTGACATACACTTATCAGCACTTACCCTGAGAAGTCCCCCTCACACTGCAAAAGCAGCTCTGGTGTTCAGACATGGACTCCACAAGACCTCTGAACGTGTCCTGTGGTATCTGGCACCAAGACATTAGCAGCAGATTCTTTAAGTATTGTTGCTCCAGCACATCCCACAGATGCTCAATCAAATTGAGATCTGGAAAATTTGGAGGCCAAGGCAACACCTTAAACCCTTTGTCATTTTCTTCAAACCATTCCTGAACAATTTTTGCAGTGTGGCAGAGTGAATTATCCTTCTGAAAGAGGCCACTTCCTTTAGGTAACACCATTGCCTTTGTGGTCTGCAACAATCTCTAGGTAGGTGGTAAATGTCATTGCCCTGTACAGCAATGCACTGTGTGTTTTGACACCTTTCTACCATGGCCTGCATTATTTTTTTCAGCAATTTGAGCTACACTAGCTTTTCTGTGTAATTGGATTAGACAGGCTAACCTTCGCTCCTCATATGCATCAATGAGCCTTGATTCACCAGTTGTCCTTGCACTACTTTAGGTACATACTAACCAATGCATACCAAGAACATCCCACAAGATTTTCATTTTTGTAGATGCTCTGACCTAGTCGACTAGACATTACTATTTGGCTCTTGTCAGTCACTTGAATCTTTTTGCTTGCCAATTTTTCCAGCTTCCAACACATGAAAGTCAAAAACTGACTATTTTTATGCAGCCAACCATATCACACTCCTTGATAGATGCAATTGAAACAGTAAAATCAATGTTATTCACTTAACCTTTCAGTGATTTTAATCCTTAAAGAAACACTATAGGGTCAGAAACACAAACATGTATTCCTTACCCTATAGTGTTAAAACCACCATCTAACCACCATCTAGCCCCTTCTGGCCTCCCTAAATATAGTAAAATCGTATTTGTGTTCAAGTCTGCAGCTGCTGCCTCCTCCTTTCTGACAGCATCAAAAGTGGTGGTCTGAGCCAATCACAATGCTTCCCCCTAGGATTAGCTGAGACTGTCAAGGAGGCAGATCAGGGGCAGAGCAAGCACAAGTCAAACACAGCCCTGGCCAATCAGCACCTGCTCGAAGAGATTAATGTAATCAATACATCTCTATGAGAAAAGTTCCGTTTGCAGCACTGCCCCAGAAAGCACCTCTAGTAGCCATCTGAGGAGTAGCCAGTGGAGTTATCCCTAGGCTGTAATGTAAACACTGTCTGAAAAGACAGTGTTTACTGCAAAATGCCTGAAGAGAAAGACCAGTCCCTTCGTTACAAGGAACCACAGGTGCCTTCTAGGCAAGTATCAAGACCTCTGCTTTCCTCCGCTTTTCAGGCTACTGAGTACTGAGCTGCCTCCAAATACTACCTTTGTAAAGGCACAGGAGACAATGCAGCCATAAAGCAGGTTCTAAAACTCTGCTACAGGGATCCCTGAAAAACACAAACAGGACATACAGCAGTTTCTATTGGGACCACCACTCAATCTTTATTTCAACCAGAGTTAGCCTCTAGGGACTCTACACTTAATTTGTAGTTACACGCTCAAAATCTACAGTTCCTTGAGAAAAGCACTGTCAAAAAGTTGTTGTTTTTTGGCACACGTCCAGCTCTGGTAGGCTTGTTGTATATACTACTTTTTTTTATATAATTCTTTATTTTTGTACTGCGATTTGATTACAAGCAGGTGTGATATGGCTCAATAGCAATATCTAGTGTTTCACAAGAGATTATTGTCACAAGAGACAATAGTGGCACATTGCAGTACTGCACTTTTTTTTGGAATAATTATGTAAAGGCATAAGCAAAACAGGCTAAGATAGGTATAACATTGTTTAATCAATTAGCGTTACTTGAGATCATGCTTAAACAACAGATGAACTGAGTTAAGTTCCCACTGGGACTGCAATCAGAGTCATTGAGACGTGTAGAGCTTGTGATACGGGGTGAAAAAATAAACATGACAAGGCTAGTAGACAACCGGTTAGCGTAAACAACATTAGACATCATATAACGTAATATAAAATTGCGGTTTCTCAGGTCTCATGGTTCTCTCTTGTCGTGGACAGACCACTCAATTCTATCATAAGTAACCAAGTCCTTCCCATATGGGTTATAGTGATGGGTCCCCATCCAATGAATAGTGGGAAGTCACTGGTGTGGCAGTGTTGAGCCCTGGTTGGCTTTTGGCCCGGGTGAGTGTAAGGGTGATAGAATGTGCGCTTTCTTGCCTTCGGTGTCCGGAGGTGGCTCGCTCACTCCACGTAGTTCAGCTTGTTGAACAGCAGTCTCTTGTTGGGAAGCTGAAGCTGCGGCTTGTGCATCCAATTTAGCCCAGAAGCTGGTAAATAATGCTCCCAGTTTCTCCAGGGAGCACACAACAGAAACACTGAGACCACTGCTGGTCGGCAGCAGAGTCGGCTCTGCTTTAGGATGTGTGTCCGCCATTTTGAAGGTTCTTGTCGCGTGCACGTAAGTGACCCTAACTGACCACAGGCAGTGGCGTACATACCGGGGTCGCAGGGGTCGCGGCTACGACCGGGCCCGGCCCACCAGGGGGCCCGGCCGCCCTGCGACCCGGTATGTATGTCACTGGGCCAGCCTCTTCTCCTGGGGGGCCCAGGAGCCGGCCACCTCCGGGCCCCCCGAGGCTGGCCCTGCTGTCATCCGGCTGGCCGGTACTGCGGGCGCGCGAGGGAGCACTGTCTCCTGGGTGCTTGCTCTTCAGCTCCCTCGCGCACCGCACTGATACCGGAGCCGGAAGATTACGTCATCTTCCGGCTCCGGCATCAGTACGCGGCGCGCGAGGGAGCTGAAGAGGAAGCACTCAGGAGACAGTGCTCCCTCGCGCGCCCGCCAGCCTGCCTGCCCACCGGGTGACCGGCCCCCCAGGAGCCCAGCAGCACCACTGGACCCCAGGGAATCCCCTCAGCTCTCCCACAGGTAAGGAGGCTGGGGGGATTTAAAAAAAAAAATGTGTTTGTGAGTGTGTGTTAGAGTGTGAGTGTATGTTAGTGTGTGTTTGTGAGTGTATGTTAGTGTTAGTGAGTGTGTGTTAGAGTGTGAGTGTGTGTTAGTGTGTTAGTGTTAGTGAGTGTGTGTTAGGGTGTGAGTGTGTGTTTGTGAGTGTGAGTGTATGTTAGTGTTAGTGAGTGTGTGTTAGAGTGTGTGTGTGTGTTTGTGAGTGTATGTTAGTGAGTGTGTGTTTGTGAGTGTATGTTAGTGTTAGCGAGTGTGTGTTTGTGAGTGTGAGTTAGTGTGTGTGTGTATGTTAGTGTGTGTTTGTGAGTGTGAGTGTATGTTAGTGTGTGTGAGTGTATGTTAGTGTGTGTGAGTGTATGTTAGTGTGTGTTTGTGAGTGTTAGTGTGTGAGTGTGTGTGAGTGTATGTTAGTGTGTGTGTGAGTGTGTGTTAGCGTGTGTGTGTTAGTCTTAGAGTGTGTGTGTGAGTGTATGTTAGTGTGTGTGTGTGTTAGAGTGTGTGTTAGTGTGTGTGTCTGTTACTGAGTATGTTTGTGTGCATCTGTTAGTGAGTGTGTATGTATGTCTGTCACAGTGTGTGTCTGTCAGTAAATGTGTGCGTCTGTTCATGAGAGTCTGTGTGTGTGTGTCTTAAGCACTTACCTTTCTCCAGCGCCGGACTCCCTTGGTGCTGGGAATCTCTCCGCCTCTCAGCTCCGAATACGCATGCGTGGCAAGAGCCACGCGCGCATTCAAACCGCCCATAGGAAAGCATTATTCAATGCTTTCCTATGGACGTTCAGCGTCTTCTCACTGTGATTTTCACAGTGAGAATCAGAAAATCCTCTAGCGACTGTCAATGAGACAGCCACTAGAGGCTGGATTAACCCTCAGTGAAACATAGCCGTTTCTCTGAAACGGCTATGTTTTCAGCTGCAGGGTTAAAACTAGAGACCTGGCACCCAGACCACTTCATTGAGCTGATGTGATCTGGGTGTCTGTAGTGGTCCTTAAAGTGTATGTGTTTATGCATGCACTGGCGTACATACCGCGTTCACACAGGTCGCAGCCCTGCGACCCGGTGCCCGCCGCCATGTGTTGCGGCCCCTGCCCGCGCAGCGTAAGCGCGCGCGGGGGGGCCCACGGATCAGTTTTCGCACCGGGGCCCCATGGGTTGTGTGTACGCCACTGACCACAGGGTTTGACTGGAGGAGTCCAAGGGGAGACCGGGATATCCCATAACCCCCACTGGTTCAGAGGGGGGAGGGGGAATGGACTGAGGTAGTTCTTTTCAGCAACCAGGAGAGTGGTGAAGTCAGCTGCCTTTCCCTCCACCCGGTCACTTGCAGGCCGCAATTCGTCTCTGCAGGCTCCCTTAAATGTGGAGTCAATATGATCAGCAACTTGTCCCCAGGTAGGGTTACAAGTGTGGGTACCAGGATTAAGTCTGGAAACGGGGGTATTACCCTGAAAATTGTCGGGTTGTTGCAAGAGCTCGCACGGCATGCGACTGCTCAGCTCAGTGTTCAAGCTCTGCCGCCGTATATACTACTTTTGTTGTTTTGTGTTGTTGTAAGCATAGTAAATTTATGTTATATGATCTATATATAAGTATTGAATATACTTTGGTTTGACAGCAAATAAAGATTATTTTACTGCTTGGATTAATTTGGTGCGCATCCTTCTGCTCATAGACACCTTCAAAATAAAATGTAATTTTGAGCGACAATACAATAATGAAATGTGACTCTGGTGAAATGCAGGTCTGAGGAACATATACCATAAGCACTCAAAGTATTCTAGTTGGTTACACAAAAAATATAAAATATATGCTAACACATTGGTGACCAGGAACATACAACCAAAAGATGGAGCTATGACACACAATATTTCTGTGGATGATTGTAAATCCATGACAGTGTTTAACCAATAGATGGCACTGTGCCACACAATGTCCCTGTGGATGGTTGTGGCTCCATCACAAATGTGAAACAGTAGGGCAAATGCCCCAAATATGGACTCAGAGCAGAACATTACTTTTCTACATAGAAATCTAGAGAGAATAGACTGGCAAGCTGCCGATACATTTAAATCAAGACAAATGCAAAGCTTTGTTCAAACTAAATAATAAACTGCAATTCCCTCTCTAAATGGGATGGCATTAACTAAGGCATGTAAAGCTCTCACTAGTTTAGGGCAAAAGGAGCTGCTGCCTTGGTACATGCACTCTTCAATGTCCTACAGCTTCACAGCTTTTTAGTTCAAGCCCAACCCTGAAATGGAAACTCAAATTAAATTGCGTCTCATCTTCTTTCATAATGTTTATTTGTCTGCCAACCAGGTGAGAGTTATTTAGTCAGCAGAGTGGACATGTAAGGCCAAAATCTTAACTCATGTGTTGAGGTTCTTTATTCACGGCTTCCTCATCTATCATTTTAGTCCAGTGATTCCTTAACTAGTCCAGCATTTCTTAAATCTTTGTATACTGACAAAATCTGGATTGTCTGTGTGCCTTGAGGAGAGTGGGCTAGAAACCACTGTTGTAGACAATGATCAGATAGCTAGATGCAATAAAAAATAAATGTATTTAATATTAAAAAAAAAAAAACAACCACAAAAAAACATGTTTCCTCCTGCTCCACAACCTGATCAATGCATGTCATAGCAGTGATTAGACACTTCTCGTGATTTATGTGCAGACTATCATTAAGCTCAGTAAGCACTATAGTTTAACTGACACAAACTAGCAGCAAACAGTGAATAATTGATATCAGTGTATTTTCACGATCAAAGCATTGTTCACTGCCCTGACTTTGACACCTGCCTTTTCATGCAATACTGATAGGCTTCCTGTTGCCTGGTAACTGAATAACCAGGAAGAGATTTTTGTGAGCATCTGGGACTCAGTGAAAGGGTGGTGAAAACCAGTTCAATTAAACACACTATTATCCACTGCTTTGGCCACTAGAGGGGGTCCTCACAAAGCATGACCAAGTCTCCAAGTATGATCATATTGCCTGCAAGGATACTGCAGCTTACTACTCCCTGTTTATGATCTCAGTAGTTTGAAGGCTCATTTAGGCATGGTTTTGCTAATCAGAGGTATCTAAGGGGTATACAAATAACCTACATGTTGTGTGTGTATATATATATATATATATATATATATATATATATATATATTTATATTTATAAAATATTTTATCAGGAAGGATACATTGAGATTTCTCTCGTTTTCAAGTATGTCCTGGGTCCACAAAACATTGCACAGTAGAGTACAATAAAACACAAAGACAAAAATAATACACAAATTACAAAATATAACATAGGACAGGTAAGAAATAAACAATCAACCATGACAGGTGCATTCTGTTTTGAGATATGTAGAGAGGGACCTCTTAAAGGATTTTAGGCTTGGGGAAGATTCTCTACCAAAGTAAGGATCAAGACACTTTCTTGTTGTATTGAAGTAGATTAAAAAAGTACTTGAACTGGATCGGAGGTTATAGGAGGTGGGAACAGACGGGGAGAGCATTCTACTCAGGTAGGGTGGGAGATTCCCAGAAAAGCTCTTTAATACAAGGCTGGAAAGATGAAGAGTGCGTCTGGATTCCAGCGACAGCCATTTTAGTTATTTTAGCTTGTCACAATGGTGGGTCATGTAATTACATTGTAGCACAAAGCAGCAGAATGAGTTATACAATGTATTAAGCTTATTAAGGTGTGTTTGTGGTGCAGGTGCATATATTACATCTCCATAATCGATGATTGGCATCAGCATTTGCTGTACAATCTTTTCCTTTACTGTAGGGCTTAGGCAGGATTTGTTTCTGTACAGGGCACCTAGTTTTTGATAAAGTCTTGATGAAAGGTTTTCTATGTGGAGGCCAAAAGATAGATTGGGGTCCAACAACATACCCAGGTATTTGAAAGTGTGGACTGCAGTCAGTGTGCTATTTGATTTTGTTTTGATGCATAGATGGGCATTGCGTAATTTGTGTAATTTAGGTACTGTTCCAAAGATCATTGTGACAGTTTTGTCACTGTTTAGAAAGAGTTAGATTTTTGTGATCCACTTTTCTACCTCTGTAAACTGGTCTTGGAGCACAGCCTCAAGCTGCGGTAGATCGGATTTGCTTGCATAGATTACTGTGTAATCTGCGTACATGTGTACATTTGAGGATTTGCAGGCCTTCGGCAGATCATTTATAAATAATGTGAATAGTAGGGGGCTGAGAATGGAACCTTGGGGAACACCACACGTGACTGGGAGAGGGAGGGAGTCACTGTCAGAAATGGACACATATTGTGATCAATCCGATACATATGATCGAAACCAGGTTAATGGATGATCACCAATACCTGCGTTTTTTTGTTTGTGCAGTAGAATGTCATGGTCTATTGTGTCAAATGCCTTTGCAAAATCAAGGAAAATAGCTCCAGTTAGGTCTCCTTGTTTCATGTCAGTTTGGATGCCATTGCAAACTTTTAAGAGGGCAGTTGTAGTTGAGTGATTTGGGCGAAATATAGTTTGATTGTTGGTAATACTCACATAGTTGCGTATGGACTAATTTTTCCAAGACTTTTTAACAATACTGGGATGATCGATATTGGACGATAGTTCAAAACCAAAGTAGTGTCACCACTTTTATGGATAGGTACTACTCTCGCAGTCTTCCAAAGTTTGGGTATGTATCCAAACACCAAGGATTCGTTACTTAGGGTTGTGAAAGGTTTAGCAATTGCCGGCATACTGAGCTTCCACAGCATTGCTGGGATTTGATCATGTCCAGACTGGTTTTTCATTTTTAGATTATTAAGGACACAAATAGGTACAGATCTAAAATTTAACTTCTCTATATTGGGTCTTTGCAAATTTAGTGGGGCTTGAACCATATTTGTAGTTTCAGGATGTGTGTAATTTATTAGCTTGCCAATCGGGGAGGTGGAGCATCCAACAAAATAATTGTTAAAGGCATTTGCTACATCTAAGGGTTGCAGGGTTTGGTTGTCCACTTTGACAGTGAAGGGTCAGGAGTGGATTGGGGGAGTTTGTAATTTATTTATGATTTTCCAGAACTTTCTAGGGATTAAAATTTTATTGTTCAGATTTTCACTGAAATATTTGGCCTTGGCTAATTTAGTTTGTTTTGTGCATATATTTCGCCATTGTCTGTATGCACAGTAAAGACGCACACACAGACACACCACATAGTGAGACAGGTCTGAAATTAATTATATTATTACATAGTTACACAGGCTGAACAAAGACTTGGGTCCACCAGGTTCTTCCTTTCTCACATCTATTTTTGCTACTGATCTAAATGAAGGCACAAAAATAAACACAGTTTTGAAAAAAATATTCTCTTGATCCCAGAATGGCAGTCATATCACTACTGGATCAAAAACATGTTACCCTACATATTAAATATTACATCCATGAATATTGCAAGAATTCATCCAGTCCTGTTTAAAATTCTGTACATCCTCTGATAAAACCACCTCTTCATGCAGAGCAGTCCACATCTGTATTACTTATACTGTAAAAAAAAACTTTTTCTTCCAGTCTAAATGTGTATAGTATATGTATAGGCCTGTTTATGAATAGATTTCAAGACAATGGTTTGTACTGGCTATGGTATATATCCCCTCTTACACACTGTTTTTAAAAACGAACTCATTACTAAATATTTAGTGTTTTATTTGTTTTAAAGCCAGCTTTTGCACTTTTTATAATTTCTTAATATCCTCCTTCAGAACAAGGTGCCCAAAATTGCACGCCATATTCAAGATGAGGTCTTACAATTGATTATAAAGAGGATAAATTATATTTTTGAACTGAGAATTAATTCCTGATAATACCTTACTACTGGCTTTAGCAATAAATGACATTGGACACTGTTGCCTAGTGTGCTGTTTATATAATTCCTGAATCCTTGTGATGTGTTGTTTTCCTTAATTCATTACCATTTAGTGTGCAAATTAGTTGTACATTCATAACCCTGAAGTGCATAACTTTGCATTTATCTATATTAGATTTAATCTGCCATTTCAGTGCTCAGTCCCCTAAACTATCTAAATCCTTCTGCAGTGTAGTAATATCCTGCTCAAATTATATAACCTTACCCAGTTTTCTGTCATCTGCAACAACTGACATTACTTTCAATGCCTATTTTACGATTATTCATAAATACGTTGAATAGAAGGAAGCCCAGCACAGAATTTTAAGAGACACCGCTTACCACGAACAAAAAAGAGGAAAGGAAGCCTTATAGCAAGCACTCAATGGTAAGGGGATAACCCTAGAGGAACTACCAAGGTAGTAAAGGACAAAACAGGAAAAAATGAGTGCCCAAAATTAATTAATATATAACTTTTAATAATATGTTAAAAGGTGGTAAATCCACCAACGTAAATAAATACAAATAGAAACTTGTTATAGTTCTGGTAGGAGACTATGTCCAAAATGATAGAGTGTCCTTCATATGGTGGTCTCTACAGAACGTCTATAACAACTATTTCGGCGTGAGGGGGGGTAAAAAACCCAAACCTGTAGACCCCCACCACGTCAGAAATACAAACTGCTTATAAATAGGGTAAAAAGAGAGGACCTGTACATGGGTAATCTATGTCTATGGACATAGATTACCCATGTACAGGTCCTCTCTTTTTACCCTATTTATAAGCAGTTTGTATTTCTGACGTGGTGGGGGTCTACAGGTTTGGGTTTTTTACCCCCCCTCACGCCGAAATAGTTGTTATAGACGTTCTGTAGAGACCACCATATGAAGGACACTATCATTTTGGACATAGTCTCCTACCAGAACTATAACAAGTTTCTATTTGTATTTATTTACGTTGGTGGATTTACCACCTTTTAACATATTATTAAAAGTTATATATTAATTAATTTTGGACACCGCTTACCACTTTTGTCCAGCTTGAAAATTCACCATTAATGACAACTCTCTGTCCTTAAGGGGTTAAGCCAATGTTATACCCAAAAGCAAGAATTTTCATTAGACCAATTTAATTTAGTTTGAACACTAACGTATTGTGAGGAACCGTGTCGATTACTTTAGAAAAATACAATTATATCCAACACTCTGATCTATTCATCTACCTACCTTCTTATAGAATGCAATTAAGTTAGTTTGATATAATCTGTTTCATAAAACCATGCTAATTTCTAAATTGGTGTTTGCAATGAATTCACAAATACAGGGAGTGCAGAATTATTAGGCAAGTTAGTATTTTGACCACATCATCCTCTTTATGCATGTTGTCTTACTCCAAGCTGTATAGGCTCGAAAGCCTACTACCAATTAAGCATATTAGGTGATGTGCATCTCTGTAATGAGAAGGGGTGTGGTCTAATGACATCAACACCCTATATCAGGTGTGCATAATTATTAGGCAACTTCCTTTCCTTTGGCAAAATGGGTCAAAAGAAGGACTTGACAGGCTCAGAAAAAGTCAAAAATAGTGAGATATCTTGCAGAGGGGTGCAGCACTCTTAAAATTGCAAAGCTTCTGAAGCGTGATCATCGAACAATCAAGCATTTCATTCAAAATAGTCAACAGGGTCGCAAGAAGCGTGTAGAAAAACCAAGGCGCAAAATAACTGCCCATGAACTGAGAAAAGTCAAGCGTGCAGCTGCCAAGATGCCACTTGCCACCAGTTTGGCCATATTTCAGAGCTGCAACATCACTGGAGTGCCCAAAAGCACAAGGTGTGCAATACTCAGAGACATGGCCAAGGTAAGAAAGGCTGAAAGACGACCACCACTGAACAAGACACACAAGCTGAAACGTCAAGACTGGGCCAAGAAATATCTCAGGACTGATTTTTCTAAGGTTTTATGGACTGATGAAATGAGAGTGAGTCTTGATGGGCCAGATGGATGGGCTCGTGGCTGGATTGGTAAAGGGCAGAGAGCTCCAGTCCGACTCAGACGCCAGCAAGGTGGAGGTGGAGTACTGGTTTGGGCTGGTATCATCAAAGATGAGCTTGTGGGGCCTTTTCGGGTTGAGGATGGAGTCAAGCTCAACTCCCAGTCCTACTGCCAGTTTCTGGAAGACACCATCTTCAAGCAGTGGTACAGGAAGAAGTCTGCATCCTTCAAGAAAAACATGATTTTCATGCAGGACAATGCTCCATCACACGCGTCCAAGTACTCCACAGCGTGGCTGGCAAGAAAGGGTATAAAAGAAGAAAATCTAATGACATGGCCTCCTTGTTCACCTGATCTGAACCCCATTGAGAACCTGTGGTCCATCATCAAATGTGAGATTTACAAGGAGGGAAAACAGTACACCTCTCTGAACAGTGTCTGGGAGGCTGTGGTTGCTGCTGCACGCAATGTTGATGGTGAACAGATCAAAACACTGACAGAATCCATGGATGGCAGGCTTTTGAGTGTCCTTGCAAAGAAAGGTGGCTATATTGGTCACTGATTTGTTTTTGTTTTGTTTTTGAATGTCAGAAATGTATATTTGTGAATGTTGAGATGTTATATTGGTTTCACTGGTAAAAATAAATAATTGAAATGGGTATATATTTGTTTTTTGTTAAGTTGCCTAATAATTATGCACAGTAATAGTCACCTGCACACACAGATATCCCCCTAAAATAGCTAAAACTAAAAACAAACTAAAAACTTCTTCCAAAAATGTTCAGCTTTGATATTAATGAGTTTTTTGGGTTCATTGAGAACATGGTTGTTGTTCAATAATAAAATTAATCCTCAAAAATACAACTTGCCTAATAATTCTGCACTCCCTGTATTATCCCTTAATAACCTTTGAAATACTTCCTTAGCCACCGAAGTTAAGCTCACAGGGTGTGTGTGTGTGTGTGTGTGTGTGTGTGTGTGTGTGTGTGTGTGTGTGTGTGTGTGTGTGTGTGTGTGTGTGTGTGTGTGTGTGTGTGTGTGTGTGTGTGTGTGTGTGTGTGTGTGTGTGTGTGTGTGTGTGTGTGTTTATTTGCACTGGCATTGCTTGGTTGCAACTGTGGGCAGTATGAAGCAGGGAAAAGCAATAAAACATACCTAGATCCCTTAAACATCGTAACAAGCCCCAGAGGCAGACTCCGCAGGTAGTTCCCTTTGCTATGCAGAACCGTGCCAGTAATCCCGATCCCAGTGGTTCTCAACTCTTGAAACGCTAATCTCTTCACTAAGCACAGATATATCACTACTGCTATAATGTTTAGTCTGACAATTAATGCACAGTATAACATGATGCCTGGTATAGAAAAGAGAAAGGCTGAAGACCGGGATTACAGACGGGTCCTCCCAATCATCAGTCTCAATACCCCTAAATAAAGTTGTTCATAGTAATGGCTAGGAATTGCCAGTGTAGAACATACATGAAAAATATGAAAAATAATAAATTTTTATTAGTCCCTTCTAGGGAAGATAAACACGACAAAATTTAAAATTAGAAGTGTATATACAGTGAACAAATGTGAAAGAGTAGGAATCCTCTATCAAAAGCTGGCCTCACAATATACCTTGTTGTCAAAAAATAATTGCAACAATGTTTCAGACGCTAAAAAATAGCTATTGATATGTATCTTAGGGGAAACAGTAGTGTCCCCCTAATTGAGTTGCAAAAAAGCAGAGTTGCTAGAGAGGGGAGGGAAAAAAAAACCCACTCACAAGGTATGCTAAAGCGATAGAGTATTTGTTAAAAAGTAAACGATTATAACGGCACCCTTAGGCTAGCCCCAGATCGTAAAGCTAATTAGCATAAATTCCCCTTTGTAAATTCCAGACAGTAGACCCCTAATGTTGATAGCCCACTGGCTGTAAATAGAGATTAGAGCTAAACACCCCATGTAATGGGACTGGAGTGACGAGAGCCTGCAAAAATCGTTAGCTCCTAATATTCCGTCACTTAGAATATGCAGCTCAAATGCAACAAATGGATCTAAATCCTGATACAGAGTCTTAGAGTCTTAAGAGTTAACACAGCTAGATGGATAAATACCAAAAAAATAACTAATCAGATTGCTCAAAAAACTGGTCTATTCTCGAACTGATAACAGCTCTACAGGAAAAAACCCCCTTGCTAAATATAGATCTAAGCTTCGGTAGGCAGTCTGGGTGCTATGTTAGCGAGGTGAGGCAAGTGCTGGCTGAACACAAAATTCAGTAGTGTAGAGGAAAAACCTTCCCTAATGCTAATTTTGTAGAGAGATCCCTAATCTAATCTCGGACCAAGTGGTCCCGGTACTGGCTCAACGCGCGTTTCGGCGCTTAACCTTGCGCCTTTGTCAAGAGCTCTTGACAAAGGCCCAAGGTTAAGCGCCGAAACGCGCGTTGCTATTAGCTATTTTTTAGCGTCTGAAACATTGTTGCAATTATTTTTTGACAACAAGGTATATTGTGAGGCCAGCTTTTGATAGAGGATTCCTACTCTTTCACATTTGTTCACTGTATATACACTTCTAATTTTAAATTTTGTCGTGTTTATCTTCCCTAGAAGGGACTAATAAAAATTTATTATTTTTCATATTTTTCATGTATGTTCTACACTGGCAATTCCTAGCCATTACTATGAACAACTTTATTTAGGGGTATTGAGACTGATGATTGGGAGGACCCGTCTGTAATCCCGGTCTTCAGCCTTTCTCTTTTCTATATTACACCCCATGGGTTATGCCCGTATACCCTGCAACCTCTACCAACTCCAGTGTAGGATCTTATTTATTTATTTATTTTCTTCCACTGGATGTTGTGTCTTCTAACATGATGCCTGATTTGCCTAGAGATTCATTACAATTAGACAGATACATCACTGCTAACACTATTAGCTTAACCCGCATTATCTAATATTGTAATACATATAAAAAGAGGCTGTTCTACACTGATGTTTAAGTACCGATGTTGCCTATGCTATACCATGTATACCATGTTCTATATGCTATTACTCCCTGCATTTACATTCTGTACTGTATTATCTCATGCCTCAATAAAAACAAAGATTGACAAAAAAAAAAACATACTTAGACCCATAACAAGAAAAAAGTCAATACCCAACCCCTAAGAATGTAAGCAAAAACCCATAATCTCTCAAACACTGTTGCTAACCTTTAGTAACTTGTTCTTTTAGTTTTATCTCTTTACTAATCCCTCTACTACAATCCCATACTGCATGCAGGATGGAGCAGGAAAATCTGAAAAAGCACTGTTAGAATCAACATGCCAGGAACATTAACCCCTTAAGGACCAAACTTCTGGAATAAAAGGGAATCATGACGTGTCACACACGTCATGTGTCCTTAAGGGGTTAAGCAATGAAACCCACCGTCTGTGCACAGCGCACAACTTACATCATGTCATTAACTGCTCAGTGATGGAATTTAATGTACTACCCCAATGCCTAAGCATGGGACTGCATCACTTGAATGATTTAGCAATCAAACAAGAATTATTAGGTGTGAGACAGTTCAATAATACCCAACCAGAGAGTACCCAGGCATCTAGCCATCTAGATAAGCATCTAGGGCTGTCTCAACCCATGTAGGTGATCTGGAGGCCACCTCTGCTCTGGGTATGTGTAGGGATCAGAGTATGTAAGCTATTGTTTGATGCCGCACACATTAAAGGACCACTATAGGCACCCAGACCACTTCAGCTCAATTAAGTGGTCTGGGTGCCAGGTCCCTCTAGTTTTAACCCTGCAGCTGAAAACATAGCAGTTTCAAAGAAACTGCTATGTTTCATTGAGGGTTACTTCAGCCTCTAGTGGCTGTCTCACTGACAGCTGCTAGAGGCGCGTCTGCAATTCTCAGTCACAGTGAGAAGACGCTGGAGGTCCATAGGAAAGCATTGAGTAATGCTTTCCTATGGGCGGTTTTAATTGTCACGCGGCTCTTGCCGCGCATGCGCATTCGGCGCTCACGTCGGCAGGAGGAGGAGAGGTTTAAGGTAAGAGGCTGAAGGGGTTTTAATCCCTGAGGGTGGGGGGGACCTAATGACCCTATAGTGCCAGGAAAACAAGTTTGTTTTTCTGGCACTATAGTGCTCCTTTTAGCAGTCAAGCAATACACACCAATTGGCTCCCAGGACCTGTAATCACTCTGGGGCCAATCACAGCAGTCGCAGTCTTTAAATGATACCTGTCATTGATGATGACTTTCACCGGCTCTAAGAGCAAAAACTCTGAATTAAGATATGTAGGACTAAGTTTTGTTAACATTAGAAAATATATAATTTTTTAGTATTATATAATTGTCAGTTTTAAGTAGTGATTAAAACAAATTAAATTTGAAAAAGTTATATTAGAATCTAATTTATGGATTTAAATTGGATTTAAATGTTTTAAAGATAAATGCCTTACTGAAAAAGCAGAACAATTCAAACAATTATATTTGGATAGACAATCAAGAAACAGATCATAACGTGACATACAGCAGATGTGTCAGAAAAATGTATACAAAGTAATATAAGAATTTACATAGTATATTATGTTCAAAAACAATAGCAAAAGGGTATGCTAAACTTTTTTCAGAAAATATAATTTCAACAGGAAAATAAAGGAAGAGGAACACAGAGAATTGAGTTTTTGCATTGAGTGAAGCATGGCACAAGGAAAAAGAAGACAAAACAGAGGATGGCAGTAAAGGAGAGGGAGTAGAAGAAAGGAAATTAATAGGAACACTTTAATGTTAAAAACAAATATATTGGGGGGGCGGAGCTTGACCGCCATGCCGGGTAATCGCATCCAACCGGAGCTCCGACCTAATCGCAGAATATAAGCCCCAAAAACTGATACACCGCTAAAGCAACCAGGCACAAAGCATACTCACCCCACGGTGGTCTCTGCAGGAGCAGGGATGGAATATTATGGACTCATCAGACGCACTCCGAGTGGTAGGTCTGACCCGCGGCCTAGCGGTTGATGCGGCCGGTCTTCCAGCTCCGAAGTCCTTCAGGGCATCGCGGATCCCTTCCTCTCCTCCCCCTTTGGACCGTTGGGGGTCATCCCGGTCCACCACAGCACTACTGCAGACCTGGAACTTCACGCACATACCCGGATGGAGGAACACAGGCGAGAGGACGTCTCACCCAAGATGGCGGCTGTCCGCACTGAAACGGCTCCCGCAAACCACGCGGATTCCACGTACCGCTGCAACACACTGCCAACACACCTGGACCAGCGATAAACAGCCTTCAGGTGGCGAACATTCCGAGACAAAGGAGGGCGCCAGAAGGGAGAACTCTCGGTGGTCTGGCCCTCAACAGCGAGGTGAGATGGGTACTCCATAGGAACTCCACAAGAAAAGCATGGACCCCCCTTGAAACACACAGCAGACTTACCGCGGCAGTAGCCTAGCAAAATGGCACTAACCTGCCCCACGTCAGCTCCCACTCCGGACTACCTCACTAAGTCAATAAAGCTGGCGGGGGGTGAGCGTGAACTGCCCCTGGACCTATTCATATCCCGCAGCGCAACCTAGCAGGTTTAGCCCACAACATAAGCAATGTGTCTTACTCAGGTATCTTATGTTACTCTATTTTATGATGCAGCTGTCAATAAGCTTGTGCCTCTCGGGCGATTACCTGCTACTGAGCTCCAGAGTTAATGCCGGGCACCTCACCACACTGGGGGATGTATGTGTGGAGTAAATTCCCACTATTACAGATGCTGAGGTCTTACCAAATCTTGCTTTTTAACTACATATATGTTTAACAACCTAGAATGCTATACTTTATAATCAGTGACCCATCACCTCAGGCTTAGACCTGAAGTCAGCAACCCTTTCACTTAAGCAATGTCTAGCTTAAATATGCTTATCTGTGCTACTATACTGTCAAGATGTTACTAGACATGTTAAGCTACGTTAAAACTAATTAACTAAAAATGTGCAAGCAACCCTGTATACCCCATTGTTATAACGGTTGAAAATCTGCGGGAGGAATGCCGTCGGCATATGGTTATATTTCTTTGCCCAGCAAAAAATAAAGAATTAAAAAACAAACAAAAAAAAAACACTTAAATGCATGAAGGGGCCCCAATCACAACCCTGCCACACCAAGCTGACCCGATACGTCCAAAAATGTTCCAGAGCTGCTGAACGCTGCTGGAGAAAGTCTAACTCTGCGTCAGCACTATAAATGTATGCTGCACTCCTATAGTCTGGCTCTTTCCTCTTCAAAAGAAAACTACTTCAATACACTCATAACTACACTCTCCTGAAAGCCCAAACGACTCTTTCATGCTTTTAACTCTCTTCTTTGCCCTGTTGTGCCTCCTCCTCCTACCAACGTGACCACCACAGCTTTGCAACTCACGTCAGTGAGAAGATTTCTACAATAAGGGAAGAGACCTCATCTCTCTCCATCCCCTACCAACTTTTCCCCCAACCACACTCCCTCAGCTGTCCGATGCTCATTTGCAACCACTACAGCAGAAGAGGTTTCTGCTCTGCTCTGTTGCTCCTGCCCCACCACCTGTTCCCTCGTATCACATCCGCACTTTGTCTTGTTTCTCTTGCTCTGCCTTTCACTAACCCTCGTATCACATCCGCACTTTGTCTTTTCTCTTGCTCTGCCTTTCACTAACATTTTTAATCTTTTTCTCTTCTCTGACACATTTCCTCTACCCTTCAAACATGCAACTGTAACCCCGATTCTGAAAAAGCCCAACCTTGACCCTAATTCCCTGTCCAACTACCGCCCTATCTTGCTACGGCCATTTGCCTTTAAGATTCTTGGGAGAGCTGTGTATGCCTGATTGACAGACTTCCTCAAATCCTACTCTCTGCTTGACCAGCTTTCATCTGGATTCTGCGCTTGTTACTCTGTTGAAACAGCTGTGACAAAAGTATCCAATGATCTTATCACTGAAAAATCCTGTGGCCACTACTCTATCCTAATTCTCCTCGACCTTTCTGCTGCTTTTGACACTGTTGATCATCAACAGCTTCTGCACATCCTCCGTAATGTTGGTCTACGAGATACCGCTCTCTCCCAGCGCTCTTTCAGTGTTTCTTTGGCTCTGCCTCTTCTCCCCAATCCCTCTCTGTTAGTGCTCCCCAAGGGACTGTCCCTCTAGCAAATGGTAGATGTATTTATGTTAGGGTATATTAAAATTCTGCTCACTTATGGCAGTAGAGATTTTTTTTAAAGGACCACTCTAGTGCCAGGAAAACATACTCGTTTTCCTGGCACTAGAGTGCCCTGAGGGTGCCCCCACCCTCAGGGACCCCCTCCCGCCCGGCTCTGGAAAGGGGAAAGGGGTAAAAACTTACCTTTTTCCAGCGCTGGGCGGAGAGATCTCCTCCTGCTCTCCTCCTCCGATCCTCCTCTTCTCCTCCCCGTCGGCTGAATGCGCACGCGCGGCAAGAGCTGCGCGCGCATTCAGCCGGTCACATAGGAAAGCATTCATAATGCTTTCCTATGGACGCTTGCGTGCTCTCACTGTGATTTTCACAGTGAGAATCACGCAAGCGCCTCTAGCGGCTGTCAATGAGACAGCCACTAGAGGACATAGGGGGAAGGCTTAACCCATTCATAAACATAGCAGTTTCTCTGAAACTGCTATGTTTATGAAAAAATGGGTTAACCCTAGAAGGACCTGGCACCCAGACCACCTCATTAAGCTGAAGTGGTCTGGGTGCCTAGAGTGGTCCTTTAATGTCATTGCAGTAATAAGAAACTGAATGAAGACAGACTAGGACATGGGGACTTGATCATTTGTGCTTATGGTGCCTGGGGAAAACATATATATAATATATATGACCACCACCTACATATCTTGAATGCACCACACACTCTCTGAGGCGCCCACATACACAAACCCTCTCCTGAGCGAGAGTGGACCACCAAACACCACTACACCTAAACTCGCTCCTGGGACTGCCTATGAGAAAAGGGTATAACTAACTAACCTAAGGGTCTCCAATAGCAACATAATTGTCCAACAGATTACTTGCTGTACCTCTCAATTACTAAAACACAGACTTAGGGACACAGTAACCAGCTAGGTTCCATTACGCAACCTTATCCTGCCCCATGGGTGTAACGCACTACTGGCATAAATGCTGGCCTCAAGCTGTGCAATACTACATCCACCCTGTATGCCCCTTGGGTATCCAGACCTCACTTTAACATACTAACCCTACTATTTTACCATTGTCTTGTATGTTGGGCAAAAACAACGTTACTCTGTTAGACTATACTGTTATGCTGCAATGCAGTACTCTCTATATGGTTGTCTCTCTTCGATGATTATGTAATCTCTCTTTTCATGTATCACCCTTTGGTTATATTGCTTTCTGATAACTATGCATTCTCAGCTAGATTGCACTTCTCAACTTAATAAACTTTGAAAAAAAAAATAATATATATGACAACTTCTTGCTGAAAGTAGGGATTTGTTCTTGAGCAATTTTAGTATTTGCTTGACTTTATTTATATAAATATTTCTGTTCTTTGTTGACCCTTTAGTAGAGAAAAGTTTAAGTTATATGACATTAGTAGTGTAGGTGGATAAGGAAAACAATTTGAAATAATTAGAGGCCTGCTTGATGGCTTGTAATGATACTTGAAACCAGAAGAACTGGTTCTCAAATGCTTCTAGTGTAGCACGGTAAATATTTAACTGTAAACAGCTTCCCTGTTTAGTGTTGATATGCACAGGAAGGTCATGGTGCTAACTTTTATTACCAATTCAGTGTAAAGTGTGTCTTTCAACAAAATGAAAACATTCCGTTTAACTGAACTTGTGTGAAACTATAGTGTCAACAAATATTTATATTTTATATTCATGCCTCTAATTCATTGTAATGGAAACAAACAACAATTTGAAGAGGCAAAACAGACAGAAATATTAACTTGTTTACTGTTTATAAATCTATAGCCTAAAACATAAGTCAGAATGTGTGCCAGGATGAATGTTTAAAAACAAATAATACAAACTGGTTTTGCATTTTCAGTAAATCATATCACTTATTTTTTTAAATGCTCCAAGTGATAAGTGAAAGTTCACTGATATATCATGTCTGCCATTTTTACAGTTAGTGGAATAAAAAAAATTATGATTTATATTTTAGGTAAAATTTTCTCACAAATTCAGACTTATTTTTATTGCCACAATTTATCATCATTATTTATTGATAATTTCAACATAAAGTACAGCTTCACGTGACATTTAAAAAGTACCAAAAAATAGCCATGATGGTTCTTGATCTTTGTAGGAGTTATATTTTGTAGGTGTGATTTTTAGAATTATCTCATGCAGTTTGCATTTATGATTACGGAGGCTGAAGGGAGTTGTTTGAATAAGATGTCTGGCATGCAATCATTCCATAACATCATGGGATATTCAGGTCTGTTATTAGAAATCTTGGTCCCCAACTACCTTGCTGTAAAAAAATAAATGTGACTGGTTTGAGCATGCTCAGGGCATAACTTGAAGAAATATAAGGCTTCAGTTGACAATGCTGAATTAGGTAAATAAAATAATTTGATCCAGCAAGGATAGATAGAAGATAGATGTCGACCTGCTTTAACACCAAAACTACCATGATGCTTTGCAAGCTTTAAAAAAACAACAACAAAAAACGGTGTTCTGTAAATTGTAAGTTCATGTAAGCAGTCATGTCCTGCTGCAATTGCTTTCTACTTAACAAAAAATTTAATTTATGATTTTTCTGTTATTGTATATTTTTTTTTTGCCACAGTAGCATCTGGAGTGCCAGAAATTGTATGTTACCAGCCATGGAATGCTATTTCCACCATTATTACATAAACACAAAACCAAAGAATGACAGACTGACAAATACACAGAATAAATATAAAACCATGTAAGACATGCTCTCTTGCAAATACAGGCAAAAAAAATAGCAGACTGCACAATATCAGCAAAATTTCATCTTTCCTTTATTGGGACACGGCAATTTTTTACTTGATGGATGTCTACCATTAAGACTTGGTGAAGTAACTCATTGCAATAATAGGTATCTTATTACAATCTTTTTTTTTTTGTGAACATTCTAAACATATTTACCAGTGATTGTGTACAGTTGTAGAGTTGACAAAACATGACAAAGTGTCAAACAGCTTCAGTCAAACTCTGCTTCCTGTATATCAAAGGAGGTTTTATGCCACACTCATCTCCCCCTCCTTTGCGTGTTGTGAAATACCACATTCAGCAAGTAGATGTGTGTGATTACAAGCACATGTCCAGTGAAAGGTGAAAAAGGGGATACAGTGATGCTCTGAATATAGAGCTAACAAGTCAAAAATAAAAGTAAAAAGTTGTAAAAATGGTCCAGGAACAAATGGCGCAGATTAAGAGGATTTATAGTGTACACAAATGAAATAGATGGTGGAACAGAAGAAAAAAAAACAACAACAAAAAAACGAACAGAGCGAATGCGTTTCAAACTCTAAGGTCCTTAAGCATATTGTCTGAAACATGTTAGGCCTTTTTTTTGCTTGATGTCAAAAACATGTATTCTCCCAAGGTGAGTTTTTGTTTTGGTGTTCTTTTTGTAGTGGCTCTGTTATTACCTGCATAGAATTGGAACCTCCTACTTTTTCTCTCTCTCTCTCTCTCCTTTTTTTTTTTTTTTTTAAATCTCATTTAATACAAATTTATTTTCCATTGTCTAATGAATGCCACTTAGATTTTTTTTGAGTGTTGTAAATCGCGGTATGCTTGGCCCAATTTAAGTTACTTTATTTTGCTTTTTTTTTCAGTCAACCAAAATTTGGAACATTACTGTCATTGTTGCAATTCTGCGATAAAAAAATCTCTACAAATCTACAGAAAGTAAAAGCTTATGGTATTAACTATATTAAGTGAAATTAATCTTTTGAGCCATCTTCTAAAATTCCTTGTAATAAGATACAAATTGACAAGGATTTTCTAAAGATCAGAAAAAGATTTTAACGTAAATTCACAATAGGAACAAAAAAAACATTATTAACCTGTTCCTATGTTTTTTTTTTTAAACCATAACAAACCATAATGTTTCCCAATAAAGGGCATAAATCACTTGCTTTCCTCTGCATTATGCCATTTAATAACATTCTCAACAATGATATTGTTAATCCTAGTCCTTCACACATGTCTGGGATTCTTAAAATTCAAGAATATAATTAGATGATATGATTGAATATTGTTTTTCTTAGTGGGTGCATTTATTAAGGTCTTTTCCGACTTTTACAATAATACTAAACTAGAAGATTTTCTTTTCTGTTTGTGTACTTTTTCTATATACAGCTTTTCCGTGAAGTTGAGATTTATCATCAAGAACATTCAAGGGCAATTTAATCCATATTTGAGGTAGAGATAGTTTTTGATACCACTAATAAAACGTGGATACATGTTAACAACTAGCAAGTGCCCTTCACAGATATATTTTTGTGTTTTTCATCTTTCAACTGTTTGCTCCTTGACCCACCTTGGTCCTGTTATTTCAGTGGTTTCGTCATCCACCCAACACTGTTCCATGGGTAAGGGTTTAAATAATAATTGAAAGAAGTCCAATTGAATCCAGTCAACAAGAAGATATATTTAGTCTGTTTCCTTTTCCACTGGTTAGATAAAGGTTAGATGATAATTGCTCATCTCTAACCTGTTACACATGAAAGAGCTTATGGGTCTTATCACCACAGACCATTATGCAAAAGTTGTGATTCAATACAATGTTAAACATATGTCTGCACACCAGTCAAGCCATAAGACTTGCTTTTCCCACAAAAATCACAAATTTGCAGTGATGTTACTACCTCAAAGCAGGATGGGCATATGCAAATAAGTTCAACAAAGAATCACATTTTTGCCTCATTCCATTTTAAACATAGATTCCTTTGAGTCTGTGTTTGCTGCATACAACAGCTTCGAAACACAACTCAGAAAGAGATGCAAAGCCAGTGAACCACTCATGGACAGCTGTTTAATTGTTAATGCAACTCATTGATTACTGGCTTGCTATTAAGGCTTAGCTTTACTTGCATAGCATAAACCAAGAAAGCTATGGTGGTTAGGGAAGTCAGGATCCACCTGAAGTCAGTGGATCGTCAATACAATGTTAAACATATGTCTGCGCGCGCACACACACACACACACACACAAACATTTTAGGCATTAGCTTTCTAGGGGTACAGTGACGTTGTGGCTGGCTTATGCAATGTATGATCATATATTGTAACTAAACCCCCATTTTTGCCTAGGTGAAATGTTTTTTAAATAAAACGATTACATTCTGTGAGACTTGAAAATGCTGTTTAGTGAATGAGCAAGTGTGCTAGATCTTGTATGAATTGGCCCCAGCAGCACCCTCTAATGTATGCATGTTAATGTGAGTGTAGCCCCCTGGTTTCATATATTTATATTTGGGAGTCCAGGACAACTCCCTGGTTTTGCACCCTTCCCTTCACAAGTGCCTCATTCAAGGGCCCTATTTAACCTTGCCCTGCAGAGAGTCTTAGGAGTAAGTATTTCCCAAGTAAGTGGATTAATCTCATAAGAGAAAACAGTAGGTTACTAGAGTAGGACCCGCAAAGAATGTGGTGCATTGACATTGTGGCAGGCTTATGCAATGTATGATCATATATTGTAACTAAACCCCTATTATTTTTTGCCTAGTTGAATTTCTTGTGAATTTATATATACATGTAGATGTAACCAGAGTGTGATAAATAACACATTTTCCAGGTTAAGAAGTCCAGCGTGTGCCTTTCTACATAAATATTTATGTAAACTTGGCTGAAGTAGCACCGTGACACATACTTCACAAATGCTAGTGCAAGATAGTGGATAGCCCTTACTGGAGAGGTAAGGTAAGTGAAGATACTTGAGACATGCTATCACTTCCTCATTTCGTAGGGGTTGTTATGAGTACCCTAGCACTATGTGTATACATTATTTTAATTTTGATACATTTACTGTGAAATGTCTCCATTTCCTTCTAATATACTGTATCTTTTTGTAAATAGTTGTATATATATTCTTATGTTGTATGCAGCGCGTATCTTTTTCACAAGGTAAATAATTACCCCTCTAGTAAAGGTGTTTATATTTGGTAATTACCCAAGGCACCTACGACATAACCACAATCTCATTTTCATCACCCTCAAATGATTCACTTACCTATTTAAGTGTGTGTTTGTTTTTTGTATTTCTAAAAGGTCTTGAAAAAAGTCTGGTTAGGATCGAAAACGCAGACTACAATTTTGCTTCTACTGCACTAATAAAAGTATAATTTTAATTACACTATAAAAAGTCCTGTGAGTCTGCTCTGCCAAGGGAATCTATTTATCAGACTGTAGTTTTTTTGCATCTACAAAACCAGGAGCAGTGAGTGCTGGGTTTGAGAATATAAGTATATAAGTATATAACTATGTATTGAATTTGGGGCTTTTATGTGTTTGTTTGGGTATTTTTATTTAAATGTTTTTTTTTTTGTTTTTTTTTTAAGGCAACCAACTAGCTTATCATCAGAGTTGCAATTCACAACTTGTCTCCAAATGTGACACTGAATGACTTTAGTAAATACTAAGATGCCAATTTTGGGTCAAATTCTGTGATTTTACCCATTCCCTGCAAACTTACATTACATAATTAATACCATTACAGACACGTTTAATTATTATATTGTGAAAAGATTTGTCCCGCTTTTCTTGCTGGGTAAACATGCTTCAGTTTTGCTCCAGGGACTTAAAAAAAAAAAGAAAAGAATGCATTCTTTGAGAGGTCAGTGGCGTTTACAAGAGAGGGAAAAAAATCAATCTGGTTTTGCCCAATATACAATAAGTGTGCTAAATATTTCTTTTGATAACTATGCAAAGACATATTTGTAACATTATGAAAATATGTCCACTCCTTGTGAAAGCCCCCAACACTTTTGAATGGCCTTTTCCTGACAATCCTCTCCAGGCTGCGGTCATCCCTGCTGCTTGTGCACCTTTTTCTTCCACACTTTTACCTTCCACATAACTTTCTATTAATGTGCTTTGATACAGCACTTTGGGAACATCCAACTTCCTTCGCAATTACCTTTTGAGGCTTTCCCTCCTTATGGAGGGTGTCAATTATGGTTTTCTGCACAACTGTCAGGTCAGCAGTCTTCCCCATGATTGTGATTCCTACTGAACCAGACTGAGAGACCATTTAAAGGTTCAGAAACCCTTTGCAGGTGTTATGGCTTACTTAGCTGATTAGAGTGGGACACTGTGAGCCTAGAATATTGCACCTTTTCACAATATTCTAATTTACTGAGATTGTGGATTTGGGATTTTCATGAGCTGTAAGCAAATCATCGCACTTATGACAAATCGCGGCTTGAACTATCTTGCTTTGCATGTAATGCGTTTATCTCATATATTAGTTTCCCCTTTTACGTTGCATTACTGAAATAAATGAACTTTTGCACGATATTCTAATTTTTCGAGTATCACCTGTAGCTCGCAGTTCGGGTGTTGATTCAAACGTTCTCCTGACGAAGTACAGCATCCAAGTATATGCCCCAAGCAAATCAGACGGACATTCAAACATCAGACGGACATTCAAACATCAGCCTAAACTAGATGAAGGGTGCAACAGGAATGGTTTATTCAGGCTAACCGCTCGATTTATATGCAGTTACAAAAGTACAGGGTTTACATTGACATATTCCAGGGGCATTCCCCACTGGACCTGAGAGGGGACAATGACCAAATACATTCTGCAGTTACATTGGCTCTCAGGTCCAGGACACTTCTACATACAATAATATAATCCTTCCCCTGTACTTGGGAGATAATTGAGTCAAGCACTATAGTAAACTCAATTATCTCCAAACACAAAAAACACACATTTCCACAAAACCACAAAAGAAAGTACCCTAAACTCCATGGAAACCCCACAAATCCCCTGATATCCCTGATTTGGGGGACCAGCATATTCAAAAATCACCCACATTGGTTCAGGAGTTCCATGGGTCTTAATTTGACTATTTCGAAAAGTCTAAAAACCGAACAAATCCAGCCTGGCTCATAGGTAGCGTTTGTTCCCCTAGTTCGTGGGAACAAACCTACCGAAAAGCGCTCTCCTGGCTGGACGGTGAGAGGAAGCAGGCTTTCACGAGGTTGACGGGCGTTCGGGAAGTCGAGTGTCCGTTTTAGTTCTAGACACTCGACGACCAGGTCCCGCTGCTACCTTTCGTGCCACACAGAGCACTTAATTTGCAGTCTGGTTTGTAGTTAATGAACCAGGGGGGTGGTCGGTGTTCGGTAGTTTTATCTACCGAACGAGGAAAATCAAAGGTAACAAAACAAAAGGTGTTGTTTCTTCACACGGTGTATGTAAGGGATGTGCTGAATCTGTGTCAGGGATATGCTGTGTATGTCAGGGATGTATTATGTGTGTCAGGGATGTTCTGAGTGCGTGTCTGGGATGTGTTGCGTGTGTGTAAGGGAAGTACTGTAGGATGAAGTGTGTCTATTGGGGTTCCAATGTTTGTAACTTTGTTGAGGCCTGGATTGTGTGTGTGTGGGGGTGACGGGAGCAATTTAATTACTAAATAAATATGTTTTAATATATTTTTTATTAAAAAAATGGAAAATAAGTTGTATATTCCCCCTCCCTTCTTCTTACTTTTTGAACAGTGGGGGGGGGGGGACACTGAAAGCCCTGGTAGACAAGTGGTTTCTGGTCTCTTTATAGCTGCACCTCTGTCAGGTGCAGGCAGAGATTCATCTTCTTGCAAGTGCAGGTGCTGTTCTATGTCGGAAAGTTGCTGCGGGTTACCCTGCACCGCGGAGCTTGAGAAATAGTTTCTCAGGCCGATCTAAGTACCGTCTGCGATTATGCAAAGCGTGGCTGGCACCCAATCTGCATGAGCCATCAGGGTTATATCTTCCTTATCAGACTTGGCCCATGGCAATTACAGCCCAGCAGTCATTTGCCCAGTTTTCGCGATGGCCAATCAGGGCCTAGTTACTGTTGAATGCCATTTCATCCTGTCCCCTTATGGCATGTAATAACTCATAAAGGCATAACTGGGTTGCAAAAATTAAACTTACATCGAAATAGAAACAGAACATAAATTAAAGTCCTGGCTCCATGACCACTTGAGTGATTTGTAATGCCTTTGAGTGCATCCTTAGCCAGCCTAGTACAAGAGTTCCATGTAACTAATGTGAATTCTCTGCATATTGGACATCTTATGTGAGCATGCACAGCATAAGCGCCAGTGCAGTCCCCTCCATGCTGTCCATGTTTTACTCTTAGCCCACCCCCTCTCTGACATTCGGCTCCCTCCAACAAGTGGCAAGTGATGTCAGTCAACAGCAGAGGAAGATCGGGCAGAGCGAAGGATTTGACTTTGGTGCTGGAACAGAGGTAAGTTTAAGCTTTATTTTATTTTTATAGATGAGGGAGAGGTGAACTAGCACAGCAAGAGTTATTTAATTTTTATGAAAAAAATAATTTTTCTATGGAGTAACCATTCAAGACCCTTTTAGATACATAAACTTGATTATCTTGGTTTTTGTATGTGTTGAATAATCTGCAGAAAATTTAGGCTTATCTTTGCAAGTATTGCAAATCGGGGTGGGTGCTCAGCCCAACAGGAATCTGGTCTGAATTCCAAATCTACACAGAAAAAATTTGGGAATAATATAGTCTCTGGAAGCGGTTTAAGCAGTCAGTATTACAGTTAGCAGGTTAATCTCCCATGTTAAAATTAGTGTAGTTTAATCTAAAACAGTATTTTTTTTTTGTGTGTGCACGCTGTTCTCTTATCTGTATTTTATATATATATTTTGGTCTTTATGGTAGGATCACTACGCAGAAATTTATGTTCCGGAAGTGCTCCCAATTCCCCTTTTTTCAGAATATGCTAGTGTGCACTTTGTATTAATAATGCACTATACTTTATCTATCTATACATATATGCACACACAAGTATTAGTACCTTGACTGAAATAAGTAACACGTTTTAGAACTCTGACTGAATGAAATTTCCAAATTGACTTTTATATGCTGACATTCAGCACTTTGTATGTAAAAAATGTAAGCTGAATATATAAAATTTTAGCTTGCATTGATGAGACATTTGCCAAGAGGGTGTGAGCCTGGTTACTCTGGCACAGCAGTCAGCAAGATAGGCTTCGCTGGTGCACTATGTATGACGCCAACTTTTGACCTCCCTTCCTGAGTAAGGGAGTTACCTTGCACTAACCTTTTACAAATGCACCAAGCCCTTCCTGGTTTTCTCAAAGAGCCATGCCAAGCTGCATAACTTCCTATGTGACATCACTTTGCAGTTACAGGGGCATTTCCTTAACCTTAGTTAACCTGCTACTTGCTGGGAACAATAATAATACATCACAGTCAATTGGTTGCTGTAATAACTGATATGAGAGGTGCTAAAGAAAGTTGTCAGTGAAAATTCTAAACCTTTTCTTCAATACTTCCCATACTAGTATATTTTCTTTCCTGTAAGTTAACATTTGATCCTATGTATAACACACTCAAACACAATACTTTTTTTTTTTTTTTTGCATTGTCCTTGTCTAATGTTGTATACAGTAGAATGCCTAGAGGGGAGAGAACCCCAACACAAAACCTTACTGTTAAAATTTTCTTTTCTTCCTCTTTGCTCCCCCATAATTGACTAAGCCAATTAATCTCTGAAGTAAACAAAATTGTTAATCACGCAATCTAATAATGTTAGGTTAGTAATTAAGCATAACTGTTTTTATATTTGTCCTAATCTTCTTTCAGTAGTTTCATTAAATCCTGGGATCTTAAAATACAACTCCCCCCCCACCCCCCCCCCCCCCTATAAGAAAAAAAATAAATAAAAACACTTACACTTTAAACCCATGCTGCAGTAATAAAAAGAGAACAATCTGGTGTACATTGGGATCTGGGGCATTGTGCTGGTAACGTTTTTCATACAGCATCTAATTAATGATGAATGTGTCAATCTTATCAAAGCTCATTGGGTACAACTGGTACTGCCTTGTGCTTTTTCCATGCTTTTGTGGTATTACCTTTCTAATAATGTATTTAGTCATTTATATGATATTTGTGGTATTTGTTTAGATTATTCTTATATGTGTTCCTGACCCAGATTGCTTATTAACCATCCCTTTCTCTGATGCATTGACATTTTCCTGTTTACAAGGAATTGCCACCTTTAAGCAAGTGTCAATTCTTCTGCTCAATAATAAGTACTCAATAATGGTCTCTTCCAGATTCTGCACTTAGGGAACGGACACTGTCAACCCTAGACCAAGTGTTAGAAGGAGGAGCAATTAACAATGCAAAATTACCTATTTAAAACACAGGTTTATGATAGTTGGAATGTAACTTTAAGTTGGATGTTCGCAGATAATCTAGTCATGGGAGGAAAATAAATATACAGTGTATAAAATATATAAGATATAAGATATCTGAGAATTTAAAATCCTATACTACTAGCCAGGTCAGTGGTGTATCCTGGTTTTGTGTATCCCCCTCCCCCCCCGCGCCACCCCCACCCAACCTTTCCCCCCGCCCCGCATTCTAAATACACACACACACATTCACTGACAGATACGCATACACTAGCTAACAGAAACACACACTCGCTAACAGAAACACTCACACTCAGTAACAGACAAACACACACACTAACAGACAAACACACACTAACAGACACACACACTCACTAACAGACACACACACTCACTAACAGACACACACACTCACTAACATACACACACACACTCACAGGCAAACACAAACACTAACAGACACACACACTAACAGACACAGACACTAACAGACACACACACACACACTAACAGACACACACACTAACAGACACAGACACTAACAGACACAGACACTAACAGACACAGACACTAACAGACACACACACACACTAACAGACACAGACACTAACAGACACAGACACACACTCACCCACCCACATTAACACATTTTTTTAAATTTATTTTTAACACATTTTTTTAAATTTATTTTTAACACATTTTTTTAAAATTTATTTTTAACACATTTTTTTTATTTATTTTTAACACTTTTTTTTAATTTATTATTAACACGTTTTTTTTTTAAATTTATTTTTAACACATTTTTTTTTAAATTTATTATTAACACGTTTTTTTTTACATTTATTTGTAACACATTTTTTTTAAATTTAACACCCCCCCCCAGCCTCCTTACCTTTGGGAATGCTGGGGGGAGGGGGGGTGTCTCTTCCTCCCTGGTGGTCCAGTGGCTGCTGGGCGATCGGGCGGCACTGCCTGGCGGGCGGCCGGCGAGGGAGCACTTCCCCTGAGCTGTCTGCTCAGCTCCCTCGCGCGCCTCAGAGTGAGGCTGGGAGCCGGAATATGACGTCATATTCCGGCTCCGCCTCCCAGCCTCACTCTGCGGCTGGCGAGGGAGCTGAGCAGACAGCTCAGGGGAAGTGCTCCCTCGCCGGCCGCCCGCCAGGCAGCGCCGCCCGATCGCCCAGCAGCCCGCCGGCATGTCTGTTAGCCGCAAGGCTAACAAGACATTTGCCTTGGGCATTTGGGGGCGGCTTTTTTTGCCGCCCCCTGGAAAATGCCGCCCAAGGCAAATGCCTTGTTTGCCTCGCGGCTAATACGCCCCTGAGCCAGGTCTTAAAAGTTACTTGTGCCAAAAGTTTCACTGCCATTATATGTGTAAATATATATATATGAAACCAAGAGGGCGTCACTCACCTGAACCTGAACAAAATATACAAAATACATGATCCAGCACTCGCTTATTGACTAAACAATTGCTTCAAATCTTACAGATTGTAGTATTTAAAAACAACTCACCTAGGCAAAAAACAATGGGGGTTAGTTACATTATATGATCATATATTGCATAAGCCTGCCACAACGTCAATGGTGCCTCATTCCAGGACCCTATTTAGCTTTGACTTGCAGAGAGTCCCAGTAAGGAAGTATTTCCCAAGTAAGTGGAATAATCTCATAAGTGCAAGCATTAGGCTGCTAGTGTAGGACCTGTCAAGAATGGGGTATGTTACAGGGTACATTGACGTTATTGCAGGCTTATGCCATATATGATCATAATGTAACTAAACCCCATAGGTTTTTGCCTAGGTGAGGTGTTTTTTTTAAATAAAACTACTACAATCTGTAAGATTTGAAATAATTGCTTAGTAAATAAGCGAGTGCGCTGGATTGTGTATTATATATATATATATATTTACATATACACACACACAAATAATTAGTCATTTTTGAAATGGGAAAAAAAATTATATATATATATATATATATATATATATATCTCATAAAAAAATTTTCTTGCTTTTTACTATCAGTATTTTTCATTTAGGTGCTTCCCTTTTCACAGTTTTCGCCCACTTATGTATAAGTGCTACCTCCTCAATCAGGAGGGGGCAAAGCAATATTTTAAAGGGGGGGTTAAGATGGAGGGAAATAATAAGCCTCCCTTCCCCCACCTCTCCTGTGTTGCAGGGCCATCTGCCTTCCTAGTGAAAGTGCAGGCAGATGTGAGGCTTGCATTCCTGTCCATGACTAACAATGGGTCTAATGACAGGTGCAGCCAGCAGCAGATGACAGGCAGGTGCGCGTGCCGTTGCTTACTCACCATAGTCTTCTTCCACTCTGGCCCACCCTTTAGGCAACACCTGCTGCTTACGGACACAGGTCAGCTACAAAGCTTTGTAAATAGTTGCCATGCCCAGCAGAGACATACACACTCTTTCTCTAACCTGAATTCCAAACTCCTAGTAAATCAAACACGAATGTCCCACACGTGAAGGGGTGGATACATTCCAAAAAAGCAAGGTTTGTTTGTTTGTTTTTTAAACTCGGAATCGGTTAGTGCAACTATTATTCAAAAAGTGTGATATATACACTAGGTCTCATTTTCAACTGAAAAAAATGCTCATATTGTTTATATGTTTTTTACTGTACATCTTTGTAAATACAAACACTCATTGTCACATTATTTGTAAACTAATGAAAGCATAAAATTAAATGGTGTGGTTTCGTAATTTTTGCTTGTGTGTGTGTTTTCCTGTTCTAACTCTTTAATGTTTACCAAATGATTAAACTAAAAATGCAGTCATTTTTTATATATAAACAGCAAGGACAAAGAGTTGCCAGACACAAAGGGTATATATGATAGCTACCTGCAGGCACTTAAGCTGTTCTGCAGATTTCCCTGCAACACACAATGCCTGGGACAGAAATGCTTCCACATCCTCTAGAGCAAGGCTGTGCACCTGTTGAGAAAAATGAAAGGGGATATTGGAAGTGTTGAATACATTAATTATTGATGTGAGAAATGTGAAGGGAATACACTTTTTTTCAAATCTGTTTCCATGCAGAAGATATGAATTAAAAACACAACAGAAAGGCTAAATATTTAACTATACATAAGCTATGAAGGTTCTAACATCAAACCCACAAAATATCTAGCTTTAAAACTTTAACAATTCATGTTACTGCCTTATCAGCTCACTCAAACTCTATACACTCATACACTTTAGAATTACCTCCAAAGGCATTTACTGATTTAACAGATGGAAAGGCTTGAGACACTGATCCCTCAAATTAGGATGATGACATGTAAGGCATTAAAGATATTTTATTAGCATTTCGGTCATTACAGAGTTAATAACCATCTATATTTCACCACATAGGACAGACATTGAATGAACATAAAAAAGCCATAAAGATATTTAATGTATGGTAAATACTAACAAAATGAAATGGCTTTTCTGTTGTCTGTTAAAACAAATCTGTATTCCTATTTCATGATGCTCTTAAAATGAACATGCTCTTTACTTTTCTTTCTTTCTATTTAAACTACTTCATAGAAATCCCCCAAAGAAAACATGCATTTTTCCTGCATGTTTTCTTTAGGGGTATATGAGAAAAGCTGCAGACCTGCTGTCTGCAGCCTCTACAAGCCTGCCCCCTCTTTCCCTGACACAAACTACATCTGTGTTGGGGAATACATCAGAGGTTTATCTTTGAGCAGCACGTGATTATGGCTTTCTAATGCTTCTCAATGAGCTGTATTAGAGCCCAATCAGGAGGGGGCAAAGCAGATGCACTCTTGTCCAGTGTTAGCTTTGTGGCCCTGGCCAGAGAAGTGTTTCTGTCCCTATTATAAACGGGCAGATTTCTACTGTAATCAGCGTTTTAAAAACGGTCAAAAAAATGATAGACTCCAGACATATAAAGCACTTCACACAGCTGCAGAAGATACAATCCAACAGGATAAACACTGAATGAAGTGATGCACTAATGAATTACCTTGTATAATACATGAATTAAAACGCTTCTTGATTTTTTTTAAGCAATTCATTTGGTGTGTATTAATATTTTGTATTTAGTGTATATTTTGTTTGAGGTTATTACAGGTGGGTAACCTCGATACCTGCACCTAGTTACAGGATTGTGTGCCAACATACATCTGTACTTTTGTAAACACTGGGGCAGGTGTTTGACAGATACCTAAACATCATATTTTCTAGTTACATTAAGATATCAAAAAATTTTATGGCGTTAAAAAAAAATAAAAAAAAAATACACCCTATGTTAATTAGATGTACAGTATATTACTAAAACAATATATGCTTCCTGTGACATTATCTTCAGGTCTGCAACAAGACTGCTAATGACAGTTCAGTTTAAATTTTTCTAGATATGTTGGACTCTGCCAAGAACTTTGATGGGCAAAGAAGGAAGCTACACTATGGGTAGCAGCTACTGAATGGTTGAGTTTTAAGAAGCAGTTGCAAGCAATTGTGTGTGGGGAAGATTGAAGATACCTCCTTGCATCATAAACTAAGCAAAGAGCTTGAGATGTCTTTTTAAAAAGTACATGCTATTTTATCCACATACCAAGAGCTCTTTGTTTTCTTATGATGTACAAGACAAACAAATTATCATTAAAAGTTTGTACCTCCAGTGCTAGATATATAAGCAGGCAACATGTAGCTGCATGTGGAGGTTTCAAGTTGCTAAGTTTCTCTGTGCAACTCTCCGCTTGAAAGCAGGCCAAAATAGTATGGAAACGTAGTCTTTGGGTGTCAGGGCCCTCCTCTAGCAAAAGCCTCCTCACACTTGGTGTTCCACCTATAAAATAAAACATATGTTAGATTTGCAAGAAAATAAGACTCTACAAGGGGAAAGCACAAATATTTTGATAACCTAGCCCAGTGGTTCCCAAACTTTTTAGGTTTCCAAGGTGCCCCAAGTTAAAATAATTTCCTATGTTGTATATATGTACAGTGCAGCGGCATATACTGGGCCCGTTTGGCAGAAATGCTTGCCGTTCAAGCGCAGATCCAGAACCCAATTTCGGGAAGGGCACTGGTAGATTATTTAAAGAAACAATACAATCACAATAACCACTAGAGCACTTTGTAGTGGTTATGGTGCCAGTAGAGCCATAGTGCCCTCCCAGAGTAAGTAGTTGTACTGTTCAAGAACAGTTTGACAACTTACCTGGGATCTGCCGGGATAGGGGCTGTAGTAGTGATTGTGATTTGTGTTTGTGAAGGATGTAGTGTGTGTGTGACAGGGGTGCAGTGTGTGTGTGAGGCAATTTGTGCGTGAGGGCAGGTTGTATGAGGGGTACAGTGTGTGGGGAGGCAGGTTGTGTGAGGGGTACTGTATTGTACTGTGTATGGGGGGTAATGTGTGTGTATGGAGGGGGCAACTGTGGGGGTAGGAGTGCAGATAAATATATACTTTTATTTTTTTTATTTTAATTAATAAAAGTTTAATTTGATTTTAATGAAAAAAAATAAAAATAATTATTTTAATATCCCCCCTCCCTGCTTACCTTTGCCTGGGAGAAGAGACATTTCCTGCAAGCCCTGGAGGTCCGGTGGAGAACCCTGGTGGTCCAAGTAGTGAAAGTGAACTCTAGCAGCCTCAGGAGCTGCTAGAGTTCACTCTCGTGAGATAAGGAGTGTTGCCATAGTAACCATGGCAACGCTCCGAGCTTGTAAGAGAAGAACCCATCTGCCAGCATTACAGTGGTAGCGGGCCAGAGAGGGAGATCTCTGATCGCTTCTCCGGTCCTGCAGAGCCGGCAGGGGAGAGGGAGGCACATTTCTCGGTGCACCGGGAAAATATCTTGCGGCTCCCCTGTGTGCCCGTCATGGCGCCCCAGCACACAGTTTGGGAACCGCTGACCTAGCCTATTATCTACAACCTGTCTTACAATTCAGTAAAGGTTTTCTAAAAACTGTAGTCATATGTTAATAAGCTTTTAAAACAACAATTCTGTTTGAAATTAAATTCCTATGAAAAGGAAATAATGAATATGATAAATGGGAAATATTAATAAATAAGTTAGCAGGAGAAATAATTTATATTTAACTTATTAGAATACACAAGACCCCATTGTATGCAGATTGACAAGGTAAGTTTTTACCTGTCTAATGGTAAATATTTTTGCAGAAACAGTATTGAAGCGTATGATAGTGAATATGTGAGGTAACAGTTTGTTGAGAAAGAGAAATAATTTTGGAGTCAAAAATATTTTGTGGCACAATTGGAAATCACTACTAACTCGTCTTTCTCCAATTGTTTCCTATTCTCTTCTGCTTTCCAAATCTGTTATTTTTTTTTCTTCATTTCTGATCTATTTCTTTTTAAAACATAATACAAAGTAGGGACTATTTTGTCCTATGTAATTTTCCTACGCTTGACAAATCTTGACAAAGAGTGGAGTTAATGGCAAGCTCCACTATCTTGACACATGAAGTGGTGCTTGCCTTATGCCTTAAGATCAACACTTTGTCAAGATTTGTCAAGCGTAGGAATAATTCATAAGAACAAAAGTCCCTACTTTGTCTTATGTTTTAGAGAAATGGATCAGAAATGAAGAAAAGAAGTACAGTTTCTGAAAGAGGGACAGAAGAGTAAACAATAGGAGAAAGATGCGTTTGACAGAGCTACTTATACATACACACACACTATATATATATATATATATATATATATATATATATATATATATAAATAAATAAATAAAATGTTTTCCTGATTGGAAAATAGACCCTGCAGCTCATTTTTTTTCTTTTTTGGCAAAACTGAAGTTACTTGAATGTGGAGAAAATAAAGCATGAATACGAGACCAAAACCTATTAAAGGAACACTATAGCGTTAGGAATACAAACATGTATTCCTAGCGCTATAGAGCCATAGTCACCTGAACAGTGAGTAGGGCCCTGTTCCGCGGCAAATAAATGGTTAGTTATTTGCTTACCTTAATCATGTGCCGGGCTCCCTCGGCACTGGTGACCTCTCCTCCTCCGTCAGCTCCTGTGGAGCCGAATGCACATGCGCAGCCAGAGGCACGCGCGCATTCAAACCCACCCATAGAAAAGCATTACTCAATGCTTTCCTATGGGGATCTTTTTTTGACACTGGACTCCGTGTAAATCGCGGAAGCGCCTCTAGAGGCTGGATTTACTCTGCAGTATAAACATAGCAGTTTCTCTGTTTCTCTGCATAGAGTTCATTGGTCCACCTGCAGGAATGGAATTACGAATTCTATATATTATTAACGAATCATCACTCCTTAATGTTGGAATCACCTGCTTTTATCCTAGTATATTCTGCCTTTTAGTAAAATCAATTCATTTAAATTAAGTTAAATAAAACGGGCATAATTAACAGTTATGTTGTAGAGTTTCTATCAGACTTGTAGATATGTCCCAGGAATTTTGAATGCAAGTATGAGATAGAGAATTGTGGGAAATAGGAAAGTTTTCAGAGTTCAGAATTTTAAAGAATTTCAAAGTTGAGTGTTAGTTGGAAAAGATACAAATAATTAGGTGTGTCCAGCTTTGGCTCCAGATGTCAGAACTTAGATGTTAGATGTGAGTCCATCCTCAGAGTGTGAATGACTGAGTGTGAGACTGAGTCCCTAAGTGTTTGACAGTCTCTCTCTCCTTTGTCCTTAATTTTTAAAGGAGAAGTTCTATATGTCACTAGTTCATAGGACCAATAGAGAACTATGGACGTGTCTTCCCTACAGATTATCATCTAGACCAGTGGTAGTCAACCTTTTTCTACCTACCGCCCACTAATGCATCTTTCTTGATGGAAACATTTCCTTACCGCCCACCAGTTTTTGCGCAAGTGCAGAATATTTTTTAGAAAGGAGGGTGTTTTAAAAAAATAGATAAATGTACGTACATATACCTTTTTTTTCTACTTTATGCATGTTTATAATGTTTTTAACTTGATAAAGTTTAATGAGAAAACAATAAAGTAAATTAAAATTACCTTTACTAGTGATTGAGATCCTTGAGGTAGATGCAGCGAGACTAAATATTTGAGATCTGGTTCGATTTTCGTAAGGAAAGGTCTCCTCTTTTGGTGATATTCAGACGACTTCTCTGTTTGCTCATAATATGATTTCTCATCTATGCGTCAGCTCCCCTCCTCTCCCTCCTCAATTCCCCTTCCCACCTTTTTTTCCCCTTTTTTCTATTTTTTAACCTTCCTTATAGCAATGCCCAGTAGGAAGGCTGAGCTAAGTAGCCCAATTACTATTACTTACTATAGCCCACTATAACACAGGCACATACATACATACACACAGACACACACAAGACACACATACAGACACACACAAGACACATATATACAAAGACATACATACAAACAGACAGGCACACATACAGACAGGCACACATACAGACAGGCACACATACAAACAGACACACACATACAAAGACACACGCATAAGACATACATACAAAGACACATACACACATACACACAGACAGACACACACAAGACACATATAAACAAAGACACATACACACATACAGACACAAGACACACATACATACAAAGACACGTACACACAACACATACAAAGACAAGACACACATATATACAGACACACACACACACAAGGACACAAACACATACATACAGACACACACACACACATACAAAGACAGACACACAAGACATACATACAGACAGACACACACACACAAGACATACATACAAAGACACATACACACAAACACACAAAATATTTTAGTCACCCTCCTGTTTCCTACCTTTTAGGTGCAGGAGGGCAACATTCTTTGGGGTCCAGTGGTGGCTCAGGTGGATGGGAGTCAGAGTTCCCACTCAGACTCCCTCTGCCTCCTCCCTCGTGCAGTCACTTCCTCCCAGCTCTGTGTGATGTAATCACAGGGGGCCCGGTCACGCTGATAAAGCGCCCAGCGCTGACTGGGCCCCCTTACAATCCATAACCATTGGGTGTCCCTGACAGCATGTGCCACCCGATGAACTCCTTGGACGGCGGCCCCGGTGGTTTGCCGCACGGGCCGGGGCCGCAAATGGTGATGGCGGGTACCCGGTCACAGGGGTACTGCTGGCTCGCACCCACCAGCCCAATCTCTCAAAATGAGGAAATCCCTACCACCCACCTGGAATCCTGAAACGCCCACTAGTGGGCGGTAGGGACCAGGTTGAAGACCCATGATTTAGACTTTGGTCAGTAGATGGCACAATTACATCACAGTAAATTCTTGTCAGGGGGTCCATTTACCTTTTTGTATAATGGGTTAACTGAATTTCGTGATGCGTTTGACGTCATATAGGTTATCTTTATGGTAACCTATTCGTCAAAGACATATTCCTTTTCAAAGCATTTTCTTTGGTTTCAGCTAGATTTAGAGTCTGGTGTATACCTTTAAATTTAGATTTCTTACATGTCCTAAACTCTTCCTCACCTCTCTATACAATGGAACTTTGTAAGATTCTGTTAGTTGTTTAGTTTCTTTTTTTTTTTTTTTTTTTTTTTTTAAGTAAAATGACTTAGTGTTATCTGTCATTGGTAATCCTGTGTCTGGTTTTCTTGTGTGAAACTGTGTGTAGCACATAGTAATATTATTTATACATGTCTATTACACATATTCCACTAATGTTTGTAGATAATAGGACAATTCTTTATTAAGATTATATCCATGAATATTCTATATTATTAACATAGTACTATTTATATATACCGTATATACTCGAGTATAAGCCGACCCGAATATAAGCCGAGGCCCCTAATTTTTCCCCAGAAAACTGGGAAAACTTATTGACTCGAGTATAAGACTAGGGTGGGAAATGCAGCAGCTACTGGTAAATTTCTAAATAAAATTAGATCCTAAAAAAAATATATTAATTGAATATTTATTTACAGTGTGTGTATAATGAATGCAGTGTGTGCGTATGAGTGCAGCGTGTGTGTGTATGAGTGCAGCGTGTGTGTGTATGAGTGCAGCGTGTGTGTGTATGAGTGCAGCGTGTGTGTATGAGTGCAGCGTGTGTGTATGAGTGCAGTGTGTGTATGAGTGCAGCGTGTGTATGAGTGCAGCGTGTGTATGAGTGCAGCGTGTGTGTGTATGAATGCAGTGTGTGTGTGTATGAATGCAGTGTGTGTGTGTATGAATGCAGTGTGTGTGTATGAGTGCAGTGTGTGTATGAATGCAGTGTGTGTATGAATGCAGTGTATGAATGCAGTGTGTGCAGGGCCGGTGCAAGGATATTTGCCCCCCCCCATATGTCCTGACCTCCCCTCCTCCTCCCTCAGTGGTCCTTACCTCCCCACCCCCGTGTTCCTTCACCCCCCTCCCCCAGTGGTCCTGACTCACCCCTCCCCTAGTGGTCCTTACCCTCCCCTCCCCTAGTGGTCCTTACTTCCCCCTCCCTTCCCCTAGTGGTCCTTACTTCCCCCTCCCCTCCCCTAGTGGTCCTTATCCCCCCCTCCCTCCCATAGTGGTCCTTATCCCCCTCCCTCCCATAGTGGTCCTTATCCCCCTCCCTCCCATAGTGGTCCTTATCCCCCCCTCCCTCCCATAGTGTTCCTTTTCTCCCCCCCTCCCTCCGATAGTGGTCCTTATCCCCCCCTCCCTTCCATAGTGGTATAGTGGTCCTTATCCCCCCCCCTCCCTCCCATAGTGGTCCTTATCCCCCCCCCTCCCTCCCATAGTGGTCCTTATCCCCCCCTTCCCTCCCATAGTGGTCCTTATCCCCCCCCTCCCTCCCATAGTGGTCCTTATCCCCCCCCCTCCCTCCCATAGTGGTCCTTATCCCCCCCTCCCTCCCATAGCGGTCCTTATACCCCCCTCCCTCCCATGGTGGTCCTTATCCCACCCCCTCCCTCCCATAGTGGTCCTTATCCCACCCCCCCCTCCCATAGTGGTCCTTATCCCACCCCCCCCTCCCATAGTGGTCCTTATCCCACCCCCCCCCTCCCATAGTGGTCCTTATACCCCCCCCCCCTCCCACAGTGGTCCTTATACCCCCTTTTTTTTAAATTATTTTTTTTATTATTATTTTTTTTATTATTATTTCTTATTTTATTTATTTTTCGTCCCCCCTCCCTGCTTGATACATGGCAGGGAGGGGGGCTCTCCTTCCCTGGTGGTCCAGTGGCAGTTCAGTGGGGGGGAGAGGGGGGCTGGCAGAGCTGTACTTACCTGTTCTGCAGCTCCTGTCAGCTCTCTCCTCCTCTGCGCCGTCCGTGCAGCTCCCTCTGTCAGCTCACACTGTACGTCTCGCGAGAGCCGCGGCTCTCGCGAGACTTACACTGGGAGCTGACCGAGGTGCTGAACGGACGGCGCGGAGGAGGAGAGAGCTGACAGGAGCTGCAGAACAGGTAAGTACAGCTCTGCCAGCCCCCCTCTCCCCCGGTCTGTATTATGGCAATGCAAATTGCCATAATACAGACCTTGACTCGAGTATAAGCCGAGTTGGGGTTTTTCAGCCCAAAAAATGGGCTGAAAAACTCGGCTTATACTCGAGTATATACGGTAATTAATATAATATTCTAAGTTATATGTGGATAGTGTGTGTGTATATATATGTAGTTAATACAATGTTAAACAAAAATCTGTACACCAGTCATGCCATAAGACTTGTTTTTCCCACAGAAATCCCAAATCTGCAGTGATGTTACAACCGCAAAGGATTCTGGGTGGGCATATGCAAATTAGTTTAACAAAGAATCACATTTTTGCCTCATTCCATTTTAAACATGGATTCCTTTTAATCTGTGTTTGCAGTATACAACTGCTTGGAACACAATTTAGGAAAAGATGCAAATCCAGTGAACCACTCATGGACAGCTGTTTCGTTGTTAATGCAACTCTTCAGCATGAGGTTGGTTACTGGTTTGCTTATTGAGGCTTGGTAGTGCTTGGGAAGCAAAATCCAAATAGGTTATGGTGGGGAAAAATTGTGATTGAAAACCCCTTCCACCTGAAGTCTGTGGATAGTTAATACAATGTTAACAAAAATCTGCACACCAGTCAAGCCATAAGACTTGTGGGAAAGTTGTGTTATAAAGCTGTTATATACAGCAGACATATACTCCAAGGAATCCATGTATAAAGTGGAATTATGGGGGCGGGGCCTAACTGGCATGGCGGACGGTCGCAACATGCAGGAGCTCCCTACTAATCTGTACTTTCAAGCGACTTGCTGGGACTCCTGCCGCTTGAAGCCCGGTTTAAACAGGCACCTACCTGCTGCAGACAACGGCTGGAGTGTCCTGGTGTGAAAAGCCGAGACGCCGACCGACAAAAGCCATGTGGAGCGGTTGCGGCCCAGCGGGGGCTCCGGGCGGGGGAAACGGCCGATCTCCCGTCCCTCGCCTCTCCTACTAATAGGATCACACGAAGTCCAATTCCCCCCCCACAGGGCCGGGGGGTTATCCCGGTCCACCAAGCACAGCATGGGGTTGGTCACGACCCATTTACAGGTGACCATACAAGCCGCATGGCAGAAGGGGGAGCACCAGCCATGTGGACGCCCGACGAAGCAATGGACGAGCTGGGATATGAATCCAGGCTAGAGAGAGTATTCCAAGACTTTTGGCGCAAACTGGAGGTAAAAATGTCCCGTCCAGCCCTGACCCACCTAAATGCTGAGCCCTCACACCACCGACTGCCTGATTCAGGGCAAGTCAACAGGCAACCTGTCACTAAAGGAACTCCAGCATGGCGGTGGTGTGACAAATGCCAGACTAAAGCAAAGAGCGAAAGGGGCCAGCCGCGACCCCACATGTGGAAGGCACCCCAAACACAAGCCAAAATACTTCACTTAGTCAGCAGTATCCCAGCCAGGCCCATAGACTTACCTCAAGGTTCAAAGCTTCACCCACAGCAACATGGACGCGGCACTTATAAGCTACGACAGACCGCCCAATGCCTCAATCACTTACCGGAGGCTACTACCATGGGCCGCCTACAACGCCTTCTCAGGCCGAAGACCACAAGGAGTCAGACTCCAAGACACCGACCACACCGCCGGAGGCTTGCCCGCCGGAGGCTTGCCCGCCGCTGGCGGCGGCAGAACACCCGAGCCCCACATGGCGCCCGAAGAGACCCGGCCTCTCTGAGCTACCAAGTCGGTGGATCGCAGGTGAAGGCCTTCATGATGACCTGGGGCTGGCAGACGGCTGACACCAACTCGCACCATGCTGTACCCCTGTGGATTCAACAAAATGACAGGGCCATCTTCACCACCCTAACGGTCCGCGCTGCGGCCCTACACAGCAGAGGTATAGGCTGAACTGGCCCCACTAACTGACAGTCCCACCATCACCACGCTCAGCCGAAGGCTGATGGGACCTAGCCTGAGCGGCCCACACGGACTCCCGCCTATAGCTACGCTTACCACGTAGCCTACTGGTATAAATTTTCAGTTACACAAATTCAGAGGGTCAGGGACCAGCCTAGCATGCTTAGATTTGTCTTGTCTTTTCCCTGGTTATACGTTAGACTTATGCTTAGCATCCTAGGACCAGATATTTCACGACACTAACATATAATGACCCTAAGTCTCAATCTGCCTTGAACAAGCGCAATAAGCTCTCGGATCCACATAGGATTGTCTGCAGGTCTACCCCAACTTGTCAATCAATCTATAAGAGTTAGGCCAAAAAAGCTACAGGACACAAAGGCCTAGGATTAGTAAGATCAGAGATGCATTAACATGAGCTTGGCACCCTCCAACAAGACAGTAAGCAACTAGTCATACTGCATATACTATAAAAGTTTCAACGCTTGTTCTATACACTTGTCTACACAAAGTTTTGTTAAACTACATGTCACACATATTACTAAAAAGCACTACTAGATTATCTCTTGAATTAAAAACATGTAAACTAGCAGTAGCTCGAACTATATAAGCATGATCAACATTTAACTTGTTACACAATTTGACTCTTAAAAACGAAAAATGTGCTATGTTATTGATGCCATACCAGTGCTATAACATGTTTACGAATCTGTCTGCACTAGCTGTCGTGGCAGTGCAAACGTATGTTTTCTTACTATGCACAAATAAAATAAAGATCGACAAAAAAAAAAATAGTGGAATTATGAGGCAAAAATGTGGTTCTTTGTTGAGCTAATTTGCATATGTCTACCCAGAATCCCCTGCAGTAGTGACAGCACTGTTTAAGTGAGATTTCTGTGGGAAAAGCAAGTCTTTTTTTTTAATCATCTTTATTTAGAATTTTTTTATATACAGTCAGTCAGTACATTAAATGGCAATCATTAACCATATCAACACCATTTGTATATTGTAGTTTTAGTTTACAACTTATTCAAATCACACATGTGTTGTCTTATTATAATATAAATATCAAGAGATAAACATCTTAGAGCATAATTTAACTAACTTCCCAAAAATTAAATACATCTTTCACACACATTCATTCATTCCTTCAGACTGAGAGATAGAAGCAACCCAACTAGTTATCATAAATCATGAGTAAGAGAGAAAAAAGCATATATTTAACCAAATTGTTAATTCAATGTGGACAGGGGTTTATTAGACGATGAGGCTATATTATTTAGGGTAGACATCATTGAGTCTTAAGTTGTTTTCCATTAGGATTTATAACTATCTCTAGTCATTCCTTTGAGTAAAGAAAAAAGAACAAGGATTATAATCCTCTCCAGTAAAGAATCTTATTGATGGAGAACTAGTGATCGTTCAAGACTATATCGGTATTGCTGCGAATATTAGGGATAAATAATAGTAAGTCAGGCCCACAGTTCGCATTTATCTTAGGATTAGGTCAAAGAGATGCAATAAAATTACTCATAGTTTCTCCACTTCCAAAACATTACATTAATATTATGGTTAACCAATAGTAGGAAACTATCCATTTTCATTCATAGATTGATATTACTTTGTCCAACCATAATTTGTATATACCGTATATACTCGAGTATAAGCCGACCCGAATATAAGCCGAGGCCCCTAATTTTTCCCCAAAAAACTGGGAAAACTTATTGACTCGAGTATAAGACTAGGGTGGGAAATGCAGCAGCTACTGGTAAATTTCTAAATAAAATTAGATCCTAAAAAAAATATATTAATTGAATATTTATTTACAGTGTGTGTATAATGAATGCAGTGTGTGTGTATGAGTGCAGTGTGTGTGTGTATGAGTGCAGTGTGTGTGTGTATGAGTGCAGTGTGTGTATGAATGCAGTGTGTGTATGAATGCAGTGTGTGCAGGGCCGGTGCAAGGATATTTGCCCCCCCCCCAATATGTCCTGACCTCCCCTCCTCCTCCCTCAGTGGTCCTTACCTCCCCACCCCCGTGTTCCTTCACCCCCCTCCCCCAGTGGTCCTGACTCACCCCTCCCCTAGTGGTCCTTACTTCCCCCTCCCTTCCCCTAGTGGTCCTTACTTCCCCCTCCCCTCCCCTAGTGGTCCTTATCCCCCCCTCCCTCCCATAGTGGTCCTTATCCCCCTCCCTCCCATAGTGGTCCTTATCCCCCCCTCCCTCCCATAGTGTTCCTTTTCTCCCCCCCTCCCTCCCATAGTGGTCCTTATCCCACCCCCCTCCATCCGATAGTGGTCCTTATCCCCCCCTCCCTTCCATAGTGGTATAGTGGTCCTTATCCCCCCCCCTCCCTCCCATAGTGGTCCTTATCCCCCCCCCTCCCTCCCATAGTGGTCCTTATCCCCCCCCTCCCTCCCATAGTGGTCCTTATCCCCCCCCTCCCTCCCATAGTGGTCCTTATCCCCCCCCTCCCTCCCATAGCGGTCCTTATACCCCCCCTCTCCCATAGTGGTCCTTATCCCACCCCCTCCCTCCAATAGTGGTCCTTATCCCCCCCTCCCTCCCATAGCGGTCCTTATACCCCCCCTCCCTCCCATAGTGGTCCTTATCCCACCCCCTCCCTCCCATAGTGCTCCTTATCCCACCCCCTCCCTCCCATAGTGCTCCTTATACCCCCCCCCTCCCACAGTGGTCCTTATACCCCCTTTTTTTTATTATTTTTTTTATTATTATTAGTATTATTTTTTATTATTATTTCTTATTTTATTTATATTTGTATTTTTTTTTCGTCCCCCCTCCCTGCTTGATACATGGCAGGGAGGGGGGCTCTCCTTCCCTGGTGGTCCAGTGGCAGTTCAGTGGGGGGAGAGGGGTGCTGGCAGAGCTGTAACTTACCTGTTCTGCAGCTCCTGTCAGCTCTCTCCTCCTCTGCGCCGTCCGTGCAGCTCCTTCTATCAGCTCACACTGTAAGTCTCGCGAGAGCCGCGGCTCTCGCGAGACTTACACTGGGAGCTGACCGAGGTGCTGAACGGACGGCGCGGAGGAGGAGAGAGCTGACAGGAGCTGCAGGAAAGGTAAGTACAGCTCTGCCAGCACCCCTCTCCCCCCAGTCTGTATTATGGCAATGCAAATTGCCATAATACAGACTCTGACTCGAGTATAAGCCGAGTTGGGGTTTTTCAGCCCAAAAAATGGGCTGAAAAACTCGGCTTATACTCGAGTATATACGGTACCTTTTTTAAGGGTTGAGCTCGATATGTTATTAGTAAGGTTATTTTCCATCGAGAGTTGGAGTTTAATTTGACTAATAAGATGTCTTTTTTGAAAGGGAATAGATGATTTCCAGTTTCTGGCAATTATAATTTTAGCAGCCACAAAGCAATGAGATGCTATACATTTAGTTTTTTGTGTATCCAAATTCCAGTTATAATGTAAGATCGCTACAGCTGGATTTTGTTCAAATCGTTTATGAGACAACTCGTACAAAATATCAAAGGTCCATGACCATAATATCTTTACAATCGGACATTCCCACCGAGTATGTATATAAGTCCCAACAAACGACCCACCACTCCAGCATATATTCTGTAAATGTGGATACATCTTAGATAGTCTGGATGGAGTGTAGTACCATTTATATATTAATTTAAAATGGCATTCTACCAGATTTATGCCGTGTATAAATTTTGTTAAGTGTGAAATAGAAGAACACCATTGATTTTCTGATATTGATATATCCAGTTCTTTTTGCCAGTAATCTATAATCTTTAAAGGTGTCTGACCTATTTCTTTTAGCAGGGCATTCGCTAATGAAGTGACTTTTTTCTTAGATCTATTACAAAATATAATTTCCATTAGATTAGAAATTGTAGATTTGTTATCAATAAGAGAAGAGTGTAAGTAATGTTTAATCCTTAAATACGTAAAAATTTCTCTAGATGGTAATTTGTAGGTGTCTACGATCTGTTGAAATGATATTAATCTATTGTCAATCATAATATCAGAAACAATATCTATACCGTGTTCAAACCAGATATTTAGGGATAAATCAGTTACATTCTGCTCAATTACCGCCAAAGAACAGGTCTTTGGTATCTTGTTTACATATCCCAACAATTTTTTAATTTCTTGCCAAATGTTTAACGATTGGCTAAGTATATATGATTCAATCTGCGTAAAAAATTGAGATTTATCCGGTAGTTCTTTCCATATCAACATTTCCAATTTATTGGGCTTGACTACCTGTGACTCCAAAATATGCCAAGGTTCATATAAGAATTGTGGGTCTTGAAGACAAAATATATGTCTTATCATATTTGCATAATAAATTGTGATAATATTAGGAAAATTTAAGCCCCCCTTCGTTATTCTGTTAGACAAGAATTTAGAACTAATTCTCGGTTTTTTATTTTTCCATATAAACTTGGAAATATACGATTGGATCAGATTTAACCACGACTTTGGGATTTTCATAGGTACCATGGAGAATAAATAGGACCACTTTGGCAGTATATATGAGTTTATAATATTAATTCTGCCAATCCAGGTAGTCTCCAGGTTTTTCCACTTTTGTAATTTATAATTCATTTCTTTGATCATTCTAAGGATATTAATCTCCACTTTATCCTCAATTTCTACCGGTATAGTAATCCCAAGATATTCTATTTCCTTATTAGACCAGATGAAATTATATAGGTCCGATAATGTCTTAACCACTTTCTGTGTTAGGTTGGTGTACATGGCAATTGATTTCGAGATATTAAGCTTAAAGTTAGAAACCAAACTATAAGATTCTATTTCTTGCATAAGACAGGGCAAAGATGATTCTGGAGAAGTCAACGATATCAAAGCATCATCCGCATATAGGGATATTTTTAATTCAGTGTGTGCAATAGGGAATCCTTTGATGTTATGATTATTCCTTATAGCGATAGCCAAAGGTTCCAGAGTTAAGATATATAGAAGTGGGGATAATGGGCATCCTTGTCTGGTACCATTTCGGAGTGGGAACCATCCTGCTAATATATTAGTGCCCACTGTCCTAGCAGAGGGGTTAGTGTACAATGCCATTATTGCATTACAAATTCTGCCCTGGAAACCAAACGCCGTCAGTGTCTCCCTAAGGTATCCCCACCCGACCCTGTTGAACGCTTTCTCAGCATCTAAAGACAGGGTCAGGAGGGGAATATCGGATCTATTGGCCGTGTCCAATATGTTGATTATTCTTCTGGTATTGTTAGAGGACATACGGCCAGATACAAACCCAATTTGATCTCGATGGATCAATTTATCGATAACAGTATTTATTCTAGCTGCAATAATTGCAGAATAGATCTTCATGTCGACGTTTATTAGAGCAATGGGTCTATAATTTTTTGGATCGTTAGGGTCTTTTTTGGGCTTTAAAATAGGGATTATATTGGATTGGAGAAGTTCATTGGGTGCCGATTTTTTTTCAATGATCTCATTAAACAAATCTGGTAATGGGCTAACCAGTACTGGCATCATATATTTGTAAAAAGCATTTGTAAAGCCATCAGGGCCGGGAGTTTTATTCCATGATAGTTTTTCAATTTGTTGCTGAACTTCTACATGTGTAAATGGTAAATTGAGTAGAGCTAAATCTGAAGGAGAAATTGTTGGAATCTGGATTTTTCCAAGATATTTTAAGACATCACTGTGTTGAGGGGTATCCTTGAGATTGTACAACTGTCTATAATACTGATTAAATGTTTCTCCTATTTGATATGGCTTGCTTATGGCTTGACTTGTGTTTGTATTTGTGTTTAGCAATGTATTAAATATCCACTTACTTCAGGTGGAAGGGGTTTTCATCCACAATTTTTTCCCCACCACAACTCTTTTGGTATGTGTGTGTATATATGGTATATAATTAGAAGTAGGCTGCCTAAAGTGTCTAATATAAAATCTACATTGAGTATCTTTAGAATGTTGTTGTTTTTTTACAAGCTGAAACTTCTAGGGATGTGTGACAGTACAACACCCAAACATCCTATAGCAACAAGTCTATGTATGCAACATTTTTAAAAGGTTTTCCTCACAATAGAACACCATAATAGTTGACAATCTAACCTTGTATGTAAGACAAGCTAAACATAGGTGTTTATTGAGTCTGTAATACCTGGTTTAGGTTCAGTTTGATTCATAGGACAGGCTCACACAGTAAGTCTGGAAGGGATAACAGTGAACTTGTGCAAGGTTCTTGCCTTTCAGGAATGCAAAGCAAAGTTCAAAATTCAAAAGGCTTTGTACTACTCCACAGACTAAAACAAATCACTCAAGAAAAGAAATTTAAGATCAAGACTCACACTGAACCTGTGACAGTGGATGTCAAGTCCTTATAAAAGGAGATTTATTCTTATTTGGTGGATTTTAGTTACTTCCTGTCCATGAAACAATGAAAAGAATTGCAGGGGAAATTCTTCTTAAGGTGTATAAAGAAAAAATAGTAAAATAGGGCCAGGTTTGCAAACAGGCTGAACAGAGATTTACAAAAGCAAGTTTTAACTGAATCAACAAAATTAATATATCATGCCTAAAATGACTTGTGCCTGTGCTACTAAAGCCAATACAACCTGCAGTTTAAGTAGTAGAACAAAAAAAATGTATGCTTTTCACCTAGCAGTAATTCATATTTTCATGAAATGGATGTGTCTCCTACAGATAAACTGTTTTGTAGAAGATGTACAAGCAGTTAAAATTGAAGATATTTTGTGATCTTTACCACGGCAGCGCTCTGAATCTTGCAAGAGTAAACTCTAGCAGCTCCCGAGGCTGCTAGAGTCCACTCTCCCCATTTGGACCACTAGGGCTTCTCCACCGGACCTCCGCCTTGTACTGTCCCCATGTATACAACCAAGATTTATTTTGGCTGGGGGCGCCTTGGAAAAATATTGACTTATTAAGGGTGCCTTGAACCTAAAACGTTTGGTTCTGGTATAACCTAACACATAGTACTTGAAACCACACTATCTAAGAAGTAGAAATGTATGCATGCATATTACCAGCCATTAGAATGGTGATTATCAAGGTGGAGATTATACCACTTATGCTCTATTCATTGAGTAGTCTGCCTGTGTGTAACCATTTGTTATTTTACACTCCTGGCATCTTTTTTACAGTGAGCACTATTTTTATTTCTTTTTAATGTTTTATGGTCTTCATATTGCTGTGACAACAAAACAAAAACATTGCATATATATTTATTAAAATACTCCTAATGGATCTCTTATTGACACACTCTATGTGCGCGCACACACACACACACACACTATGTATCGCCTATGCGCGCACACTGCACCACCTACACACCCAAAATCCCATATACATACTATGTATCCCCAATGCACAATAGACACACACTGCATCACCTACACACAAAACACAATAACATTCCTACAGCCCATATACACACTATGTACCTCCTACGAACACACTATATCCCCTATACACACACACACACACACACACACACTACAGAGCCTATGCACACACTTTCTGCCCCTAGCCACACACCACAAACATATCTAAAACCAACTTATTTACACAAAACACCACATCACAAACAGCTCACTCTATACACACACAATACCACAAGCAGGCACCAAGCGCATGCACAATACTCTCTACTGGCCTTTTTGTCCTCTGGTATCCAACTTATGGAGACACCAGAGACAAGTCACAAACAAGCACAGAGCTATGCACTACACAGGGCATTATTACTATGCAAGAGCTCCTTAGCAGGTCTGCTCTAGAAGAGCATTGAACTAACATGCTCACTTTCAGGGGACATTTTTGTAATTAGTGAAAACACAACACTTCCCCCCTACTACGGTGCCTCTCTGATTAGAAAACGTGCGGCCTATTTTATTTTCCCAGTCCAGCTTTGGTGTCTGAATTTTGCAGTCTGGATGCCACATACAAAACTGCATGAGTTTTACTAATCTGACCTAAGGTAATTTGGACTTCAGTGAATAACCCTGTCAGTATTTAAAGGACCACTCTAGTGCCAGGAAAGCATACTCGTTTTCCTGGCACTAGAGTGCCCTGAGGGTGCCCCCACCCTCAGGGACCCCCTCCCGCCCGGCTCTGGAAAGGGGAAAAGGGTTAAAACTTACCTTTTTCCAGCGCTGTAGCGGGGAGCTCTCCTCCTCCTCTCCGCCTCCGTTCCTCCCCGTCGGCTGAATGCGCATGCGCGGCAAGAGCTGCGCGCGCATTCAGCCGGTCGCATAGGAAAGCATTCATAATGCTTTCCTATGGACGCTTGCGTGCTCTCACTGTGATTTTCACAGTGAGAATCACGCAAGCGCCTCTAGCGGCTGTCAGTGAGACAGCCACTAGAGGAAAAAGGGGAAGGCTTAACTAATTGATAAACATAGCAGTTTCTCTGAAACTGCTATGTTTATAAAAAAATTAGTTAACCCTAGCTGGACCTGGCACCCATACCACTTCATTAAGCTGAAGTGGTCTGGGTGCCTAGAGTGGTCCTTTAAACAATAGAAGGCAAAAATAAGTTTTTATTGTGCCGACCACATTGTGTTTGAGAAATTCCATAAACGAATATATACTGGCAAGGAAAGATTGTTGCATAAGCTACTACTTACATCAACCAGAATAATCGTCCAGATGGATGTGTGCTACATTCTCTTTTGCCTATCAAAAACATCCAACATCCCTTCTTATTAAACAGTAATTTCTGTTTCTACAGAAATAAAAAGCGTAATATTAGCAAAGGGACACAACCACCACTAACTACCAGACTACTGACGTGAGATTAGGTCAGTATTTGTCAAGTTATTATTTTAAAGGAGTAATTCAGGCACAATAATCACTACAGCTAATTGTAATGTTATAGAGCCTGGGGTAACTCAGTTTCCCTAGTTTTGTCAGTTCATTGAGAGCATATTGGGGACACTATAAAATCATTGCATGAACAGGGTTGCAGATTAATTGGTGATACTTTTATGATTTGAAAATTCTTATGATATTTTTTAATTTTTATTTTAAAATGCATCAATGAGTATTTTTTCTACTACTCCAGATGCCAATTGCTACTTTTGGTATACACAAAATTATCCTGTATTCTTGCATACAATCCAGGTGCTCCAGGCCCACGGTTGACAAATCCCAATTTAGCAGATATGATGAAAGTCAGGTCCAGGCACTCAGGATATTGTAAAAAAGTAAATTTACTGGAAAAAAGAGCAACTTTTCGGCATGCACAGAGGCCTTTGTCAACATTACTTTTGGGACTTTTGCCAATAATGACAGTGATACTTTCAGGTTATGACAGTAGTATTCAATAATTCAATCCCATTGGTAAATAAGACACATATGAAACCAACTCTGATGTTAATTAAAAAAGGAAAGAAGGAATGTATGGCACATAGAGGTATGAAAGGCATGTTCTGTTTGTTGCCTAAACCCCATTAAGAGTAAAATAAACAGCAAGGTTAAATGGACAGGCCTTTGTTTACATATAAACTGCTTCTGTATGACTTTTAAGGGATTAACAGTGGGGGGTCTGCATACTAGCCCAGACAAGAAGCTTAAATAAACATATTAATCACTTATCAACAGGTTAACACTGAAAAGAAAAAAAAAATAACTTGACATACTGACAAACTTGATTTGCATTTAAAGATAGTTCTAGATTTTTTATTTATTTATTAGAAGTACTATTACCTAAATGTCATGATACATTATGATTTGCTATACCCACAGTAAGCTTGTATATTATTTTGATGCATTTTCTCAATGTATATATTTCCTAGTGCTTTATTGATTACTTAAAAAGGTTATTTTTTGCTGCAGAGACCCTATCTTTTTCGCCCACGAGACGTCACATGCACGCCGACGTCATCACCACCGTGGGGCAACAAATTGGCGTGGATCCGCAGCGGCATGCGTCCACCAACATGTTGCAGGAGTCAGGTACCCTGACGCATGGCCGCTGAGCGGTACTTCCATTATTGTCAAGGAGGCAATTACTGCAGATACCGCAAGGTGGGGATAATTGTTACAGTAAATCCCAGATCTTCACAGTCAAGTGTCATCACACATAAGACGCAGAACACTTAATGCTTCTCATAGCAAAGCCTTGGATTCAATGTTGCCCTGTGAAAATCATTTGACTGTCATGGAGTGGTAATTGATGAGCATACCCTGTATGTTTCTAATGCTTTCCAAATAGAAGCAAATATCACAATGGATGGTCTTAGAAGAGATGAATTGGCTGCCAAGAGGAAACAGTCTTGGTGCTGGATTACAGGTGAGTTTATTGGGGTTTTGTTTCTTTTGCACAAAGAAACACACCAAGGACATTGCTGGGGTGGGGGTATGTTGGAGCTGAAGCACTCTTTGGCCTAGGATCTGTACAGTTGGTGAAGATGGCAGCAACATGTCAAGGAGTATAGCGGGATCCATGCTAAGTAATGCCTAGGATCTGTACAGTTGGTGAAGATGGCAGAAAAATGTCAAGGAGTGTAGCGGGCGGCTACTTTCCTATGGAATAGACTGCCTACTGCCATCAGACTTTCCCCTAGTCTTCACTCATTTAAGAAGGGCCCTAAAACCCATCTCCTCAGGAAAGCTTATGGCCTCCCAGAGTAATCTCTACCTTAGATACCTGTCTCTTGCTCTCTCCTATAGAACAGTGCTTTGCTCTCTCTTCCAGCTCTGCTTCAACTCCCACCCTATTTGTTATTTCCTGTCCTTACGTTTCTAATACCCCACCGCCTATAGACTGTAAACTCGTTTGATCAGGGTCCTCTTCAACCTATTGTTCCTGTAAGCTTTCTTGTAATTGTCCTATTTATAGTTACATCCCCCCACTCATAATATTGTAAAGCGCTACGGAATCTGTTGGCGCTATATAAATGGCAATACTAATAATAATAATAATAATAATAATAATAATAAGTAGCAGTTTATTAGGATGAAACGACATTAGTAGTGTGTCCTGCTCTAAAATTGCTTTAAACTCGATCATGTGAGGAAGGAGGAAAGATAATGAGGAGGGAAAAAGGGTTGAGAAGACTTTGCAGCCTTGGTAAGGTAGCCAAGAAAGGGGATAGTGACAATGTCACAGAAGAGTGCTTCTGTTGTTTGTGCCAACCCTTGGTGATACCACTTACCTGTTTATATGTAGCAAATATATAAAAGGGGAGGGGGTGTGAATGGAAAGGGGGAAGGAAAAGAAGTAACCATGAACAGACTATTTACACATATAGCACCAGAAGATGAAGGAAAGCGAGGAAAGAGAAGAAAGAGGAGAGAGAAAGAGCGAAGTAGAAGAAGAGTAAGGTGCAAGAAGTGCACTTGGGTTCCCGGATAGGAGGGGAGGATATGAGGGAGTAAGGTCAGTGTCATGACTGGCGTTGGTAAGTACATAAATTAATGAAAAGAAAATTTGCAATAACTATAAACAGGAGAGTTTAAATTTCAATCAACAGGCAATGATTTTTAAACACTATGAAAGGACTTTTCATAATTAAATTTCCCAAATATAGACCAGTTCTCTAACATGGTGAATCCCTCAAATCCCTGCACTAGAGTGCTGGTTATAAGTCTGAACCGTTCTTATACAGGTAAGTCACAAAGTGAGCATGACCTGTATTAGGCTTTTTTAAATCTTTGCTCGATCAATTCCAGGCGCCAGGTCAACGTGGCGACTAAATATTTTGTCCTGGCACCTGCTGCTGCCAGTCTTACTGGACTCCTGGGATGACACCCTCCTGAATCCAAAAGGTCACAATCTCTGTGCAGCTCTCTGTGTGCCGGGAGCAAGTGAAGGGAACTGTGATTACTTCCTGTACAGGGGAATGGCAAGCTAACGTGGCAGGACACCAGGTAAAGACTGCTCTTCTCCCCGCCCCCTTGCCGTGTAGCCGACCCTGCTCCCCGCCCACCTACCGCCCCCATGCTGCATAGCCGACCCTGCTCCCCGCCCGCCCCTCGCCCCCATGACGCAGACTGTGTAACCTCAGCACCGGAAGTTATTACAGTTCCCGTCACTTAGTCCAGGAGAGCTGCACAGGGTTGGAGAGACAAGAGCAGGGGGAAGGAAGGAGTTTTAAACAGCAGCAGCCTTCTCCCATCAGCCGCAGCCAGTCCCACTAACCTGATGTCACCTGCTGCTGACAGTCCTACTACAGCCCTGGGAAGACACCCTCCAGAACCTAAGCAGGAGGGGGGCTAAAAATATTTTTAAATTTTATTTTATGACTGTATGTCTATATGTATTGTTGTCTGTGTGTATATTTGAGTGTATCAATAATAAATACTTTGTGTGTGTGTGTGTCTGCCTGTCTGTGTCAGTGTGCGTCAGTCTGTGTTCGTGTGTGTGTGTGTGTGTGTCAGTCAGTGAATGTGTATGTTTAGGTCATCAGCTCCCTCCAATCACATGGTAATGCTGTTTTTACTCCTCTTTTTTTCCAGCGCTGTGCCGGTCTCGGCAGAGCTGGCCCGCCTCCTTACCGGAGATTATCAATTACAAATCAGCATCTCCTCAGAGAGATACATTAAATAAATAAAAGCATCTCTATGGGGAACTTACAGCGCCTACATGCAGAGTGTGGAGACGCTGAATGTAGGTGCAGCACTGAGATAGGAGACACTTTAGTGGCCATCTGCGTTAAAGCCACTAGAGTTGTTACTAGGCAGCAATGTAAAAAAGGCAGCTTTGACATTGAAAAGTCTGCAGTGACAGGCTACATACAGCATAGCCATTACATTAAGGTGTAGTGGTTCTGGTGACTATGGTGTTCCTTTAAGAATTGTATTTTTGTCTTGGGGGGAGGGGGTGGGGGGAGTGAGGGAACTGGCTCCTAACTTTTTTAGCTGGCTCCTAGATTGAAAGCAAATTTGTCAAGCCGTGTAGTAAATCTATATTTCCATTAAGTAAATAACTGGAATTGCAGTCAAAATTCGATAATTTTCACTGGATTATGCCCAAAAGATAAAATAAGACAGCTTTCTTTTAAAATAGTATGCATTACATACACAAAATGTACTGAAGTAGATTGAATAACAAATAATAGCAGTTACATTATATTAATTGTACTCATCGATTAAACTGCTATAATGTAAACAACTTACCAGGAGTAGAGAGTGGAACAGCTTGTACTAGATCTGGTTGGTGCAGCTGATTCCCAGGGTAGACATACCATTCCCTGACCACAGGAACGTTACAGAGAGAACCTAGAGATCACATACACAGTAAAATACATTAGAAAATAGAAAAGTACAAAATGATGGTATCATACCATAATACATAAAATGGCAGGGATTTGATATGTTAGACAATACAGTAGAGTAGCAACTCTGTCAAAGTAGTGTCTCTTTAGGATCCTTTAGTTTGTTTTAAAAAAGATTCTGATGAGGTTGAGTTTTCCATGAAACTTGTTTAACTATTCTGTGTATGACTATACTATGACTATTCTAGCTTTCCGTCTTGGACTTGTTGGTAGTCCTGCGTCCCTCAGATAAAGGTCTGAGAGTCTCATCAAGACACAGGTACCTGAGAGGAAAGCTTACTTAAGGATACCAAGAGGAACTATACTTTGGCAGTTGTGTCTCCGGATGGATAAGTGCTCTATACTGAGTTTTAATAAAGTGAATACCTATAGAGTACACTATGGAGGTGTAATTAGTTTTGCAGATTGAGTGGACCAACTGCATCACACTTTATTTTCTATACTGTATACACTGTTACTAGTTGGATCCTGTACCAGAATTGACAACAGATTGCTACATCATCCTGTATTCTGTGTATCATACTATGATTGTTTTAACCTCTTAAATACACAGCTTCAGAAACTTGTCTTACCCTTAAAGGACCACTCAGACCACTTCAGCTTAATGAAGTGGTCTGGGTGCCAGGTCCACCTAGGATTAACCCTTCCTGCTGTAAACATAGCAGTTTCATAGAAACTGCTATGTTTACCTATGGGTTAATCCAGCCTCTAGTGGCTGTCTCATTGACAGCCGCTAGAGGCGCTTCCGCGCTTCTCACTGTTACTTTCACAGTGAGAAGACGCCAGCGTCCATAGGAAAGCATTGAAAATGCTTTCCTATGGACTGGCTGAAAGCGAGCGGCTCTTGCCGCGAATGCAGCTGATGACATCAGGGAGGAGGGAGGAGAGTTCCAGCACCGAGGGTTAAAAGGTAAGGGATTAACCCCCTTCCTCCCCCTTCAGCGCAGCGGGAGTGGGACCCTGAGGGTGGGGGCACCCTCAGGGCACTGTAGTGCCAGGAAAACGAGTTTGTTTTCCTGGCACTATAGTGGTCCTTTAAGCACACAATCAATTTTTGCATTATTTGCGGTTTGTGTTCAACCAGAATTTGCATCTCTCTCATTTATTGCACCAACACAGATTATGTACCATTTTTAGAGGGCAATTAGGGCTTTAATTCGATGTCACATATACATATATACATATATAAATTCTCATTAATTGTAAAAAAATGCCAGAAAATGGGGGGGGGGGGGAGAAAAAAAAAGTCCCCCAGTTTATGCAATATTAACGTGTGCATAATATGTCTTCAGAAAAGTAATTCAAAATAAATATTTCTAGAGTACATAATATGTGTATGATTTAATCTTATTTTGAAAGTTACAGGTCACAAAATACAATGACTAAAATAAAATTTCAATGTGAAACAATTTTAGTAGTTGGTATGTTTGTCTTGTAAGTTTAGTAGCCATCACAAAAAAGCCACACAAATGTATATATTTATATAAAGTAGAAATCACAGGCTATTTACTTAAGTTTATTTTGACACTTTTTACGTAGCGATTTCATCGCCAATCTCTGCTAAATATTGGACTAAAATTGTGTTTTTTCTCTATTTTGGCATTTACACATATAACAAAGTTTTTGTAATGTGTATTTTGTAAAGCTGGTGTGTGCTATTCCTGTACAGAACCCTATTGTGTTCGGCTACATCTAGTGAGTACAACGATACCCCCAATATATGCCTTTGTCACTATTCTGTAAAGCTACAATGCCATATAAGAGACCAGGCTATTTCAGTTTCTATAGTTAGAATTTTCATGGATGGATTTGATGGGTCTATGTCTCATTTTGTGGCACAAAGGGCTTCCATTTGAGAAAGCAGACACTCCAGGGTAGGGCTTGGCAAATTTGCTTGGAAAAGTTAGGAGCCTGAGAAATCAACTGAAAAATACAATTCTTAAAGGGACACTATAGTCAACAGAACGACTACAGCTTAATGCAGTTGTTCTGAAGTCTATATCCTGTCCATGAATGCTTTTCAATGTAAACACTGACTTTTCAGACAAAAGGCAGTGTTTACATTGCTGCCTGGTAACACCTCTAGCAACAGTCACTCAGACGCCCTCTAGAGGTGCTTTCTGGGTCAGTGCTTCACACTGTGCAAAGTTAAATTGGTGCAGTGGCATTTTGTCGTGCATAAACAATAATCTTCCAATACATACAGTAAAAACCAAAAAAAAAAAAGTTACCTGCGCGCTCTCCTAAATCCCTATGTATATTTAAACAAATGGAGGTCATTGGAGGGAATGCCCGCCTGCCAACGTCAAGGCAGACCAGAGGCTCAAGGAAGCAAGGTGAGTGTAGGACCCGTCTAGGGAGGTCTGCCTTGACGTTGGCAGGCGGGCATTCCCTCCAACAGCCATTGGAGTAACTAAATGACCTCCATTTGTTTAAATATACATAGGGATTTAGGAGAGAGCACAGGTAACTTTCTTTGGTTTTTACTCAGTGCAGCGTGGGGAAAGAAAAGGAGAGTAAAAATACCTTTCCCATGTGATTGGAGGGAAGACACTCACAGACACACACGCACACACGCACACACACACTCACAAGTAATTACTTTATTTAAATCCACTTAGTCTCCTTACTTCTGGAGAGCTGGAGCGGATAGGCTTTTGCTTGGGTCCAGTGGGGTTGCTGTCATCTCCCTACTCAGCTCCCTCTCTGTTTAGTGAGCCGGGGGCCGGAGTGACGTCTTAACCCGGCTCCCGGCATCATGGGCGTAGGAACCAAAAAAAATCTGGGGGTGGATAGCATTTTTACTCGCCGGGTATATTCTTATTCTGTAAACTAGGAGTTGTTTATCCCATTGTACAGCGCTACGGAATTTGCAGTCGCTATATAAATGATTAAATAATAACATTAAAGGGTCACTACAGGGAAGGGGTTTTACTTACCCGGATACAGCGCCGGGATCCTCCTGATTAGAACCACCCCTACCCTTCCCATGAATATTAGAACCACCCCTACCCCTTCCATGCACAAAAGAACCCCACCTACCCCTTCCACGCATATTAACCCCCTACCCCTTCCATGCATATTAGTACCCCCCTAACCCCTTCCATGCATATTAGTACCCCCTTACCCCTTCCATGCATATTAGAACCCACCCTACCTCTTCCATTCATATTAGTACTCCCCTAACCCCTTCCAATAATTGTTCTACCTCCCCCTCCTCCAATCCATATTAGTAGCCCCCCTAAACCCTTCCAATTATTTTTCTACCTACCCCTCTCCCCTATCCTTATTAGTAACCCCCCTAACCCTTTCCAATTATTTTTCTGCCATGTTAACTAACGCCAGTGCTGGAGTGCCGACGTGTTTACATTAAAAGGCCTGCAGGGACAGGCTATAGACACCAGAACCACTACATTAAGCTGCAGTGCTTCTGGGGACTATAGTGTTTCTTTAATGTGAGGTAAATTAGAGATTAGTGCCACGAATAATATGCTAGATTGCCTACTTACAACCAGATGAGGATGATGATGGGCTCTAGCTGCAGTCTGGCTCCACTGGTCTGGTGTAGAACAGGCTCTCTGGAGGCTGTTTGTAACTGTGGTCACAAAAATCAATGTTCTGTGAGAACGGGAAGCAGCTCCATTTTTTGGGGGCCCTTTACACAGCTCAAGGTCTGGATCCCAGGGTCCACCTTCATGTTCCACCAATGAGTTTGTTCACAGGGGGTGGAGTGTGTAGGGGATGTCCTGATATGTGTGTAAGGAATGCATTGTGTGAATCTGTGTTTGCATGTGTAAGGGCTGCAAGGTGTGCGTCTGTAAGGGGTGCATTGAGTGTGTGTACGGATTAATTGTGTGTTTCTGTGTGTGTGTGGTGGATGTCAATCTCTTCCCCCCCCTCCCTCCCTGTTTCTTTCTTCCCCCCCCCTCCCTCCCTGTTTCTTTCTTCCCCCCCCCCCCTCCCTCCCTGTTTCTTTCTTCCCCCCCCCCCCCTCCCTGTTTCTTTCTTCCCCCCCCCCCCCTCCCTGTTTCTTTCTTCCCCCCCCCCCTCCCTCCCTGTTTCTTTCTTCCCCCCCCCTCCCTCCCTGTTTCTTTCTTCCCCCCCCCTCCCTCCCTGTTTCTTTCTTCCCCCCCCCTCCCTCCCTGTTTCTTTCTTCCCCCCCCCCTCCCTCCCTGTTTCTTTCTTCCCCCCCCCTCCCTCCCTGTTTCTTTCTTCCCCCCCCCTCCCTCCCTGTTTCTTTCTTTCCCCCCCTCCCTGTTTCTTTCTTTCCCCCCCTCCCTGTTTCTTTCTTTCCCCCCCCCGTTTCTTTCTTTCCCCCCGTTTCTTTCTTCCCCCCCCCTCCCTGTTTCTTTCTTCCCCCCCCTCCCTCCCTGTTTCTTTCTTTCCCCCCCTCCCTCCCTGTTTCTTTCTTTCCCCCCCTCCCTCCCTGTTTCTTTCTTTCCCCCCCTCCCTCCCTGTTTCTTTCTTTCCCCCCCTCCCTCCCTGTTTCTTTCTTTCCCCCCCTCCCTCCCTGTTTCTTTCTTTCCCCCCCTCCCTCCCTGTTTATTTCTTTCCCCCCCTCCCTGTTTCTTTCTTTCCCCCCCTCCCTCCCTATTTCTTCCCCCCCCTCCCTCCCTATTTCAGGGAGTCTTTGTTTCCTGTACCCGGCGGACTAACAGGAAGTGCACACTCAGTCAGCTCCTCTCTTCATGCTGCACCCGGGCGGTGCGCCCTCATGGACGCACCAGCCCGGGCAAAGCTGCAGCCGCCTGAGGCTCTCTACAGAGCGCTCGGGCGGCTGCAAAATCAGGGGGGCCGGCGGAGCTGGGGGGGATTTCCCCATACCTGACCCCCCCGCATGATTTGCTGGGGGGGATGCCTCCCCCCCATCCCCCCCGGTTCCTACGCCCATGCCCGGCATCACTGCAAGCCGCGTGAGGGAGCAGAGCAGGGACATTACAGCTCCCTCGCCGCAGCATTAAGTCATCTGTCCGCCAGCCTCCCTCTGCCCTCCATTACCCCGTCACCCCCTCAGTTCTCTATGGGCTGGCTGCCCCACTCCCTCTGTCAGCCACGTGCCTCCCTCTCACAGCTCTCCATGAGTCGGTCTCCCTCCCTTACCTCTCAATGAGCCGGCCACCTCAGTCCTCCTTGATCTGACTGCCCGCCTCTGCTCTCAGGCAGCCAGTCACCTCGGGGGCTGAACAGGTTCACAAATCCCAGGTGCCAGGACAAGTGTAGTGGTCGCCATGGCGACCTTGCGCCTGGGATTTGTCGAGCCCTGCTCGAGGGTATCTTATATGGCGTATACTGTGCCTTAACTTGTCACTATTTTTCCACCAATTTATGTCAATGTTTGTGGTGAGGAAAAGAAATTAAATTTTTTTCACATACATGTTGCATTATTGCTGGGTATTTCTTACACTTCATATGTACCACTGTCATAAAATCCCCCAAATTATGCTCAGTTACATCTTCTGAGTAAAACAATATGCCCAATGTATGACCTAGATACTATTCTGTGAAGTTACAGTGCTGTAAAAGAGACATGACAAGTTAAGTTTTTTTTTTTAATAATTCTTTTTTTTTTTTGTGCAAAAGTTTGACAGACGAGCTTGTTATGCCACGACAGCAAATACAGACATCTCAAGAAGCATAATACTGTGGCATGTGGTACTGCACTTTTTTAAAGTAATAAACAGACTGATACAAGTAATGTCAGATAATAAGAGGGCAATAGGATTGATTGAGACATACTATATGGGTTGACATTAACGTAGTGAAATAAAATAAATCAAAATAGAGTAACACGCTAAACTGTAGTTAATTCCTTAGCTGAGTAGCCACTGGGTACTATTTTTGGAGTAGGCGCATGGGAAACAAATAGATTGTAAGATAATGGTTGAACTAGCATTCCCATCACAGCCGGGATACATCTGCAGCAGTAGGAAGAATCTCAGTTAGATAGCCTGGCATGGACTTGGAGATATACCTCCCAGGGAAGGATCCTGCATGGTCCAATCTAGCTATATCATTTATACAGTATATTTTGCAAACCCCATGTGTGCTATGGCTGTATAATATTTCATATGTTGCTTAGCTATGTTGTCTGAGTACAGGAATAACCCCGTATGTACCTTTGCCAGGTATATGTTGACGTCGAAGGGGCATATTTTAGACACAGCCTTTCCATTTTTTCCAAACTTTGAATTTTTACGCTGGATCTATGTCCCATTTTGGAGTAGTTGAGACAGTTGGTTATTCAAACTTCCCCACAAACGCATACCACTTCTTAAAGAATAAGAAAATACATTTTTGCGCTGTGTCCCTGTCCTATTTTGGAGCACTTTATCAGGTGACATATTCCAACTACACCATAATGGCATACCATTTCTTAAAGAATACACTCCAGGGTAATTTAAAAGGCGGTAAAATACTGTGATATGTATTTTGATCACTGTAGTGATCAATTGGCAGGGAAGGGGTTAATTTTATTAAAGCAGGGAAGGGGGTAGAATTTAACTGAAACTTTATTTTTATTTTTTTTTACAGAGAGAAGCAGATCACTGCTGATCGGTCTCCCTGCACTTCACACTGAACGCGGAAGAGCAGGGAGGTGGATCACAGCCTGTCAGAGAGATCACAGCTAGAGGGACAGTGCGATCTGGCGCTCCTGGTCTCCCTCTGATACCAAGGCAGACTGGAGGAGCATTAACCCCACGATCTGGGCTTAACTTTAGTAAATGACAGAAATTTTCTGTCATGTGTCCTTAATGGTAGGACAAGCATGACGCAAAATTTCCGTCTTCCGTCAGGAAAGGGTTAATATAGCAATCAATGGTATATTTATTTCCACATTTTTTCTATCTTTTTTATTTATTTATTTTTATACTTTTAATTTATTGACTTTTTAGGTTTTAGAGCTCTGGACTCCATCGGTTGTACAGTTAGCTATTTTTGGATGTTTACAAGACATACCATCAACTATATATGTGATTATCTCTTTAGCGTTGTATGGTGACTATTTGAGCATGTAAAGCTTTTATTTTTTATTTTAGCTTGATAGTGTATTTATTTTTCATAAAAGTAAAGTGTGTCAGCAGTACCAGAAGTGTAGCTAGGTGTGTGACTCCCCTCACTCCTTACTGTATCTCTCCTGACCCACCTCACTTCCAACCTCACAATCCTTCAACAATCCCACTCCTATCAGTAACAGCACTGTAGCTCTTGTGATCGCAGCATGTACTGGCTGCCTGAGAGTGATAGGAGTGTGATTGCTGTCAGAATGTGCAGCTAATGACAGATTTGTGTAGAAATGGTTACTTTTTCAAAACTTTAACTGTACAGAAAATCAGTATTAGTTATCAGCAATCGGCCCCAAAGGCAACGGATAATTGGTATTAGCTCTGTAAAAATGATATCAGTTGATCCCTAATTAAGACCATATACTAAATCAAACAATAAAGGAAACTCACAGTATATAGCACTCCTGCCATATGTCAAAATTCACTCATAGCCAAATATGCACAACAGTAGATAATATGTAATCCCTGGTTTACTTTTAGGGACTATTCATGCAAAGCAAACTATCTACTCAATAGAATACAAGGTCATATGCTTTAGCTATTTCTAACTGTTCTCATCTGTAACACTAATTAATAAACGCACTGTAGTTCACAGTCTTTTAGTACCCCTGCGAATCAGGCTGACTATACAGTGGCATAAGCATTTTAGGTACTTTGTATGCAAGGTGATTTTCAGTAGTCTGGATTATCTTCTTAACAGTCACTGAATTCATTTTGCCCCTATAACTGGGCTTTTATCAAGATAGTGTGTGGCTGGTTAATTTCATAATATATACCTTCCCTTAAACGCTTTTCTTAAAGACATAGGACTCCTTATTAATAAACTCATAAGCTTTCAATGCCAGCAAACACTATTTAAATACACTTCAAATTTATGAAAAGCAAATATTATAGAATTTAAAATAATGTTTTTTTTTTTAAATCACATACTGGGTATATTCATTTCAACTTACTATAATAAAACACTATGGTCAAACAAACTAACTGGATGAGGAAACATATTTACGACTTTTACAATACAAAGCAGTGTACAAAAGGCTTTATCAACTAAACGACTGCATCTGTATCATAATAAAGAACAAAACAATATTAGGGAAAAAAGAAACAAAAAAGCTCCACAACTGCTGAAGGAGAAAGTCTCACTGTGCTTCTGATTTTCTCCACTATAAATTTATACTAAACTCATACTAACTTGACTGCCTCAGACTTTGCAACTCACTTCACTGACAAGATCTCGATCATCTTTCTTCTTTCCCTTACATCACTCCCTCTGCTGTTCTATGTTCATTCGCACCCGCTACAGTAGAAGAGGTTTCTGCTCTGCTCCAGTCCTCCCGCACCACCACCTGCTCCCTAGATCCAATTCCCTTGCATCTCTTCCGTACTCTGTCTTCTCTTTCTCCATCTATCACTAAAATTCTCAATCTCTCTCTCTCCTCTGGCATATTTCCTTTGCTCTTCAAACATGCAATTGTAACCCCAATTCTAAAGAAGCCCAACCTTGACCCTAACTCCCCATCCAACTACCGACCTATCTCGCTACTGCCTTTTGCATCCAAGATCCTTGAAAGAGTTGTGTATGCGAGACTGACAGACTTTCTTGAGTCCAACTCTCTGCTAGACCTGATTCAGTCTGGTTTCCGCACTAAGCACTCTGTGTAAACGGCACTGACCAAAGTATCCACTGATCTACTCGCTGCAAATTCTCGTGGTCACTACTCTATCCTAATTATCCTTGACCTGTCTGCGGCTTTTGACACCGTTACAGTTCATAATGAATGCGATGGCAAGGCTCACCTTCCTGTCCGCCCGCACCTTCCACGCCTCACCCCTCTGTCAGTCCCTGCATTGGCTTCCTGTAAGACATAGGGCTCAATTTAAAATTCTGGTTCTTGCTTTCAAATCTCTACATAATGCTGCTCCCACCTATCTATCCTTCCTTATACACAAGTATGTCCCGTCTAGGCCCTTACGCTCTGCTGAAGACTTACGTCTATCTTCTGTCCGTACTCCCACCTCTGATGCTCGCCTTCAAGACTTCTCAAGGGCGGCACCGCTCCTGTGGAACTCACTTCCCTCCTCTGTTAGATGATTACTCAGTCTCCACTCCTTCAAAAAATCATTAAAAACCCACTTCTTCATAAAAGCGTATCAATTAATATCTGTTAATAGCTCCCGACTGATTTCTCTCTTGCAACTGTCATTAGTCTACTACACCTTTTGTGTCACTTTTGTGCCATTCCCTCTAGCATGTAAGCTCATTGAGCAGGGCCCTCAACCCCTCTGTTTCTGTGTCTCTAACTTGTCTGGTTACAACTACATGTCTGTTCGTCCACCCACTGTAAAGCACTGCGGAATTTGTTGGCACTATATAAATAATAACATAATTAATAAGTGTAAAAACATACTGAATGCAACTCCATTATGTTGATACATGGCGATTTAAATCGTATAGAATGAAGATCTCTCGTGAATAATAATGTACCATAATAGAGTACATTTGGTGGCAGAGTATAGCAAGTAGCTCTATTATAAAAATATTCATCAATTTCAAGTATATTTAGGCATCATTTCTCTTGGTTAGAAACAGAGACAAAATAATCAGTTTCTTCAAAAATCCAGAATCTTTCTTGTTTTAATAATTAACTAAGGCCTGGCTGCCATCTTACCTTCTTGAGTGCCTTACAACAGACCAGCACATCTCCCTGCAAATATCCGCAATATGGGCAAATCCTCACAGTCCCCTGCCGTGGGGAAAACCCATGACCTGAAAAGGAGGCCCCTAACATCTTCACTGCGCTAATATCTGGTCACACTAGAGGACCTGGTGACTCTGTCACATGACCCAGGAGACTAACCGTCCTCAAACATATGATGTTAATCTCACACAGAAGAGAAAATAGCCCAGTCAGTAAAAAAAGGGACAAAACATTTTTTAGATATATAAATGAGAAAAGGAAAGTAAAACAAGGATTAGTTATATTAAAACCAAAAGAAGGAAGGTATGTAGAAGCGGATAAAGTTCTAGCTGACTGCCTGAATGGATATTTTTGTTCAGTATTTACAGATGAAAATGAAGGAAAGGGACCTCAGTTAGCTAAGAGGACAAACGTCATTTGTTATATGTGAGTTTACACAGGAAGAGGTTCTATTTCAACTGTCAAAAGTAAAGACAAATAAGTCGATGGGGCTTGATAGAATACACCCAAAGTTATTAAACAAGCTTAGTGGTGTACTAGCAAAACAATTAGATTTATTTAACCAATCATTAATGGAAGTAGTCCCAGAAGACTGGAAATTAGCAAATGTTGGGCCCATTCACAAGAAAGGTAGTAGGGAGGAGTCAGGCAACTATAGGCCAGTAAGCCTTACTTCAGTAGTGGGAAAAGATGGAGAGCTATATTCCTTTGGATCCCAACGATTGCTCTTGTAAGAGCAGCCTGCTTCGCTCTTTGGACTAGGAAAGGTCTACCCACTGGAAGCTGAATCCCGGTCTGGGGTCCAAGCTGCAGCGGTTTGTGGGGTTTACGGTGCTTATGATACAGAAGGATTACTAGGAAGCAGTGACTGACTGAGGTACCCAATCGGGGTGCCAGGCGGTCCGTCACAGAAAGGTTAAAGGATATTAACATGTATAGCTTGGAGGAAAGAAGAGATGGGAGGGTATATGATAGAAACATTTAAATACAACGGAAACAACATAGTAAAAGAGGAGACTATATTTAAAAGAAGAAAAACTACCACAACAAGAGGACATAGTCTTAAATTCGAGGGGCAAAGGTTTAATAATAATATCAGGAAGTATTACTTTACTGAGAGGGTAGTGGATGTATGAAATAGTCTTCCAGCTGCAGTGGTAGAGGTTAACACAGTGAAGGAGTTTAAGCATGCGTGAGATAGGCATAAGGCTATCCTAGTTATAAGATAAGGCCAGGGACCAATGAGAGTATTTAGAAAATTGGGCAGACTAGATGGGCCGAATGGTTCTCATCTGCCATCACATTCTATGTTTCTATATCCGATTCCTAATGCACTTGCATCGAGTGAAGCTGACACCCAAGCATCTCAATTCAGAGGTATGGAATGACATGTGGAATTTCTCAATAATATGGGAAGGTGCAATAATAAAGGGCTTTGCGGACTGGCAGAGCAGGGGGAATGCCCGACTCCCCTTACCAAATGTCTAAGGGAATATTTCAACAGCATCCTAGACAAGAGACCCCAAGAGGCCCATTGAAGTTTCCAGAGCTAACAGAGTCTTGTGCCCAAAAGAAACTCCAGATAGCCCACACAATACATGCTGTCATGAGAACTGTGGGCTAAAAGAAAATACTCTGAGGAAGGCCAGATACTCCAGCGATCACATATCGTAACAGTACACTACAATTGTATGCAGACCTGTCTCCTGCGACACTAGGTTATCAGAGGGCCCTGAAACCCTGCACGGAATTAAAGAGTCAGGTATCGCTGGCAGATGCTGATGGGCTTGCTAGTCTTTACACCATCAGGTCCACACTTGGTTTGCAGCCACGAGGAGTTTGTTTCTTTGGGCTGGGAACTAAAACTACCTGCCATTAATATGAGGTGGTCTGATCTGATGGACTTCTACACGTTGAGCCCCAATCCACTCATGTCTCACAGTGAAACTCCCTGACTGCCAATTAGGATTACCCCTGCTGCATACCTTGCACACCAGAACCACCTCACACTGCTTGAAAACATCTGGAACAATCTGTGGAAGAGTCTGCCACAATATCCTGGATGGGCAACGAAGTGGACAACTGCTTGAGATGACCGGTCTTATGATCTCCTGAGACAGTCATACTAGCTAGCTGACCAACATTTTTCCCTAACACATAGCTTGGGACTTTCTGTAGTTCCAATTACCATGCTGGAGCCAAATACACATTTTATGAAACCCTGCCCTAGACTAGACTAATGAACTCCAAAGAGACACCTTGATCAACTTAAAAAAAAAACACAAAAACAAAACGTGCCAATGCAGAGCCAGACACTAGATGCACCACTATAACCTTGCCTTGACGCTCATTTCCAGCCCAGGCATGTGGGTGTAGGGAGTCAGGAGGTGATGATCTCCTGCATGCTGGGTGGGACCTGGGGCGACCTTATTGTCACCATCCAATCACCTATTACTACTATAATTACCTACAAGTAGACAGGGCGATAGATAACAAGGGAGATGTAATTCTCTATTGTCTAAAAAATGTATATAGGTTTGTAATGAGATCGCAATGACTAGTCCTTCGAGGCTGACCGCAGGGCACTCCCTCTCTTTTTTCCAGTCTGGATACCACTATGATCATGGCTCCTCCAAAGAGTGTTGACTCCTTATCGGAGTCTTAATTGCGTATTGGGTGCCTGGCTTGGCACTAGCCACTACTCTAGAAGCAGTTTTCTGGAGGGTAAGCCTCTCTGTCCCGCATGCTCAGGGCAGGGGGATTCTCTTGCCCTGCACCATCAGTGCCTACACAGGTGCAACATACTCTCACCTTGCGGTCTCTGCAGCCAGCAGCCGTGCGTCTGCATGACTAACACTTGCGGCATATTAATGGAGGCCGGCCGCTGCGGATCCACGGCTAATTATACCCCCACGTCCGCCCATGTGGATAACGACGTTTTGGGGTCAAAGACCGATCTCTGTAATTTAAACAAAAAAAAAAAAATTACCTTTCCTCATTGCCCTGTCGTGGTTTCCCTACTGGTTATCCGAGAGCGCGTTCCTGAACAGTTATATTCTGTTTTTTTACTTTGGCTTTGACTTCTCTGTATTCTGGTATCCCTGACCTCTGGTTTTCCTTTATGGTTGTGTCCCTTTCTGTGTCCCCTGACCATTCTTTTTTTTTTTTTTTTTTTTATTCTTTATTTTATTGTGCAGAGTTAACACAAGTGCCTGCAGTGCCACAACAGCAAACATAGGCTGTTGTTTTCAACAGTGGGTTGGCATCAGTAAGCATTGCACAGTTTAATTTTTTATCGTCGTGGAATCAGCTATTAAGCCGGGCATGACTGGTCCAGAGGGAACCAGGGAGTGAGTTGTCCTGGTGTACAGATCAGGCATGTGTAGTGTTGTGTGTGTGTTCTAGGGTATTGCTCTACAAGGCGAGGCTTTGGGTATATGGCATGAGGTCTGTTGTGTCTCCCTATGTCTGTCTGTTGAGTCCCCAGTATGGGAGGGAGCTGTCACTACAGCTGTGGGTTTCCTCTGGCTGGTACGCATCCCCTATTGGGGACTACCCCCAACCCCTTGTGTGAGTCCGTCTGTTTGTGTTTATAGGGTTTGGGCTGGGGGGAGGGGGGTGGGTGCATTGATGGGTGACCGGTTTGTGGTAATTCCTGCCGTGAGTGGTTGTGTGCCTCGGCTTCTGGAACATATCTAACCGGTGTGTCGATGTATGGAGGCTAAGTCGATGGGGTCTTCACAGATGTGGTATGACACAGTAATAATAATAAAAAAAAAACAGTCTTCCAGCGGTCCATCTTCCCTGTTGCCCCCGGTGGTTGAGACGATAGTGCTGCTTGTCTTTCCTCTAGAGAGGCCCAGAAGCGGTCGAATATCTTGTCCAGTCTCTTCAGAGATTGCTGGATGCTGTCCGAGTATTCTCTCTTGGGCTGTGTGGATTCAGCGCCACAAGGTGGGACTGCAGCCACCATCTTGACAGAGGGAGCTGCGTGCTGAGCAGGATCAGGTATAGTGTCTTTGGGTCTCGGTGAGGCTTGTGGCTGGCTTGCAGGGACCGGGATAACCCCCACCGGTCCTGTGGGGGTAGTAGGTCTGTGATGTCCCCTTGCCAGTAGAGAGCTGCATGCCATGCGGGAGAGCGTCCGCCTCGCCTCCCCAGCTAGTTCTCCAGGCCCCGCCAGGATCTCCGACAAATGTTTGGTTTGGCATAGAGGTAAGGTGGGTCGGGATTCCCCGGTAGGCTCGCGGCTGGGGTAAACTGCATGGTCGGTCTTTTTGGCGTGCTGGGACGCTATATAGCCGCTTGATTCTCCATTTAGGTGTGGAGCTCACATGAATCGCGTCCAGCTGCCATGAAGCTCAGGCCCCGCCCCCCCGTGGCTTTAGTTTTTTTTAATCGCTATATTAATCTCTGCTGTTGATATGGACTCCTTCAGATTCCCAAAATGAGCTTTGGATAATTTAGGAAGCTTTATTTTTCCCAGGAAACTTTCCATATTTATTGATAAATATCTATCAAGTAACTTATAGAGATTAGAATAAAATTCTTGGAAGGCTTGGCCTATCTTGGATGGGTCCAGAATAGTCGAATCACCTTGAATAATCTTAGCTACCATCTTTTTTGCCATTCATTTTTTTAATCTGCTAGATAGTAATATGCCATGTTGCCTTTATAGTACCAAGTTCTTTTCAATCTCTCCAGGCAGGGTAACGTTCGTTTTTAGGATCAGTAAATCATAAATTTTTTCTTTAAGTAATTCGATCTATAACTCAATTCTAAACTATGTTCCGTTTTATTTTCTTGCTCCACTTCATCCAAGTCGATGTATAATTACGCTAAATTCTTAGAATTGTTCATTTTCTCTTGTTATCCAAGTTTAATTAAGTGACCCCGAATCGTACACTTATAAGCACACCAGGTTACCAGGACTGATACCTCATCATTGCAATTTTCTTTGAAGAAAAAGTCTGTTGCTACTTTAATTTGATTTAAATATCATGGGTTATTGCAAACGTTCATTTAACTGCCAATTAGATCTGTCTTTGAACGTATCCTCCTTAGAGTAATTGTAGCATTATGATCAGACCAATGTATATTAATAAAGATTTTTTTCAGTATTTTTTTCATTTCTGGTTCAGCAATAATGAGGTAAATTCTTGAGTAAACCAGGTGTGCATAGGAAAAACATGTGAAATCATTTTCCATAGGGTGCCAAATTCGCCACAGGTCCAAGACGTATTTTTCTCAGAATATCATTAAAGCTCTTGGTTGAGTATTTCAGGTGCAGATTATTCTGATCTCTAAATAAACTCTTCATTTCTATATCTGGGTCCAAGGTGCAATTAAAATCCCGCAGGTATATTATCCTCCCTTGTCTAATTTGATCCCCCTCCTTGAATATTTTACGAATATATTTTATGGGTGACTTATTTGGGGCATAGATATTAACAATTGTATAACTTTGATTATTGATTTCACATATTAATATGTGAAATCTACCCTCTGTATCTTCTTCCTGATGAATGCATTTAAAAGCAACCCTGGCTGAAATAAGCCTAGCTACCCCTCTTTTCTTTTCATTAGACATAGATGAGGCAAAAAATATGGGTAATCTTTGGACTTGAACCATTGTTTATCTGTCGAGCACCAGTGCGCCTCTTGAATTCCACAAATCGTGATAGCCTTAACTTTTAAAAAATTAAGAAAAATATTTCACTTCTGGGGGGAATTTAAACCCCTGACATTTAAAGAGGCTAATTTTAGCATATCCTCCTTAAACCACTTTTGAAATCCCCCAGTAGCTCCATCCGAGGACCAAGATATAAGCATGACCAGTAAACACAGAGTGACAAGACAACTGCACGTTACAAAAAACAGACCCCCCCCGACTCCCTTGCCCAGGGAGAAGCTTGTCCTCTTGTTGTGCATTACCTTGTGTTAAGGGTGTGCCGACATTAAGCTACCGCTCTAGCGGTTGAAAGGAAGCAAATTAAGACGGAAACTCTTTAGCCCAATTCGGCTATCTTATTGTTTAGAGAATGCAGAGTAAGCAAAAAAAAGAGAGAAACCCCCATAGGTCCGCATTTGACTTAGTGCACTAAAACCGAGCCTTGTAGTTGAACAATTATCTTTACACAAAAAACAAAATGCCAAATACTAGTAGTGTACATTTAAAAACCCTAATGAGAAAGAAAAAAAGAAAACAAAAATCCTGTTTAAAGTGATTAAGGTATTAAACCTTACGAATCAAAACTTCCTTCCCCCCCCAAAAAAGGATGGACCTTGTCCATTTAAAATTGTTTAGAATCAGTGTATCAGAATCTTTAAGGTGTGAATTTAGCCTTATAATAACACTTCTTACTATTAAAACATCCTCCAAAAAATTGTTACATCACCCATTACTAGTGTTGTCACGAACCCGAAATTTTCGGTTCGCGAGCGGCGAACGCGAACTTCCGCAAATGTTCGCGAACCGGCGAACCGCACGAACCGCCATTGACTTCAATGGGCAGGCGAATTTTAAAAACAACAGGGACTCTTTCTGGCCACAATAGTGATGGAAAAGTTGTTTCAAGGGGACTAACACCTGGACTGTGGCATGCCAGAGGGGGATCCATGGCAAAACTCCCATGGAAAATTGCACAGTTGATGCAGAGTCTGCTTTTAATCCATAAAGGGCAGAAATCATCTAACATTGACACCTGTCCTCAAAGCCCAGCCCTGATACACATTGACACAGAGCAGAATAGAGACTGTTCCCCCTACATAGGGTCACTTGGCAGATATGGATTGACACCTGTCCTCAAAACCCCTGATACACACTGACACAGAGCAGAATAGGGACTGTTCCCCCTACATAGGGTCACTTGGCAGATATGGATTGACACCTGTCCTCAAAACCCCTGATACACACTGACACAGAGCAGAATAGGGACTGTTCCCCCTACATAGGGTCACTTGGCAGATATGAATTGACACCTATCCTAATGATCCCTGATACACACTGACACAGAGCAGAATAGAGACTGTTCACCCTACATAGGGTCACTTGGCAGATATGGATTGACACCTGTCCTCAAAACCCCTGATACACACTGACACAGAGCAGAATAGAGACTGTTCCCCCTACATAGGGTCACTTGGCAGATATGGATTGACACCTGTCCTCAAAACCCCTGATACACACTGACACAGAGCAGAATAGAGACTGTTCCCTGTCCACAGAGACCATGATACACACTGACACAGAGCAGAATAGAGACTGTTCACCGTCCACAGAGACCATGATACACACTGACACAGAGCAGAATAGGGACTGTTCCCCCTACATAGGGTCACTTGGCAGATATGGATTGACAAATCCCTGACAAACAGCTACCACATGCAAGGAAGGCAGCAGGGGCGCAAATGACCCACTCCCGACGCGGGAAGGTAGTGACGACAAATAACAATACAGGACTCTTTAGAGGCCCTGTAATTGTAATCAGTCCACTTGAAATCCTTTAACTTTGATCAATTGGAGGGAAGTCTGGTGCAGAGCCACTGACCCATGCGCAGGGCCAGCCTTAGGCCTTTGGGCGCCCTGTGCAAGAAATCTTCACCCTGTCACACCCATGTGCAAGAAATCTTCACCCTGTCACACACACACACACAGGCAGACAGCCATACACACGCACACACACAACTGCGACTGACTAGGTTTGTCACCTCCTCAAAAGGACGCATGAGCCTACAGGCATTGCGCATGAGCGTCCAGTAACGTGGCAAAAAAATTCCCAGCTCCCCAGAGGCTGTCCTAGCACCCCGGTCATACAAATATTCATTAACAGCTTTTTCTTGTTGGAGCAGGCGGTCGAACATTAGGAGTGTTGAATTCCAACGTGTAGGGCTGTCGCAAATCAAGCGCCTCACTGGCATGTTGTTTCGCCGCTGGATATCGGCAAAGTGAGCCATGGCCGTGTAGGAACGCCTGAAATGGCCACACACCTTCCTGGCCTGCTTCAGGACGTCCTGTAAGCCTGTGTACTTATGCACAAAGCGTTGTACGATCAGATTACACACATGTGCCATGCACGGCACATGTGTCAACTTGCCCAACTTCAATGCCGCTATCAAATTTTTTCCGTTGTCACACACCACTTTGCCGATATCCAGTTGCTGCGGAGTCAGCCACTTTTCCACCTGTGCGTTCAGGGCGGACAGGAGTGCTTGTCCGGTGTGACTCTCTGCTTTCAAGCAAGTCAAACCCAAGACGGCGTGACACTGCCGTATCCGGGATGTGGAATAGTACCTGGGGAGCTGGGGGGGTGCCGTTGATGTGGAGCAAGAAGCAGCGGCACAAGAGGACTCAGCCGAGGAGGTTATGGAAGAGGATGGAGTAGGAGGAGTAGAGGAGGTGGCAGCAGGACTGGCTGCAATTCGTGGCGGTGTCACCAACTCCTCTGCAATGCCACGCATTCCTTGCTTGTCAGCCGTCAGCAGGTTTACCCAATGCGCAGTGTAGGTGATATACCTGCCCTGACCATGCTTTGCAGACCAGGTATCAGTGGTCAGATGGACCCTTGCCCCAACACTGTGTGCCAGACATGCCATGACTTCCTTTTGCACAATCGAGTACAAGTTGGGGATTGCCTTTTGTGAAAAGAAATTCCGGCCGGGTACCTTCCACTGCGGTGTCCCAATAGCTACAAATTTTTTGAACGCCTCAGACTCAACCATATTGTATGGTAAAAGCTGGCGGGCTAATAGTTCGGACAAGCCAGCTGTCAGACGCTGGGCAAGGGGGTGACTTGGTGACATTGGCTTCTTACGCTCAAACATGTCCTTGACAGAAACACATGACTGTGGGCAGATGAGCGGGAACTGCTCAAGGCGAGAGACGGAGTGGCGGATGGTTGAGAGGGGGCAAGAAGGACAGCAGTGGTTGACGTGGCTGAAGATGCTGGACCAGGAGGAGGATGGCGGCTTAGAGTAGGCGTGCTGCTTGTACTCATGTGTTGATCCCATAGGCGTTTGTGATGTGAGATCATGTGCCTACGCAAAGCAGTTGTACCTAGGTGGGTGTTGGACCTCCCACGACTCAGTTTCCTTTGGCACAGGTTGCAAATGGCATCGCTGTTGTCAGAGGCAGACACACACAAAAAATGCCACACTGCTGAGCTCTGCAATGACGGCATTCTGGTGGTGGACACAGCATGCGTTGATTGGCGTGCTGTCGGGCTGACCCCGGGTGCCGATGCATGCTGTCTGACTGTGCCACTAGCTCCTTGCGACGACCCCCCCCTGCTTCCAACTCGTCTCCTCCTCCTCTCTGTCTCCCCATCTGAACTTTCGCCCTGTTCTTCTTCTTGCCGAGCGGGCACCCACGTGACATCCATGGACGCATCGTCATCATCAACCGCTTCGCTTGTATCTGACAACTCAGAAAAGGAAGCAGCAGCGGGTACAACATCATCATCATACCGTACCCCCATGTGTTTAATGCTGCCTGCCTGAGACATATCCCTGTTATCTACATCCTCTAGCAATAATGGTTGCGCATCACTCATTTCTTCAAACGGGTGTGTGAATAACTCCTCTGACATACCAAGTAAAGCGGCTGTGGTGCTAGTTTTGTGGTGGTGGTGGCAGGCGGGTGAGTGCTATCTTGAGAGGTGCCTGAAGCTAAGCTGGAGGAGGATGGTGCGTCAAGGTTCCGAGCGGAGGCTGTACAAGATTGGGTGTCCTGTGTTAGCCAGTCAACTAAGTCCTCAGAACTTTTCAAGTTCAGGGTACGTGGCTTCTGAAAACTGGGCATTATTCTAGGGCAAAAGGGAATCACAGCACCACGACCACGACGGCCCCTGCGGGGTGGCCTGCCTCTGCCTGTCATTTTTTTGGGGATTAGTGGTACTATGCGTGCAAGCTACTGTGAGACCAGATATGATTGGCAATGTGCACTGGAACAGTTCTGCAGAGCACACGCTGAAGGAAGGACTGACAGAGCCGCTTGAAGACAAGTAACTGCTATTCAATCTATAACAGTGAAAAACAAATTTTGGTTTTAAAAGCACGCTATAGAGACACCAAATATGATTGGCAACTGTCAAAGCACGCTGGAACAGGTCTACAGAGCACACGCTGAAGTAGGCCTGACACCCAGACGCTTGCAGACAACTAACTGATCTTCTATTACAGTGAAAAAAAATGATTTCTTTAAAATCTAAAGCTTAAGCTATTGTTAAAACAGATATGAGTGGTGGCACTGACTGTGCAAATGGGCAAGGCATCCAACCTGACACAGAAGCTGTCAGGCAGGCAACTGCTCTTCTATCACAGTGAAAACAAATTATTTATTTTAAATGTAAAGCTTAACCAATTGTTAAAACAGATATGAGTGGTGGCACTGGGCAAGTAGGCACAGTATCCAATGTGAACCTCACACAGAAGCTGGCAGGCAGGCAACTGCTCTTCTATTACAGTGGAAACAACATTTTGGTTGTAAAAGCACGCTATAGAGACACAAGATATGAGTGGCAACTGTCAAAGTACGCTGGCAGGGTTGTGCAGGGCACACGCTGAAGGAAGGCCTGACAGAGCCGCTTGAAGGACACTGACTGTCTGCTATTAGCTTACACTGGAAACCTTTTTTCTTTGTAAAAGCACGCTAAAGAGACACCAGATATGAGTGGCAACTGTCAAAGCACGCTGGCACAGGTCTGCAGAGCACACGCTGAAGTAGGCCTGAAACACAGACGCTTGCAGACAACTGCTCTTCTATTACAGTGAAAAAAAAATATTTATTTTAAATGTAAAGCTTAACCAATTGTTAAAACAGATATGAGTGGTGGCACTGGGCAAGTGGGCACAGTATCCAATGTGAACCTCACACAGAAGCTGGCAGGCAGGCAACTGCTCTTCTATTACAGTGGAAACAAAATTTTGGTTGTAAAAGCACGCTATAGAGACACAAGATATGAGTGGCAACTGTCAAAGCACGCTGGCACAGGTCTACAGAGCACACGCTGAAGTAGGCCTGACACCCAGATGCTTGCAGACAACTAACTGATCTTCTATTACAGTGAAAAAAAATGATTTCTTTAAAATCTAAAGCTTAAGCTATTGTTAAAACAGATATGAGTGGTGGCACTGACTGTGCAAATGGGCAAGGCATCCAACCTGACACAGAAGCTGGCAGGCAGGCAACTGCTCTTCTATTACAGTGAAAAAAATTTATTTATTTTAAATCTAAAGCTTAACCAATTGTTAAAACAGATATGAGTGGTGGCACTGGGCAAGTGGGCACAGTATCCAATGTGAACCTCACACAGAAGCTGGCAGGCAGGCAACTGCTCTTCTATTACAGTGAAAAAAAATATTTATTTTAAATGTAAAGCTTAACCTATTGTTAAAACAGATATGAGTGGTGGCACTGGGCAAATAGGCACAGTATCCAATGTGAACCTCACACAGCTGGCAGGCAGGCACCTGCAATTACATTACACAGGAAAAAAAAAAAAAAGCAGCCTGATGTTCTAGCCCTAAAAAGGGCTTTTTGGGGTGCTGTCCTTACAGCAGAGATCAGATGAGTCCTTCAGGATTGTAGTGGACACTGAATACCCTAGCCTAGCTATCAATTTCCCTATCTAATCAGCAGCAGCTAAACTTTCCCTCCTCTCACTAAGCATGCATCTTCCGAATGAATCGAAAATGGATGCTGGGAGGGAGGTTGGAGGGTGTGGAAGGGAGGGAGTGCTGCTGATTGGCTGGAATGTGTCTGCTGACCGAGAGGCACAGGGTCAAAGTTTGCCCAATGATGACGAATAGGGGGCGGATCGAACTGCGCATGTGTCCGCCCGCCGCGGCGAACACGAACACGCTAATTTCGCCGGCGGACAGTTCGGTACATCACTACCCATTACCTTTAAGTCATTGTCTTCACTTAAAATATGTAATACCACACTATTTATGACTGTGGAATTTTTCTAAGAAAAAGTTTTTTTTTTGTTTGTTTTTTCCTTCTCCCCTTTTCTCTCTTTCCAAGTGGTATTGTGTCTTTAAGCTCCCTATATAAACTAATCAATAATCCTATGTTAGTGAAGCCACAATATCTTATATTTTACTAATCTTTTTTAAGTAGGTGGCATATTAAATCTTACAAATCTAAAGGCATCCTTCTCTTTAGTACATACCTATTATATAAAAAAAAAACACTCCTTTACATTATTCATTTCACTCTTCCCACACAAAAAATAAATACATTTATAAATATCTCTTCTCTTCCTCCTTCTGCCTCCCTCCGCCTATCTCACGTTTCCCATTTATGCAAGATCATTAGATAAAAGCCACTGTTGTAAGCTTTTCGGGTCTTTGAACAGTTCTGTTTTTTCTTTGTAATAAATTCTTAATCCAACTGGGAATGTCCATGCGTATTTTACATTATTATCCCTTAATTTGGAAGTATGAGCCATATACAACTTTCTGGAATTCCTGGTAGCGGGAGATATATCATTATATATTTTTAGATATTCAAATTTAGAGTCCTTTAGAGACTTCAATTTTAATGGTGTAGTAATTTTAGCCTTAAATGAAAAGGAGTGCAAACTCGCGATCACTTCTCTTGGTATATGAGCTGGTAAGCCATTACATTTTGGTATCCTATGGACTCTTTTGATGATAAATGGAAGATTGTCCAGTTGTAAGCCTAGAAATTTAAAAAACTCTTCCAGGTATCCCTCCAGGTGCTGTTGTGGTATGTTTTCTGGAATTCCCCTTATCCTTATGTTATTTCTTTGTGCTCGGTTGATCAATTCTTTGTTCCAAAAGTTTTATTTTTTCTTCCATTTCAAGTTGTTTTGTACGATTGAGTATTCAAGTTATTCTTGCAAGGATGACATTTTCATATTTAATTTAGATATTTCCTCTTTAAAAGTTGAGGAGACAACCTGAATTTAATTTTTAATTTTTTCCATTTGTACTACAAAACAATTATTTAATACCTTTCTATCAATATTTAGTGATTCACTCAGCAAGGAGTTCAACAATTGTTTATCATTGCTTTTGTCTGTTTCATTCAGGCTGTTCGTATCTTCAACTCCATAATTTGATGGTTCGAGTTGACTCAATCTTCTTCATGAGTTGTGTCTGTCTTGTGGCGAGAAAAAAATTGGAGACATTTATCTCCCTTTAATTCACTTTTCTGCTCCATTTTTCCCCCCTATCTTTCTTGCTCCCTTGCTTCATTTTTTTTTTAGTTGTCATTTTGCTTAGGAAGCATGAAGAGTAATCTGGAATCAAAAAATAGTGTATTCTCTTTTCTAAGGTCGTTTTCAATTTATAGATCAGTTCCCTTGATCCACTATATGGGCTTGTTTTAATTTACGCCTTTCTGCAGAGAGTGGTGAAATTAATGGCTACCACTCCCGTTGGACTTAGGCACTTCTTTATGTAGGACAGAGTTCACCTCAAGTTACACCACAAATTACTTGCTTTAGTTATAAACTGCAATCAACGTCCCCTTTTAGCTTCGGCCATTTGCCAATTTTACCACAAAGTGAATAAATGTAAATGGAATTAATCAGAATCTGGACTTCACTTAAATCATCCTAAATACCGTAATCTTTGTCACTTCACATGGGCTGTTCAGTTTTTCGTCTACTAAGCATCATAATAATTCAATCAAGTTAGCTTCAGATGAATTAGAATTGTAAAAAGGTGTTTAAACATTCAGCTTCTGCAAATTAACCGCAAGTGTCACCACTGTCATAGCCTCAAAAGCTCAATTTCCTCAATTCACCATTTAGATGACACGCCCGTGGGCTGCAAGACGGACGAGAGGTAGCCCTTTTAAGTATACTTTTATATCTTTATATTACATGCGTTTCAGGTAGTTTGTTGTGTGGTCTCGTAGGGGTTCCACTTTCTTTATGGACACCACGTGTAAATAGCTTTCGAGCTGATCTTATCTTGCACGGTTTACCACCTTGGCTCCCTTTATGATTTAAGCCGGCAACAAATATTTAAATTTTAAAACATTTTCTTCCCGTGCAAAAAGGTTTAGCTACACATGGTAAATGTAAGAGGTATTTAAAATAATTTATTCTCTGTACGGTCTTTTTTTTTTTATAAAGGTTATGGTACTTTAACCCCTTAAGGACCAAACTTCTGGAATAAAAGGGAATCATGACATGTCACACATGTCATGTGTCCTTAAGGGGTTAAAGGGACACTCAGATTACCATAAACACTACAGTGTGCTGTAAGTAATCAAACATTTTTCTAATGGTTTGATTTCTTACCTGTGATCCACAGGGTGCCACTCCCTGCCACTTCCTTCGCAGTCTGAAAGTTGGAAGCTCCTGCTACAAAACAGTCTGACTACTTCTTACACTGCTGAGGTGCATATCCATAACCAGAAGACCGTGGTGTAGTGGTTATGGAGTGTTCCTTTAATTTATTTATCCATAGCATGCGTTTATACAGTTTTTTTTATACTTGGAAAAAACATGATGCCATTGCAATTTTTACCTTTTTCTGTGCCAAGTAGGATTGCATAAATATGTTGCCGGGCAAGCTTGTAGACTAGAGCTTGTCCAGGGATCTCCTGGTCACATTCATCTTCCAACGTGTTACTGCAATCAGTCACTCCATTACACAAGACATTGCAGATCATAGTGTTGTCTCCTTTATAGTGATGATCTAAGACAATCTGAAATTACCAGCAAAACCATCAGTTGGTCTTTATTTATTTATTTTATAGCAGCTGACATTAAACACATTTTTAAAAATGTCTTTTAATTGCATGAATGTTAATCAGCAATGTCATCATCAATAATATATTTAAAACAGATAATTCAAATGCATTGAAATAAATTAGTAGTGAGAACCCATAAAAACAGTGTTGGTGATAAGAAAAGCTATAAAAAAATTATCAAATGTAAGAGAACAAAAAGTATATTATATACGCACACTCACAGTGCGGCACTGACCCAGGAAGCACCTCTAGTGGATCTCTGAAAAAGCGGTGTTTACATTAAAATGCCTTCAGGGACAGGCTATAGCAGTGATGGTGAACATTTTTAAACCCGAGTGCCCAAACCGCAATACAAACCAACTTTTTTCCTCAAAGTGCCAACACAGCAATTAAACCTAAATACAGAGATTTAAGTTTAGAAAAAACAACTCATAGTGTTGCCTTTCATCCCACTCACCAACGATACGAAAGCACTGTCGCCGCATTGTCTGCTGGGGGTCTAAGGCTGCTGACCGGAGCACCACGACAACTAGGGTGACCACATTTCCTAACTGCCATTCAGGGACACTTACTTTCATGAGTGCATTTCATCAAATTTATACTTGAGACTGGCAAAAACATATCTGCCAGTGCATTTTTCAGTATTTCTGCAAACATTTACTGGCTACTTAGACACACACATACTCACAGATACACAGTGACACACACATACACACACACACAGATGCACAGACACACTGATACTCACATATATACACGGACACAGATACTCGCTGACACACACAGATACACACATACACATACCTAAACATACATTTACATTTGTTAACCATCCTCTGCTCCCATACCTTTTGTTTGCAGGGAGGTTAATGCCTGCAGTCACTTCCTCCCAGCACTCTCTGCAACATTAAAGGGGCCCAGCCTGCCAAAGGGCTGCAGCACCCGACCGGGCCCTAATTTCTCGATCTTAAAGTCCCTTGGCATGCCGGTCCTATTTTTTTATATTTAGATGTGTATGTTGTATTTGTGCGCATGTAAGTTGTTATATTGAATATGTTCCAGAGTAGTTTGTGGTACCTATGAATTAGGGATCGACCGATTATCGGTTTTGCCGATAGTCCGATTTTTTTGTAAATATCGGGATCGGACAATAATCACCGGTAAGAAGGGGAGAAGGAAAGAACACTATGGGACAGGGGAGATGGAAAGAATACTGGACGGGGCGAGAAAAGAACACTATGGGGGGAGAGAGGGGGACATTAAGGGAGGGCACTAAGGTACAGGAGAGGGAAGGGAAAAGAAACACTGGGGGGGGGGGACCACTAAAAGAGAAGGGAAGGAACGTTAAGGTGAATGGGGAAGGGCACTAAGAGACAGGGAAGGGGGAGAGGGGCACTAAGAGACAGGTAAAGGGGGGGGGGGGGGGGGAGTTCTGAATATATTTACACACACACTGCATCCACTACACAAACACACACACACTACATTTTCTAATCAAATACTCACTGCATCCACTACACAAAAACACAAATATTCTTGAAAGCATAAAACAAATCTGACTGGCCTGTATATTTTGTGCATTTACCACTTAAAAACATTAAATACAAATAAAAGATTTGCTCATGTTCTGTTAATAGTAGATTTGTGTCGAAATTTTCATTTTTCAAAACGTTAAATGTACAGAATATCGCTAAGCTATTGGCTGTCGGCCTGAAAGTCCCCAGACTATCGGCTCTAAAAAAATCAATATCGGTCTAACCCTACTATGAATGTGAGCTGTGTATGTGGGTTGCTTGTGAAATTGTATGTGGATGATATGTCACATTGGTGTATGTGTGTGAGGCTGCTTGTAATATTGCCTGTGAGAAGCTGCTTGTGGGGTTGTTTGCGTTTATGTGGATTGTCAGTGGTGTTGTGTTTGTGGGGACTGTTTGCAATATACGTATGTGGGGGGCTTATGCTGCACCTATGTGTTAACAGTGTGGGTGGCTTCGCTGGGGTCCATTGGGAAATGGGCTGGCCAGGAAGAGGTCAAGGGCAGGGACTGGGGACTGCTCTACTCCAGTGTGAATTCCCATTCACAAGTGCTGGGAGAATGTGATCTGAGATAACTTCCTCCAAGTGCTGCAAGGTGTAAATTTAGGATGGTCTCTCACCACTTGCAATCATCACTCGATTTGCACTAGCAGATATCTGAAGTTCCACTAGGACTCCTGATTAACCAGAGCCAGATTGTCGCACAGCAGCCTTGAGTGCAGTCGATGGCACATGTGCCATAGGTTGCTGATCCCTGATCTAATCACTAACAGAGAAGTTAGGTGGGATGACCGGCCTTACTGGATTTTACGGAGATATATATAGCTATACACATTTTAGGAGGGACAAAGTAAATGGGAAAGGGACCGAGGCTAATATCCTATAAAGTCTTGCACAACAGGAATTTTTTGCCAGACAGCAGTTTATGTTCTTTACTTATAGAAGCACTTAGCTGAACTAAAACAAAGAATGAACAAAAACACAGAGAAAAAATAAATACTTGTGACACAAAGTAAAATCTATGTGATTTATTTGAAAGCTGTGTGTAAATATGCTTAACTGTCATTTACCAGGTTACTTTCAAGTGATGGGTATGCTGCTGTTAATGCTTTATGGAAAGTTTGTGAGTTTTGTCCAGTGCTGTGGAGTTGGAAGCAATCTTGGGTTAATGGAGTCGTGGTACCATAAATTAGAGAGTCTGAGTCGAAGGTTTTGTGTATCAACTCCACATCCTTGCTTCTGTTTTAAACTTATCCCACTACATTGACAGCATAAACCAACTGCATCAGGTCTGCTCATGTCTCTACATCAGATTTGCAGCTTGTCAAGTCAAAAAAAAGGTTAGGATGGGTTTAACCGTTCTAAGCAGGGCCATACTTTCAGAATTAAAAATAAATAGCTTTTTTGCGCTTCACACTTCTATGGTTTTCCTATCTTTGTCCCAGTATTTGTTTGGCTAACAGTCCCCTTCTACTTTAACCCTTCTCACCCTGCTGACACAACCTGGCATAGGAATACCAAGTCCACCATTTGTTCCCTTTTTCTTCTTGTTCCTATGCTCCAATTTCTTTCACCACACACCACTTACCGTATTTTTTGCTCTATAAGACACACCTGACCACAAGACGCACCTAGTTTTTAGAGTAGGAAAACAAGAGGAAAAAAAAAGTTTTCCTTACCACCCCCTCCCCTGTCCCACAGTGTTCTTCCACCCACTCCCCCCCCCCACTCCCCTGTCCCACAGTGTTCTTTTACCCACTCCCCTCCCTCCCCTGTCCCACAGTGTTCTTTTACCCACTCCCCCCCTCCCCTGTCCCACAGTGTTCTTTCACCCATTCCCCCCCCTCCCCTGTCCCAGTGTTCTTTCACCCACTCCCCCCCTCCCCTGTCCCACAGTGTTCTTTCACCCACTCCCCCCTCCCCTGTCCCACAGTGTTCTTTCACCCACTCCCCCCTCCCCTGTCCCACAGTGTTCTTTCACCCACTCCCCCCTCCCCTGTCCCACAGTGTTCTTTCACCCACTCCCCCCTCCCCTGTCCCACAGTGTTCTTTCACCCACTTCCCCCCTCCCCTGTCCCATAGTGTTCTTCCACCCACCCCCATCCCATAGTGTTCCTTATCCCTCACTTTTAAGGAGGAAAAAAGTGCGTCTTAAAGATGAAAAAATACGGTATTCTCAATCCCAAATTGTCATCTCTAATCTCTTTCACTCACAGACGCATATCCATGATGTGTGAAAATACAATGTATTTCCCACAATTCATCCCTCCAAAAAAAACAAAACGAATATTGCCCTTTAATTTCAAGCACACATGTTTAGGTTTTGATATAATATGAGCATCAAGTGTAAAGTTTAGCATACAATAACCCATACCTAATTCACATTGTCTACAGCAGAGTTGACATTGTACTTCATGAGAAGCATATCATTTTAAATTATCTGCTTGAAAATTACATTGTAGTAAAATATGTTTTTTTGTTGTACAATGTGCAATAAGATTTATTTTTGATTCATTGCATATTACATTACAAGCTGGCTAATGTCAAATCTGTGGATTATTAAAAATGTTCTGTATTTTTCGTACAAATGGTCTCAGCCAATGAATAGCGACTAGATCTGCTCCCAGTTTCATCAGTTCTACTGTGACAACTTACTGGTTGGTTTGCTTGTAGAGAAATGAAATTGCAGTGGAACAGCAACCTCTTGCAGACACTACTTTCCCAGGTGACAGAGTGTTACAGGAACCTGGGAGATCTAGGAGGGCATGGGTGCCTTTATTTACAGAGGAAGCAATGGAGCCAGAAGGGAGCAAACCAGAAGCGGTGTGAGGAGGTTCGATAGTAAGGGCTGGCAGCAAAGTCAATACGAAGGTCAGAAGCCAGGAAATCCACGAATAGGAAGCAGAATGCCCAAGGCCAAAGAAGTGTGGTCAGGGTCAAAGCCATAGGTTAGAAGCCAAAATGTTTTACTAGGAATCAGGAACTAGAAATCAAGAACAAAAACCAGGATGAGAAACCAGGAAACTAGGAGACTGAAGCAAGCACCAGAGAACAACCAAGCCCTTGATCTGTGCTTGGGTATTTATAGGGAGAGCTGATCATATGACCGGCCCCTACTGACAGAGTTCCAGTGACTATAAAGGAGTAGTGATGGGACTGTGCACCATCTTGGCTATTCTAGAGTCCCTCCCCTCTCTCTCTCTCTCTAAAGCCTCCATCACATCGGCTCTCCAGAATACCCTCTGCATGCTACACTGGTGTATGCATGGCCGCCTCCATCTTGCTGCCACCGCGGTGCCTAAGCGGAACCCGGCGCCCGACAGCAAAGAAGAGCTGTGGGAGAAGCGGCGAGAGCACAGCAGGACAGAGCCTCAATACCCCAAAGGACTCCGAGTGACAGGTAAGTGCCGGCAAGGCATGTGACATCTACAAGCAAGAAGATAAAAGGAGCGGCTGTAGTGGTTATGCTAGTAGAAGAACCCTTTAAGTGTGGTCGGGAAGAAATGTAATATTGTGTCATAAATAATTTTATGCATGAAATAACAGATCTTTTTTTTGTATTTGATCTAATGAAAATTTAGCAAGTATTATTTTTATATGCAAGGCTCTAGAAAAGCTCTGTTACTCTGTAATTCTCAGAAAGATCTACATAAATTGCATCAGCCATTTGCAAATATGTACTAGAACGTAGTCTCGAGATTGCATATCACACAAATATAATACACATAACAAAAGGAAAATAACAATGTATACACACACACACACACATAATATATATTTGTAGTCTGGGACAATAAGCAGAGTTATTGTAGTGGTGTACAAGTCGTTTGTGGTGTGCCTAAACCGATGTTCGAGTAGGCCTGTAAAAGAGGGCCCACTACACCCTGTTCCAAATTATTATGCAAATGATATTTTTCTCATTTACCTAAATAATTGATGTAAATAACAGTCAGCATAATTCTCATGTTATCAACTATTAAGAGTACAATTCAAAATTTGTTGAACAAACCTCCTAATGATAACAGTATTTTTTTTTTTAAAACATAAAAAACGTACAATGCACTGTTCCAAATGATTACGCACAGTAAGTTTCAAAACACTTTATAGGTTGTAAAGAACTGAAAATTTTCATTTGTTGCGTTTGCAGCATATTTACTGAAAGCAAACGCTATTTCACTTATAACAACATTTTAACTTTTTAAACATTTTAACAGGTCACGTTACATTTTAACATAGGACCCCTTATTTGATGGCAGCTTCACAAGTCTTGCATCCATTGAACTTGTGAGTTTTTGGACAGTTTCTGCTTGAATTTGTTTGCAAGATGTCAGAATAGCCTCACAGAGCTGCTGTTTGGATGTAAACTGCCTCCCACCCTCATAGATTTTTTGCTTGAGGATGCTCCAAAGGTTCTCATTAGGATTTAGGTCAGGGGAGGATGGAAGCCACACCATGACTTTCTCTCCTTTTATCCCCATAGCAGCCATTGATGCAGCGGTATTCTTTGCAGCATGAGATGGTGCATTGTCATTCATGAATATGATTTTATTACGGAAAGCATAGTTCTTCCTTCTGTACCAGGGAAGAAAGTAGTCAGTCAGAAACTTCACATACTTTGCAGAGGTCATCTTTACACCTTCGGGGACCCTAAAAGGACCGACCAGCTCTCTTCCCATGATTCCGGCCCAAAACATGACTCCACCACCGCCTTGCTGACGTCGCAGCCTTGTTGATCAGGGTGGCCGTCCACCAACCATCCACTACTCCATCCATCTGAACCATCCAGGGTTGCACGGCACTCATCAGTGAACAGGACTGTTTGAAAATTTGTCTTCATGTCTTTTTCTGCCCAATGCAGCCGTTTCTGCTTGTGAGCATTGGTTAGTGGTGGCCGAATAGAAGGTATATGCACAGTTGCAAGACTCTGGAGGACTCTACACCTTGATGTCCGTGGGACTCCAGAGGCACCAGCAGCTTCAAATATCTGTTTGCTGCTATGTAATGGTATTTTAGCAGCTGCTCTCTTGATTCGATGCATGGATCTGGCAGAAATCTTCCTCAATGTGCCTTTATCTGCACGAACCCATCTGTGCTCTGAATCAGCCACAAATCTCTTAATAGTGCGATGATCACGCTTAAGCTTTCGTGAAATATCTAATGTTTTCATACCTCGTCCAAGGCATTGAACTATTTCACTCTTTTCGGCAGCAGAGAGATCCTTTTTCTTCCCCATATTGCATGAAAATGGTGCTCTGCTTAATAATGTGGAACTCCTTTAGTAGTTTTTCCTTAAATTGGGCTCACCTGGCAATCTAATTATCACAGGTGTCAGATTGTTTTCAGTGATCAAAACTGGTGTAGCGCGTTAGAACATAGCAGGCTAAATATAAAGCTTGTGCCCTTGAGAAAGGCGATTATTATCGCCGAAACACGCGTCGGGCTGTGGGTGTTTTTCACTTTTGCAGACTGCTTTATATTTAGCCTGCTATGTTCTAACACGCTACACCAATTTAGGGACTCTTTTGGCCTGCTGAGTCTCCTTCCATATATAGCTATATCGAGTTGTGATTAATACAGAACTCTCTATACTACTTCTTACTTTAATTTCAATTATCTGTTTCTTCCTGTCCTTTCGATTTACACATCTTTTGGCACATATAGTCTTGATTTAGTATAAGCGATCAGAGTATTTATTAAGTCAATATGATCTTTAAGGACTCTAAGTAGTTATAGAGGGAATACTGTTTTCCCATATATATATGATCAGGACTTTATTGTATTTGGATTAATTTGGGTTTATAACAGCTAATATTCATTATGCTGTGATTATTGGAGATCCACTGCTGTTATGTTGTTTATGTTGCAACATTGTTTACTAGTTACTCTGCTGCTAGAGTGAGTTACATATGAGGTATTAAGTTGCATCTATCGTAACTTTGTTGCGAGCTCTTTGAGCTTAGCAGCTCTGTATCCCTTGGCATTTATCCACATTTAGCTATAGGTTAAGCAGTCTGGTGTATGTTTATAGACACTTGGTGTATATTTTTTATGTTTATTTACTATTAATAAAACTTTATTATTTTTTGAGCCATGTCTGAGATACAGTTTTTTGCAAGTTTTTACATATTGCTCTGAAGGGGGTACTGGTTTTGATGGGATTGGCTTCCTCTCTTTATAGAGGAGTATTTTCCCCTCATTTCCTTATTTTCTGTAGCCCTTTTAGTACCCCTGTAACCCTTTTTGTACTCTTCGCCAGATTTTTTTCTGGTTAAGAGTACCGTGTATATATTATATAATGAGTACATACCTAGGCCAAACAAAATGAGTCAGGAAAATAGCGTTCCCACTGTGCGTCCTAGTAGAAGGACCTGAAGTATGCGTGAGATAAAATAGCCTAAGTAATTAAACACCAAAACATGTATGTAATATCTCTAGCTTAGCAACGTGAAGCGAATTATGGGATCTAGTAATCACCTTAGATGAAGGTGTGGATTATACAAATTTAAGTAAAATAGGCAGATCGAAGAGGCCTGAATACGTATAATTGCTTAATGAGGGGTTCATGGGAGTGTGCCGAGAGAGGAACCATATAGGGGGGGACTTGTGTGGGACTAGCGAGGCAGGTGGAATAGTAAAATGTGATATGAAAGGGTTGTAGTTTTCCCTTGTAAGCAGAAAAATGTAGTATGCAAATGCCCAAATGGGGGTCCGAAATTGGATCGTAGTTGTTTGCCCGAAGAGGGCCGTATGCAACCATTTGCAGTGAAGGCCTAATGAGGGCCATGTGTAGAGGTATCGTAGCGAAAGGCCGAGAGTGCCCAATATAAGTCCTCAGATGTAGGATGGAAAAAATATGGCTGTATGAGGGGTACGGACATATGGAACGAACAAATGTGTAATAAACATATCAAGGTTGTAAGAGTTGTGTAGTGGCGAAGCATGGTGCCTTTGTTGTTTGAACCGGTCCATATGTAGTGGTATGGAGAATTGTCATGGATACCAGGGTGGCAACGTTGTATGTAGTGGAGTGCCATCTGAGGCTGTGATCAAAGCAAACGGAGGCAAATAACCAACATGATAGATTATTACGTGTCTAGATGTATATGACTTGTCATATGTAACGTTGTCAATACCATGCTAGACTGAAGTGGCTTAATATGTGGCGTAAGGATAAAACTTATCGGATGAGGGATTAAGGTTTCCCAGATTCCTTTGGCACCGAGAGGTCCATATAGGTTGGGTTGGAGTAGGTCTAGCGAGACCGAGCTTATAATTGAATGAAGTAATATAAGCAGTATATAACCTTCGTAAAGCAGGCCCTTCATTTCAAGCCCAAATGAGGAGCCAAAATTTTATTGTATTGGGTGGGCCTTGCGAAGCAAATGTAGTGTGTCACGTATTAATCTGCACATAAAAATGTGATTAATGGCATTTACTGTCCTGACTGGAAAAGTTGTGCCGAGTAGCAATCAATCCACACGAGGGATTGTGCTGAGCAGCAAATCATGCAGCATCATGCAAATAGGAACTTGGTAACTGCCTTTGGGGTCAAAGGCCGGTTACAACCAATCACATCCACATGTGGGGTATTTAGGCCCAGTTCTCCCCTCTTGCTCTGTGCCCTGTCGTGGTTTCCCTTGTGGTTGTCCAAGAGCGCGTCATTGATTCTGGTTTTTCTAGTTATTTGACTTTGGCATTGTCATTGACTTCCCTGTTTTCTGGCATCCCTGGCCCCTGGCTTTTCCTCATCATTGTGTCTCTTTCTGTATCCCTTGACCTCGGCTATTTCTGACTATTCTTTGGGCACGTTAGTCCGGCCACTCTAAGGTCTGGTATACGTTACCTATCACCCGATCTCCGCTCTAGACCCTTAAAGCGATACATATATATATACACATTTGGACTCTATGTAATACTGCATATATTGGATGTTTTACTGTATTCACCACATTAAAGTTTTTTATATCTGAGGTATTAAACGGTATTAAACGGATGTGCAAGAATATTGTACATACCTCACAAGGATTATATACATATATGTGTGTATATTGCATGCTACAATCTACAGGAATCCACCAATCACTGTGGTACTGTAAATATTTTTTTAAAAGAGGCATATTAATATCATACCCTTTACAGGGTCATATTACACTACTGTACCCTCCAAGGGCATACCACATTACCGCACCCGCCACGGGTCGTATGATATCACTGTACCTGAAAGTACAAATTTATGTGGGTGTCCTCTGGGCTTTTTTCCATGGCACACCACCTGGGGTGACCCCCCAGATATGCATGCAAGGTCACTGACCATTATCTTATGTGGGTGTCCTCTGATTGCCACGGCACGCCACGGCACGCCACCCGGGGTGAACCCCGAGTATATGCACATGGTATTAACTGCACTGGCATCCAACCCTGATTATTTACTTAACGTGCATACAGCTCTGGTGTACAACTGTGGCGAACCCATCCATACACCACTACTGAGCTCATAACTGAAGGCGGCCTCTATATTAGGCGACAGCCCATACATATACGCCTCTCTAAACAAATTTCACTAAAAACTGGGCGGCCCCCAGTTGTACCAAGAGTCTGTCACTACAAGTACTGACTCTTCTCCACTACCTACACTGATTTTTATTATCGCCCAACAGGACGAGAAACACTCTAAACATCATGGAGGACACACAAGCCAGTCAAGATCTTCAGGCCATGATTAATGCTGCAGTAGCGGCATCTGTTGAAAAAGCCCTCTTGAAGGCTAGACCCCTAAGTCAGGGCGACATGAGTCCCCCAGAACGGATGGAAGCGGCTGGCTCGGAGATGCCCAAGATGAAGCGACATCGCAAGAGCCCTCCGTCCACTAAGGCCAAGAGCAAAATACCCGTCAAACGGAGCAAGGACACGGGCCGACAACTGCCCGCGCCCCAACCACTTCAATCCTCCGATGAGGAGGAATCATATGTGCCGCGCACCCTAGACGTGATCGATGAGTGGCAAGGGGATGACTCAGTCTCCGAAGAGGAGGAGTGGCAGGACCTACCTCCCACCTCCTCGAGATATGTTAAAGAGACTTTTCTTGACACCACCGACGGAGACAGAGATGTCAGTACCCCCACCGATATGGCCGGGGATGGAGTATTTATGGATGACCAAGGGAATCCACTCTTCGACCCGCGTACCATCCGACACCCGCGGTCTTCCGAGTGGAACCTACCAGAACACCTGACAAGATTCATTCACTTCTGGCTGCGGAAACCGCTGGAACGAGAAGTGCGAGCACGCCTCCGGGCCGAGTGCCCCAGGCCCCTGTTACCCGATAAGGTGGCACTTACGCCTGAGTTCGACAATACAGTGATGGTATTCATGTCCCGCTCGGGCCGTGATCCCCGTAAGGGAATAGAGAAAGGTGGCACAAGATAAATTGCTGGACTTGCTCGGCCCCATCGCAAAAATACTTTACTTCGCAGACCTAGCCCTCAGCCAGGGCTCCCAACTAGACCCTCACATCATACGGGAATGGGCTCAAAGATCGGTCTGCCTGTTGGGCAACGCTAACGCCGCCTTATGCACGGAAAGACGAAAATCAGCGTTAATCCGCATCGATAGCAAGCTCCTGGACCTCGGAGCGAAAGAATTTGGACCGAAAGCCCAAGGACAACTGTTTGGCGATGCTTTCATCGCGGAACTGAAGAAACATGTAAACCTATTCACCACGTTGAATAAGGCCCAAACTTCACTCAAACAGGTTTTTCATGCACCAACTACAAGAGGTGTTTTTGGAAGGGCTGGTCGGCAGCGGAACCGTGCCACCAGCCGCTTTTGGTCCTCAGGTTCCAGACCATTCTCACAAACCCAAAGTTTGTTCCCATCTACGACGCAGAGACCCTATGCGTCCCGAAGAACCGGAAGATCTAGAGGATTTCGAGGCCGAGGACGCGGCCGTTTCTCCAATGGTGAGTTCACATACACCCCAAAATGTTTCACATTTTATTGCAGGCAGCCTGTCCCTTTTCTTTCAGAACTGGGAGCTGATTACCAAGGACCCCTGGGTACTACAGACAGTACGAGGCTTCGTCATAGATTTCTTCAAGGATCCCATTCAGATCGGAACCCCTCCTCCGATCCACATGTCGAAGGAACAAGAACACTTGGTAGACGAGGAGATCCACACACTCTTCAGGAAAGGCGCAGTACAATACGCGCCAGAAGGAGGAGGCTTCATAAGCAACATCTTCCTGGTCAAAAAGAAGACAGGCGACTACAGACCGGTTATCAACCTCCGGCAACTAAACTCATTTGTAGTATACAGACACTTCAAGATGGAAGGAATCCATCTGCTACAGGACCTCCTCATCAAAGACGACTGGTTTACACGTCTGGACCTCAAAGACGCGTACCTGTCCGTGCCAGTAGACGTACACTACCGACGCTTCCTCCGTTTCCTGTGGAGAGGACGGACGTGCCAGTTCACATGCCTGCCATTCGGTCTCAGTTCGGCCCCGTGGTGTTTCACGAAGCTCCTGAGACCGGTGATGGCTCACATTCGAACCCAAGGCATACGATGTCTCGTATATCTGGACGATTTGCTAATTTTCTGCGAATCGGCCTCCAGGCTACGATTGCAGACGAAATTTGTCGTTCACTTACTGGAATCTTTGGGTTTCATAGTGAACAGACAAAAATCGGCGCTCTCTCCTTCACAGTCAGTGCAATTCCTCGGCTTCGACATAGACTCGAAAGACTGTGTCCTACGCCTCCCCTCAGCAAAGATAGCCTCAATAAGGAAGGGGATCAGGAGGGTTCTGAGGATGGACACACTACCACTCAGGATGCTCGCCCGGATTGTAGGGCTCCTTTCTTCCTCCATACAGGCGATTTTCCCAGGCCCGCTACACTACAGGGCCATGCAACGACTGAAAGCGGCGTACCTCCGCACCGGACACTCATACGACCACTGGATCCCATTGTCGTCGGAAGTGAGAACGGAACTTCGGTGGTGGTTACTGCACATACAAGCCTGGAATGGCAAGGCGATCTTCGGCTCATCCCCGGATTTCATCGTGGAATCGGACGCCAGCTTGTGGGGATGGGGAGCCCACTGCGCAGACGCCTCCACGGGAGGCCCATGGCAAGAGGAGGAGACCAACCTTCATATCAACTGTCTGGAACTGATTGCAGGATCCTTCGCCATCCGCAGCCTGGCCAAGGACAAGTCGAATTGCTGTATCCTGCTCCGCATGGACAACATCTCTGCGGTACAATATATCAATCACCTGGGAGGAGCGAAGTCTCGAGCATTGACAGAAGCCACGAAGGACATCTACAGCTTCTGCCTGCGCCGGAACATCACACTACAGGCGGAATACCTACCAGGAATCTCCAACCTGACGGCGGATTGGTTCTCACGCCACTGGCGAGACACCAGCGATTGGAAACTCAACAAGGAGATATTCCAAGAGTTACAACGGGGGACATACCCGCTAACAATAGACTTATTTGCCTCCAGGACCAATCATCAACTTCCGAGATACTACAGTTGGCTTCCGGACCCGAAAGGCGAAGCCGCAGACGCATTCTTACAGGACTGGCCCACCCTAGGAGCCTACGCCTTTCCACCATTCTCCATGATACCACGAGTAATACGCTACGTACGCACCCACAGGATCTCTCTCATACTGATAACCCCCCTTTGGCAGAGCCAACCGTGGTTCCCAGATCTCCTGGAGATGTCCCACGGACACCCCCTATTACTCCCTGTCTTCCCACTACTTCTGACAGGGCCTCGGGGAGAACCACACCCCCTCATCCTGGACGGACAACTAGAACTGGTGGCCTGGATGATTTCAGGGGCTCCTGGGCGGTACACGGCCTATCACAATCGACTAAAGACCTCCTATGGGACTCATGGGCTCCAGGCACCAGGAAATGCTATATATCCGCTTGGGCAGCCTGAACTGATTGGTGTATGGAACGGGACTCCGATCCCTTTAATGCCCCTATCACACTGATCCTTAACTACCTAGCCCATCTATTCACGCTAGGACGATCCTACCGATCCCTCAACGTGATCAGATCAGCCATATCAGAGGCACACGTCCCGGTACAAGGCAGACCAGTGGGTCAAGATCCACTAATATGCCGATTACTACGGGGCGCTAAACTAACGAGACCACCAGCACCCAAATACTCTAATCTATGGCAGGTAAACGTGGTGCTGGATTTTCTTAGGACTTGGCCAGATAACCCTTATCTGTCACTGAAGCAACTTTCAGCCAAGCTAACCCTGTTGCTATGCCTCGTCTCGTTCCGACGAGTGTCAGACGTTAGAGCATTCGACGTGGACGGCTTCTCCCTCACTCCAGAAGGAGTTACCTTCTCCATTACAAGACGGACAAAATCGGACTCCACCTCTGTATCATATCCGTACTTCGGATCAGACCCCAAACTATGCGTCGTTAGGACACTGATGAGATATACGGAAAGCACAGCCCCCCTTCAAAACAATTCGAAGGGCCAACTGTTGATTTCCTACGCAAGACCTCACGGACCGGTGTCTTCGACCACACTGGCTAGATGGGTTCGCTGGCTACTATCGCTGGCAGGAGTTGATGCTCATTTCGGCGCACACTCGGTCAGAGGGGCGGCTGCATCCCAAGCCTTCACGGCGGGCGCCTCCCTAACCGACATCATGCGCTGCGCAGACTGGTCACGAGAAAGTACTTTCAGGACGTTCTATTTCCGTCATACATCTCATGCTTCCTTCACACTAATTAACTCTAAGCTTTAAAAATGCAAATATGAAGCCTCCTGTCATGTGGTAAAATTGAAGATTATGTTAGCTTTAGTGTACTAATAATCTTAATTTTAGTAATGACAGGAGGCGAATATTTCCCACCCTATAGTATCCCACCCAGGTTATTTTCGGATCTGACGGGATCAGGTATTAGTGCTCAGGTAAGCATACTGACGGTTGTCGATATATTTTCTGATCTAGACGCTATTTCTTAACCATGTATGAATTGTATGAATTGTATAACCTATCAGATTTCATCAATTAGATGGCGGGTTTTTGTCATATTGTCTCACGTTGTATTATACAGTACTATATCTAACTGTAGACTAGGCAACCTAATAGTCATTAATATTCAGATTAATGTTTTGATATGCGGACATATTGCCACGCCAGAAACCTTTCACCTTTTTTCTTTTCCTTTCAGCGTGAAAAACTCTACTGCGGGATAAAGAATCACCTTCAACACAGCCATACCATGGATCTTCCAAAGTTTATCCTACTACCATGTTATTGAATTGTTAACTTGATCTGTTTATATGTTTACTGTTATTTTTTCGCCTCAAAGAAAGAGGAAATTATGTCATAGACAGACCCTTTTATGGGCAGCATATCTTTTTTCTCATTGGTTGTTACTGTTACTATGCTGCTGGAGATTTCAGTAAAGAAAGATATGGAAATATTCGCCTCCTGTCATTACTAAAATTAAGATTATTAGTACACTAAAGCTAACATAATCTTCAATTTTAGGCTATGATGGCCGTACGCTAAACATAGCAGGAAAGAGAATTTATAAGACATAAGTTTATAAAACGTCTAGCTTGTGAAAAGTGAACATAATGTTTTTATTTTATCTTTTGATATATAATACATACGTTTATAAAGCATACTTGTTTAAGAGGATGATTAACACTTATGCATACATAATTGGTATAGCACAATAGGGTTGAAAGCAACAGCAAATGCTAGAATAACAAAGAGTAACATGCATTAATGTGAGGCTAGTGACGGTCGAATCGAATGACAGTACAATGTGTTAGAGGCCCTGTAGGGCTTGTTCAGAAATACTTGTAAATACAATCCCAATAATTTTTTTTTTAAATGCATGTTTTCATTTAGGGTATATCTATAATTTTTTTTGTATGATTGACTAATCACGTGCGGAGACCAGAAAAGGGCTTAAAGCAATGTAAGTATTGACAGACAGTGAAATGAGAGAGTATTAACAGGCTGTACCATAAATGCTGAACACATGTATAGGCCCAAGTTTGGGCCTTACATGAATTTACAGTCAGTAGCAACACTTAGCCACATAATTACTAAACAGTGTTGCCCCATGAGTGCCTGAATACCAAGAGGGCAACCATGAAAAATACATAAAGGTACTGAGGCCTGGTGAAAATAAGTAACAAAAGTTGCAAATATGAAAATGGCGTAGCATTTATTTCACAAAAGAACGTAGGGTGACTAACTGAATTGCATATTATAAAAATATGATATGTTTAAATACAGTAAGCAGAATGCATGAACCAAATTGAGGTATCACTGTGATGCTGTGATTGAAATAAGCCGTATTTGCGTTAGTAGTGAAATTTGCCATATCCGAATGAGGAAGGAATGTGGACTAAAATGCTAATGTCACCCTAGTTAGTGGAATGCCAAATGTGGGCTGGATATGTGTGGAATGTCAGTGGTAGCATGGCTCTACACGGACTAAAGGGGAAAAACTTCCGTTTTTTTGTTTGGTTTTTTTTAAAAACACATGAACAGCAACAGGATGTGGCAGTGCCCCATGAGCGTCGAGGGATGGCTGTTTTTTGTTTTTTACTCAAATGAGGTAAAATGAATGCTTGCGTGGGCCAAACTAGGCCTAGACCAGCTTGCTTGTTTGGAGTTCATGCAGTTTGTGTTGTGACCTTTGAACCGGAAGTAGATGGTTCTGTACTAAACCAGGAAGTCTCGACCCAGAGGAAGGGGAGGCCTGTGAATTTATAGGCCGGACAAACCCCTCCCACAACTACAGTCTTCGCCTTGATTATATATATATATATATATATATATATATATATATATATATATATATATGTGTGTGTGTGTGTGTGTGTTTTTACAATTTGTGATATATAAAACTAAAATATTCTGCACATTGCTACTACTGTATAAAATAAGGAAATTGAGTAAGTCTGTACCTGGACAATCTCTTTGTCTGGACACACACTGGCTTCTGTCTCTTTAGAATCAGCACCGTGGCACATCAACGTTTCAGAAAGCCATGGGGACGTCTGATGAGGTAATAAATAAGACTGTACTCCCTTTTGCAGCAATATACGGTCAAACCAGTGGGGAAGCCTTCTCTCTACTTCATTAATGCCATATGGTGAACTTTGTATACTTGCAATAAAATTAGCCACAGCTTGAATAACTTGGGCTCTCCTGTTAGGGTATGCATATTGTGACTTATACATTGCTGTGCAATTTCTTTGAAAACCTTCCACCATACGCTCTGGGACTATGTCATTACCAAGGAGACAGGCAAGGAGAGGCAGGTCAGAAATACGGAGGCCTAGAGCCCTGCAGAGATTTTGCCTGGAGTACATTAGAGTTACTAGGTTATCCAAATTAAGCTTGTTAATAGAGAAATATGGGACAGTGTTGAAAATTAAGTAGTCACTGTCCTCTCCTAGAATTCCAAGACAATTGTTTTGTAGACCATATGCAGCCACTTCATAGTCAGCTTCAACACCTGAACAAATTACTTCTTGACCTAGTGTTTTCAATGCAAATCTTGTGAAGGTGGCTATACCAGATGGGATAAAGAACATATTTCTGCCTGGCTGCTGCTTGTTAGTTTTAATATAATTGAAGATTTTTGATATTTCAAAATTGTCCCTCAATCGGCGTTTAACCCATTCTTCTCTTTTCTTTTGTTCTATAACACCATCGAAAATAAACACTAGACGGATCCCAGCAGCCTGAAAGGCTGCAATAAATTCATGTAAACTACATAGATATTCCTTCCACTGGCCTCCATGAATCCAATCATGTGGTGTGTACCAACTACGAAGGCATCCCATCGCATCTACAACAATAGTAGGAGTGCATCCAGGATAGGATGACCTATGCTTGCTGGCAAGTGATTGTAGGTTAACCTTATGGCAAACATCAGGACAAGAGTTCTGTACAAATCCAAGAAGACCTTTGATACCCATTCCTGCACACCAGTCAAAGGTCAGCCTGCAAAAAGAAAAGAGACGAATATATATGATTCACAATGTTAAGTTGTTTTAGAATTATAAATGGAAAAAAATAAAAACTGAATCTTAGATCACGGAGGATTCATGTAAATTAGACAATAGTTATATATTGTATTTGTATTCTCTACCTGGCTAGAGGATTTTTTTTTTTTTTGCACTCAGATGATTACCTATAGGAGCAGCGATACAGGGGCCCCTATTGTATGTGTGTGTATATACATATCCACACAAAAAAGAAAAATTCAAATTTGAATTCTATGGTTTTATATATTAAGACACAATAACAATCATCCATTCCTTAGCAGGTAAATACAACCTCTGATAAACAACAACACATGAGATATTACACCAGGGCTTGACAAATTTGCTTAAAATCTTGGAGCCAGCTAAAAAAAAGGTTAGGAGACAGATTTTTCAAGGTCAAAAATACAATTCTTAAAAGGGACACTATATAGCTTATTGTAGTTCTGAAGTCCATATACTGTCACTGCCCACTTTTTAATGTAAACACTGGCTTTTCAGACTTGTTTCAATTCAATGCATCTCTATGACTAGAAGTTCATTGAGCAGCATGGTGTATTTCCGCGCATGCGCAATAGTATCCCAAAGTATTTCTAGGGGAAAGCATTGGATTGGCTGAGATTGTCAAGATTGATTATCTCAGCCATTGAGGTGGGGCCAGCCACTGCGTCACCAGCACGGCATGAAAAAAAAATAAAAAAATTAAAGTGAATAGAAACACCTTTCCCATGTGAATGGAGGGGGGCAGGAAACCTAAACATACACACTCACTGACAGACACACATACACATTCACCGACAAACACATGCACACACTGCAACACTATCAAATCATTACTTTTTTATTTTAAATCCACCCAGCCTCCCTACCTTTGGGAGAGAGAGTGGGTCAGCTTTTCCTGGGGTCCAGTGGGGCTGCTGTCATCTCCCTGCTCTTCTTAGAGATGTAGGGCCGAAATGAAGTCATTGCGTCAGGGCGCGTGAGGGAGCGTGAGGGAGCAGAGCATGGAGATTACAGCTCCCTCGTTCAGCCACCCACCTCCCTCAGTTCTCAATAAGCCCACTGTCCGACCTGTCTACCTGCCCACAAATCCCAGGTGCGAGGACAAACTTCCTGGTCGCCATGGTGACCTGGCACCTGGGATTTGTCGAGCCCAGTATTATACCGCATCATGATTCAACAAAAAAAAAAGCCAAAATGGAGAAGCCATGTGTGAAAAACCAAGTACACCTTATGATTTAATAGCTTATAGAACCACCTTTATCAGCAATAACGTGAAGTATTCATCTTCTGTATGACTGTTTCGGTTCATTGAGGTTTGCTAGCATTTGTTAATACACAGCATTTAAGTAAAGTTCAGATCTTCCTACTTTGGTATACAGAGGAGCTCATGGTCAACTCAATGACTGAATGGTTCCCATGTCCTGAATTGTTCCCATGTTCTGTGGTTGCAAGACAAGCCCAAATCACCACACTTGACAGTTGGTATGAGGTGTATGTGTTGATATGCTGTGCATTATGACCAATAATCTACACCTTGTTGTTTGTTCAGATGCAACTTTGGAAACCTAAGCCTAAGCCATGCTGCCATATTCTTTTTAGAGAGAAGAATCTCTCTCCTGGCAACCCTTCCAAACAAACCATACTTGTCCCGCTTTTTTCTAACTGTATGGTCATGAACTTTAACATACTGAGGCCTGTGGAGTCTGAGATGCAACTCCTGGGTTTTTTGCTAATTCTTTAAGCATTGCACGGTCTGACCATAGGGTTAATTTATTGTGACATCCATTCCTGGGAAGTTTTGCAAGTGTTTTGAATGTTTTCCACTTTTGAATAATCTTTCTCACTGTATTGATTTAAAATGATGGACTTTAAACTGTTTGGAAATAGCCTTATAACCCTTCCTAGTTTGATGGGCAGCAACACTTGCTTCTCTGAGATCATTGCTGAAATCTTTCCTCTTTGGCATTGGGTTAATACGCACTTGAATGCGCCAGACCGGCAAACTGCTAAAACTTTAATCAATTATTCAAGGGCATTTGATCAGCGGCACGTCTGCTACTTAGCCTCTAAGGTCCTATGGAAGCAGTATTGTTGTGCTTAGTTTTTCACACATGGCATGTGTTGTTCTTCAGAGGTTGTATTTACCTAATTATAATAAGACCGTCTAAGGAACATAAAATTCCAAGTGGGTGAACTTTATTCTTCCCATGACTATCGAACTACCTACCTATATATAAGTCTTCCAGCTTAAAGGAGCAACATAACCACAAAACTGCACTGAATTGGTTATGGTGCTTTATGTTCGTAGTCAGGGGCCAAGGAAATGCTTGTCCTAACCACCTATGGCAAAGTCACTTGAAGAGTTTAGAAACCAACAGGCCTATATATATATATACACACACACACACACACACACACACATACACACGTACAAACAATTTCAATAGCATGTGAATGTGTGTAGACAAGCTGTGTATACAGGTATATTGTAAAACAACTGGAAAGCTCTGAGGAGACATGTCTACATGCATGTCTATATGGTGAGTAGTGATGTCGCGAACACAAAATTTTCGGTTCGCGAACGGCGGACGCGAACTTCCACAAACGTTCGCGTACCGGCGAACAGCCATTGACTTCAATGGGCAGGCGAATTTTAAAACCCACAGGGACTCTTTCTGGCCACAAAAGTGATGGAAAAGTTGTTTCAAGGGGACTAACACCTGGACTGTGGCATGCCGGAGGGGGATCCATGGCAAAACTCCCATGGAAAATTACACAGTTGATGCAGAGTCTGGTTTTAATCCATAAAGGGCATAAATCACCTAACATTCCTAAATCACAATGGATATGGATTGACACCTGACATATGACATATTGACACCTTGACATATGGATTGACACCTGTCCTCAGAGACCCTGATACACACTGACACAGAGCAGAATAGGGACTGTTGCCCCTACATAGGGTCACTTGGCAGATATGGATTGACAACTGTCCTCAGAGACCCTGATACACACTGACACAGAGCAGAATAGAGACTGTTCCCCCTACATAGGGTCACTTGGCAGATATGGATTGACACCTGTCCTCAGTGACCCTGATACACACTGACACAGAGCAGAATAGGGACTGTTCCCCAAACCTAGGGTCACTTGGCAGATATGGATTGACACCTGTCCTCAGAGACCTAATTGTGTAATAATGGTAATACTATTACCCATTATATAATATTGGCAGGGGAAAGGAAATTCCCTCTAAATAGATGGGTATAGGCAGAGAGTATGAAGACCGGAGTGATAAAGTGTCAATAAGGTGATATAAAGTTAAATGTATCACAGACACACAGCCACCCTTTCTCTTAGCTAGTTTCCAGAAATGATGGATAGGTAGAAGGGCTATAAAGACTCAGAGAGGTCTAAGAAGAATCCTCTAAACTAGCCCTAATCTCCTTAAACACCTTCAAGGGTGTTCTAAGCTAAAGCTCAATCTAAACGTTTAGATGACTGCCTGATTTCCCATCACAGATGCTGGCTAGGAATAACAGTGTGCAAGACAAAGAGTGTGTCTAAGTGCCCATAGTGCAGTAAAGTGTCCCTAGTGAAGTGAAAAAGAGAATAACGAGCTGGCGCCCATGAGAATAACAAGCTGCCGCCCTATCAGGGGACGTGTATATGGCATCGATTTTAGGAACCGGGAGATGGAAAAAGATGCTTGGTCGGTCCTCCTACTTCAAATTTGGGGCACTGCGCGTGCAATCTAATGTGTCACCAGATAGGAATAGTACTACTTAACACACCACTCCTATCAGTTTAATCCCTGTTATGTGCCTTTTTTTTGGTTTGGTTTTTGAAGCCACAGTGCAGCACCAGAGGGCCGAAAAATTAGGCATGTACACATGCCTGAAAAATTAGGTATTGTTGCAGCCGCTGCTGTAGCAGCAGCCATAAAAATTGATGTTTGTTTCCCAGGCAGAAAGTGCCCTAAAACATTGCGACTTGAACTCTAGTTGGTGGCGGATAAGTCACGCAAGTCAACCGGCATTCAGAGCTAAAATACAGCAGCGTGTGGACCATTTTTAGCCCAAGGCAGCTCATCTCATCAGGCCTTTTTTAGTTAAATGTATCGCCCACTGTCAGTCTCTTCGGGATCCATCCCTCATTCATCTTAACCCCTTAAGGACAGACGACGGATATATTCCGTCATGATTCCCTTTTATTCCAGAAGTTGTGTCATTAAGGGGTTAATAAAGGTGAGGTAATCTAGACTTTTTTGACCTAGGCGACTTCTCTTCTCAGTGACAATACCTCCTGCTGCACTGAAGGTCCTTTCTGACAGGACACTTGAAGCGGGGCAGGCCAGAAGTTCTATCGCAAATTGGGATAGCTCAGGCCACAGGTCAAGCCTGCACACCCAGTAGTGAAGGGGATCATCGCTCCTCAGAGTGTCGATATCTGCAGTTAAGGCGAGGTAGTCTGCTACCGGTCGGTCGAGTCGTTCTCTAAGGGTGGATCCCGAAGGGCTGTGGCGATGCGTAGGACTTAAAAAGCTCCGCATGTCCTCCATCAACAACACGTCTGTAAAGCATCCTGTCTTTGCCGGCGTGGTCGTGGGAGGATGACTTTCGCCTCTTCCCCTGTTAGATTCCCGTTGTGCTGTGACATCACCCTTATACGCTGTGTAAAGCATACTTTTTAATTTATTTAGAAAATGCTGCATCCTTTCCGACTTGTTGTAATTCGGTAACATTTCCGCCACTTTCTGTTTATACCGGGGGTCTAGTAGCGTGGACACCCAGTACAGGTCGTTCTCCTTCAGCCTTTTTATACGAGGGTCCCTCAACAGGCACGACAGCATGAAAGACCCCATTTGCACAAGGTTGGATGCCGAGCTACTCATTTCTCTTTCCTCCTCCTCAGTGATCTCAATGAAGGTATGTTCTTCCCCACAGCCACGTACAACACCATGGGTACCAGATAGGTGACAACGAGCACCCTGGGATGCCTGTTGTGGTTGGTCTTCCTCCTCCTACTCAAAGCCACATTCCTCCTCTGACTCCTCTTCCTCACAATCCTCTTCCAGCGTTGCCGCAGGTCCAGCAAGCGATGCTGATAAGGCTGTTTCTGGTGGTGATGGTGACCACAACTCTTCATGCTGATCTACGGCCTGATCCAGCACTCTTCGTAGGGCACGCTCCAGGAAGAAAACAAATGGTATGATGTCGCTGATGGTGCCTTCGGTTCGACTGACTAGGTTTGTCACCTCCTCAAAAGGACGCATGAGCCTACAGGCATTGCGCATGAGCGTCCAGTAACGTGGCAAAAAAATTCCCAGCTCCCCAGAGGCTGTCCTAGCACCCCGGTCATACAAATATTCATTAACGGCTTTTTCTTGTTGGAGCAGGCGGTCGAACATTAGGAGTGTTGAATTCCAACGTGTCGGGCTGTCGCAAATCAAGCGCCTCACTAGCATGTTGTTTCGCCGCTGGATATCTGCAAAGTGCGCCATGGCCGTGTAGAAACGCCTGAAATGGCCACACACCTTCCTGGCCTGCTTCAGGACATCCTGTAGGCCTGTGTACTTATGCACAAAGCGTTGTACGATCAGATTACACACGTGCCATGCACGGCACATGTGTCAACTTGCCCAACTTCAATACCGCCAACAAATTTGTTCCGTTGTCACAAACCACTTTGCCGATATCCAGTTGCTGCGGAAACAGACACTTTTCCACCTGTGCGTTCAGGGCGGACAGGAGTGCTTGTCCGGTGTGACTCTGCTTTCAAGCAAGTCAAACCCAAGACAGCGTGACACTGCCGTATCCGGGATGTGGAATAGTACCAGGGGAGCTGGGGGTGTGCCGTTGATGTGGAGCAAGACGCAGCAGCAGAAGAGGACTCAGCCGAGGTTATGGAAGAGGATGGAGTAGGAGGAGTAGAGGAGGTGGCAGCAGGCCTGCCTGCAAGTCGTGGCGGTGTCACCAACTCCTCTGCAGAGCCACGCATTCCATGCTTGGCAGCAGTCAACAGGTTTACCCAATGCGCAGTGTAGGTGATATACCTGCCCTGACCATGCTTTGCAGACCAGGTATCAGTGGTCAGATGGACCCTTGCCCCAACACTGTGTGCCAGACATGCCATTACTTCCTTTTGCACAATCAAGTACAGGTTGGGGATTGCCTTTTGTGAAAATAAATTTTGTCTGGGTACCTTCCACTGCGGTGTCCCAATAGCCACAAATTTTTGAACGCCTCAGACTCCACCAGCTTGTATGGTAAAAGCTGGCGGGCTAATAGTTCAGACAAGCCAGCTGTCAGATGCTGGGCAAGGGGGTGACTTTCTGACATTGGCTTCTTACGCTCAAACATGTTCTTGACAGACACCTGACTATGGGCAGATGAGCGGGAACTGCTCAAGGCGAGAGACGGAGTGACGGATGGTTGAGAGGGGGCAAGGAGGACAGCAGTGGTTGACGTGGCTGAAGATGCTGGACCAGGAGGAGGATGGCGGCTTTGAGTTTGTGTGCTGCTTGTACTTATGTGTTGATCCCATAGGCATTTGTGATGTGCGATCATGTGCCTTCGCAAAGCTGTTGTACCTAGGTGGGTGTTGGACTTCCCACGACTCAGTTTCTTTTGGCACAGGTTGCAAATGGCATCGCTGTTGTCAGAGGCAGACACACAAAAAAAAATGCCACACTGCTGAGCTCTGCAATGACGGCATTCTGGTGGTGGACACAGCATGCGTTGATTGGCGTGCTGTCGGGCTGACCCCGGGTGCCGATGCATGCTGTCTGACTGTGCCACTAGCTCCTTGCGACGACCTCCCCCTGCTTCCAACTCCTCTCCTCCTCCTCCTCTCTGTCTCCCCATCTGAACTTTCGCCCTGTTCTTCTTTTTGCCGAGGGGGCACCCACGTGACATCCATGGACGCATCGTCATCATCAACCGCTTCACTTGTATCTGACAACTCAGCAAAGGAAGCAGCAGCGGGTACAACATCATCATCACACCGTACGTCCATGTGTGTAATGCTGCCTGCCTGAGATATATCCCTGTTATCTACATCCTCTGGCATTAATGGTTGCGCATCACTCATTTCTTCAAACGGATGTGTAAATAACTCCTCTGACATACCAAGTGAAGCGGCTGTGGTGCTAGTGTTGTCGGCAGGCGGGTGAGTGGTATCTTGAGAGGTGCCCGAAGCTAAGCTGGAGGAGGATGGTGCGTCGAGGTTCCGAGCGGAAGCTGTAGAAGATTGGGTGTCCTGTGTTAGCCAGTCAACTATGTCCTCAGAACTTTTCAAGTTCAGGGTACGTGGCCTCTGAAAACTGGGCATTATTCTAGGGCAAAAGGGAATCACAGCACCACGACCACAATGGCCCCTGCGGGGTGGCCTGCCTCTGCCTGTCATTTTTTTTGGATTAGTGGTACTATGCGTGCAAGCTACTGTGCGACCAGATATGAGTGGCACTGTGCAGTGGCAGAGGTTGGCAGAGTACACGCTGTAGGCCTGACACACCCGCTTGAAGACAACTAACTGCTATTCAATCTATAACAGTGAAAAAAAAAATTAGTTTTTTGTTGGGGTTCCAAAGTTTTGCAATACCATGTAAAAGGGGTCTAAGGGAAGAATTAATTGGGAAACCCTGGTGTAAAGTGTTTTACAGACTAAATATGTTTGCTCCTAGAGTGCAAGGGCTAGCCAGAAGATACACTAAACATTCAGTATTTACCATACATATGTACATTGCAAATATATTCAGGTTTTTTAATTTTTTATTTCAAGTGACCAAAATGCTGATAGTCTTACATGAACTAAACTTTACTTTGAAAAGTAAATTTGAAGATATTATGGATAGCTATATCCTGCCCTGATAAATGGAATCTTAAAAAGGACACTGAGCACCAAGACCATCTTATTGAAGTGGACTTGGTACGGTGACCCACCTTTTGAGGACTATAGTTTTTCTTTGAAAATGAACAATTTAGGCACCATGATCATAATTTAGTGGTTATGGCATCATTGGGCTGCAGGTGTGTTACATTCACATTAACATTTTCACTCAGCGGGGGCCGAGTTGCAAGTGACTTGTAGACACCTAGTTTTTGTCAAACTTGTAGAAAACATTTTGACCAAGAACCAGGGAATGGCAAACAATAGACTAATGGTACTCATAACCACATGTACTGGCAATGATGCCTAGACTCCTTTATGTATTCCTCCCCATTATGATTGCTTGAATAAGCTACTGGCAGAGTCTGCTATCTTTCGGTTGTCTTCTGCTTTTCTCATGTGGAGTGAACAAAACGGGAGAGAACTGGAAGCCTGAAAGGAGCACTCAAAAGCAAGGGGTTAACCCTAGGGGAACTACCAAAGTAGTATGCAAAGGAGAGAGGAGGTTGAGTGCCCTAGTTTGATTAATACATAACCTTTAATATAACACTTAAAATAAATGTGGAGATCACCACCATAAAGGTAATAAACTTAGTAAAAGAGGACTGTTCAGAAGTTTTCAGTGTCCTCAGAACAGAAATCTATTTGCGCAAAAACAATTATTTGCCCAATTGAGAGATATAAATAAGATTGTATGCAAGAGCCTACAGGATAACGGCAGCAACACAATTACTTATTCGTATTGACATAGAGGCTAGTGTAATACACAAGTGCAGCGTCAATCTTAATAACTAGGTAATGGTGAAAGGCTGAGACCTCCTACATGGAGATCGCTAATCTGCCCAAAGCTTGGTATGGCACCTAGTTAACAATGTATCAAATGCTCACATAATTAGTAATAGGCAACCTTAAGTGGTGCCTAGTAAAAGCCTTATATAGTACTTAAACTTATGTGGGGATCGCCACCATAAAGGTAATAAACTTAAGGTTATGAACATTAGTAGAAGAGGAACTGTTCAGAAGTTTTCAGTGTCCTCAATGCAGAAATCTATTTGCGCAAAAACAATTATTTGCCCAGTAGAGAGATATAAATAAAATTGTTTGCAAGTGCCTACAAGATAACGGCAGTAAAACAATTACTTATTCATATTGACATAGAGGCTAGTGTAATGCACGAGTGCAGCGTCAATCTTAATAACTAGGTAGTGATGAAAGGCTGAGACCTCCTACATAGAGATCGCTAATCTGCCCAAAGCTTGGTATAACACCTAGTTAACAATGTATCAATGCTAACATAGTTAGTAATAGGCAGCCTTGGAAGGTGCCTAGTGAGAGCCTTATATGTGAATATATGCCGGGGATCGGTCACGGTCAGCAGTAAACCCCAACAACGACAATTATTTAAGTTTGATTAATACATAACCTTTAGTATAGTACTTAAGCTTAATGTGGGAATCGCCACCATAAAGGTAATAAACTTAGTAAAAGAGGAACTGTTCAGAAGTTTTCAGTGTCCTCAATATAGAAATCTGTTGCGCAAAAACAATTATTTGCCCAATTAAATAGGCAGCCTTGAATGGTGCCTAGTAAAAAGTCTTATAGGTGAATATATGCCGGGGTTCAGTCACGGTTAACAGTAAACCCCAACGACGACAATTATTAGTGCATGAAATAAAAGACTAACAGCTGAGTGGGAGGGACGTGTACAAAGAACCGGCAGAATGGCCCATAAACGGTGAAGTAATGCGGCTAGTTCATAACAGAGAGAACACAGCCGGACGCGCGCGTTTCGCCCGCAGCTCATCTCATGTGTAACAAATGAATGCAGATGCAGACAAAATAAGATCTGGATGAGTAAGAATGCATAACAAAAGTTATATGTACTTCTTCAGCTATACCTGTCCCACTGTCTGCTGCAATCATAAATGACATATAGGCGTGCAACCACATATACTTTAATATAGAGATACTCAGCTCAATTAATCCCCAAATATTACCCAAATCACGAAAGCAATCTACCAAAATGATTGTTATAATAACTTAGCTACTACAAATGGAGAGTCGGAACCTAATAAAGAAGCAGTAGCCTTGCCAATGCCTGGGCACTCTCTCTCAGCCTTTAACTTCTGGCTACGTTGGTCGGAGAGGGTATTGATTATGCAGAACTGTAAATTACACAAATTCAAACTGGATGAGGAAGGGTGGTCTCTGGAGGAGAGCGCCATCTTTAGAAATATGACTCCTAAATAGTTTGAAGGGGGAAAAAAATATGCATGACAGCACCCAGAATCTCTTTGCTAAGCAATAGTGGCTATGATACATAGAGTGCCCCTTAAAATTTCCCAATTATCGGGGCCGTCGACCTAAGCAGACGCAGGGGACTCGAGCTCCTGCTTCCCGGGCAGGAAAACCTGCATAATCGAGGGCTGAATAGCCCAAGGAACCACCAGGGTGCATCACCCAAGTCAGGGATGCACCTCTGGGCACACCGAGACCCTTTCTGTGCTCGTAGGAGCCGGAAAGCCGGGACGGCAAACGCGGCCTACAGAGGCCGGAGCTGGGGAGAGGCGGCCGCTCTCTCAGACACCGGATCCCCTCAACGACGAAGCAGGTTTCCAACCGCCCCCCCCTTGGACCGGTGGGGGATATCCCGGTCCTACTAGCCGGACGGAACAGGCAGGCTGACCAGACTCGAGCACACACAACCGGGAGAAGCAAGCAGAAGTCAGGCGGAGCGTGTCCAAGATGGCCGCCCGCCACGATTCACAGAGGGGAGCCACGAGCAAAGGTGTGCAGCCCTCCCTAGAGGCCCTCGACAGGCTCTGCTCGGCCTTCTACAAGCTACAGTGCAGCAGGGGCATGCCCAGTCTTCAAGCGGCACGGGCGGTGGCCATGTGGATTCGACCGCTGACGCTATTATGGCGCCCCACTACAGGCACTCCAAGCAGGCGTTCGCCCACACAAGCACAGACAAGCGACTAAGAAAGAGACAGATCACACCAACTTGGGCACCCAAACATAGAAACATAGAAACATAGAATGTGACGGCAGATAAGAACCATTCGGCCCATCTAGTCTGCCCAGTTTTCTAAATACTTTCATTAGTCCCTGGCCTTATCTTATAGTTAGGATAGCCTTATGCCTATCCCACGCATGCTTAAACTCCTTTACTGTGTTAACCTCTACCACTTCAGCTGGAAGACTATTCCATGCATCCACTACCCTCTCAGTAAAGTAATACTTCCTGATATTATTTTTAAACCTTTGTCCCTCTAATTTAAGACTATATCCTCTTGTTGTGGTAGTTTTTCTTCTTTTAAATATAGTCTCCTCCTTTACTGTGTTGATTCCCTTTATGTATTTAAATGTTTCTATCATATCCCCCCTGTCTCGTCTTTCCTCCATGCTATACATGTTAAGATCCTTTAACCTTTCCTGGTAAGTTTTATCCTGCAATCCATGAACCAGTTTAGTAGCCCTTCTTTGAACTCTCTCTAAGGTATCAATATCCTTCTGAAGATAGGGTCTCCAGTACTGTGTACAGTACTCCAAGTGAGGTCTCACCAGTGTTCTGTACAATGGCATGAGCACTTCCCTCTTGCTACTGCTAATACCTCTCCCTATACAACCAAGCATTCTGCTAGCATTTCCTGCTGCTCTATTACATTGTCTGCCTACCTTTAAGTCATCAGAAATAATCACCCCTAAATCCCTTTCCTCAGATGTTGAGGTTAGGACTCTATCGAATATTCTGTACTCTGCCCTTGGGTTTTTACGTCCAAGATGCATTATCTTGCACTTATCCACATTAAATGTCAGTTGCCACAACTCTGACCATTTTTCTAGTTTACCTAAATCCTTTTCCATTTGGCTTATCCCTCCTGGAACATCAACCCTGTTACATATCTTAGTATCATCCGCAAAAAGACACACCTTACCATCAAGACCTTCTGCAATATCACTAATAAAAATATTAAAGAGAATGGGTCCAAGTACAGATCCCTGAGGTTCCCCACTGGTGACAAGCCCAAGCTTCGAATATACTCCATTGACTACAACCCTCTGTTGCCTGTCACTCAGCCACTGCCTTACCCATTCAACAATATTGGAATCCAAACTCAAAGATTGTAGTTTGTTGATAAGCCTTCTATGTGCAACAGTGTCAAAAGCCTTACTGAAATCGAGGTAAGCAATGTCTACTGCACCACCCTGATCTATAATTTTAGTTACCCAATCAAAAAAATCAATAAGATTAGTTTGGCATGATCTCCCTGAAGTAAACCCATGTTGTCTCTGATCTTGAAATACATGTGTTTTTAGATGTTCAACAATCCTATCCTTTAACATGGTTTCCATCACTTTCCCCACTACTGAAGTTAGGCTTACTGGCCTATAGTTGCCCGACTCCTCCCTATTACCTTTCTTGTAATGGGCACAACATTCGCTAACTTCTAATCTTCAGGGACTACTCCTGTTATCAATGATTGGTTAAATAAATCTGTTAATTGTTTTGCTAGTACACCACTAAGCTCTTTTAATAGCTTTGGGTGTATTCCATCAGGTCCCATTGACTTATTTGTCTTTACTTTTGACAGTTGAAATAGAACCTCTTCCTCTGTAAACTCACGTGTAATAAATGACTCATTTATCCTTTTTCTTAACTGAGGTCCCTTTCCTTCATTTTCATCTGTAAATACCGAACAAAAATATTCATTGAGGCAGTCAGCTAGACCTTTATCCTCTTTTTCATACCTTCTTTTGTTTTTAATCTAACTAATCCTTGTTTTACTTTTCTTTTCTCATTTATGTATCTAAAAAAGGTTTTGTCCCCCTTTTTTACTGACTGTGCTATTTTCTCTTCTGTGTGTGATTTGGAAGCTCTTATAACTTGCTTAGCCTCTTTCTGCCTAATCTTATAGGTCATTCTGTCTTCCTCACTCTGGGTTTTTTTATAATTACTAAATGCTAACTTTTTGTTTTTTACTATTTTGGCTACATCTGTGGAGTACCACAGTGGTTTCTTGAATTTTTTGCTTTTACTGACAAGCCTAATGCAATTTTCTGTTGCCTTCAGTAGTGCAACTTTTAAATAATCCCATTTCTTTTGGACTCCATTTAAATTGCTCCAGTCTGATAATGACTCCTTTACACATATTCTAATTTTAGAAAAGTCTGTTTTTCTAAAGTCTAAAACTTTTGTTTTTGTGTGGTGTGACTCAGTCACTGTTCTTATATTAAACCACACTGACTGATGATCACTGGATCCTAAACTTTCACCTACAGTAATATCTGATACCAAATCTCCATTTGTTAACACTAAATCTAGTATGGCCTCTTTACGAGTTGGCTCCTCAACGACTTGTTTTAGAGACAATCCCAGTAGGGAGTTTAGAATATGTGTGCTCCTGGCACAAGTAGCTATTTTTGTTTTCCAATTTACATCAGGAAGATTAAAGTCACCCATGATGATAACTTCCCCCTTCATTGTCATTTTAGCTATTTCTTCAACTAGTAGATTATCTAACTCTTCAATTTGTCCTGGGGGCCTATAAATCACACCTACACGAGTTACTGTGTGATTACCAAATTCTAACGTAACCCAAACTGACTCTATGTTCGCCTCACTAACCTTTATTAGGCTAGATTTTATGCTATTCTTTACATACAGGGCCACCCCTCCCCCTTTCTTGCCTTCCCTGTCTTTTCTATATAAAGAGTACCCTGGTATTGCTATGTCCCAGTCATTTTTCTCATTATACCATGTCTCAGTAACAGCGACTAAATCTACACTATCAGTTGCCATTATTGCCACAAGTTCATGGATCTTATTCCCTAAACTGCGAGCATTTGTAGACATGACTCTAAGCTTATCATTTTTTAACACACTTGCTACAGGCACCTTCTGTCCTTGTTTTGGGGGACAATTGGATTGATGTTTTATCACCCTTTTGCCCCCCCCCTCCTAGTTTAAATACATCCTAGCAAAACCTCTGAACTGCTCACTGAGAACATTTGTTCCCTTTTGAGAAAGATGCAAACCATCTTTTTTGTACAGTTTATTTCCATTCCAAACAGAGCTACCATGAGCAATAAAGCCAAATCCTTGCTCCCGACACCATTCACCAAGCCACAAGTTAAAGTCCCTAATACGCATCCGCCTGTCATTCTGAGTGTTATGCACAGGCAGAACTTCAGAGAATGACAATGTGGAAGCAACCTGCCGTATATCATTGGCAAAAACACTAAAAACTTCCTTAACCTCTGAAACCTCATTGCAAGCCAAGTCATTTGTCCCTAAATGGACAAGTACATCCAATTCCCCTTCCTGCTTTGCTTGCTTAACAATATTACAGATACGTCTCCTGTCTCTGTGAGCAGTAGCTCCAGGAAGACACCTCACAAGACCACCATTGTCCATCTCCACACCTCTTATGATGGAATCCCCCACCAACAACTGTTTTCTATTAAGCCTCACCATAGTCTTCAAGCCTCTCTGCACAACACCACTAGCCTCAGTGCCTCTCTGCACAACACCACTAGCCTCAGTGCCTCTCTTCACAACACCACTAGCCTCAGTGCCTCTCTTCACAACACCACTAGCCTCAGTGCCTCTCTTCACAACACCACTAGCCTCAGTGCCTCTCTGCACAACACCACTAGCCTCAGTGCCTCTCTGCACAACACCACTAGCCTCAGTGCCTCTCTGCACAACACCACTAGCCTCAGTGCCTCTCTGCACAACACCACTAGCCTCAGTGCCTCTCTGCACAACACCACTAGCCTCAGTGCCTCTCTGCACAACACCACTAGCCTCAGTGCCTCTCTGCACAACACCACTAGCCTCAGTGCCTCTCTGCACAACACCACTAGCCTCAGTGCCTCTCTGCACAACACCACTAGCCTCAGTGCCTCTCTGCACAACACCACTAGCCTCAGTGCCTCTCTGCACAACACCACTAGCCTCAGTGCCTCTCTGCACAACACCACTAGCCTCAGTGCCTCTCTGCACAACACCACTAGCCTCAGTGCCTCTCTGCACAACACCACTAGCCTCAGTGCCTCTCTGCACAACACCACTAGCCTCAGTGCCTCTCTGCACAACACCACTAGCCTCAGTGCCTCTCTGCACAACACCACTAGCCTCAGTGCCTCTCTGCACAACACCACTAGCCTCAGTGCCTCTCTGCACAACACCACTAGCCTCAGTGCCTCTCTGCACAACACCACTAGCCTCAGTGCCTCTCTGCACAACACCACTAGCCTCAGTGCCTCTCTGCACAACACCACTAGCCTCAGTGCCTCTCTGCACAACACCACTAGCCTCAGTGCCTCTCTGCACAACACCACTAGCCTCAGTGCCTCTCTGCACAACACCACTAGCCTCAGTGCCTCTCTGCACAACACCACTAGCCTCAGTGCCTCTCTGCACAACACCACTAGCCTCAGTGCCTCTCTCCACGACACCACTACACTCTGAAAGTGCAGAAAATGAATTATGTAGAGCAACAGACTGTGCAATATGCCTTTTATCCACAACTCCAAGTCTACCAGATCCTACAGTAATCCATCTGCCATTCCTAGTATGTCTCTGCGGCAGTGGCTTTGCAGCAGTTCCAGCCTGAGTTTGTTTACCAGATGATTTGTAAATCTCAGACTTCAAAAATACAATCTCCTGCCGCAAAATAGAGAACTGTCTACAGATTAGACAACAACCAAACCTCCAAAAAGTGGAACGTGAAACAAATGCAAAGCAACTATTACACTGAACTAAGTCTGCCATTCCAATGAGGTGAATAATTTAAATCAAACAAACCTTAACTTTTTATTTATCCTCCTGAATACCTCGGATTACCTCCAGGTTATCTCCAGAATATCTCCAACCACAGACACTTAGAAGCAACACTCTCCAGAATATCTCCAACCACAGACACTTAGAAGCAACACTCTCCAGAATATCTCCAACCACAGACACTTAGAAGCAACACTCTCCAGAATATCTCCAACCACAGACACTTAGAAGCAACACTCTCCAGAATATCTCCAACCACAGACACTTAGAAGCAACACTCTCCAGAATATCTCCAACCACAGACACTTAGAAGCAACACTCTCCAGAATATCTCCAACCACAGACACTTAGAAGCAACACTTAGAAGAAGCAACCAAGCTCTATTAGCCAAGCTAATGACAACAGCCCTTATATACTCCTAAAATCACCTCCCACTAGGAATGTTTAACACCTGGGTAGGCCTCTGCTTATTAGCAAACAATAGCTAATTTAAATAGCAATCAATAGCAAGTGGCTACCTAATCCAATCAAATGCCTTATAATTACCAACAGGAAATCAAACCTTGTGCAGTCAGTAACCTTTTCCTACAGATGAATCTTATCTGTAACAGTAAAAAAGAACTCTTAGCACAACTCTTAGACAGTTGAAGCTTCTGTAAAACTCTCCAGAATATCTCCAACCACACACACACTTAGAAGCAACACTTAGATGAAGCAACCAAGCTCTATTAGCCAAGCTAATGACAAACCTACTTACACGCAAGCGGTAAGGTGCAAGCCGTACAACCCGAAAGCCCCAAGCGCACCTCCGACCAGCTGACCAACATGCGGCTACCTGGGACAGGAGCGGCACAACAAGCACCGCCGGCATCACCCGCCCGCCGCGCAGCCATCACCGCTGAAACAGACCCGCAGGGAAGAGGCGCTCAGTCACCAACCACGCACCTGGCTAGCAACCACCTCTTACCACTGCAAGGACCGAAGATGCCACAGCGGACCAGCACCTCCCTAGCACCCCGCTTCGGATCCACATCCACGACCTCCAGAACGGGCATCGGCTAGGTCCATGGGGACTGTCTCATCATCTGGCTTCCAGCCATAGCCCACACTCACACCATGTGAACTCTGCTACTTACTTACATGCACTTATACCACACTCGATGGCAGAGCCTAACCGCTCTCACACTTACATGCTAGTCCCAAACACTCCTAATTCTGTTAAAATCGCCATGCCTGTTGTATGTGAATGCCACAGCCTGACTTAGCTCTCGTGACACACAGGTCCAGAGTAACTATGCAATGTATGTTTTACTAAGTTCTGTCCTAGTCTCTTCTCCTTGATGTTGTCCCCCCCTCGGATATGCAGAGCTTCATGTTTTTATGCTATCAATACTCAGTGGATTTATACTCCCACACCTTTGTTCCAGCTTGCTTCTTTCTTCGCCCTCCTCACAATGTCAGTTATGCCTAGTATGTAAAAATCTTGTTCATAACAAAGAATGTGCCTAGTCGGACAAGTAGTATGTTTACCTAGCCGCTATAGTGTCAAAGCGACTGCTGATAGTACTACTCGACCAAATAACGGAATGAAACTAAGCAGGCTAGGAAACTCAGCAGGCTAGGTGGACACATAACCATTTTTTATGCTTGTGCCCACTCTTTTAATCTCTGCGATCAGGGTAGCACCTAGCCACAGTTTTGAGCACCCACCTAATTAACTCGCAGTCTAACCTGTAATTAACTTGTTGACTAAACCTGTATGTTACTGACGTTTCCAGATTTTTCGTACGGTTTTTGCAAAGCTATCTACATAACTACTACAATATACATGTTATTAATACTCTGGAAAGCTTACTTAATATAAAATGAGGCTGCTATTCGTAGGAGATGTAATGTTGTGTTAACGTGATCCTATCCTGTACAAATACCATGCATCCCCTCTTCTTTATTCTGTACCCCCTTTCACTCTTGCCTCAATAAAAGAAAGATTGACAAAAAAAAAAAAAAAAATCCCAATTATCATTAAATTTTATTTTTCAAATATTTATGGAGAAAAAGTTACATAGCTAGTTATTCATAAGGACATTTTAGAAATTGATTTCCAGGATTACAAATTTTAGGCTAAAATAGGAAAGCCGAAATAATTACAGAAGTTGGACAATTCTTCATATGTTCCATCTATTTTGCACATGTAAACAGAGGGATTGTTTCAGAGGCTTCTCAATGTTGGCCGCCAGGCAGGGGTGTCACTGATTGGTTTAGAGTGGGGCTCAACAAATCCCAAGCTCCAGGCTTGGGATTTGTCTGCCCTTTCAGTCCTCTAGTTCAGTGTTTCCCAACCCAGTCCTCAAGGCACACCTACCAGTCCAGGATTTAAGGATTACCCAGTTTTGTCGAAGGTGTTTTTAGAAAAAAAAGAAAAAACACCTTAGACAAAACTGGGTAATCCTTAAATCCTGGACTGGTAGGTGTGCCTTGAGGACTGGGTTGGGAAACACTGCTCTAGCTGACCAGCTGCCTGAGAGAAGAGGCAGGCGGATTAGCTCCCTGAGAGCTAAGGGACACAGACAGATAAGCTGTCGGACTCATGGAGAGCTGAGGGAAGCATGCTCGCGGGCGCATGCTGTGAGCCGGAATATGATGTCACTCTGGCCCAGATCACTAAACAGTGCGAGAGTGAATGGAGCAGGGAGTTGACAGCAGCACCACTGGACCCCAGGGAAACTGATCCACTCCCAAAGGTAAGGAGGCTGGGTGGACACATTAAAACAAAACAAATAATTTGTGAATGTTGCAATATCAGCGTGATTCTCTGTTAGTCTGAGTGTGTGTCTGTCAGTGAGCGTGTATGTTTAGTGACCATCCTCCCTCCATTTGCATGGGAAATGTGTTTCTACTCACCTTTTTCCCCCCACACCATGCTGGTGACGCCGCAGCTGGCCCCACCTCCATAGGAAAGCATTGGGAGACTATTGCACAAGCGCTGTAGAACTCCACACTGTGCCAATCAATTTCTCCTCATAAAGATGCATTGAATCAATGCATCCCTATGGGAAGTACCTCTAGATACCGTCTGAGTGACTATCACTAGAGTTGTTACTAGGCAGCAATGTAAACATTGCCTTTTGCCTGAAAAGGAAACGTTTACATTGAAAAGTGTGCAGGGACAGGATATAGCCATCAAAACAACTATATTAAACTGTAGTGGTTCTGGTGACTATATGGTCCCTTTAAGAACTGTATTTTGACATTTAAAAACTTATTTTAGCTGGCTCCTAGATTCCAAGAAATTTTTTCAAGCCCTGGCTTAGAGTGTCAGCTCTCTCTCTAAGCAAATTAGCGGTGCCACTTCATTTAGATGACGTTGTTGTGGTGATCAGAGTGTCCCTTTAAGCTTGTAGTGCTCATGGAGTCTGTACCTGATCACACATGACATCTTGTTATGGTGATGCAATCATTAAATTACAGGAACAGTGTCTGCAAATGGCTACACAAGCTGTAAGGTCAACTAAGTTGCTTTTGAGGGGCTGGAATAAAAGTTTAATTATTACAATTCATGTTGCCACATTGGCAAGTGCACCATTGGCAGATCCCATGTATTCCCTGCACGCTCATTAGAAGTACTGGGGAGCATATACATTTCTAAGCAGATAAACTGTATGCGTGTAAATAAGTGTTTGGATGTATGCGCAAGGTGGAGTGTGTGTGTGTGTGTGTGTGCGCACCTTTTACAAGTATGCACAAGTCAAACAATGTGTGCATTTGTGAATGTTTTCACAAGACAGAAGGCATGTGTGCATTAGCATATATGCATAAATTAGTGTATGTGTGTGATGTGAAAGGGATGCTTGCATGCTGTTTTAACCCCTTAACGCCGTTATGGCGTGCTATGCCGTCACGGGTTAAGTGGGCTTTAACGCCGTTATGACGGCATAGCACGCCGTAACGGCTTGCAGCCCCAGGAGGTAAGTTATACTTACCTCCGCCGCGATCCGCTTCGGGAGGACTGCCTCACAGCCCAGGCAGCCCTCCCACGGCAAATCAGGCCCCCGGGGGCCATGTGATCGCTCTCAAAGAGCGATCACATGGCCCTCTATAGCTGGCTGTGGATATGCCAGCAGGGGGACTGTTTGAAATATCAGACAGTCCCCCTGCTGGTGGGAAGTATAAAAAATAAAATAAAAGACAAGTGTAAAAATAAATTAAATATATTTTTATATATATATAATATGTATATATATTATATATACAATATATATACATATTATATATATGTAACGTCATACAAAGTGTATTTTAATATTAATATAAGTATATATATTAATATTAAAATACACTTAGAATGACGTTACATATATATAATATGTTTATATATTATATATATAATAGATGTACATATATATATTATATATAAATACGTATAATTAAAATAATAAATAAATAAAATAATAAAATAAATAAATAAAATATTGAAACAAAATTTTATATAAATTATATATGCATATGTAATTTCATTCTAACTGTATTTTGTTATTAATATATATATATCGGTAACAAAATACACTTAGAATGACATTCTATATATATCTATATATATATATAAAATACAAATAACCGCAAATATATATATATATAGATAAATACATATAATTACATAAAAGATTACATTAGTATACACGTAGAATTTAAATACCTATAAATGCATATATATTAAAATTCTACATGTATATTTAAATAATCTTTTAACGTAATTATGTGATTTGATTAATTAAAATTTGATTGACATGCCTGACAACACAGGGAGAAAGTGCAGAGAATTTAATTTGCAAGCACTATATTTGACCCTGTAACTCTCCAAGACACCATAAAACCTGTACATAGGGGGTACTGTTTTACTCGGGAGACTTCGCTGAACTCAAATATTCGTGTTTCAAACTGGTAAATTGTATTACAACGATGATATTTTAAGTAAAAGTGACGTTTTTTGCATTTTTTACAAACGAACGGCACTTGTATGGACTATATTATTGTTGTAATATGTTTTACTGTTTTAAAACACTAATATTTGTGTTTAGTGAAGTCTCCCGAGAATAACAGTACCCCCCATATACAGGTTTTATGGTGTTTTGGAAAGTTAGAGAGTCACATATAAGGCTTGCATTTCATTTTTTTCACATTGAAATTTGCCAGATTGGTTATGTTGCTTTTGAGAGCGTATGGTAGCCCAGGAATGAGAATTACCCCCATGATGGTATACCATTTGCAAAAGTAGACAACCCGAGGTATTGCAAGTGGGGTATGTCCAGTCTTTCTTAGTAGCCACTTAGTCACAAACACTGGCCAAATATTCGTTTTTTGCTTTTTTCACACAAAAACAAATATGAACGCTAACTTTGGCCAGTGTTTGTGACTAAGTGGCTACTAAAAAAGACTAAACATACCCCACTTTCAATACCTTGGCTTGTCTACTTTTTCAAATGGTATGCCATTATGGGGGTAATCCTCATTCCTGGGCTACCACACCGTCTCAAAGGTAACATTACCAATCTGGCAAATTTCAATTTGAAAATGTAATGTTCTATATTTGACCCTGTAACTTTCCAAAACAACATAAAACCTGTTAATGGGGGGTACTGTTGTACTCGTGAGACATCGCTGATTACAAATATGTGCATTTTTTTGCAGTAAAACCTAACAGTATTATGACATTCACAGTTAAAATGTCAGACGGAAATGCAAATTTAAAAAAAAAATCTTATTTTCTCCCTTTTTTTTTTACTTTTATTCATAATAAATGATGTTCCATATATGAATAGTTAATGATAGATTAAAGCCCTGTTTCTCCTGAACAAAATGATATATAATAAGTGTGGGTGCATATAATTTGAAAGAGGGGAACTACGGGTGAACAGACATATAGCGCAAATTCCAGTTTTTGTTTACGTTTTGTTTTGATCAGAACGTGCACTATTGACTCCGTCCTGAAGGGGTTAAAGGAAGGTGTGTGCATATACTGCTACATATGTTTAAAGAAATAACAGGTTGTGTGTGTAGGTGACAGTGGCTCAATCATATAGCTTAATAAGTCATAAATAGACCTAACTGAATAACTAGAAAACAGTTCGCCTAAACAAGTAATACAATACTGGGTCAATGAACCCCCTCCCCTCCCCCGATTACAGCGGGTGGCAGTGGTGATGGTGCCTGTTAAGAGACATGCAGGATGTGTCTATGACAGAGCACAGGTGAAATGACAGCTGCATTATAACGTGACCCGGTATATAGACAGTCTGTATAGCAACGCTCTACTACAATACCAACACAATCACTGCACACGTTCAGTCACTGTGTCTGGCGATGTAGGTATCGACCACACTACTCATTACAACGCGAACCGCTGACCCAGCTCTGCTCACCGTTGTGGCTTTCCAAACACCGACCGCTCACGTGAGGCGGTACTTCCGGTTCTGGTACTTGGTCACGTGCTCTCGGGGCTGATTAGTGATTTGATTGGCCAAGACCCATCAGCGCTAATCTATTTTAAAAACTTGCTCTACACAGCGTGTTGGGCAAATTCTGACCATTTGGTTAGAGGAGTCTCTTCTCATTTGTTCTCCCTCCACGTATGTAAGGGAAACTATCTTCTGAAAATGTCTCCTTGGTTTTATTTTTTAATACCTTGTAGAGTAGACAATACTTTAAAAACTGTGAAGAAATAAAAATAATCACGATCAAATTTCCGAGCTGCACGTCTACTAATTTCAGTATACTAAATGAAAATGAAATGACAAGGTTTAATTACTGAAGGTAATGCCTATAGACAACCATGCAATAAAAAATAATAAACCGAAAAACAGGTTATGAGATTCAGATTCAATGAGGTTATTGCTGCCTTCTACTGAATGAAACAACCACATGTCTATAGACATTATAAGGAAAAAATAAATAAAACTACTGTGGATTATAAAAACCACAAAACAGACCTCATAATCCATTACTCTGGGTATTCCCCAACTAGAGTGACAGGTTCTGAGACTCAGATTAAGGAAGATTATTGCTGAACTCTATGGAATGATAAGGGTGAATGCCACAACCGAATGCCCATAGTCATTGTTGTAAAAAAATGAATAAAATTGCTTTGGATTTACAACCACAAAACCAAACACATAAATAATTGTCCTAGGTATTCCCTAACTAGAGTGACAAATTCTGTGACTCAGATTAAGATTATCACCGCAGGGTGAAGGACACAACCGAATGCCCATAGACAATGATGGAGAAAAACTGCTATGGATTAACAACCACATAACAGACCAGATAAATAATTTGTGAATGTTCACATATTACTGAGCTAGAGTGACAGGTTCTGAGACACAGATTAAGCAAAATTATTGCTGCATTCTATGGAATGATAACAGTGAATGACACAACCGAATGCCCATAGACATTAATTTAAAAAGATTAAAATTGCTGTGGATTAACAACCACAAAACAGGCCACATAATAATTACTATGGGTATTCCCTAACTAGAGTGACAGGTTCTGAGACATTCTAGGGAATGTGATGGTGAATGGCACAACCAAATGCTCTTAGACATTAAAGGAAAACTATAGCGCAGTCTTAACCCTTCAATGTAAACATTGCAGAGGGTTAAGAGGACAGGGACACTGCAATCTTCAATGAGATGAAGTTGTTTGGGTGACTATAGTGTCCCTTAAATGAAAAGAAGAATAAAACTGCTGTTAAATCGTTACCGTGGGCACTCGCTAACTGTGACGCAATCTGAGAACCAAAATACATGAAATTATTACTACATTCTATTAAATGACAAGGGTGAATGGCACAACCAGTTGTCGAAGACTATTACTTTCCATAGAGCTATAAAGGTTCATATTTGTGTATGGAAAGAAAAAAAAACAAGTTGCACCAAAAATAAGCCAAATAACTGCAAATAAATAATATTCATATATATATATATATAAATATATATACAACTCAAGAGTCTAGATACCACCTTCAATAAATAATAGCATTGATAAATTGTGACAGTTTTTGGTGAAAAGCTACTGCCTTTACCTTGTCCTCCAGTGGGTCTCTTACAGGTGCATTCACTAAAGTGAGAATTAAAAGTGAAATCTTAGGGGGCCTGGCCTGACACTTGAAACGCATGGACGCATCTCTTTAGAGCTCCCGAGGTTTAAGCTGCAAGGGGCAAAAATAATCGATATAATACCGATCTAAAGGCACTGCTTCAACCCCCCGGAGCAGAGATGTCACAGAGGCAGAAAACCAAGCATGCAAGAGTGGACAAGGCCTCGTTCTTCCTGGCTAAAGCAGGAACGCAGAAGAGCAGTGAAGGCCCAAGTGCAGTTCAAGATGGCGGTGAGTCCCGCTCACGAGACAGATCGTGTCGCCTACGACCTCCACTGAACTGACACAGGAGGATAACCCATTGACAAAATCCCAAATACGGGGTATTATGGCAGAGTTCATGGCCACGATGCAAGCTAACATCACGGCCCAACTATGTGCCTTATCTACAGACCTCTGCAAGGAGATACATGATATAGGTCAAATAACCTCCCACATGGAGACCAGGCTGGAAGGCCTAGCCAGCCCCCACAATGACCTGGCTGACAGGCTCCAGGCAATGGAAGACTCAATGGCCACCCAAAACTTAAAGCTGGAGGACAGATCCAGGCGGAACAATGTCCGCATCAGGGGCATACCCGAAACAGTGATGGCCCCAGACCTCCAGAACTATCTTATGGATTTCTTCCAGGCCTTGACGCCAGAGATCCACCCAGACCAACTGATAGTGGACAGTGTGCACTGGCTGAGACATCCCAACCACCTTCCCCCGACGGCAGCCAGAGATGTTATCGCGCGCATACATTTCTTCCACGCTAAGGAACGACTAACGAAGGCATGCAGGCGTGGGGACTTACCGGAACCATATAGCGAGATAAAGGTGTTCGCTGACCTCTCTACATCTATGCTAACTTTTAGGAAATCACTGGCACCCATCACCCAGATCCTACGCTCACATGAGGTGGCCTACAGATGGGGATACCTGGCGAAGCTCCTGATAACCAGAAATGGCTCAACACATCAAGTAGCCACACTGCAAAGCAGCATCCGCAAACTCCAAAAGTGGGGCCTCCCAACCACTAACATAGCGCCAGGAGCTCCATCCAGGACCCCCAGACTAACTCAAGAATGGACTGTGGCATGATCCTGAGTCATGAGTCACCTGGGGTATCATATGAGTGAGGTACTTAACCGCAGGCATTGCAGACCCACCCTGTATGATCAATGTAAATAGCATAAGACATGATACAGGCCCATAGTAGAGATATTTGCTACAAACCTGCCTCTATACTGTACTCTAGGTATGCCTGTCTCTGGTCAGCACTATACCCTCTTGATATAAGCACTATCAATGTCACAATACCTAATGTCTGGTCTCACTGGACCTGTCATGTTGGCTACTGCCAGTGATCAGTTCTGATGTAACAATTCCATAGACATGGACAACCATAACCTCCGGGCTAGATTTTTACACTGCCCAATTGCACCTCTCTCACCTGACACATAGCAAGGAACTTCTTCCTAAGTTACTGCAAGCCCTCTATGCAAAAAAATATATATTTTTTAAATCTGTGGCTATACTATACCCTAAATAAGTCTGTCTCTGATGTGCAATATACTATATTGATATAAGCAATGTTACCATACTTAATATCTGGTTATCACTGGACTTGCCACGTTGGCTACCACCAGGGATCAGTTTCAATGCCACAATCCAAAAGACATAGTCGACAATTGCCTCCTGACTAGTCTTTGACACTACCCAGCTGCACCTCTCTTACCCTACACATAGCGAGGAGCTGTTTCTCTAGTTACTGCAACTCCTTTATGCTAAAAAAAAAAAGGAACATAAATCAGATTATTGAACCGGTAGATGGCACTGGTTTCCAATAAATACCTCTTGTTAACACACGCCCCTTGCGAGCGACACGTCTTGGCTCACTCTAGATGAGCTGTTACCTGTTCTATATTTTCTCCAAGTTACTGGCCCTTGTCTAACCCCTCAACCTTTTCCCCCCTCCCTACCTACTGCGAGCGTTACAGTATGCACAGGGTGAGATGTCCAAGTACCCAGGACTCAGGCTGCAACCAAACACACCCCTGCAGAGACATGGGACTGCAGTCCTCACTCCCAACTGACTGACACACAGACACCCAGATACCATAGACCTGACTCCCTTAAACACTCAATGCGAACTGCACCACCCATGATTATCCGCTACCACTACACTATTCTGCTGATAGGCAGTTTTACACTGTATAACATAATATGAAGATTGTAACCTATAATGTTAAAGGTTTAAACACACCTAATAAGCGAAAATTACTCCTGCAGGATCTGTGGGGTGGATGTAGTGTGTGTTCAGGAGACCCACTTTAGCAGCCCCCACACGCCAAAACTCTACGCCAAATTTTTCCTGGTCCTATACCACCCCCTCTCGGCCAATAAATCTAAAGGAGTCTCGATATTTATACAGACGTCGCTTTTACACTGCAAGCACAAATTATTGACAAGCAAGGGAGATATTCAACGACATCCAATACACCTTGGTGTCGGCGTACCTCCCGAGCAAAGATTCTAAGGCATACTTTCACACCCTCCTGACCAAAGTCACTGGCCTACAACAAGGAGGATTAATCCTATGTGGAGAATTTTACTTTATACAATCCCCCTCACTTGACACAGCAGCATCACCCACGGGACAAAGGAGCAGACAACTGTCAAACTCCTGTAAAACGATATCAAAGCTGATAGGGAAATACGGCCTCTACGACGGGTGGAGAGCTCTACACCCTTCAGAGAAAGACTACACGTTCCACTCCCATGTGCATAATACCTATACGAGACATGACACATTCTTTGTAGACAATATCGCACTTGGCCAAATGTCCACTTCCACCATCGGGGATATCACCTGGTCAGACCATGGACCAGTATACCTAGAGTTACTTGACACCTTCCAGTTTCGGGGTAGAGGAAACTCAGTGAATCCCTTCTACAGGACGAGAGGTTCTCTGACTAGGTGGGTACCCACCTCACAGAGTACTTTAACCTTAACGCGACTGGGGAGACTTCTGATACCACAGTGTGATCAACACATAAGACAGTTGAAGGGGGCATCTTCATACATAGAGCCTCATATCTTAAAAAGAAACACCAAACAGACTCACTAACATGCTACAAAATGATTGCACAACTCTCCCTACAAAACAAAATGCACCCTTTTCCTGTTATAGCAGCTCAGCTAAACACCTAGTACCAAAAATTACATTCTCAAAATGCGATCCAAACAAATAAGCTTCTTCATAGATTAAAAACCAATACCTACCACACTAGTGGAAATGCCAATAGATACTTAGTGAACAGATTACGAGATAAATTATCATGCTCTAGAATTGCACATATCCGGGACAATCAAGGACAAATGAAACGGGGACCCTTAGCTATCAGCCAGGAATTTGCAGCATTTTATTCAGGTCTCTATAACCTTCCGGGGCGACCCGTGTACACATGTCCCATCCCTACAGGAAATACAAAACTATCTTGCATCAATCCAACTCCCGCAACTAGCCCCAGATCAACAGGTATCCCTGACACAGCCCATTTCCTTAGGAGAGATTCTTAAGGCCATTAGACAATTACCAGCCGACATAAAAAGGCCAGGAGCAGACAGTCTCTCTAATCTATATTACAAAACATTCTCCCATATCTTGGCCCCCTACCTTCTTAAAATGTACCAAGCAGCAACAACTACAGGACTTCTCCCCCCTGACACATTAACAACCACAATAGTGACCATCCCCAAGCCAACCGACAACTGTAGAAATTTTAGACCGTTTTCGCTCCTTAAAGGGACTCTCCAGTGCCAGGAAAACAACCTCTCTCCCTCCCACCCCCCATCCCCGGTTGCTGAAGGGGTAAACACTTACGCCCGGCAACCTCCACACTCCCCTCTTCGATCGCCCTGACACTCCAGATCTGGGACAGGAACAGACAGAAACTATCCGACAATGCTTCTCTGTCGCTAGCGACCCCCATTGTGGCACTACCATTGTGAAATTCACAATTCTATACTGGGTCCCCACTTTTTAACACTAAACCATGGTTAGACAGACAGGTAACACATGTCTACCACCTGTATGAAAACACTGGCCTACTGGATTATCACACCTTAGCGTCAAGATATAACTTACCCAGGTCCTCCCAATACTCTTACATACAATTAACGTCTTTCCTATCTAGACAGCTCAGACAGGGCACCACACACACCCTATCCACTGCTACACTTACCACATGGGAAAAACTATGTATATCTGGAAAGTTGCCGCCTTTATGTAAACCGATATCCATGTGCTATAAACTTGTTTTAGACCATATTCCATTCTCTGAAAATAATCCAGCAACCCAATGGCATACAGACCTGCAACACACGCTTTCCCAAAAACAATGGGAACACGGTTTTAAATTAAACCACCAGATGATCAAAGCAGCCACCCACAAAGAACAACATTACAAAACATTGTTCAGGTGGTATATGGTACCCAGTAGGCTACACAGAATGTTCCCCCACACATCTGCAACTTGCTGGCGCTGCAATGTTGACGAAGGCTCCTATCTGCATGTCTGGTGGATGTGCAATGCCTTCTTTGGCTTCTGGAAGGAGATCCATAGCTTCCGCTCTAATATGTAGAACACCCCATCACCTTCTCGCCAGAAACGTACCTCCTCCTTGACTTACCTCATTCCTAAACACGACAGATAATTAAGCTAAATATGCACGTAGCGCTCACAGCCCAACGTAGCATTGCAAGAAACTGGAAGTCTACCACGAAACCCTCCTTTAAAAGCCTTGAGAAACTAGATATACAGAGATCCTATGAGAGCTATTTTCCCTATCTCTTCCCCCACACCAAATTAATATCGACTACTTGGTCGACATGAGACACATGGAGATCAGGGATAAGCAGCTGAGATGTAACAGTTGTGATAAATGCACCAGTAGTAGGAAAAATACATTCACTTAAAAAAAAAAAAAAAAAATGGACTCTTTGACACTCCACCTGGATGGAGGAAACTAATGAAGAACTCCTCACTTAAGGTAAAACACAGACATAGATAATATCAATCCTAAGGAACATGTAACGTGCAACAGCCTCTTCCCCTGTGTCAGGAAACCTACCTCTGATAGATCTTGAATTTTCTAATTCTGTGCTACAGTAAGGCCTGCTTTTCTGGGAGGATTGCAGAGGTTTTCTTATGATACAGATTGCTTGTTTTTCAGAGCACCTGTGAGAAGCATAGGTGCTATTTTTTTAGGTATAACACTCCCAGGAAGCAGAATCAATTGGGCCACCCTATTTAAAGAGAGCTCTCTAGCTCATTTAGAACTTTTTGTGGTTCCAGAATCCGTGATGATATTTTGTCCTGATCTTGATTCTCCATTATTTGGACTTGACTTACCAGGCTACATTTCTGCTCTCCTGCCCTAGTGTACTTGACCCGTCCCGTGTACCAGTTCCTAGCTTATTACTGACTTTTCTCCGTGCTCCTGACCATTGCCTGTCTCCACTATGCCTTGGTTTCTGTGTTTCATGTAGCCTGTGTCTTATGTGTTTTGTATTTTTAGTATATTATTCCTCGCCTAGTCTGTAGCCTTTTTTTTGTCTAGTCTTGTTACTTTAAACTTCTACCTTTACATTAGCCCGGCCACTCTAAGGTCTGGTAACACGCTTTCTCCTATCCTTCTCTCTTTGCCTTTGTTAGGTTGCAGCCTCTCACCTTGCTGAGGATCCTCTAGCCAACCCGGATATCCTGGTGGGAATGTGCAGTGCCATTGGTCTACTTCATGGTTTTACAGCACTAATACCTAGAACTTGTTTGAACTCTCACCTAGCCAATAAAACAATTAACCGTCTACATAGGTAGAGGGAACAACAAAACAAATGGCAACTCCACGCTTACGTAAGACCTTGGAGTATACCTTTTGTTAACTTTGTTATAGTTTTTGTTTTTAACTTATGCTTTTGCTGTGACTTCTATGATAGGTAATGCTATAGTACACTCCTGCTGCCCTCTGCTGTTGGTGCTGATTGGTCAGGAACGGCCTCCTTTACATAGCCAATGTCTTCTGTATATATATTTGCTATTTTTGTACTTCTTGTATTTATTTCACCCTTTCCCCTCCCACCATGATGATGAATGCTCTGAAGGTGTTAGTTTCTTCTTTTTATGCGAGGGACCTTCACTAAGAAGAGTTTCCTTGGGACACTCTTTGCGATTAGCTCATCTTCTAAAGCGGACACATGATCCTCAAAATTTTATCACTGAAGGTTAAGAGTCTCGACTCTCCTAAGAAAAAGCATCTAACCCTGACTTAAACAAACACGCCACATTCCTTACACACACAGCATGCCCTATATATATACACACACACTGCATTCTTGCTACACACACACTGCTTCCACATACTGCATTCATTATACAGACGGCGCATTCACTATATACACACACACTGGATTCTTTAAACACACACTGCATCCACTCTACAAACACTACATCACCTATGCTCACACTTATACAGGATTCCCTGTACACATACACTACATTCTCTAAAACACACAATACATCCCCTTAAAACACACACTACATCTCCTACCATAGCTTTAAGTGCCTTTGAGATGGTGCAATGGAGGCAGGCCCTGTGTGCAGGCTTAAGAATGGGCGTTGAGGTTAAACTCAGGGTGGGCCTCAGGGACCCAGACCCTAACCTGTGTAAAGTGTCCTAACATTTCTGATGACAGCCATGTATCTATGTCAGCAATTTTAGGCCAGTTTCCTTAATCAACTCATGGCATAGTGATTGAGTCCCCTGCTGATTGAATTGCTGATGCCAATCCATCTCATTCAAGTAGCTTTCACCCGAGACTGATAACTTTATGAAAATACTAAAAGAATCGTTCAAAGTGTTTGAGTTGCGATATGTTGACCTTATCTGACCATCTGTCACAGTTACCCCTTTAAATTGCTTAACTTTTTTAGTACCCTCTTAGGTTATAAAATCAATTTTGATAAATCTACTGCCTTGCCTATGAATCTATCTGTTGCCAACACGGGACTGGTTGGGTCTACGTTTTGGATTCATAAAGCCCTCAGTTAAGTATTTGAGAATTCAGATTACAGAGGACCCCAAGAACCCTTTTATGGCCAATTACTCCCCACTATTTTATACCCTCAAAAGTTAGACGTCTGTGGTGAGAAGTCAATCTTATGGTTATGCAGGTTATATTGTATGAAAATGAATGTCCTCCTAAGATTGCTATTTTTCTGCCAAGCTCTCTCTGTTCTGTTTATGAAACATGATATAGAAGGCATGCACAGAGCAATCGACACATTGATATGGAACATCAAAATACATAGGATAGTGAGACAAATATGCTATAGGCTTTAAATGGGGAAGGTTTAGGACTACCCTAACTTTTAGGGTATTATTATGCCACTCAATTTGTGCTGTTGGTGATATGGCACTCCCTTCCAAGGAAGAGGAGGTGGATGGATCTCGAGTTTAACTTGTTAAGTTCCGGCTTACCTATGTTTTAAATGTGGTTGAATAGGTCTCAAAGGTCCCTTCTTCACACCTCATGGCCTGCTATCCTGACCTCTTTATCATTACAGTATCAAGTTAGGTAAGAGTTTAGCTTGGCCTTTAGTTCCACTTTACTCATACTGGCCTTGAGAATAGGGATTTTCTCTGGCATTTACCGAATAGACTTTAGAAATCTGTAAGAGATATACAGAATAGGGGAGAGCTTTTTTTATCCGTAGGAAGGGCAATGATGGACTAACCCTTAGTTTAATAACTAATGCCTGGGCACCTCATCTTTGAGGTAAACAAATTAGCTCTATCTTATTATGCTCCATGAAAACAGCTTGGTGCTCCCATTCTGCAAATGGTCAGTCTAAATATCTGTTTGGTATCGGATTGAATATAGGTGTTACTTAGCTATCGCTTCCAAAGGTATAACCTCTGCACATCCATAAAGCTTTGCAAGTTATTGCAAGAGAGTACTGTAAGCCGTGATCCGACATGTGTTTTGCCAGGCAGGCTCTTCAGGAGGACTTGAAGATCAGGTGCCCACGAAGGCACAGTATAGACTAGTGCTACGTAAGCATGATTAAAAAGCTATTTTATTATTATTTTTCTACCTCTAATTCTCAACCAGACTGCAATTTTTTATTGGGTACATAAGAAAGACACTTTAGTAGAAAACATAATATCTTCCCTTTTGGGTGTAGTCCCACTAGTTACAACCCTCAGCTGATAAGTTGATACAATCACCTCACCCAATCTGATTCTCAGGGACTGCATTTGCAGATACTCTGTTACTTTTAAGAGATTTCACTATTTGACTATAAGTGTTGAAAGGATACCCAATACTAGAAGTATCCTTATGTAAAACTGGCCAAACTGCATACACATATTGTATTATCTGGTTCCATATACCTATGAATCTATTTTCTTATTCTTTTTTCATTTTGATTATATATTTTTGTATACGTTTTTAATAGAATTTTGATTAAATGTTATGTTTTAGCAATCAAATTAAAGTGTATGTTTCAACCTCATAAGAAACCTATTTGGATAGGGCATTTTGTTCTTATTTCTCTAAATCTGTAAGAGGTATACAATGATAAAACCAGAAATGAGAACTCTGAAAACGGAAAAAAGCTCAGACAAACATCAATAGCCTGCCCTTCGGTTTTTATCTGCTCAGGTGTCATAATAGTTTTGCTCACTTGTACCATTACAGAGAGAACCTATACCACTTACTTATCAGACTGATCCGACCCACAAGGGCAGTCCAGTTCTGAAATGCTGGCAAGTTCCTACTGCACAAGAGATACAGCAACCACTGATGATCATTTCTGCCTTTTTTGAGCCTCGTCAGTGAGGTGTAACTGATACCCCTCTAGGCATGGGTTTCAAATATGGATTAATGTCTGGATTTAACTTAGGGAGAGCCTAAGTTACTGCATTGCAACAAAAATAAAAAGAGAAGGCCGAAACAATCATCCAGGGTTGCTTAATCCCTCATGCAGAGGGAACTTGAATTTTGAATCTGGACTGCCTTCATGGGTGCCAGAGCACTTTAGGTTCTCCCAATCGGCGGAGGAGGAGCCAGATCCAGCACCAAGGAGCATTGTCTTTGGATTCAGGTAAATTAAATGTTTTTTTAACCCTTTACATTACATGAGGAGAGGGTTGGAGCGAGCGGGAAAGGAGAGGGTTCCTTTACTATTAGGAATACAGCTTTTTATTCCTAACACAATAGTGTTTTGTTAAATCCACATAACAAGCCACATCAATATGGGTCCATCCTATACTATGTTTGTATTGTAGTCCCCCTATCTCTCTCACTGACTCACTGCTCTGCACCTCCACTTGTGCTCTAGTTTTTGCAAATCAAAACACATGCTAGGAATAATTATTTTATTTAGTTACATAGCTGAAAAAAGACTTGCAGCCATCAAGTTCAGCCTTCCTCACATATGTTTTTGCTGTTGATCCAAAGAAGTAAAAAAACCCAGTCTGATGCGCTTCCAATTTTGCAACAAACTAGGGGAAAAAATCCTTCTTGACCCCAAAATGACAGTCAGATATCTCCTTGGACCAAGCAGCTATTACCCCACTAATGAGAAATGATATCCCTGTATGTTGTGTTTTTGCGAGTATTTCTCCAATTGATGTTTAAACTCTGATAAAACCACCTCCAGGCAGAGAATTCCACATCCTTATAGTTCTTACTGTAAAAAACAACAACTTTTCTTTGCCTTAGATTAAATCTCCTCTCTTCCAGCCCAAATGCATGACCTTGTGTCCTATGTTTAGCCCTGTTTATGAATAGATTTCCATGGTTTGTACTGGCCGCAAATATATTTGTATAATGTTGTCATATCCCTTCTAAGGTGCAGTTTTTCCAAACTAAAGAGATTTAAAATGTTTAACCTTTCTTCATGACTAAAATGCTCCATCTCTTTTTTAAATTTTGTAGCTCATCTCTGCACTTTTTCTAGTGCCATGATATCCTTCTTTAGAACAAGTGCCTAAAATTGCACTGCATATTCAAGGTGTGGTCTTTTATAAAGAGGCAAAATTATATTTTCATCCTGAGAACACCCTAATCTATACTTCTACTTACTTCTTCGTAGAATGCAATTAGATTAGTTTGATATGACTTATGTTTCCTAAAAGCATGTTGATTATTGCTAATAACAAAGTTCTTCCCACCAAATTCCTGAATATTTTCCCAGTCACAGAAGTAAAGCTCACAGATCTATAATTTCCAGGCAAGGATTTTAAACCCTTTTAAAATATAGGAACGACAACTGCTTTCCTCCAATCCTCTGGTACAATACCTGAAACAAAATAATCTTGAAAGATTAAATACAGAGGTTCACTTGTTCCACACTTAGCTCCTTAAGTACTTGTGGATGAATACCTTCAGGCCCGGAGCTTTATTTATACTAATTTTCTTTAAGTGCTGTAGCACATTGTCTCAAGTTATCAAATCACAAGTTATCTGCAAGTTTTTTTGCAGCAATCATTTGCATGTCTCTTGCCATGGGATCCTCATTAATATATACTGAAGAAAAATAGTTGTTTAAAATTTCTGCATTTTCCTGATCTTCATTTACTAACAGACCCATCTATTTTTTTTTTTTTTTTTTTTTTTAAATTTAAATGTGGCATTGTTACTAGACTTACTAATTTTTGGAAGAATTGCAATCCAACTGAATTTGGGTTGATCTATGATTGTCCAATTGGCAATACTGCCAAAATCCAAGTCCTAATCCAGAAGTAACTGAAACAGCCAAAGGCTGTTTGCTTTGGGATTCTGGGTTAAGTATTTGCCCGCTGGAAGCACTAGCACTATGACCCCCTCATTAGTAAAAGGGAGGATTTATAGCCCCTATTTATCCACTATCCATGCCACAAGTGGGGGCATCTTTGCTAATAGCAGTCGCTAGTAATGTACACCCCCACCCCTACACCTGTGGGCATCGGGTGGAGATTTCAATATAAAGAACAGTTGGGCTACCAGTTAAATATAAAATGCAGTGGGCATAGTGTCCTTACCTCTGGCCCCCCAAGGGCCAAAGGGTTGGGGCTAGAACTAAACAGGGAATAAGAATCCCTCTGCCCCCACCTGTGGTCTATGAGTGGGCACTCTAATTAACAAAATGGAGGGACCTAATGTCCCTTCTAGCTGCCACCCATGGGCAGCGTGTAGTGGATCTAATACTAATTACACCCCCTCCCCCGATCCTCCCCCCCCCCCCCCCCCCCCCATTTTGGGGCATTTGGGGGCTCTACATAAAGATAAAAGCCATTTGGAAGAACTACTTTTTTTTGTAATTCTGAGAAAAATTGCAATGCAGTAGACATATCAGCGCAAAGTAGGTGTGTATGTTTTTTTTTTTTGTTCTGACGAACAAGCAGTGATACAATAATTTAGTCATATGCATGGCAGTGACAGTACAATATCGTAGTATGTATTACAGAAAGCAAATTTGGGTAGTTAGTACAGGCATTATACATACATTGTGCACCTTGTTTGCATTGTCGTCAGAGTTTTTCTTTTATGTTGGCAAGCAAATGCAACTATATACAATGGCAGTGTTATTGAGGAGTAGGCTTTGTAGGCAGAGTGTCGCAATTATCCAATTTGGCTCTGATGGGCGTGCTATGCTGTGGTAGTACAGGCTTATGCAAATCTTTGTTCTTGCAATGTCGATACATGGGTTACAGAAAGTAAACTTGGGTGGTTAGTGCAGGCATTATATATACATTGTGTGTTTTGTCTACATTGCCATCAGGATTTTTCTGTTGAGTGTGCATGCAGGTAGAGCAATATACGATGGTAGTGTTATTGGGGGGTAGGTGTTGTAGGTTGATCGCTTTAAAGAGATTCTCCTTTAGTGACAGTGCTGGTATGTTTACTGTACTCATTGGTGGCATCTACCCTTCACTAGACTTGCGCCAATATACACTTGTTCCCTCAAGTTATCTGCAAATCTTAGTTGTGTTCAAGCCTTTCACTCCTCCTGCCGGATTACAAATCTAGTGTGCTTGCAGAGTAACTAGAGTGGATAGATAAGTACAAAGAAAAGATAGAGAGTAAGAGACAAGTAGAGTTGATTAAGTAGTAAGATGAAGTGATCTCCTGGGGGCCAAGAGACAGGGGTCGTCGGTCTCAGCAGACTACGCCTCGTGTTCTGGTTTTGACCAGATACCCGTCCGGTAGTGGTGCCGCTTCCACCCGTCCGGGTTCCGGTATGTCAATGGCCGTTGCGTGAATCCCAGTTATCGCCACTGATATATACCTTGTGGATGCCGCCCCGCCCCCCGGGCCGTGGTTCTATGTGTCATACTGCTCCCACAGATCCCACGCTTTATGGAAAGTGGTCAACGTGTTCCGCACTTGGGCAGTGAGTTTATCCATCAAATAATTGTTTCGCAGCTTTGCCCTGACCATAGGTATCTGCGGGCGATCCGGGTGTGACCATTGTTGTGCTAAGGCCCTGCGGGCCGCTAAATAGATCATGTTGAGAAGTATTTGTTCGTGCCTGGGGAGGTCCTTTGTGGGTCTGGATAAGGGGCATGCGCAGGGGTCTAGTGCCATCCGTTTTTGTAAGATTTGTGAGCTGAATTCTACTATGCTGCGCCAGTACGCCGAAACCGTCGGGCACTCCCACCACATGTGTATATATGTGCCTCTCCCCCCGCATAAATGCCAGCAATCGTCTGTAGGGCTCAATCTCATGTGTTTTTGTTTTACTGGAGTCGTGTACCATCGAAATAGCGTTTTATAAGATTGTTCCTGGAGTGTTACGCATATTGTGGTTTTGGTGCATGCTTCCCATATGTCCTGCCACTCCGTTCCCTCCAGTACCTCCCCCAGGTCGCTTCCCACTGGTCAGTGTATCGTGCGCCCTCTTGGTCTGGAATCATGTTGAGGTGATTGTACAGTAGTGTAATAAGCTTAGACTGTGTAGTCTCAGTATAGCACAGTTTTTCGAAAAAGGTCAGTGGTGTCAGGGCTGCCTTCTTTACTTCGGGTCTCTGCGCAAAGTCTCGGATTTGTAGGTACCTGAAGTAGTCTCTTGTTCGTAGGGTGGCTTTGGTGCTTAAGTGCGCGTATGTGACTATGTCTTGGTTCACAAATAAGTGAACGTATCTTTGTAGCCCTGTGGATAGACTTTATAGTCCCGGGCCCTCATTCCCGGTGGGAACGCCCTATTCCTAAAGACAGGCGCCATGGGGGACAAGGGGGAGCTTAGGGAGTGTTATAGGTGCCTATATGAAAAACTGTGGGAGGTCCTGTCCTGTCATCAGCGACTCCATGTCAACCCAGCTTCTCTTATCTGGTGGTGTGTGCCATTGTATGACCTGGGCTAGCTGTGCCGCTAAGTAATAGTTATATACATTAGGTAGTCCCAGTCCCCCTTTGGGTTTTGGTCTATACATGAGGGTGCGTGCTATTCTCAGGCGTTTATTATGCCAGATGAAGGAATCGATCGCCCGCTGTATGCCTGTCAGGTGCCCCCGGGAGATTCGCACCGGGAGTGCCTGAAAGAGGAACAAAAGCCTCGGCAGCACATTCATTTTTATAGAATTTATGCGCCCTAGCCAAGATATAGGCCTGTCTGTCCACTGATCTAGTTCCGTGATGAGGGTCTGGAGCAGGGGTTTGTAGTTGCGGGCATAAAGAGATGATGTGTTTGCTGTTAAGCGGACCCCTTAGTACAGAAATTCTTCTGTGTTTATCTTTAAGCGATGTTGTCTGCGTATGTGCGCTATGTCTGGGGGTTCTAAGTGGAAGGGCATTGCTACTGATTTGGAGTAGTTTATTTTGCAACGTGCTATATTCCCGATCCGTTCTAGTAGTATTGTTAAGTGGTGAAGTCCATTGGGTCACTGAGTGTCAACATGAAATCATCAGCATACGCTGAGACTGTGAATGGTGTGCCGCTGATCTCTATTCCCTTGATGTGTGGGTGCTGCCTGATACCTTGTAAAAGCGGATCTAAAGTTAGGGCGAATAGCAAAGGGGATAATGGGCATCCCTGTCTGGTGCCGTTACCCAGGGTGAACGGCGTTCTATGTGCCCCCGTTATAAGTATTTGTGCCCTCATGTCTGTATATAGTGCTTGTATTGCTGTCACAAAGGGCTCTGGGAACCCCTGGAAATGGAGCAGCTTGAATAGGTAAGGCCACAGCACCCTGTCAAACGCCTTCTCCGCATCCAGTGAGAGTGCTAGAGAAGGCGCTTTGGACTCCACCATGTACCACATTATGTCTACCCCCCGTCTGGTGTTCTCGTATAATTGACGTCCGGGCATAAAGCCCACCTGGTCAGGGTGGATCAGGTGCGGGAGGAGGGGGGTGAGTCTGGATGCTAATATTTTAGCAAATATCTTGAGGTCGGTATTGATGAGTGATATTGGTCTGTAACTAGAGGCTAGTGTGTCGTCTTTATCTGGTTTTGGTAGTAGTACTACGTTTGCTGTCGCCATGTCTCTGTCAGGTACCCCACCCTGCATAAAGTGGTTACTAAGGGCCGTGAGGGGAGGGGCCAATATATCTCTAAATTGTTTGTATTAGCTAATATTGTATCCGTCTGGTCCTGGTGCCTTGTTACCTTTAAGGGATGCTATGGCCGATTCTACCTCAATCTGAGGGATCGGGTCTCGTAGTGATTCTGCTTCGGCACCACTCACTTTGTATGTCATCCATATAGGTTGTGTTATTGGCTTGGAAGTGAGAGGAGTGATTGTAAAGGTCTGAGAAGTATGAGGTGAATACTTCATTAATAGTATCAGGTGTCTCGACTATTGTATTTGCTGCTGTGGGTATTTTCGTTATGGTTTTGCCTTGTGGTCTCGGACGGAGCACTCTGGCTAAGAGCGTATCAGTTTTGTTCGCTTTCTCATAAAATAGTCTTTTTGACCATTGTAGGGAGCGCGACACTGCCTCCAGGGATATGTCCCTGATAGAATGTCTGAGGGCATTAATTTCCCTGAGTTTGGAGTCGGTCGGGTTGGTTTTGTGTTGTTGCTCTGTCTTACGTAGGGCTGACTGTAATTTGAGTAGCAGTTTTGTTTTAGCTCGCTTTTTATGAGTTGCTATTTTTATAAAATGTCTGCGCATGACCGCTTTATGTGCTGCCCAAACCGTGGTGGGGTTAGCTTTGGGTGTCACGTTAAGCTCAAAGTATTCTGTGATAGCCTGTCGGGTTGTTGTGTTTTGTCGTCCCTTAGAAGACTAGTATTTAGTTTCCAGGACCAGTTGGACTGATATTGTAGGTTGCCCAGGGTGAGCGTTATGTCAGCGTGATCTGATCATGTGATGCTGCAAATGTCTGTGTAGGGCCTTATCCATCCCCGCCCCATTAAGGAAGATGTTATCTATTCTGGAGTATGTGTTATGTTGTGCTGAATAAAATGTGTAGTCGGAGGTAGTCTGGTGCTGCAGCCGCCATGCATCCAGTAGGCCTGTGCATGTCAAAAATATGTGTAACAGCTTGTCTTGTCCCCCTCTGCCCTGTGATCTCACAGTGCCTGGTTTCGAGCTCCTGTCAGCTGCAGGACTTGGCACTGCGTTGAAGTCGCCCCCGACAAGAAGGACCCCCCCCCCAGCTCCAGCCACCAATATCTCCAAGCCCGCCCAGAACTGTTGGTCCGGTTCGTTGGGTGCATAAACATTAATGATATGCACCTTTGTAGTATATAGGGTGCCCCCTATGTTAATGAATCTCCCCTCCGGGTCAGCTTGGATGGTAGTTATTTGTAGTGGGCAATTTTTATGGATGAAGATTGCCACCCCTGCTCGTTTGCGTAGTGTGCGTGCCTCGTGTGCTGTCGTGTAGGTTCTGTCAGTCAGTCTGGTGGGTGCCGACCTGGGGAGGTGTGTCTCCTGTATCAGTGCAATATCTATTTTCTTGGTCTTTATGTCCCTCGTTAGTAATCTTCGTTTGTTTGGGGAGTTTAGTCCCTTGACGTTAAGTGATAGTACCTTAAAAGCCATGAGGAGATGCATGCAGTTGTGTTGGTGTTACGGGTTCTCTGGTCATCTGGAGACCGTTGTTCGCACTGTATGTGGGGTCTACTCCCGGCGACGCGGGCGGCATCCAGGCAGAAAAACGGGATTGGAGATCAGTACTCGTCATAGTAGAGAATAAGAGAGAAAGAAGTTGAGCACCAAGAAATATTAACCATATATATAAAAATAAACATGAAAAATATACATAAGGCAACAATCTGGTCTTAACCTGTGCCAGATTAAGGTGGGGGTGTTCACCCCTCCCGAGTGGTGTGAGAATGTTCATCTCTCGGGGTTGGTGATTTCCCTGCGCCTTTCCACTATGATGTTATACGCAACCAGCATCAATATATAGCTCACATTCTGGGCTGTCTCAGTTGGACAATAGTGATCTTGCGTCTATCCCTATTTGGTCCTGTAACGGACCGTTTCAGCAGACAAGGGGTTAAAATCCGTTTAGGCGATATTCCCCTTTCAGATATAAAGGCAGCTTCAGTAAAACACCAAACTCCCGAACTGGATACAAGGGAATGCACCAAACTCCCGAACTGCATACAAGGGAATAAGGTAGCACTCCAAACTCCCGAACCGGAACCTCACAAATAGCTGCTACCAGACGAACAGGAAAAGCTCCCAAGCAGCTTACACTCCTGGCAATCAGTCTCTAGCAGCATACAGTAAATCCTCCCAAAGACGAGACAGAGCTCAGTGTTGGGGGTCAGGCAGTGGTCTGGTTTATTATGGGCTACCCGCCCAGTATTTATGCAGGTCTCCCACTTGGTGGACACTCCCCTAGGGGACCAAATGGGAGACTGTAACAAAAGACAGACAGGTATCAATTTAGGACATACAGTCACAATACTTTCCCACAATGCATCCTGGCTTCCTCCCTTCTTCCCTGTAGATAATTGAGAAGTAATTCAATTATCTCCCAGGACAAAGGCAAATAGCCATTATACACGTGGGGACACAAAGACGGTAAAACACCATAAAATACAAAAAGTTACATTTTATACACTAAACACAGACATGTCACATATCCCCAGATAGCTGGGATCTGAGCGCACAAAACTACCGAATAGCGCTCAGATCTTATTCACACAGTTGAATTGCCATGGAGCCAAAGTCTTTAACTACACGAATGGGCTCCATGGCATAGCTATCTGGGTTAACACATTCACATAACATAAAATACAGAATGGACATGTATTCGTTAGATCTGTACGAATAAGAACCAGGCGGCGGACGGCTCAGCGGTGTTCGTGCAAATAAGTGTCCGTTTTTAGTTCTATAGTTTAAGCACCGAACACCGCTGGCCGTACGGGACTTTTAAAATGGCCACCGCCACGTGTTCGGTAAACGAACAAAGACCACCCTGCATTCGTCAATTAAGCTGTGGTTAACCGCAGCTTCAGGGCGGTCAATTGGCGGCAAACTCCAGCTCCCGAGTGGTCGCGCCTTCGACAGTTTGTTCGGTAGATAAAATCTACCAAACACCCTGGCAGAAAGGCACGAAATAGCCTTTCTGCAGGGAAAAATAAAGCCTTTTAAAGTCTGGTCCATAGTCCAAAGGCTGCAGGCGGGCAACCAGGCTTCTCCAATGCAATGTGGCGAGATTGCTCTCGTCACAGGTCCGCTCTCTATTTGCGCCCTTTGTGCTTCCCTTCAGTGCCCTCCCCAGGTTTTTGCCACGTTGTGCTTTGTGTTTTGTTTTGTTTTCGTTTTTTTTAAATAAACATGAAGATGATATAACATGGACACAGCTCAGGTTGAGAAGAAAGGTATAGCATATTTTAAAAAGGCTGTGTGCATAAGATAATGAGTATAAAATGATAGGGTAAAACGAAAATTAACACAGTGCTCGGCCTAAAACCAAGATGAGTCAAGTTAAGCTAATGTACTGCATGGCTAGGAAACAAGAGTGTATATGCCTGGTACTAGGTTGTCAATTGCCACATTAAAGTAGAGTTGTTGTAACTCCCCACCCCGTATAGAGTTAGTCAAGGATGCTTGTGAGTGTGCCACTCAATGGTCTCAAAGGAGGCTAACTAGCCATAATTAAAACAAGGTGGGCATATAAAATAAGTAACTTTTACATTTTCATCAGAGAAGCTTTGATGGTGGCTACGCTATAAACAATCATGGTAAATGTGGCTGAAGCGTATACTCCTAGGAGGCCAGCCGACTTATTTAGAAAATCCAATATAGTATATCTGGGACAGATAGTCAAATACACACCTAGGCCCACTACTATGGTACAGTTCTGATCGCATTATATGGTACAGTTGTGATCGCATTACATTACATTAGGCTAAGTCTGGGCATAGAGTTGTGCAGTTCATGCCTTGTCTTGGCATTAGCAGGGACTCCATCAGCCGATGTTTAGTGCTGGTCCAAGGCATTCATACTTGTGCGCTGCAACACTTGAGGTCGGTGGCGAATCCGCCGCTAAGCCATCAAAGGGTGTTGGTTGTGAGGGGATTTCTTCCCCGTTTGATCTTGGCCCAGGAACGCTTCTCCGCAGAGATGTGTCGTGAGTTGATGCTGAGCATTGGACAGCCACCCGCCGGTGGAGATCGGGTAAAAGTGTCCTCAGCCGGGAGATCCCCCGGGTCCTGAAGCTTGCAATCAGCCAATCACGAGTGGCTTGTAGTTGTCCTGCTCATGAACATGTGCCAGCGCTGTGCGGTCTCGTGGCCATCTTGAAGGGTAAGCCCGTATGCCTAAGCCCACCTGCTCCAGATCAGCAGGGCAGTAGCCTCCTCAGTGGGGCCTGGGATAACCACTGCTAGTCCAAAAGGGGGGAAACAGGACTATGAAGGCATCAGATAAGTTGCTGATTCGCAGCAGCCAGGGCAGTAAGCGAAGCAGCGGGCATCTCACTACCAGCCCAGGCAGGCCACGTTCTCCTCGAGTCACCTGATATCAGGCACTCCAGCTACATCGGGAAACTTCAGGACCCTGTGCCATAGCCTTCCAGCATAATACAGGCAGAGAAAGGTAAGTATTTATCAGAAAATTGTTAGGTTCTTCGGTAGCCACAGTGATCTGCAGCCTGCTAGCATGGCTGCCAGGCCCCGCCCCCCAGAAGAACTACTTTATATAAGTGTTTCTCTTTGAACATTTATTCTGTTTCACTGGAGTAAAGCAACTCTGTAACCCAAACAAAATTTGAGTATTTCATTACCATTCAACAGTTGTGATTATCATACATCCATCCTCTTTTAGTGAGTTCCTCTATGTGCAAGATTACAGCAATAATCCATAGGTTTAATGTATAAAACTGCAGGAGCTGAAGAAAAAATGTGCACCTGAAAGGAAGAGCTTCAGGTAAATATAACCAATGCTTACCTCTTAGGACGTCACACACTATGTAGGGGGATGTCACCTCCACGGGTCTAAATATGCAAAGACCACTGAAGGTGACGAAGCTGCTATAAATTGTACATTAGCAGCCATCAGCATAAAAAAAAAAATATTGTGTGTTAATTTTTACCTGTTACTCCGTAAATTTCCCGTTAGCATGGGAGTTAAATGCCACAGTAAAAATAACAAATTACTACTTGTATGGGAAACAAATACACATAGTTTTAACTCTTTCAGTTAAATGCCCCATAAGGTCACATTCTTAAACTTTAGTTGTAAAGTTTCCTGTTAAAGTTTGTAACATACAAAGCAGCCATCTGTCACTTGTAAACTACATTGAAATATATACGAATGCTGTGACATTGAAATGTAATGCAAAGCAGCTTTACTTTATTTAAAGGATAATACTTGTTCAAGTTAGAATTAGATACTTTAACAAATACATATTAATGTAGTAAAGTAGGCAAAAAAAAAAAGACCTACTTGACTGAATGAAAGTTCTTCCTTTTTACACATCTCTCTTTTTGCTGTTCGTACAACAATGAGCAATATAAATAACCTTTACTAAATTTTCTTTTAATAGCCACTTACATGAGAACAATATAAAAGCAAACCAGTATGTAAAACTAGTCCCCTACATTGCCATGACAGGTTGTTTTTTTACTTAATATTTCTCTTAAAGGGCTCTATGACAATCTCCTTCAACTTTTGCTTAACCCATAATACTGATGAAAATATTTTTGGTTGTCTTTTTACTTTTCCTCTGTAACCTTTCCAGAAATGACAAACATCATACTGAGGAAGTTATGCCAATAGATAAAATCACAAAAAAGAAAGTATAACTTTTTATTTGGTGTAGGAGTAAAAATAAAATATAAGGAAAAGTAAGATGATCATAGGTGACATGTCCACCAGATTCCCACCAGATGGTACCAATGCCACGCTCCTCTGGAAATGAATTGCCTCCAGGGCAGGTCTTAGGACTTTAGAGAGCTCCTTCCTGGCCACACCCGCGCAACTATTGCCTCTCACCATTAAACCCCAACAAGATTACAAAGTAGATTAGACAGCTTAATGCCCAGCAACCAGAATGGCTGTGTGAGAGCTGCACAGTCACAGCCGCAGAACCTCCAAACAAGGCCAGGTTTACTTTTAATGGGTTACTCCAACCGAAAACGCTGTTTTAATAAATCACCCCATTAAAAGAAATAAATTAATTAATAAAGCAAATTTCATGACACACTTGCACTGTGTTTGCTGATAAGCTGATAAAGAATGTTGTGCATGTTTGAGAAGGCTGCCTGTGATGTTTTATTTGTTTGGAGGCTACGTGTATGCTTGCATGTGTGTAGAGAGGGGTTGTTTGTGGCGTAATATGTGAAGGGAGGGACTGTAGCGTGCATGTCTAAGGTCTGTAGAGATTGTGTGTGTCTAGGGACTGTAGACTGTGTACGTGTGTGTACAGGAAAGGTGTAGTATGTGTTTCTAGGGCCTGCTGTATGTGTGTATAAGTGTATAGGTGTTACATTGTGTATGTATTAGAAGCTGTAGTGTGAGTTGGTTTTTAGGGGCTGTAGTGTGTACTTGTGTGTGTGTGTGTGTGTAGGGGCTGTAATGTTTGTGTACAGGGGTACAGTGTACATGTGTGTATGTATCAGGGGTATGGTGTGTGCGTATGTATCTGGATGTCCTTCTGAAAATGTCATTGCTATTGAAGCCTTGCTTTTTTAATATTGTAGGGAGAATGCAGAACTCTAAAACTTTCTACTTTGCATATATTTGAATATTCTTATTGTTCTATACATTTTGATGTCTCTGTGTTCCTGAATTAACAATCTAGTTACTAGTAGATATTTTATTATATTCTGATATTGGATATAAGTTTCCCTATGTTTTTATATTCATTGAATTATGTCATGTTACTAGAGCTATGTGCAAATGTAGGTCTTGTGGTGAATAAACTCAGTGGGGTATGCTTGCCGTCCTGAACATTAGTGACATTAGTGTTGTCTCTGTTATTTAGGAGGCATGGTGACAGAGTCTTTAGATCTCTGTGCTGACTTAGAGCTTAATCAGTTGGTCCTGTGAGCCAAAAGCATCTTTGTAAAGATGGGGTCTGGAGCACTTAGAGGAATTGATTCCTGTCTGGAAGAAGGAGCAATCAGAATGGTTGATATCTGGATTTTTAGGGTGTAAAACCCTTACCCTGAAGAATAGTGGTTGTGTTCTTTGGTGGCACCGCAGAAGGGACGGACAACACAGGAGGAAAGGACTGACTCTCAAGCTGAGGTCTAGTTTATTCTGTTCCCATTACAAGGTATATGGAGATATACTGTGTGTGGAGGTTTTGTAGCAGTCAGCCAAACAAACATGCTTGTGCTTGGAATTAATGTGTAAAGTGTTTTTTTTATGCGATTTTTTTCAAGTTGGAAGAAAGAGGTTAGGTCTGTTTTAATTTTCTTATTAAAGGATCACTGTAGGGTCAGGAACACAAAAATGTATTCCTGACCCTATAGTGTTAAACCCACCATCTAGCCCCCCTGAGCCCCTCATGCCTCCATAAATCTAAAACAAGCAGTCTGCTGACATCATCAGAAGTGGTAGCCTGATCCAATCACAATGCTTCCCCATAGGATTGGCTGAGACTGACAAAGAGGCAATCAGGGGCAGAGCCAGCATGATTCAAACACAGCCCTGGCCAATCAGCATCTCCCCATAGAGATGAATGGAATCAATGAATCTCTATGAGGAAAGTTCAGTGTCTGCATGCAGAGGGAGGAGATACTGAATGTTTAGATGCATTTTAGGCACCATGACCCAGGAAGGATCTCTAACAGCCATCTAAGGAGTGGCCAGTGGAGTTATCACTAGGCTGTAATGTAAACACTGCATTTTCTCTGAAAAGACCGTGTTTACAGCAAAAAACCTGAAGGTAATGATTCTACACACCAAAACAAATTCAATAAGCTGTAGTTTTTCTGGTGACTATAGTGTCACTTTAATTATCAAGTGTATTTGGTCTCCACAGAGAAATTTGGTTACTTTGGCTAGTTTATAGCAGAAAGCTTTCAGGTCTTGGTGGAGGAGGTGACCCCACACGTGATGTCAAACCGTCAGCAAAGTTTTGACTATTCACAATAGGGGGTGCCAGGTCATTCCAGTAACCATAACTACTACAGTGCACTGTTCCTTCAAGCATGTGATACTGTTCAACACTGAAACATAATTGAAAGCAGTAAGTCAAACAAAAATGCTTGTGCTTGGATTGAATGCGTAGACTAGAGTAGGTTTGTATGGAAAATTCCCAAGTTGGATAAAAGAGGTACACCTCAAGGTATTGTGCTGTGCTCACTTCCACTTTGTTTATAAATTATCAAGTATAGGTCAACTAGGTAGGTAAGTAATACATAATCTCTTTACAGAGAAGTTTAGTTACATTAGGAGGAATGTGCAGGTAAGAATCAATGTAAATAACTGCAATGTTATGGATTTTATTTATGGTTTATGGATATTGTTAAACAAAAAGGACTAATTATAGACAACACATCACACAACAATGTGCAAAGACAATTAGCAGCTGCAAAGACCGGTGAGGTCAGAGACAGGTATTAATTCACATGATGAATAGAAAAATGTATCTAAATGGTCATGGTAAGGTCTTTAATATGGAGTGCTATTTTGTGCTATTTTTGTGCTATTTTGTAAAGGACATTATATATCTGGATAAAATGCATTTAGAGAGTTACGTATGAAAAAAAGAAATCAAAGATTTAAATTATGAAAATAGCTAGAAAAGCTGACTGTACAAAAGTTTATTGAATGAGATATACAGTGATGAGATCAAAATAGAGCTTTTTGGTCACAACCATAGACGCTATGTTTGGAGAGGTGTCAACAAGTCCTACAGTGAAAAGAATACCATCCCCACTGTGAAGCATGGTGTCTCACTGATGTTTTTTGGGGGGGTGGGGGTGAACTCTAAAGGCACAGGGAATCTTGTGAAAATTGATGGCAAAATGAATGCAGCATGTTATCAGAAAATACTGGTAGACAGTTTGCATTCTTCTGCACAAAGGTTGTGCATGGGACGCTCTTGGACGTTCCAACATGGCAATGACCGTAAGCACAATTTGACCCTCCAGTGGTTACAGCAAAAAAAGGTGAAGGTTCTGGAGTCGCCATCACAGTCTCCTGACCTTAATATCATCGAGCCACTCTGGAGAGATCTCAAACGTGCAGTTCATGCAACACGACCAAAGACTTTGCATGACCTGAAGGCATTTTGCCAAGATAAATGGGCAGCTATACTACCTGCAAGAATTAGGACAACTATTACAAAAGTCGGACACTTTGTCCAACTCTATCAGTCATGCCCTTATGTCCGCCCAAAGGACCTCTACCCAAATCTCTCCTAATCCCCCGGAGAATAAGCTGGTGACTGCCAGAAGCCAAAAAATCCTGTAATTTAGACGAGGACACCTTCAAAATTGTACAATTGGACAGGGAACGTCCTGTCAAAGATGATGTGGTCACACCACAACTAAGAGCCACCCACCAGGCAAAGTCGGTGAGGAGTTGGAAAAGGGCAAAAGCCTTGATAAAATCATCCAAATCAGAGTCGGAATAGGAGGAGGCATTGAGCGATTCCAACTATCAGGACTCTTACAACTCAGGTACATTTTTTCCTGACCATGGGCCTTTTTCCATGTCTGGGAATGACCTTAAGGACGATGTGGATGGCTTGATCCTCCTTGATCCTCAGGGCGAATCACTTTTTGATCTGGATACCTTGCAACATCCGAGATCTTCAGAGTGGTTCCCACTGGACCATGTGGCGAAGTATACCGCCGCGCAAATTAGGAAACCGCTTGATAAAGTGGCACGGAACAAACTGCAGGCAGAATGCCCACAGCCCACGAATCCAGACTTGGCATGTGTCACACCAGATGTGGACCCTAAGATCGCCCAATTTTTGGGCAAGTCTATTTCTCCCTTCAGAACTGCCAAGACAAAGTACTGGATGTCCTTGGACCCAGTTCAAAAATATTTGACACAGTCGAAACTGCCTTGGCGGTTGGTTCTCCCGCGGACTTGCTGGCCATCAGGGGTTGGATCCAGCGAACCGTATGTTTGATCGGTAATTCCAATACGGCTTTAGTCACCGAGAGACAGAAGGCAATTTTTAGCAAGATTGAACCCAAATTAGTTAACTTGGCTATATCTGAGCCTGGACCCCAGGTAAAAGGTCTCCTTTTTGGGGACAATTTCGTAAAGGAATTGGGCACCTATGTGGGGACATTTACCGCACTTGATAAGGCGCAAGTCAATATGAAAAAGGTATTCTCCCCAAGAGTTTTTGGCGGGGCCGGCAGATACCGGGGTCGTCTGTCCGACGTTTATCCCAGGGCTCGTACCGGGTTTCTCAAGGCTCCTTTCACTCACAATACCAAGCTCCTGAACCCAAGTCTACCTCACCGTTCTTCCCAGTTCGAGGAAGGCCTTGGCAGTCCTGTGGAGCCAGAGGTTCTTCATATGGCCGACATCTTTATGGTAACTCCACTTCCGTCCTCCCTTTCTTCAATAATGATTGTGGGGGCAGATTACGCCATTTTGTCAATGCCCGGCACGTTAACTTCAGATTTTTGAGTCCTACAAACTGTCCTGGGTTATGCCATAGATTTTGTACAGTACCCTGTCCAATGGTCTCTCCCCAACCAAATGGTCTTTTCCACACACGACTGGTCCCTAATTGCAGGAGAGATACAGTCTCTGGCTGCCAAAGGCGCAATCTTAGAGACACATCTGCAACTGGCAGTCTTTCTAAGCAAACTATTCCTAGTTATCAAGAAAAGGGGCGGTCCTACCTTCATGCCTGGAATTCATGGAGTAGTTGGTGCATTGAACAACAGGTGGATCCCATATCTGCACCCGTGAGTCATGTGTTGAGGTTCCTTACTTCACTGTTTGACCATGCCCTAGCCTATCGTACAATAAATTTGTACCGATCAGCTATTTCTGCGGGGCACATTCTGTCAGGGGAGCCATGACATCTAAAGATTTCGCCAAGGGATGCAGATTAGAAGATCTCCTACGGGTTGTTGATTGGTCACGTGAATCCATTTTTTGGAAATTTTATTTTCGTCCAGTTTATCATTTTTCTGATGTGGTGGTTTCACAGCTTTGAACTAGCATAATATGAGCCTCCGTGTCCTTTAATAAAATTACCAAATTTCACTAATTTCATGACGTAAAGTCATGATTTTATTAAGGAGGCAGAGGCGAGTATTATCCCACCCGATACAGGTATGTTGGCGCCCTCCCTCATATGCTTCTTTTATTTGCTAATGGAATTATGCACTTATTGAGGGTTCTTGCAAGTTATGATTCTGCTTACTTTGAATTTATTACTCTATTTAATGACGTAGCTGGTGATGCTACATATACCAAAAACATATTTTACCAGTTGTTTCTCTGTTCCTTTCAGCCTCATAATCGGATTTGGCACCATTGTGCATTGGTTCTTTTCATGTTTTAAACGGAGGACCCATCTCCCACGAAGTTCTAGTTCATCTACCCAAGGAGTTGATGTTTCGGTTCCATGTTGACCATAGGTTTCTTGAACTGAGTTTTTCGTCGGCATCAACAAGAAAGAGGAGTGGCTTAGGTCACATGGGGGTTTATGATACAGAGAGCATTCTTATTGGTTTACCTTCATATGTATTGTTATGTGTTAACCCTGTGAGGGTATATGTTTTTTTTCTATAAATATGACAGTATCATTTCTTTGCTGCTGAGGAATAAAGAAAGGGATAAGTAAAATACTCGCCTTGTGTGCTTTATAAAATCATGACTTTACGTCATGAAATTAGTCAAATCTGGTAATTGTTGCACACTTACAGGGAGTGCAGAATTATTAGGCAAATGAGTATTTTGACCACATCATCCTCTTTATGCATGTTGTCTTACTCCAAGCTGTATAGGCTCGAAAGCCTACTACCAATTAAGCATATTAGGTGATGTGCATCTCTGTAATGAGAAGGGGTGTGGTCTAATGACATCAACACCCTATATCAGGTGTGCATAATTATTAGGCAACTTCCTTTCCTTTGGCAAAATGGGTCAAAAGAAGGACTTGACAGGCTCAGAAAAGTCAAAAATAGTGAGATATCTTGCAGAGGGATGCAGCACTCTTAAAATTGCAAAGCTTCTGAAGCGTGATCATCGAACAATCAAGCGTTTCATTCAAAATAGTCAACAGGGTCGCAAGAAGCGTGTGGAGAAACCAAGGCGCAAAATAACTGCCCATGAACTGAGAAAAGTCAAGCGTGCAGCTGCCAAGATGCCACTTGCCACCAGTTTGGCCATATTTCAGAGCTGCAACATCACTGGAGTGCCCAAAAGCACAAGGTGTGCAATACTCAGAGACATGGCCAAGGTAAGAAAGGCTGAAAGACGACCACCACTGAACAAGACACACAAGCTGAAACGTCAAGACTGGGCCAAGAAATATCTCAAGACTGATTTTTCTAAGGTTTTATGGACTGATGAAATGAGAGTGAGTCTTGATGGGCCAGATGGATGGATTGGTAAAGGGCAGAGAGCTCCAGTCCGACTCAGACGCCAGCAAGGTGGAGGTGGAGTACTGGTTTGGGCTGGTATCATCAAAGATGAGCTTGTGGGGCCTTTTCGGGTTGAGGATGGAGTCAAGCTCAACTCCCAGTCCTACTGCCAGTTTCTGGAAGACACCTTCTTCAAGCAGTGGTACAGGAAGAAGTCTGCATCCTTCAAGAAAAACATGATTTTCATGCAGGACAGTGCTCCATCACACGCGTCCAAGTACTCCACAGCGTGGCTGGCAAGAAAGGGTATAAAAGAAGAAAATCTAATGACATGGCCTCCTTGTTCACCTGATCTGAACCCCATTGAGAACCTGTGGTCCATCATCAAATGTGAGATTTACAAGGAGGGAAAACAGTACACCTCTCTGAACAGTGTCTGGGAGGCTGTGGTTGCTGCTGCACGCAATGTTGATGGTGAACAGATCAAAACACTGACAGAATCCATGGATGGCAGGCTTTTGAGTGTCCTTGCAAAGAAAGGTGGCTATATTGGTCACTGATTTGTTTTTGTTTTGTTTTTGAATGTCAGAAATGTATATTTGTGAATGTAGAGATGTTATATTGGTTTCACTGGTAAAAATAAATAATTGAAATGGGTATATATTTGTTTTTTGTTAAGTTGCCTAATAATTATGCACAGTAATAGTCACCTGCACACACAGATATCCCCCTAAAATAGCTATAACTAAAAACAAACTAAAAACTACTTCCAAAAATATTCAGCTTTGATATTAATGAGTTTTTTGGGTTCATTGAGAACATGGTTGTTGTTCAATAATAAAATTAATCCTCAAAAATACAACTTGCCTAATAATTCTGCACTCCCTGTACATGTGCCAAGTCTAACCACAGGTGGTTGAATAGATTATGATGCACTATTGATGTCTATGTATATTTCTAGCATATCATTTTACCCATCAATACTGCTTTCAGACAGTGGTGATTGAACAATAAAAGGTGCTTTGTTGACATTTTTACAATGTAGGTAGTAAAGTTTAACTTTTAAAAATGTCATCTCACTAAAACTATGTATTTGTTTGTTATGTGACCATAGCTGTTGTAATCTGCAGAGATGTTGACATGTTAAACATCCATTTGTTATCTGTTGCAGAATAATGCTGCAGCTTCCTTTTTATTGCAAAATAGTAATCGAATATTTGTTTGTCACTACTGAAAAAAAAGAATTTTAAAATATATATCATTTTTTTTTTACAAATATTTAAGCTTCGTCTAAATCTACATGTACTTTAAATGCTGTCATTGTCTGTGTTTTGCAATCATTTAAATAAATCAATTAATTCAGAAACAAACAAAACAAAGAATTGATTTATTTTTTTCTTAACAAAACCCTACTGGCTGGTTGCAGGATTCTTTTAAACAAAGTTTACCTTGTTATTAGACTCTTTTCATGCATGCTTTATTGCTAGCTCTGTTTCCTAGCAGCCAAATAAAACTAGCCTATTCACCTAACAATGTGAAGGGTAGAAAGATAGAACTGGGTTTGTTTAAACTACTGCTGTCTTCATCCTCAGCCTCATGTCCCCCCCCCCCCCCCCCCCCCCTCTATTGTATTGGTCACAATAGAAACCAAAGAAACCACTGTAGGGGAAAAACAAATCTATACTGAAGGGAGATGCGAAACAGAAAAGGTACAGCACAAATTTCAAACTAAAATCTAAGGCTTAGCCTAAACCTCTGGCAGATGTTTGACATCACTAGCAGGAAATAAATACATCAAAACATGCAGATAAGGGTTGACCATTTTTTAATAATCCCTTATAGGAACACTAAACATCAAGAATACTGCATCTTAATCTAGTCATTTTGGTTCATAGAGTCTGTCCTTTTTCTTGGACAATGTAAAACAATTCTGCTGAGAATCTCCAATGTTTACATTTGAACAAAAACATTGTTTTAGTGGCTGTCAGAAAAGCAACTGGTAGAGTCTTTTTTCCTTTTTTAGTTTTCAAAGCTCTTCACAGTCAACATCATCGCAAACAACATAGAATAGCATTGGATTAGATTAGAGGATTAAGGTGCTTCACACACATGCGCTGTATGTCATCGATGCTTCTTTATCAGAACCATCTGATTGGGCTAGAGTTCATCTGGTTTGATGACCTTATGATGGGCAAATTCGGCTGCAAAGGAAAGACTGTTTAGGCACTGCATTACAGTAATTTTATGGCTTTTTAAAACTTATTTTTTTTTAAAGGGGGCCCAGTAATCTACATTATTATATTATTTTTTTAACATTAGAGTATTCCTTGAATGGATGGAGTAAAGTGCATTAAAATATTATTGTATTATTTGCAATTCATCATGTCAATGCACGAGTTGTGGAATTTTGCCATGCTTTAAGTAACATTATACCATATGTTTTTAAAAAGAAAACTAAATCAAATGCTTTTATGTAAATTGTACAATAATACGTGCTTGTTTGTTTTTTAAAATGAATGATGCTATAATCTGTGTGTAATTCCTTTTGATGAAGACAGACCAAAGATATTCCAAATATTTGCAAGATACTTGTGAGTAAAAAATAAAGAGGGACAATTTGATATATCCGAGCTCTTTTGTGGTGGGTTTTCTTTTGTGTTCATCAGTATTAAGAATTGTTATTCTTTCAAATTCCCCAAAAGTATTTAGGCAAGTGTCAGTACCTTATTATTTATAAAGGATGGTACTGGTGCATTTATTTAAAGAAAAATTAAGCACTTGAGATTATGCTGACAGGTGGAAACGAAGAAGATAAAGAAACAGATGACAAGTTTGGGAGAGTGAGGATATATATATGAAAAGATATCCAGACAGAGATACTGCCACTTGGAGTACTCAAGGGATTATATTCAGATGTTATTGTCTAAAGAGAACACAAATTAAACAGAGTAGAGCTCTGAGGAGTCCAAGTCAGATTAATACATTTAGTGACTCTGGCTGCACAAAGACTTCCCATTGTCGATGTGTCTGAATAGCTATGAATAGTTTGGAACATATGCAGGCTGTCACTGCAGGTGCCCACATCTGTTCAACTCAGGCAGATGCTCACAGAAAAGGGTAGAAGGTTTCTTATGTTCAGAGATCCGCCCTGTAACCCTCCCCATGTATGGTGTGCCTTTTCCTTTAAGGAAAGGTTGTAATTTGGATTGGGAAGGGGGAGGGGTAACAATTGCAACTGAAAAAAAAAAAAAAAACAACAACCCAGAACATCATTTAGACAACAGGTCTGATGTGAACTCCAGTAGCAACTGCTAGTTACAAATGCACATCACAAACAAAGAAAAGTAGTTCTCCACATAGCTACAATGGAGATGTTAACCATTGAGTGCCAATATGCCTGTGCACAGATTTCATGCAGTACTTACCTCCAGCTGTGGGGCCATAAAGGGTCTACAGAAGTGTGCCATACTGACTTAGTAAAATATGGACATGTGAAATATCAAGCACAGTGGGTGTAATGAAAATGTGCATTACATTTTACAGTTTACCCCAAATAATAACATGCTGTATAAAAAAAATCTGAAGCACAAAGTTGATCTTATATGCAGCCTACTAGACTGTAAATTACCTGTTGATGCCTAAATATTTAAAGCTGTACTGTCACTTCTCTGGATTGTATTCCATTAAATAAAACATTAAAGGACCACTATAGTGCCAGGAAAACATACTCATTTTCCTGGCACTATATTGCCCTGAGGGTGCCCCCACCCTCAGGGTCCCGCTCCCGCCTGGCTCTGGGGAGAGGAAAGGGGTTAAAACTTACCTTTCTCCAGCGCCGGGCGGGGAGCTCGCCTCCTCCGATCATCCTCCTCTCCTCCCATTCGGCTGAATGCGCACGCGCGGCAAGAACTGCGCGCGCATTCAGCCGGTCTCATAGGAAAGCATTATCAATGCTTTCCTATGGACGCTTGCGTGCTCTCACTGTGATTTTCACAGTGAGAATCACGCAAGCGCCTCTAGCGGCTGTCAGTGAGATAGCCACTAGAGGATTTGAAGGCTGGATTAACCCATTTATAAACATAGCAGTTTCTCTGAAACTGCTATGTTTATAAAAAAAATAGGTTAACCCTAGCTGGACCTGGCACCCAGACCACTTCATTAAGCTGAAGTGGTCTGGGTGCCTCAAGTGGTCCTTTAAAAATGACCTATAATGTGTGTTTACCTTATTCACAAAATGTTATACAATCAACCATTTTTTAAAAATATATGAATAAAGGCCTATTGGCCTATTGGCATTATTCTTCAAGGTTTCTTCTCCCAAACACTAAAAGAATGTTATACTTACTTTAATCCAGCACTGGCCAAAGCTCTCAGGCTGATGTCACATGGAGGTGCAATCAAAAGCTTCTCATAGAAAAGTCTTTGATCGGATCATCGGATGGAGGGAGGGGGGACACAAGTATTGGATAAAGATGTGGTAGGGCTACAATTAAGGAGGGTGGGAAGGAAGGGAGGAGAGGGAGACTATTATTACGTGTGTCACCAGTGTACAGTGCATGCTGGCAAAATAATTTTTTAATGCACAAAATAGACATTAGGTAGCACATTAGGAGTTGTGGGCTGCTTAGGTCATGTGTGTCAGGTGTGCAACTTGCCCCCAGCACACAAGTAACAATAACTCTGGATGTGCATGGTTATACATTAAATACTGCACATCCAAACTCATGAAAGCGGTCATGGTGGTTGGAGTTACCCTTTCAAGATTCAGAAAATTACCTTAAAATCCAGTTCAGACAATGCAAAACCAGGGAAAGTTTTTCTGATAACGATCAGAAATAGAAACATTGTTTAATTTCTCCTCGTCTCTGTATGTTTTCTCTATGCTGACTGCCAGCAAGGTGCAAAGGAAAGCGGTAATAACAATACCTGACAAGGAGCTATGATGGAGGTGCCCAATTGCAGGATAAAGAGGTGTACATTTATACATTTAAACAAGTAACATAACAGTTCTTTGAAGCTATTACCTGTCCAAATGTTGTTTACATTGGTACAGATGGTTCTAGAGATGGTTTTCTAGTAGGTAAAAGTTGAAAGTCCTAATTTGTGAAATGTAATTCCTGTAGATATTCCATACTAAACTGTAAGTGGTATTATTGTAAAGTGGAGGCAATTGGGAACAGCAGCAACTCAGATGTTAAGCAGAAGGCCACATAAAGTCACAGAGCGCTGCGGTGCATGGTGCGTAAAAGTCTGCAATGCTCTGCTGATTTGACAGCTGAAGAGTTCCAAACTTCCACTGGCATTAATATCTGCATTACTATCTGCACAAAAACTGTGCGTTGGGAGCTTAATGGAATGGGTTTCCCTTGCCAAGCTGCATGCAAGCCTCACATCTCCAAGTACAATGCCAAGCATTGGATCGAGTAGTGTAAAGGACTTTGGAGCAGTGGAAACAAGTTCTGTGAAGTGACGAATCGTGCTTCTCTGTTTGGCAGTCTGATAGGCCAGTCTGAGTTTGGCAGTTTCCAGGAGAACATTACCTGCCTGACTGCATTGTGCCAACTGTAATGTTTGGTGGAGAGATAATGATTTTGAGTTGTATTTCAGGGGTTGGGCTAGGCCTCTTACTTCTAGTAAAGAGAAATCTTAATGCTTGAGCATATCTAGACATTTTGGACAATGTTATGCTTCCAACTTTGTCAGAACAATTTGAGGAAGGCCCTTTTTTTATTATAGCATGACTGTGCTCCAGTGCACAAAGCAAGGTCCATAAAGACATGGTTGGATGAGTTTGGGAAGAGGTGGAACTGAGATTGTGAGCAAGACCTTCTCGTCCAACATCAGTGCCTAACCTCACAAATGCTATACGGGATGAACTGGCAAAAATTCCCACAGTAACAATCAAAAATCTTGTGGAAACTGAGTGGATGCTGTTAGAGTTGCAAAGGGGAGACCAATTACTTATTCATGTCTATGCATTTAAAATGTGATGTCATAAAAGTCCTGTTGGTGTAATGGTCAGGAATCCCAATACTTATATAGTGTATTTTTTAACTTTTCCATCAGCAAAGAGTTCACTTTAGAGTGAACAGAAGCTAACCTTACTTGTGTGTAAGTCACAAACGTACACTATTGCATATTGCAATATGTAGGAGATCTAAAGATTAGCCTACCCGTTTCCTGCAGTATCCAAGGCAATTCATATCTGACTTTTTACTGTATTTAACCCCTTTCCTCCCAACTCCATGTTTATAAACATGTTTATAAACATATTTAATTTGGAAAAGCCAAAACTTTCCCTCATTCCTTTGCTAGTATACATCCCATTTGTCCATTTAGGATGGACAGCCGTTATTTTGAGTCTATATTCCCATGTCTCTCATTTCTATCCTATTGTCCCTCCTTTCAAGGAGTTCAATATTGTTGGTTTGAGTGTAAAGCATAGCTCCACAGCAGACATTCACACAGCAATGCATCTTAAAGGGACACTGCGGACACCCAGGCCACTTCATCTAATTAAAGTGGTCTGGGTGCTGTGTCCCTATTGCAGTTAGTGCTTCAATGTAAAACATGTTTAAATTGCAGCTCTAAGTCTGCCCTCAGTGGCTGTCTACCATACAGCCACTGGGTGCGCTTCCGGAATCCAAACTGACCTTTGGTCCATTATCTAACGCTGGACATCCTCACGCTCTGCATAAGGACCTCCAACGTCAGATTTTTCCCATAGGTAAGCATTGAATAAACTACCTATCCTTTATATAAGCATTGAATAATGCTTTCCTATGGGGAAATGCTAATGCGAGCGTTACCATTATCGTGCTTTCGCATTAGGTCTCCCCCGCCGACGTCAGCGTGGGCAGAGCATGATCCAGCGCAGAGGGGGACACGCAAGGGAAGGGGGGCTCCTTTTGAACCTATAGTGACAGGAAAATGGCTTTGCTTTCCTAGCACTGTAGGATCCCTTTAAACTACAATAAAAGTCTACGTAAATAAGATGCATTGTTCTTGCTCTATTATATTTTAGTTGAATTTTTAAAGGTAAATAACCTAGAATTTCTCAGAATTGCCCAGCCTCTGGCCACACCCTCACTTACACCCCTAAAATTAAAGTGTCCCTCTTTGTCCATTTCAAATGTTGTGAGGTATGTGCTATTTGTCTCTTGGTAAAGACACAAATGTCTTCACTGGGTCTCCAGTCCATTTCACATCTCACAGAGGGACTGTAAATGATACCCCTCCCCCTACTCCACAGCACAGGAACTCTTGACTGAAATTGTAACAGCTGGGAAGGAGGAGGATGAAGACAGGGTTCTAGGACACATAATAGTAACCTGCAATGTCCTGTGATGCATGTGACAAAAATATAACAGTTTCTACTTCAAAATTTTAGAAACAGTAACGCAAGAGCAAAAATATCAAATATTTTCTCATACTACGTATCCTCTTAATATGTCTGTAAAGAATGGACAAATTAATGAATTAAATAAACTGTACATTTGTACAATGTATTCCTTTTTTAGGACAGACATTAGAAAGGGGGGTAAGATGGGAATTTGAAAGAGACCATAAAAATGGGTTGAAAAGGTTTTAGGAAAGGCTTTTAAAGGGAAACTATAGTGCTAGGAATACAAAGTTGTATGTCTAGCACTACAGTGCCCTCTGCCCCTCCCGCTCCCCCAGCAGCCAAAAAAGGTTTAAAAACCCTTTTGCCACTTACTTGACTCCAGCACCGATGTCCCTAGGTGCTGGGTCAGGCTCTGCCTCTGCTCCTCTTCCACGATGTCAGCCGGCAGGGGGAACCTAATGCGCATGCATGGCGTTCGCATTAGGACTTCCCCATAGGAAAGCATTGAATCAATGCTTTCCTATGTTGTTTTAGCTCATGCTGCATGTCTGTTTGCCTATAGTGTCCCTTTAACCCCTTAAGGACACATGACATGTGTGACACGTCATGATTCCCTTTTATTCCAGAAGTTTGGTGCTTAAGGGGTTAAAAGGATGGGGTAAGCATTCATTGACCTTCAAATGGTTCAAGGACTAATCTTTCATGTTAGGTCTGAATATGCCCAGAGTGTTTTCAAAAGTAAGTTTAAAGTGGGACTTCACAGGATTTTTAGTTTTGTATGTATTCCATTTATTTTAAAATATGTATTTGTGAGGTGTGAAAAATAGAAGTAAATGTAGAAATCAGCATCTCTTTGTCTTGCTATTAGTTGCCTTTAACTAGGCTTCCTATAAAGCATTGTTATAAACATAGGTGTGTGCACTGGGTATGCCCGTGCACACCAGCTGAAGTGCTGGTTGTTGCACAAGCCAGCATAGAGATGAGAATATCTCTCTGATTGGCCCTCTTCTTCCATGCTATCAGTCATGAATGCAGGTGATGTCCCGACACAAGCACATCATGTAAGCCAGGTATCAGTAAGTGAATGAATAGGGGCTCATGATACAAGATCTAAAGTGTTAAAAAAAAAACTCAATCGCTAACTGAAAAGGGAGATGTCCCACTTTTGTATCTTCTGAACCTATTAATTTGTGTAGATTATCATGAGAAATACCTTACAATGGGGTTTAAATCAGACATAACAAATCCACTGGAAGTAGTATACCATGCATAAATTAATTGCAGTACCAATTGTGGAGAGTCTCATGAAGTGCAGTTAAGGTATGAAACACATTAAGAGTATATATCGAGTGATCCCATTTGTGTCTAAGCCATGTCATGTGCATGAATAAAGGTATGATTCATTTGCTTTTACTATTCAAGTGGATTAAGGCATTCTTCTTCCTTTAAGTCCATTTTATTCTTTGAATCAGGCATCTCAAACTCTGAACCCCCAGATGTTGCTGAACTGCAGCTCCTGTATTTCTCTAGCAATCAATAGAGTTTACAATTTTTGGGGAGTTGTAGGCTACTAATATCTGGTGGAGAGTTTAAGATCCCTGGTTTAACTATGTACAGCAAACAAAAGTTCAAAATTCTATTTGAACAGGAGTGTGAAAATACTTAGCACTTAGGCATTAAAGAGACATGTTATACATTAAAAAGTCACAAAAATATTTATTTAAAAAAAAGAAAATATTTATTTACAAAATATTTTACCAAAGATAAATTGAGATTTCTCTTGTTTTCAAGTATGTCCTGTGTCCACAAACATTGCATCATTACAATAGGATACGATATAATATTAAAAATAGAAAAACAATATTGATACACAACACATAAAAATGTAACATAGAACAGGTACGAAATATACAATCAACCATGGCAGGTGCATTCTGTTTTGATATATGTAGAGAGGGACCTCTTAAAGGATATTAGACTGGGGGAAGATTTGAAAGTGTGCGGGAGGTCATTCCATAATTGTGATGCTATGCAGGAAAATGAGGATCAATACACTTTCTTTTGTATTGTGGTAGACTAAATAAAGTGCTGGTACTAGATCAGAGGTTGTAGGAGGTGGGAACAGCTGGGAGAGCATTCTGCTCAAGTAGGGTGGGAGCTTCCCAGAAAAGCTCTTAAACACAAGGCCGGAAAGATGAAGGTTGCATCTGGATTTCAGCGATAGCCAGTTTAGTTCTTTTAACATGTCAAAATGGTAGATCATGTAATTACATTGTAGCACATAGTGGCAGAACGAGTTATACAATGTAGTAAGTTTATTATGGTGGGTTTGCAGTGTAGGTGCATACACTACATCCCCATAATAAATGACTGGCATTACCATTTGCTGAGCAATCTTTTCCTTTACTGTCGGGCTTAGGCAGGGTTTGTTTCTAAACAGGGCACCTAGTTTTGGATAACGTTTTGATGAGAGTTTTGCAATGTGGAGTCCAAAAGATAGATTGGGGTCTAACAACATACCTCAATATTTGAAAGAATGGACTGCTATCAGTGTGTTATCTGATTTTGTTCTGATGCATAGATGGGAATTTTGTAATGTGTAATTTAGATACTGTTCCAAAGATCATTGTGACAGTTTTGTCAGTGTTTAGGAAGAGTTTGTTTTTGCGATCCACTTTTCTACTTCTGTGAACTGGTCTTGGAGCACAGCCTTAAGCTGGGGGAGATTTGGTTTGCTTGCATAGATTCCTGTTTTGTCTGTGTACATTTGAGGCTTTGCAGACAGCCAATCATTTATGAATAATGTGAATAGTAGGGAGGCTTTTGGGGCCTTGGAGAACACCACACATGACTGGTAATCACTGGGAGTCGCTGTTAGAAATGGACACATTTTGTGATACATATAATTGAAACCAGGTTAGCCGATGATTACCGATACTTGAGTTTTTGCAGTAGAATGTTGTGGTCTACTGTGTCAAAAGCCTTGACAAAATAATAATAAAAAAAAAAATAGCTTCAGTTAGGATTTCTTGTTCAATGCCAGTTTGGATGTCACTGAAAACATTTAGGAGGGCAGTTGTAGTTGAGTAATTCGGGCGAAAGGGGTTAGATAGTTTGATTGTTGGTAATACTCACATAGTTACGTATGAACGCATTTTTCCAAGATTTTTGACACTATAGGTAGAAATGCTATTTGGGACATAGAAACCAAAGTTATGTCTCAACTTTTATGGATAGGTACAACTCTCGCAGTCTTCCAGGATTCATTGATTAGGGTAGTGACAGGTTTAGCAATTGCTGGCGCACTGAGCTTCAACAGCATTGCTGGGATTTGATTATGTCCAGACTGGTTTTTCATTTTTAGATTAATAAGGTGTTTATTAATGACACTAATAGGTACAGGTCTATAATTAAACCTCTCTATATTGTGTCTTTGCAAATGTAATGGGTCCTGATTAGTGATGTCGCGAACATAACATTTTCCGTTTGCAAATGTCGAACGCGAACTTCCGCAAATGTTAGCGAACCGGGCGAACCGCCATAGACTTCAATAGGCAGGCGAATTTTAAAACCCACAGGGACTCTTTCTGGCCACAATAGTGATGGAAAAGTTGTTTCCAGGGGACTAACACCTGGACTGTGGCATGCCGGAGGGGAATCCATGGCAAAACTCCCATGGAAAATTACATAGTTGATGTAGAGTCTGGTTTTAATCCATAAAGGGCATAAATCACCTAGCATTCCTAAATTGTTTGGAATAGCGTGCTTTAAAACATCAGGTATGATGTTGTATCGATCAGGTAGTGTAAGGGTTACGCCCGCTTCACAGTGACAGACCAAACTCCCCATTTAACGCACCGCAAACAGTCCATTTGCACAACCGCAAACTCCCCATTTGCACAAGGTTGGATACCGATCGATGGTTCGATATTCTGAGCCCTCTCTGATTTACTGTACATGACTATTAGATATCCCCACAAATTTTATATAGCATTTTATGTTTGTTTGAGACCACCTTAAAAATATTGGATATCGCTAAAAATCATGATCACTATATACTTTCTCTACAAACCTCTAAAACGAACCAAACTACTCATCCATCCGCTATACCACTTTATCCCACCTAGAACTAGTGCCCAGTTAAAATAAATGAAAATACTTGACTTACCCACACTCAGTCATGCCACACACATTTCACCACTACTCTCACTGAATCCCTCTGACTACGGCTAAATTCATCTTCTACATCAGAACACTACTCTGAGGTCTATTTTTAGATTTATTGCCCCCTCCGATCAAATCTCGGTGGTCAACGCCATCATCGGTAGCCGATTGGACTACTGCAATGTCCTGTACCTTGGACTGCCTCAGAACATCATACACAAGCTACAGTTGATACAGAACGCAGCTGCTAGGCTACTTACGGGTGTGGCCCGCAATGACCATATCACTCCATCTTTAAAAGCCCTGCACTGGCTGCCCGTTCGTGAACGGGTTCTGTTTAAAAATGGTTGTTTGGTATATAAGGCAATCCACGGTATGGGACCAGACTATCTGAAGGATAAATTCACACGCTATGCTCCCAGTCGATCCTTGAGATCGGCTGATTTAGCCTTATTGAAGATTCCAAATTTTAAAAAGAAAAAGTGCGGAGGGAGGACGAGTGATGTTCAGGGAGCGCAATTTTGGAACTCCCTGCCTCTGACATTAAGACTTGAGAATGATCTACTGAAGTTCCGCCGGAGCTTAAAAACAGTTTTATTTGCTCAGGCATACGGGATGACATGAAATTTTT